>NC_059326.1:194890000-195515000 GCF_018350155.1 Leopardus geoffroyi | reverse complement strand
AGTGGACATTAAAGCGAGCGAGGCCACCTCACATAGACGTGCACACACACTGCATTTAGTCGTTGGACTGCGGTGGTTGCCGTGATCAGAGGGCCGGGATGGGAACGTGGCTTCCAACAGTGTCTCCGCCCCAGTGGAAGGCAGGGTCCGTTTAGAGCGTTGTCTGTGCGTAGAGCAAACTTGCCCTTGCAGATGAGGCAGCCCCGCCAATTTCTTGAGCGTGAGTGTGAGCCTGCCTCTGGGCTTAGCCAGGAGGCGTGTGTGGTCACACAGTGCTCTCAGCGCTGGGGCGGCTTGGGAGAACGGTGCTGTGGCTGTGAGTCGAGCAGCATCATTTTGATGTGCATAGGTCAAGATGCTCCCTTTGGGTCGTTTTTGTGGCTGTGTTGCTGCTGTCTTGTCTTGGCGTCTTCTGCTGTCCAGGGTTTCCGAACCCTTCCGCGGTCCCGAACGTGTGTGACCAGTGCGCTTGCTCCTCGTGCAAACACTGTCTTGGAAGCCGACCGAGATCCTCCACCTGTGCAGGCTTCCCCATATCTTCACCACCTGGAATGACAGATGGCATGGTTCTGAGCAGAGGGCCTCCCCCGGAGGGGGCTCCCAGTAAATGTTTTTATCGCTGCATTTCCTTAATTCTGAGATGCAGTGTTTTTCATAGTTAGGATATTTCCAAAATTGGAGTAGATCTTGCAATCCTTATGTACATTTAACAGCATTTTCTCAGGAAGCTGTTATCACTGAAATTAATAATATCATAGAACCGAGGAGGTAATATGTCGATAATGAGCTGATTTTAATTTGTATGTTTCTTTGCACGTTAAACTTTTTCCATTTTTTTAAAAGTTTATTTGTTTACTTTGAGAGAGAGAGAGAGAGAGAGAGAGAACATGCACAAGCAAGGGAGGGGCAGACAGAGGGGAAGAGAGAGAAAATTCCAAGCACTAGCAGTGCGGAGCCTGATGTGGGGCTTGAACTCATGAACCGCGAGATCATGACCTGAGCTGAAGTCAGGAGTCAGATACAACTGACTGAGCCACCCAGGTGCCCCTAAACATTTTCCACTTAAGTGGTTGGTCTCTTAAGTCAGTAGCAATTATTAAGTATGGAAAATTATAAATTCCTTCTGCTGGTCTCATTCACACCAGTATCCCCAGACACGGATTCTGAAATTCCCTCTCTGATACTTCAGCCAGATCTGATGTATGAGCCTGGATAACAGTCAGCCACTAACCAACAGATTGCTCCTGTTTCCAGGAAGCTTCCAGAAGTTACACTGTGACTCAGGAGTAATTTCAAGGCACTGTAATTTCACTCTTTGTCTCATCCTAGAGCAAAAATATTTATTAGTCTGTCTTCATTCCAGGTACTGAAATACTTCTTATAAAGAGATCTAAGCAATTTCTTAGTAGAAGTTCAGGAAGGAAAAAAAATGCATTTTTAAAATTATATTTTAGGGAAACTATAGTGTAATTGCTTTGAAAACTTTCAAAGAGAAGCCTATTATAGAGATTAACGTTAGATCTCCTTTTGTTCACTGGTACTATTCTGTCACACTGTTAGAGCATGCCCCATATTTGTCTAAATACCTCTATAGTTAAATCAATTTTAAAACAGTATAAAGGCAGCTTAAAATTTTTTTTTAATGTTTATTTATTTTTGACACGGAGACAGAGCGTGAGTGGGGAGGGGCAGAGAGAGAGTGAGACACAGAATCCGAAGGAGGCTCCAGGCTCTGAGCTGTCAGCCCAGAGCCTGACGTGGGGCTTGAACTCACAGACCACGAGATCATGACCTGAACCGAAGTCGGATGCTCAACCGATTGAGCCACACAGGCGCCACGAAAAACATTATAAAGGCAGCTTAAAAAGCAATTCTTATATTTAAGCCGTGTATTCACGTGGTTTCAAAAGCCACATTCTGAAAGGACAGCTCCTGTCCGTGTTGAGTCCTGTTCCTTTGATGCTCCATCGCTGGGGGCCGTTGTTCAGTGGTGAGCCAGGTAGGATTCTGTGTCTGCACCTCCATGCTTCAACACCTGTACATTGTACCTGCAGTTAACAAGTGCTATGGTTTTCATCTGCCTATAATTTTAAATGCTTTTTATTTTTTTTGCCATTTTATCCCTAATGTTCCAATACTCCTATCATGTGTGTATCCATAAAATTTTTCAGGTGTTCAAACTGTTTTATAAGAATTAAAAGAAAGAGAAAAGCAGCTTTATCCATGTGGAGTGTTTACGTAGTGGCATTATAGTGAATATGCAAATTTTAAAAGTGAATGTTCTCACTATTATTTCGTAAGCGGTTTTTCATGTGCTCTTAGTTATCTCAATTTTTACTTTAAAAATAGCGCATAATCAGGTCGCCTGGGTGGCTCAGTTGTTTAAGCGTCCGACTGCGGCTCAGGTCATGGTCTCACGGTTCGTGGGTTTGAGCCCCACGTCGGGCTCTGTGCTGACAGCTTGGAGTCTGGAGCCTGCTTCAGATCCTCTGTCTCCCTCTCTCTCTGCCCCTCCCCTGCTCACGTTCTCTCTCTCTCTCTCTCTCTCTCTGTCTCTCTCTCAAAAATAAATAAGCGTGTATGTTTTGATTTTTTTTCCCTACTCGGATTCAATTTCTGGGGATGGGATTACCTAATGAAAGAATGTGACTATTTTTATGCAAACTCCAGCATTTGAGTTTTTTATAGTACACTGGGATATAGTCTTTCCCCAAAGCAAATAGGGGTTTTCTAAGCCTGAAGGGAAAAAAAATACAAAGACTAAATGTCCCCGAACCATGTCAGGTGTCAGACTTTCTCCTTTTAGAGGATCTTGAATCTAGGAAAAGGTGATGACCTGTCTGATGTTGGAGTTGAAGTCTCGAATCTCTGTATAGCCTTTGCTTTGTTTTATTTTCTCTTTCAGAATATCCCAGACCCCAGCCGCCTCCCCTTGGTGGCTCCCTGGAAGACCTACCCTCTGTTCTTTGGCACGGCCATTTTTGCGTTTGAAGGCATTGGGATGGTAAGAGTTTCGCTGTGATTCTGTGTCGCCCTTGGTGTCCTTGAGGTCTGCTCTTTGGAAGGCTGAGGAAATGCTGTTAGAAATTATCTTCTGAAACTTATCGGCCAGCTCCTGAACAGCAATGCAGGGATTCCACTGGGGTTTTGGAAACAAATTGTATGTGATTTGAGAATGTTTGCCTTCAAACCCTCTCTGTTGCATATTTATCACCTATGTGGGCAATAAGCAATAATACATGGCAATTGGGAGTGCAGGGTCTAGAGTCAGACTGACTGGGGGTGAGTCCTGGCTCTCCCAGAGAACAGCCGTGTGACCTTGTGTGAGGACTTAACTTCTTTGTTGTTCGCTTCTGAAAAGTGAACTTAATGATTAGTAGTTCACTAATCATTCAGTGATTCAATGAGATGTGTGTAAAGTACTTTGCGTAGCCCCTGACACACAGTAAGTATTTAATAATTTTTATTAATAATACTATTGATTTTAGAATTAAATCAGTAGCTGCACAAATAATGTCTCTGCCCTGGAACATTGGTGTGCTGTATTTTTTGTGTGTAGATAAATGGCCTTAGCTCTCACTGCTAGTTAGCTTCCCCCACCATTGCTATGATTTCACCAAATTCTTCTCCTAAAGAGAGGAATCTGCCACTCATTTGCACCTGATTTGATTTTTATTTATATTTTTTCATAATAAAGTTCCAGAATTCTTCCTTGAAGAAAATTAGTAGTACTGTTGGCCAACAGCTTAGGAAAAGGGAAGAAGATACTTTTCCTTTCATGGAATATCTTTTTATCCCCATTTGGTTTCCCTGTCACTTGATATACTTTTAAGAAAACCTAGAAGCTGGATTGATTCTTTCGTCAAAATACTAAGGAGTTGCCCTGGTGGGATTGGTGCGATGTGTTAAGGCCCTAACATCACGGGGGAGACTTTCTGAGGGATCAGTGTGTAAGTTGTTGTCCCGAGGTTTTACACCTTTCTTTGCTCTTTCTTGGAGCTTCTCGCGGCCCAGGAAGATGGTCTCACCTTGACTCACAAACACAAACAGAACCCCGTATTGTAGCAGTGAGAAACGAGCTCTCAAGTGCTTGGGACTGAAAAGAAGAGATTGAGTAAATGTGGAAAGCTGCCTGGAGATCCTGGTTCTGAGGGAGCATTGTGCGGAACTTACCAGTTTTCCCTGGCAGCACAGTGCAGACGTTGTTCTTTGCTTCCTTTCATTAGCCAAGGCCTGGATGTGGAGTCATCCTGTGATCATTATTATCTGTTGCTTGAGATTTCTCTGTGTTTCGACTCTTAGTTTGGCTTTGAGGGCTGTTGAGCGTGTGTGGGTGCAGGGCCCCTGCTCACTCTTTGTTCATGGTAGGCTCTGTGTTTGTGCCACTGGCCCAGGCCTGGCAGACATGGAGGAGACGGGCTGCCTGCCCTCTGGCTCTCTAGACTGTCCACGAAAGGTAACCAGAAGCAAGCTTAGCAACTGTTTCTAACCGGATGTGGATCAGCTGAAGCTGGAGGCCCCCTGCGCTGGTGGGGGAGGGGGGGTGGTGTTGAGGGCCGGTTGGAAGTGCAGGGCTGTGGCTCCCTCACGGCGCCGGGCCTGCAGCGGGCCCTCCCTGCCCGCCGGGGTATGTCTGGCACAGACCCACTCTGCCTCGTGACCGCAAGCGTTCAAGGAAAATGAGTGTCATGACAAGATCAAAGATGGTTTGTGGGACAGCTCGACACTGTCACTCTTCCTTGTGAGCCCGGCCAGGTGCAGGTGGTAGCAGGTTGTGAAGTTTCCGGGAACTAGAGTGGCAGTGTTCCCTGACCTGTGTTTTGCATTCTTCGGACGGGTTAGCAGAACTGTGGTCTCAGGCGAGGTCTGTTCCCCATTGTGCCGGGTGGGCATGAGGTGGGAGGGCTGTCGGCGGCCATGCGGCTGTGCTGAGGGGCAGAGATCACCCCCCCCCCCCCTGCCCATGGGGCTCCTGGAGCCGGAGGCAGAGCACTGGCCTGGGCAAGGGTCCTGGTCCCAGTCCGGCCCACGCTCGCCTCCCCGCACTTCCCGGCTCACACAGTGGGCTCTGCCTCTCCTCCAGCTCTGAGGAAATAGCTTGGATTTGTTTCTGTCTCCTGGGGCTAAAGCAGTTATTTCTGAGCCCATTACAGTTTTGTTTTTCACCATTAATGTTCCTTTTTCCTGTGTTTTCTCTTTTTTCTCACTACTCTTATAGGTTCTGCCCCTTGAAAACAAAATGAAGGATCCTCAGAAATTTCCGGTCATCCTGTACGTGGGAATGGCCATCATCACCGCCCTGTACATCAGTCTGGGGTGCCTGGGGTACCTGCAGTTTGGAGCTAACATCCAAGGCAGCATAACCCTCAACCTGCCCAATTGTTGGTACGTGGGGAAGGATGGAAGCGTGGGAGCCCTGGATGCTTGTTTCATTTAGTTTGTAGTTTTTAAAATGTTTACTTATCTATTTTGAGAGAAAGAGAGGGGGAGAGAGAATCCCAAGCAGGCTTCACGCTGTCAGTGCGGAGCCTGATGTGAGGCTCGATCTCACGAACCGTGAGACCATGACCTGAGCCGAGATCAAGAGTCGGATGCTTAACTGACTGAGCCACCTGGATACCCCTGGATGTTTTTTTTTAATTCGTGGGTCAGAACGTGGATTTTCTTCCTACTTACCCCTTAAATCAGCTTACTTCACTTTATACCACCACTGCCACCCCCTACTCACCCCCGCCCCTGCCCCCGCCAGCACCGTCCCTCCTTGGCCCCCCACTGAGCCCTTTGACCCATCTGCCTGTCCTAGTCTTAATCCTTCTCCAGGTCTGTTCTCCCATTCCCTGTATGAGCCAGGACTCCAGTCATGGGTGCATTCCCTTGGCGAGAGCCCTCAAGGGGCCTCCCTTTGCTCCTCCAGCAGAGACAAAAATCCGCAACGTCCCTGTCAGGACCACTCCAGCTCTAGCCCTGCCTGCACCTCCTTCCTAGTCCGTGAGGAAGACTTAGTCAAGGAGCCACTCTTTCTGAGAAACTTTCTCTGCTGTTCCACCCGCCACAACCTCCAGGCTAGGTCAGATGCCCCTTCACTCTGTTCTTGCAGGATCCCACTCGGACCCTAGCCTACTTCCTGTTCCAAAGTGCTATAATGTTCTGTTTACCTGCACTGTGATCTCCCTCCACCGTAAGCTCTGCATTCTGCCCCAGCCCCCGGCACGACGCCTGGCACACGATCATCACCCAGTAGATGCCTTTTGAACAAAAAGGAGGACTAAACGCTAGAACTGTGAGGCATGTTGTGAAGAGATGTTTTCAGGGAACAACTGGGGCATAGAGGGTAGGGGCCGTCTGCCATGTTCACCTCTGTGGCCTTGGACAGGTCACAGCCGCTCACTGCCTCAGCTTCCACTTTGGGGAACCAGGAGTAGTCATTTCTTCCAGGATTGTCAGGAAGACCAAATGCTATGTGTGAGAAAGTGCTTCATCATACTCTCCTGGTGCGATCAGAAGGAGAAGTCTGCCCTGAGCTTTCTTCTTTGTTTAGAGGAGGGATTCCTCTGGAGGCGTATGCCACATGGATTGGTTGATCAGGTAGTATGCCATTTCTCCCTAGAAATCTGAACCTGGAAGGGCCAAGCATCCTATCGGTTCACCTCAAGCATTCCAGACAGGGAGAAAAGAGGGTGAATAGGCTGGGTTCCCAGCTTCTGCTGTGCCTCTCCTGTGGCAGTCACCGGCTTGATGAGTGGGTGGAGGCCTCTCACAGTGGACTTGGGGCTGTGGGGAGCCCTTCTGTACCTCACTTTGCTTAACTCTTGGTTACTACCTTGCAGGGAAACACTGAGACATACTGAAATGCTTCCTGAAAAGGTAGCTGTCGCAGGGTGTGTCTGAAGCAACAGTTCTGTTTTGAAGATGAGAATTTCATTGTGGAGGGCAGCTGAGCAGACACTGAGAAGCTTGTTGAGTGCCCTGGGGACCAGGGAACCTTTCAGGCTGGCCTGGTTGACCTGCCTGTGCATGTTGTGAGAGCTCTGATCAGCGAGGCATTGTACAAAGGCAGGTTGAAAAAATTGAGAAGAGTGTTTATTCGGTTGTGTCGTCAGTGTTTAGCCCAGGGTGCCCTTAATCAGCAGGGGTCTGGGGACAAGGGTTGTGGTGTGGCCAGCCAAGTGGCAGTCCTGCAATGGGCTGTTGTTTTCAGAAAGTCTTTCCCTTTCGCTCTGATGCCTGCTTTTAAGTTTCCAAATGTTCCTGCCCTTTCAAGAGCCAGGTGGTAGGTTGGCATAACTGAAGATGAATGGATCAGGAACAGCAGAAGCAGCCCACATAATCTAAAGCCGTGGATGAGCACCTGTCATCGTCCCTTTGACACTCCAAACCCAGCTACTCTCATCTTTCTGCCTCCATTCAGGCGCGATTTATTTAGCCGTCCCTGCAGGTGACGATCCTGCTTCCAGACTTCCCAGCACTCCAGAAGGCTTTGGTGTTGTACCAAGTTTAATTATAGAGGCACCAGCCGATTTTTCCAAAGCGTTTTTATTATCTATTCTTGGAGCAAGTAAGACCTTTTGTCAAACTCAGTCTCTCCCAGGATGTTCTCCTGTTTATAGCATCAGAACATCTTCTAGGCATTAAGTTCAACCACAGAGAAACTCCATGCACAATATACACAATGCAATCACCACTTTTAAATAGATTTCCAACAAGGTGGGGGAGGCCAGTGTTTCTTGCTGCTGAAGGCATGAAGGTCTTGCTTGAAGGGGAGCTTTTGCTAAGGGGCAGGGTAGCCTTCCCTGGACTGATCATTTCAGATCCATGAGTACTTATGGATCAGGCTTGTTTTCTACTCTGCACAGTTCTAGGCAAGAGATGAGACAGAGCTATCTGTTGGTGAGTTAACCGTCTCCCTGAGGAGCCACACGAAGCAGTGGTAGGAAGACAGCCACAGTGGTGTGGGAAGATGGGTTTTGCTCTTGCGTCTTGGTCATGTGGTCCCCTTCTGATTCTAGGGAACAGGGAATTGAAGGGGAAGGATAGAAAAAGGCCTGTTACGCTTTAATTGCATTTTTAATTGTTTTAATTTTTGAAAGGTTATATGTCCATGGTAAAGATTCCAGCTGTTCAAAGTCTAGACAGAATATGTTTGTTTCCATTTGCTTCCCCAAGTCCCCAGTTTTACAGTTTACCATTTCAGAGGCAACCACATTACCGATTTCTTGTGTTTCCTTTTGGGGATGGTTAGAGTATGTAAGAATGTCATATGCATGTGGGGGGGGGGGGAGGGAGTGTTTTTTCCTTCTTTTTCCTTTTTTTGGACAATTTGTAGCACACTGTAGGCACTGTCCTGCTTCACGCGTTTTTCACTTACGTATCCTGGCGCTCGTTCCGTATCAGCACCTGTAGTTCTGCCTCCTACTTTTTCACAGCTGTATGGGACCCTATGATGTAACTAGTTCCCCACTGGCTAACATTTCAACTGTTTTCAGCCTTCCATACGTAAACAACGCGACAGTGACATACTTGGAGGGAAAAATGTTACGCAACGTGCAAGTATATCTGCAGGGTAAATGCCTCGACGTGAAATTGCTGGGTCTGAAGGACACGCGCGTCCGTGACTTGGATAGACATGGCCACGGCGAGACCGTCTTGCCCCCTCACTGCTAGTGCCATGGCACAGAGCAGGCTTTGGAATGGGTCTCGGCTCTCTCTCTGCAGGCTGTACCAGTCGGTCAAGCTGCTCTACTCCATTGGCATCTTCTTCACCTACGCCCTCCAGTTCTACGTCCCGGCCGAGATCATCATCCCCTTCTTCGTGTCCCACGTGCCCGAGCACTGCGAGCTGGTGGTAGACCTGTTCGTGCGCACGGTGCTGGTCTGCCTGACATGTGAGTAGAAGACGAGATAATTGCTTTGGTTTTTTTTTTTTTTTTTTTTTTTTTTGTCTCCCCAAAGGGCACCCAGTCCTCAGGGCTTTCTTGAGGGAGAGCCCTGGTGTACTGAAACAGTTGTAGTGTGCGAGCGGGGAACATGGCCTGATGCCTCAGGTGTGTAGTTGAGGCCCGGCCAGACGGTGAAGTGAATTGATTGTGTATGTACTCGAAAGGGCATGGGAAGGAGAACACAAGTTTATTTGTAGATATGGCGTAAAATGCTACAGTGGTGGTCATAATTCATAGTAAAGATGTAGAATTACTCTCCCATGTCCTTGGGGTAAAATAAGGTAACAGTGTAAAAGAGAGCCATTTAAACCATATGCATGTGAGTATAGGTTACTTTGATAGCCACTACATGTTTATTTATGTTTTCAAATAATCCTTTTCCAGTGTGACAATCTATTGCTTAGATTTCATGTTGGGCCTATATGATACTCTTCTAGACGTTTACTAAATGTGTTTCTTAGAAAATGTATACTGATTAATCTAGGTGTTTGATTTTTACCTTTGTGTTTTATTTCTCCTCCCTGACCACACACCCCGGAGTGTGAGTTAAGAGACAAGATATTACTCTATTTGCTGTTGGTGGAAACCGACGTACATTTTAAAATAAAAATCAATTTTTCCTTTTTTTTTTTCTTTTTTGGTAGGTTCTGTGAGTTGATAGAATAGAGAACCCCTGAATAAATTGGTCTATAATACCTAATGTAAATTTCTAGGAGATTTGCAACTTCTTTCCAGATCACAGTACTTGAATCTAGATGTTACTTTTTGGCTATGTTGGGCTTTTTATTTTATTTTTAAAAATTGTGTTATTTTGGGAAAAGAATTATCTTGACTTATTATATTGAGACTTCCCTGGGAACTTCTTAAATTATCCAGTCCAAGGCTCTATCTTTGGAATACAAATAGGCCTGTATGATTTTTAAATTGAACCAGAATGGAGTGTTTTAGGGATAAATGGTGTGAAAGTTATCTAGCATTTACTCATAGTGTGGAAGATCAGAAATGATGTTATGGGTTAACTGTTGACAAGAGAAGGGCAGTAGAGGTTAGACATGGGGGACAGACTAGTGCCTATTCCAGAATGGACCTCCTCAGGGAATAGTATCGTGCCTACCTAGAATGGACCTCTTTAAGGGAACAGACTACTTCCCATCCCAGAATGGTCTCCTCAATAGAGCTGATAGTGCTTATCTCAAAATGGACTTACTTGAGGAAACATTCCGGTGTGTATTTCTGAATAAACTTCCTCAGAAGAACAGTCTAGTGCCTATCCAAGAACAGACTTCTTCTAGGGAACGGACTACTGCCCATCCTGGATCAGCCTCCACATAAGAACAGCTTAGTGCCGGGCGCCTGGGTGGCACAGTCGGTTAAGCATCCGACTTCAGCCAGGTCATGATCTCGCGGTCCGTCAGTTCGAGCCCCGCGTCGGGCTCTGGGCTGATGGCTCAGAGCCTGGAGCCTGTTTCCGATTCTGTGTCTCCCTCTCTCTCTGCCCCTCCCCCGTTCATGCTCTGTCTCTCTCTGTCCCAAAAATAAATAAACGTTGAAAAAAAAAAAAAAAAAAAAAAAGAGCAGCTTAGTGCCTATCCCAGAATGGTCTCCTCAGCAAGACTAATAGTTCTTACCCTAGAAAGGACTTGAGACACCAGTCTCAAGGAGACAGACTAGTGCCTATTTCAGAATGAACTTTTTCAAGGTAACAGCCTAGTGCCTATCCCAGAATAAACCCTCTTCAAAGGAACGGACTAATGCCTATTCTAGAATGGGCTTCTTCCAGGGAACAGATGCGTACCTATCCCAGATGGGCCTCCTCAAGGGAACGACTTAGTGCCTATCCCAGAAGGGACTTCTTCAAGGGACAGCCTGGTGCCCGTGCTAGAAGGGACCTCAAGGGACAGCCTAGTGCCTGTGCTAGAAAGGACCTCTTTAAGGAAAGTGCCAACCCCAGAATGGTCTTCTCAATAGAACTGATATTGCTTACCACAGAATGGGCTTCCTAGGGAACAGGCTAGTACCTATCCTAGAATGGTCCTTCTCCAAAAAATAGACTAGTGCCCATCCCAGAATGGACCTTTCAAGGAAATAGACTGGTGGCTCTACCAGCTAGGACTTCCTCAAGGGAACTGAACAGTGCCTATCTCAGACTCATCTGCTCAAGGAATAGACTGGCTCCTGTCCTAGAATGTCTCTTCAAAGAACAGACTAGTGCCTGTCCCAGAGTGAACTGTCTCAAGGGAACAGACTAATGCCTGTCATGGAACATATTTCTTCAAGCCACCTGCAGTTCTCTTTCTCATTTCATTTCAAGGATGTGGGTGAAGCTCAGCGTCCTGAATCTTTGTATGGAAGGAGGTCACTAGAGCTGAGGAACCAAACCTTCTGACTTAATGTTGGGCATATTCTGTCTGAGGATTTATTGCAGGGTGGGGCTGGGGAAGAGCCAGGCAACGAGTGGACTGCTTGCATTTGCCAACCCTAGCAAGTTGATGGCAGCCAAGAATCTGACTTGTCCCTATAGCCTTTGTTTGGCAGACCTTCTGGCCCTCTGTAGTCCAGCCTATAGAAAAAGCCCACTCAGCAGCTAATCCAGTGCCCAGAGCGATCTACAGGCCACTGCTGCCCTAGAGCAACTGAAAAGGAAACCATTGTAGTGTATCTTTGCTTTTCTAGCAATTTGCCTTAATGTGCGCTAAGATGCTCTGGATTTTGTTCCTATCTTCTGCCTGCAACTCTCATTCTTCAACACAGATACGTGTGTTCCTCTGTGGATGGTTACCTCTAAGGATTGAAGTCCAGCCTTCATGTGCACAGTGTATAATGTCAACTCTCAGTGTTCTGATTCTGGAATCCAAAGGGTGCTGGAAGCAAGGATGGGATGGTTCAAATAATTGGCTTTTTTCAAAGTGGTTTCTCTACAAAAGGTAGGTCTGTCTAGGCAAAATGTGCTCTAACTGCCTAGACACCAGCTTCTCCTTGCCCGGAGAGCTGGGGCGGTGATGCTGGGCCTGATTCCTGTCCTGGCCCCATTTTCTCCTCAAACCTGGCTTAGCCTCCGGTAGCATATGTCTTGCTTCCTGCCAGGTTTCTTTCCACCGCGCCCTGCAGGAGCCAGGAGTCTCTGATTCATAGACCTCATGCTATCCTTAGATGTCTCCTGGATTTTGCTTTGCTTTTCCTGACTCTGTCTGTGGGTCTCGTCTCCCTTCTACAGCATGATGCTCAAAGGACTCAAGCTGCTTTTGATCTGCAAGTGCATTCAGTTATTTCCCTTTCTGTGATCTATTGTGACTTAGCATTGCATCGTCAGCCTATTAAATGATGCAGCCTTTTCATCTCTGAACACCCGGGCTTCTTTTCCCTTCCCTGGAGACTGTGAAGTGATTGTGGGATTCAGGAGAGGCATTTCACTGCAGCATCAACTTAAATGTATTTATGTGAGTTTATTTTGTTTTTGTTTTTTTTCCTGTACTTTCAGATCTTTGCTGCATAAGGTTATTTGGTGTATGATTTTAGAACTTTGCTGGAACTGATTGTTTTCTCTTACACCCATACATTTTAATAGCAGCTTATTTTATTGCTATTTATAGTGTTTTCTTGTCTTTTTTCCTCCTCCTCCTTACCCTCCACCCACCAAGGGAAGCAGGGGAATTTGGTCCAGGCTCAATTTTTTTTTGCATTGGGAATTTGACTTTCTTGCCACTCTCCCCCTTTTTGCAAAGACCTCTGTGTCTACTCTTTGGTGCTTAATTTCAGACTCTTGGACAGGAGGGGAAGGGAAAATACATGCATCAGAGAATGGTGTTCATTGTGTTGCGATTTCATATGAAACAGTATTTCTTTCCAGCCCCTGTGTTTCAATTGCAGACTTCGCAGGTCACCTATGTGCAAGGAGGAGAGGCTGGAAGAGGCTGGTGCCAGAGGGAGTTCAGAAGTGTAGAAAGAGTAGTTCCTTTGGGTTCCATGAGGCATTAATCTGTCCTTCAGTGCTTTGAACTAATTCTCTGTGGCATTTCCCACGTGAAGCATCTTCCTTCGGTTACATATGAAAATTTCAGAAACCTATTGTTGAAGATGTAATAACATAAAGCCTTATCAATTAAAGGGCCTGTTTGGACTGGAATGCGTAGCTGTGGAACATTCCAAGCAGCCAAACCCTGTCAAGCATGAAGCTGCCAGGTCCGAACAGAGTGGCTTCTCAGCAGCTTGTGCTCCCTCCCATCCCTCCATCTTGCAGCTACAATGACAAGGGGCAGTGGTGTTAATTAGCTGTGCACTGTGGGTCCCTGGGGAACCCTCCCGAGGCCTCAGTTTCCTCAGCCAGAAGATAGATGTGCAGGGTACCAGATTGCGAAGATTTCTTTCAAGTCTAAACTCCTGTGATTTGGCACAGGTGCTTTGAGCCTGATTTGAAATTTCTACCAAACTACTGCTCAAAAAAAAAAAAAAAAAAAAAAAAAAAAGTTAATGTAGAAACATTTCAAGAATGTCTAGATTGAAGAAGAAATTCCAAATATCCCACTGACTTAACAAAATAATTTTTTTTTGCATTTTATTTTCTGTGTTCATCCTCGTAGGTGCTTTTAAAAATAGTTGCAATCGTAGTATACACAGGAAACTTCGTCTTTTGCTTTTTATTTGATATTATGTCATGAATATACGTATCCTTCATAAATATTTTCATGACCATATAATATTCTATTATATTAGTGGATCATTATTTACTAAACTACTCCTTTGGCGTTGGACATGTAAGTTGTTTTCCTTGCTTCCGTATTTTTTTAAATTTATACTCCCCCTAAATGAAATGACATATTGTGTCCAAGGCTGGTATTAATTTTAAAGGTACATTTCTAGACATTCAGAGTAACACAGGTGGGCTGCACCAGCATTGATCACAACGAAACAGCAGGAAGAGCTTCCAGACATAGGGCTGGCTGTAGGTGTCCAGCATAGTTCTGTAAGTGTGTGTTCTCTAAAGTGCTTTGTCTTCTCTTGTGCACACATCAGCTCTTTCGGTTGCCGGTCTAAAACCACAGGCTCCAGAATCCCAGTCAGTTCCATCTCTGAACATGGTCGTTTGCCCCCTGGTGCTTCAGCAGTCAAAAGGTCACATTTTTAGTGTCTCTTAACCCAAAGGGAACATGTTTTGTAATACCGTTGGAGCCCTCTTGACTAATCACGTGGACTAGCTGAGTTGTCCTCAGTCCCCCATTTCTGCACAAGCCACAGCCAAGCTGCTGCAGAGGGCGCTGCCTTGCTGTTTGGGAGGGTGCTGTGGGAGTGTTCCTCTTTGTATGGGGTGTGCTTGTGGGGGAGCAGGGAGAGAGTAGGGAGAGGATATTCCTGGTTGGCTGCTTTGAGATCTCTACCTTCTGGAGTTTCTCTTTCCAGAGGGCTTTAATTCCGAGTAAAGACATTTAGTGCTAGAAGAGGTTTTGGTTACTCCCACATCTTTCCTAAGTACGTGATTCCCATGTCTGGAATTAGCTGAAGCTAGCTGGCCGCATTTTGCATGATGGCAAAACAGGCACCCCTGCTGTTGAGCCCTTGGGGCTATGTGTGCTAATTTGGTTGGGTCCTCTTGTCTTCCCCTTCCCCCAGCATTATTGGTGTGAGGCTTACTGTTCTTGCCTTCTCCCCACCCCCCTCATTATCTTTCTCCAATGTCAGGCTTTATTTGGGGTTCGCTTGTGGTATGTGGTCCAGCTAGGATAGCCCTGTGATCCTGGCCTTAAGAGAAAAGTTTTGCCACTTTAAAAAATCTCTATTTAGAGATGTTTTTGTTAGGCACGCTTATTGTGTATATCCTTTGTAGCAAACACAAGGGCAAGTTTTTAGATTGCTTTTAAAATGTCATGCTGAAGTGGAACATCTCTGTCTAATCTGAGAAAAGATTCTAATCGCAGGAGCTTGTGTCACTGTTTCCACCCAATGCTTATCATAGAGTAGAGCACATCTGACCTCACTTAAGTCCTATCACGACGTACCATATGTCCCCCAGGTTAACGTGAGAGAGGAAGAGGGGATGTCAGACTCAGAGCTGGGAGGGCGCAGTCAGGTCATCTGACTTCTTTCCTCTTTGGGCTTATTGTCTCTGATAAGGGACACCCTTCTCTTGAGTGGGGTGGAGCATCCATGGAGATCAGGGGCTGGCACCGGAAGAATAACTCACACTCCCTTTAACGGCACAAAACCAGGCAAGCTGGAAGCTGTGTTTAGGGCATACCCATCTGTTCTAGGAGAGGAATCCCATTGCTCTGCTGTGCCACAGTCGAGCAGGACATGGTGCTTCCCACTTGACGGTGAGTTGAAGGATCCCACAACACACTCCTAAGTGACTACACCTGCTTTGTACAGTTCCTTAAGATGTCAGAGGCGGGTGAGACTTCAGTCCTCATCCAGGGCTCGTATGGTCACCTAACCTCGTGGGTGAACGAGCTGAGGCTCCAAATGGTGAACCCGTTGGTGCTGGGACCGGTGATTGTATTAACTCACATTTCATTTATTGTGCACTTAAGTTCTGAGTGCTCTGAGATCTCGATGTGAACGGTCTCATGTGACCATTCCTATTTAGTGGTAGGTTAAGTAGCTGGCTGGTTAGTGGTGGAGCTGGGATTGGAGTCCAGGTTCTGAGTCCAGAGCGTGCACTCTCAACCACGTTCCTTTACCAGCCTCTCCCGGGGCTCAGATCTGATTGCTGCCCCAGTGCTATTGCCACCGCACCCCTCACCCACATTGGAACCGTGGGAGCCGTCACTGTGAGGTTGACATTAGGCAGATGTAGACCCAGACCCCAGAGAGGGGAAGGGAACACACAGCACGGACCACACGGCAGATCAATTCTCGTTGAGCGCTAAGTTGTCCGTAATGAGAACGCCATTTTGTCATCAGCTTACAATTTAGTCTTTTTTTTTTTTTTTTTTAACGTTTATTTATGAAGAGACAGAGGGAGACTGAGCATGAGCAGGGGAGGGGCAGAGAGAGAAGGAAACACAGAATCTGAAGCAGGCTCCGGGCTCTGAGCGGTCAGCACAGTGCCCAAGGCGGGGCTCGAACTCACAAACCGCGAGATCATGACCTGAGCCAAAGTCGGACGCTTAACTGACTGAGCCACCCAGGCACCCTAGTTTACAATTTAGTTTTATCCTTCCTCCAAATTCAACCCTGAAGATTTGAGGGATATCACCAACTCTATATAGAAATAGCTAAGGGCTGAAACATACTGTTTTTAACTTGCAGTGCAAGTTAAAAGCCTACACTTTTTATGGGCTTCCTGAAGGCTTCAGAACAGCGAGGGTGTTGATGGATAATTGCCATTACGGTTGAACACTAGAATAAGGAAAGAGGAAGGGATTGCCTCAGGGCTATAAAATGATGCTAGAAACAGATCTGAGGCTCAGTATCCTTGTGCCCCCTTTTGTTATCAGGCTTCAAAACACTTGTCTTACTTCCTTTGCAAAGCAGAGAGAGGTCAGGGCTGACTGTATACCGGTTCTCTGCTAAATGATTGCAGTGCGTCCCTGGGAAAGTTAGCCCGACATCTGACTCCCCCAGTTCTTCACAGACAGGCTCTTTGTGTGATCAACCAGCGCCCCTGTTCTCCCTCCTGCGGGTGTCGTTCTGTATGTTCTTAATCGTCAGGTGTGTGACGTGACCAGACGCTTGAGGGCCTGCATTCTGTCCCTTCCTATCATTGAATCTGCCTGGGGACAGTAACCATGTTGTGAAGTTACATACCCATGGACCCGAGGCAGATTCTGCCAACGAGTGGCTGCCTCGCAGTGCTGCCTATCAGACGCTAGATGTTCTGCCGCAAAGGGAGTATTCTGGGTCCGTGCTGTCCAGGACGGTAGCCATTAGGCACAGGCAACTGTTAAGTCCTTGAAGTATGGCCGCTGTGAATGAGGAACTGGATTCCTTCAGAGGAAGTGTGAGACGGGAGACGTGTACCTGTCCCTCTCCTGGTAAGCCCCCATCGCACGTCGCCTCCTCTCTTACTACAGGGAGTGCTATTCCAGCTTAAAAGCAAGTGCGTCTCGCAAAACCTGGCTTCTACATGCAACCCAGTCCATTTGTCTGTAGCTTAGCCAAAGAAACAGTAATCGATGCGGACAGTGCCATCTGAGGAGTAAAATTGATCTGAGGGTAAAATGGGGTGCATCGGCCTGAGGTGTCTGTCTGGCAGTCTCACCACTGTGATGCCTTCCTCAGAACGACTTGGCTACACTGCTTTGTGAGATGAAGGGGGAACTGAACCCCCCCCCCCCACCCCATGTAAGATGTGACTCGTAGGAGCCAGTGAGGTATGTGCTCTGGAGCACGGTCTCCATGCTGGGGATCTCCGGTTGGAGCCTGCCGTGGGGAAGACAGTAATGAGTCAGTAATGTAGTTGCATGGGCAGCAGCATATATAGTAGAATGATGCTCTGAACTCTAGCATGAGCCTCTTGTACCCCAGGCCTTTTGTGAGGTGCCTGTGCAACCCCGTTGGGCCATCAGGGTATCTCTGTGACATAGGAGCCATTTGTATCCTCATTTGCCAACAAGAAAACCGGGGAATAGAAAGGAGCGGTAACATCCCCCCCCCCCCCCCCCCCGTGTCACCGATGCCAGAGCCCGCAGTCCTCGGGGCACTTGTGGAGCAGTGGCCTTCGCGCCTCGCCCCTGGCGGAAAGCTGAGTCAGGTGAGAACGGCGGGCTCAGCGGGCGCTGGAGTAAGTGCGGTCGGCGAGGCCTCCTATCCCTGGTGTGACAGCAGCACCGTCATTGCCACGGGTGGAAGCTGACGGGGTTTCCTAAGGCGGCCTGCGGTTGGTTCTTCGTCACTTCCGCCTGGTGTGGGAGCGACGGGCGCGAGGCCATCGTGTGGGCCTTGCCCCTCAGGTGAGCCTGCACGCTGAGCTACATCTACTTTCCCTGTAGGAAAATGCTCTGTGAGACAGGGTTTATTCTGATAGCATTCCAGAAGGATGGCTCCCCCCCCCCCCCCGCCATTTTGTTTCTTGTCAGTTAAGTGAGATATTTGTGGGGGAGGTACCCTCGGCAGAAGAAAATGACCAGTCGCACAGAAACAGTCCACCTCCCTCCTCTGGTAGGGACCAGGCTGCCCAGGAGTGTAATTTGGTTCCTTTGCTTCAGAAAGATGGAGGTCGTATGCTGTAGCGGGAAAAGCTGAAAGCCAGGAGATCTGGGTTCCAGTCCCAGCCTTGCAGTGAGACCCAGGTTGTGCCTCCCCTGTGGCCATTTGTTTTCTTATCTGTGCAAAGAGACACTGGATGGGACAATGTCTAAGTTTCTGCGGAGCTCTCCATTCTGGAAGAAGGACTCATGCTAAATTTGCTCAGCAGTGAGGAGGTCTCTCCCGGCTCTGGGCAGTCCTGAGCAGGCGTGTCCTCTCTCTCCTGCAGGCGTCTTGGCCATCCTCATCCCCCGCCTGGACCTGGTCATCTCCCTGGTGGGGTCCGTGAGCAGCAGTGCCCTGGCCCTCATCATCCCGCCCCTCCTGGAGATCACCACCTACTACTCGGAGGGCATGAGCCCCATCACCATCGCCAAGGACGCCCTGATCAGCATCCTGGGCTTCGTGGGCTTTGTGGTGGGGACGTATGAGGCCCTCTACGAGCTGATCCAGCCAAGCAGTGCTCCTGTCTTCATCAACTCCACCAGTGCCTTTGTATAGCGATCTGCCCACCCCGCCCCTGTGTGTTCCCCAGCCCCTGGCCCCAGAGCCTCAGCTAGGGTCCGGGCTCTGGGGAAAGGTGAGGTTGCTGTCCAGGAGCCCCTCTACCCGGCATCTGGGTGCCCTGGGCCAGGTAGGGCTGAGGGCACAGGTGAGAGTGGGTAGCAGATATGCAGAGGCCCCTCTTAGTGGCAGGGCCACCCCTGTTCATTTGTACTTACATTAACCCAGACCTTTGCAACTCTTTTCCCTCATCCTGTCTCCTCCCTTACCTGCCTCCCTCCTTCTGACCCACCTCATCCAATTATTCCTGTTGCACAGCTCACTTTATGTAAAAATCTTAGCATCCCCCACCTCCTGTTTTCTCCTTTCCAGGCCCAGGCCTGGATTAAATGAGTGGGAGGGCTGGGCCTCTCTCTTTCTCATACCTCTCCCAGATATTTTACCTCAGTTTCCTCCAACCTGTTCAAGTCTCCAGGAGGTGCCTGGACCTACCTAGTAGTTAAAAACCAGCCTTCCAAAGCTGGAGCTTTTAATCTTTACTCTCTCTGCCTGTGACCCTTGGCAACACCTCCTCCAAATTCCTCGTGTGGGTCACAGTGTTGTATTCTTAGATGCTTTAGCTTCCGAAAGATATCAAGTCCTGCCTAAATTGAAAATATTTATATTTTATTTAAAATTAGCTTCTGTTTTTAGATTCTGTCTCTAGATCTGGGGTTATTGTGGATTGTTTCTTCCTCAGTAAGCTTTTACTAGGTTTCTCCTGCTGAAAAGAAACTTGCTCTAGGAAATGTGTGCTTAGGTCCTCAGCACCCTTGTCTGAGTACCCCAGAGGTTTTAATCAGGATCATTTTCACGTGTACCTCTGTGGGGAGGTATGGACTTTGCCTCCCACTGACCAGCCTGGTTTCATATTGAGAAGACACGCAGGACTCAGGATATGTTTGCCAGTGCACTGGGCCGAGGAAGGATGGCCGAGTGGGATGTGCTGCTTTCCACAGGAGGCTTATAAAATGGTCGCGTCGTGCGCTGAGGCCCCCGACGGGCACATGGCACGCTAGCGTTCAGTTGCCAGCACGTCGGGAGGACACCCACACTTCGCCGTGGATGAGAAGACGGGGCCAGTGAGCACAGAGCGTGAAGTTCAGTTCACAGAATTAAGAAGCAGCTGGTCTGACACTACACGTGGTGCTTGGTTGTTTACAATCAACGGGGGACAGGCCGGAAGCAGCTCCCCACCCCGGGCTGCCTCCACGACCTGGACTTCTTCTAAAGGGAACCACTCGGTAGGGACTTCGGTCCCCTATGTTTTAAACACTAATCGTGACCCCGTCCCTCCCCCTGCATGCCTCCCTGAGTGTCAAAAATAGCCTCGGTGTTGGCTCACCTCAAGGCCAGCCTTCAGATTTGGGAACAAACTGTAGAGAAAGCAGAGAAAGGTTCGTGGCCTTGCTTTTGGCTGCCTTTTCTCCCCCCTGTTGGTGTGAGAAGTATTTCAGAAGGCATTCATTAAGTCTCCATCCCCTGAGCTGTGTGTGTGTGTGTGTGTGTGTGTGTGTGTGTGTGTGTTCATGTGTGTGCAATAGGGTCCTGCTGTCCTCCTCTCCTGTCACCAGGCCGTTTCTGACCTGGAGACACAGTTCGCCCTGAAAGTTGGAGAGCAGTGTAGCTTCATCAGGGTCCTGTTTGTTTGTGTTTCCCCAAAGCTTGTAAGGGCTCTGACCGCCCCCGTCCCCGCCCCCAGCCTGGCTTTTTCTCTCTCTTCTGTTCCAAAGCCAAATTCTCATTGCAATGACTCCCAGCCTACTAATAATTTATGAACTTAGGGAGATGGGATCACTTGTGACTTGGTCTCCATTAGGAGAATGACGGTTTTCACCCACCCTTTCTGTGGTCACCAGTAGGTGCTTATGGGACTCAGATTCTAGCTGAAGGGGGCAGCGGCCCTGCCCTGTGAAACCTCAGGCGCAGAAGGTACCAAAGTGGGTTCAAGAGTTGCGCTCATCTGTTTGCAAGCCCTGGGCTCCAGCCGTCTTTCCATGGCAGTCCTGAGAGTTGTTTTCAGTGAGAAGGCACATGCCAGAAGGAGGGAATCAGATCTGTGTCCTGCCCACAGCCTCTGTGCTGGAGGCCTCTGTAACTCAGGGAGCTGCTAGAGGCCATCCTGTCCGGTGGGTAGCAAGACCTGACCTGAGGACTGGGTGGCACAAAACAGTGGTCCTCTGGTCCCAGGTCTTAGCAAAATGCAGACTACTGTTTCAGGGTCCCTGGCCTAGAAAACGTGTGTGGGAGAGACGGCACCACTAGCTTTGGGGCTTCTGGAAGCTAATTTGGCACAGCCTTGTCCCCGTTTGATCTTTTTCCTGTGCTCCTGCTGCTTCAGAAGAGCCAGGCAAGGGGGGCCCTGTCCGTGGGCCTTTCCGGTTGTGAGGTTGTCAAGTAAAGGGTCAGCCAGAAGATGGAGGGTAGGGGGAAGCGGCCCTCTGGGCCAGCTCAGGATAGCTTGCTCTTCTGCCCATGAGGCTTCTGCAGTCAGGGGGCCTTCCCTGGTTTCTGTCCATGGCTCATCAGGAACCAGCCGCCCAGCCTCTCTCCGTGCCCTGCTCTGGCCCCTGGTGAAGCAGGCCCAGCATACACAGAAGTCTGATTAGGGGCAACGAGGCTCTCGAGTGTGAGGTTGCATCTGCCGGGCCAAAGGCAAACCGTGGGATTCTCGGGCCGATACTGTTAGGCTCTGTGCCCCTCCCCCAGCCACCCCAAGTGCAGCCTCAGATTTCCAGTAGCCCCGAGGTGGCTTCTCAGAGCCCCTTGTTTTGTTTTTGTTTTTGCTTGCAAACGCTGCTCTTAGGAGGTTTCCAACTCTCTGTCAGCAGCGTACCTCCCCTCAAATGGCTGGGAAGAGCATGATCTGTCATCTTGTGTGTAGTTTTCTGGAAGTTGTCACCATTCACAAGTGTCATTATTTGTATATTGTGCTGCTGTCTGGCTGCTAGGAGCCCTTCATCTGCACAAACCCGGGCCAGATGCGTATGAATGTGTGGCGTATCTTAGCTCAGAACCTGCAGCTTCCGCCCTCCCTCTCTGCCACTCACCTCTCTGGCCGGATTCATTGGCTGGTGCTCACTGCTCACTCTACCCCCATGAAAGGTACAAGCTGCAGTTTATTCACTTGTCTTCAAGTGATGATCCCAGAAAGGAACATGGGGAAATCTTTCCTCCGCCCCCATTCTCCTGGCTTACTTTTTTCTTCCCAAACGTCTCCCTTCCTGAATTGTAGAATATCTACTCTGTATAACACTACATATTCACCTCATGTTTTTTGGAAGTGCAAAATCTCAATTTGTGTCTGTTTACAGCTCTCTCTATTCACTGCTCACAGCAAAGGGGTCTGTATCAGTGGCTTGTATTTCGAAGCCGATCAGATGTTAAGGCGAGCCCCCAGCATCGGCCCCGGTCCGAACCCGACGCCACTTCCTGACAGCGGAGGCACATGGTACAAGTCGCGTGACCTCGTGATTAGGGAGTCGGCTCCGAGTCTGCCTTAGAATTAAATTTTCCAAAGTACATTACAAATCTCCAAGACCGTTAGGGGAAAGGAGAGGGTGTGGCTTGTCTTTGAAATCATGGTCAATACTTTTAGACAATTTAATTAGTCCTGCTGGTTGCAGGGCTGTGTGCTCCGACAGCATTGGCTTGTGGTATTTCTTCCCTGTTCTTTGTACCACCGGGTCATTATCTGGCCGGGGTATGTAAGTGGTGCTGATATGTGGCCACCAGAACGGGGGGGCGGGGAAACGAGGGTTAAGGGTGCCTGCTGTAAGCCGTGTTCTTTTGTTGAAATCAAGGCGATGCTGGGGAAGCTGTTTTTAGCGAACAACGAATTTATGTGACTCTCTTGTAAACCATGTCGATGAATGTGCAAATAAGACGAATATGAAAAACTGCCATCCAACAGGTGTTGGTAACCAGACGGTACCGTGTATATTATACCGTGTATGTGCCTACATGGGTGTCATTTCTCACGGGGTATGTGTAAGAGAGGTAGATCATGCAGGAGCTCATAGAAGAATTTGTTTTGGGTTCTGCACTTGGATCATGTGTTAAACTTTTCCTTCCTCAATAAATGAATTTTATTTTTTATTTTTGAGAGGTTGCAGTCTGCATCTTTGTTTTTGCCTTTTGTGTTGTTTTTTGTAGTATCACTCAGATCTCTTTACTAGATCTTGCTAGGTTGAAATGTTTTTAGTTGCTGTCCCAGAGCTCCTCTGGGAGAGCAGTGCAAACAGTAGGACCACCTGTGGAATTGAGCGTTCCCGAGAAAGGGGCCAGGTAGGTATTTTTCTGTCAGACAGTCCTGCCCTTCCTTAGCCTGCTCCTGCTTTTATTGAAAACTTGAGTAGAAACTCTCAACCCTCTCTGTGTATATCGGACGATCATACTTGACAGGTATGATGGGTAGTTTCACGTGTTAACGCGGCTGGGCTATGACGTCGAGTAACCCAGTTATTCCATCAAACACTAACCTCACTGTTGCTCTGAAGCTATTTTGTAGACGTGGTTGATGTTGACAATCAGTTGCCTTTGAATACAAGTTTTTCCTTAAAGTGTGGGTGGGCCTCCTCCACTCAGTTGAAGGGCCTTAAGAGGAAAGTCGAGGTTTCAGTGAGGAAGAAGTTCCACTGCAAGACTGCAGCGTCAGCTCCTGTCAGGACGGCCAGCCTGCCAGCTTGCCCTGGGAATTTTGGACTTGCCAGCCCTCACAGTCACATAAACCAATTCCTTGAGATCCCACCCCCTCCGTGTAGGTGTATATGTTTAAAGCAGGGAGACAGATTTCAGGACAGTGGAAGAGAGGACTCCCTTTCCCCTTTTGTGCCATTAGGAGGGCAGACAAGACCGTCTGAGCTGCCTCTTTAGGGGATCAGAAAACCAATCTTGGGCAGCTACTGAGTTAGACTCATTCAAAAGCAGAGCCCCCGAGGCACAGTATTGAAGTATATAGCACTTTACGGAGAGAGGAAGGCAGGGAATGGATTCTGACTACTTTCCGTTATCAATATTATTTCTGGAACTGGGAGGTCAAAGGGATTCGGTGACTGTTCCAAGCCATCAGCCAGTGGCAGAATTAGGACACATATGCAAGCACGGAGATTCCAGAACCCAAGCGCTTCCCCAAGGCATTGGCTACCTCCCCCTCTTTGTTACAGCCTCAGGAGGGAGGCCCACCTTTAGGGATTATGGCGAGCATTAGAGAGAATGTTCTAAACTGCCTGGCATGGAAGCTTATGAAGCATTTTCTGAAATATCAGTCGAATGGAAGCAAAGCAAGACTCAGAAGCAGTTTTAGTTGTTTTGTGGGTTTGCATCCCGTTCTTTAGTCCTGTCTTGCTCACGTTGTGGAGAACATTCAAAACTTTTTAGGTTTTCCACCTCTTCACATTTTTGGTCCTGCTCACGTTCACACTTAATGGTTGTAATCCCTCCTTCCAGATAATAAGGACCCTCGAGGGAAGCCCACTGTACTGCTAGAGGCATAAATTGAGTGACAGTGGACTGAATTTGGACCCTAAACTTGGGACTCTTGGCTAAGTAAGCTTGCTTCCTCAGACTCTGCCTGTTGCAGACATACGCAAGAAACTATCCTTAACTGGTGCACTTTACTAGACCCTTGGTCATTGGTCTCCCTCCATTTTGGGGGAAAAAATTGGAGTATATACGTGTAATAAAATTCACCTGTTTCTTAAGTGTACAGTTTGATGAGTTTTGACAAATGCATGCCATCATTTGACTACCATTTCAATCAAGATGTGGAATGTTTGCTTTACCCTGAGAAGTTCCCTTGCAGTCAGTCCCATCCCCATGCCACCGGACTCCTTGGCAACAACCGACCTGACTTCTCAGTCTCTAGTTTTGCCTTTTCTAGAATGTTGTCTAAATGGAACCATTAAGTATGTAGTCCTTTATGTCTGGCTTCCTTCACTTAGCAAAATGCTTTCTATATTCATCTACATCATTCCACGTATCAGTAGTTTGTTTCTCTTTATTGCTGAATAATATTTCATTGTATGGACGAACCATAATTTGTTTATTGTCAATTGTTGGATGTTTGGGTTGCTTCCAGTTTTGGGCCATTATGAATAAAGCTGCTACAAATATTTGTGTGCAAACCTTTGTGTAGACACATGTTTTCATTTCTCTTGGGTAAATGCCTAGGAGTGGAATTGTGGGTTTGGATGGTAAGTGTACATTAACTGTATAAGAAATTGGAAAATTGTTTTTCCAGAGTGACTCTGCTATTTTGGATTCCTCCCAACAATTTATAAAAGCTCCAGTTGCTCCAATACTTCATATTGTGGTCTTTTAAATTTTGGCCATCTTAATGGGGATGTAGCAGACCCTCTTTGTGGTTTTGGTATGCCTTTGCCTAATGACTAGTGACGTCCTGCACTTTTCCTTGCTTAGTTGCCATTGATCTATCTTCTTTAGTGACGTATTTAAGGATTTAGTCTTCTTAAAAATTTTAAAGTTTTTTTGTTTTGAATTAACTATGGATTCACGGGTGCGAAGAAATGTATGGGGGGGATCCAGTGCAGGGGGATCCCTTCTTCCGGTCTCCCCCAGTGTTGACATCTTGTATCACTGTAGTACATGATCAAAACCAGGAAATTGACATTGGCACAAAACATACAGCTCATTCAGATTTCTCCAGTCACATACACACTCATTTGTGTGTGTGTGGGGGGGGGGGGTGGAAGATTCTTGTCTATGCCATTACGACAAGACTCCCAACACACTGCCCCTATGTACCCACACTCGCCTCCTGCGCTCCCCCACATCCCTCACCCTGGGCAACTGCTAATCTGTTCTTCATCTCTATCACTATGTGATTTCACAAATGTTACATAAATTGAATTACACAGTATGCACCCTTCTGAGACTGGCTTCTTTCACTCAGTAAAATTTCTTTGACGATCATTCAAGTTGTTACCTATTTTAATAGTTTGCCTTTTTTTATTGCTACGTTGTACTCCATGGTACGGACGTACCACACTTTGTTCAACCACTCACCCAGGGAAGGAAATCTGCATTGTTTCCAGGTCTGGCTATTACAGATAATGCTGCTGTGAATATTCATTCATGTACACGTTTCTGCATGAAAACAAGTTTTCATTTCCATGGGATAGAAATCCAAGAGTACAATTGCTGAGTTGTATGTAAGCCCATTTTTAGTTTTAAAAGGAACTTCCAGGGGCACCTGGGTGGCGCAGTCGGTTAAGTGTCCGACTTCAGCCAGGTCACGATCTCGCGGTCCGTGAGTTCGAGCCCCGCGTCGGGCTCTGGGCTGATGGCTCAGAGCCTGGAGCCTGTTTCCGATTCTGTGTCTCCCTCTCTCTCTGCCCCTCCCCCGTTCATGCTCTGTCTCTCTCTGTCCCAAAAATAAATAAACGTTGAAAAAAAAATTTTTTAAAAGGAACTTCCAAACCACTTTCCAGAGTGGCTGTACCATTTTACATTTCTATCAGCCATGTGTGAGTGTCCCACTTTCTCTGCATCCTTGTCAGCATTTGATGTTATCATTATTTTTTATTTTAACCATTCATCAGATCTTATAAATGTTTTGTTAGACGTACACCTAAGTATTTAATTTTCTTGGAGCAATGGAAATGGTAATATGTTTTTAATTTCAATTTCCATGTGTTCATGGGTACTCTGTAGAAATGCAATTGATATTTGTTAATTTTGTGTCCTACGACCTGTCTTGACTCACTTAATAGTTCTTTGAGTTTTTGTCTAGATTTCTTGGGATTTTCTGTGTAGACAGTCAGGCTCTTTGCATGTAGAGATAGGTGTATTTCCTTTTTTCCTGTTCTGTGTACTTTTTTCCCCCTTATTACTGCAATGGCTAGAACTTGCACTATGTTAAAAGAAAAGAGTGGTGAGAGTAAACATTCTAGGCTTGTCTCTGATTGCACAGAGAGAACATTCATTCAGTCTTTCACCGTGAAGTATGATTTAAACTTTTAGATATTTATAGACGTTCTCCTCTGTTTCTGTACTGAGATATATATATATTTTTAAAAATCATGAATGGGTGAATTTTGTTAATTTTTTTCTCCATCACTTGATATGATCTTACAATTTTTCTTTTCTCACCTATTGATATGGTGGATTAAATTTATTGATTTTTCAATATTGAACCAGCCTTGGTTACCTAGAGTAAATCCTACTTAGTCATGGTACATCATTCTTGCTAGATACTGTCGGATTATCTGTTATTTTGGACTCACCCTGATATTTAGTCTGACAAATGTAGACTCCAGAATAGTGCCTTTTTTTTTTTTTTTTTTTCAACGTTTATTTATTTTTGGGACAGAGAGAGACAGAGCATGAACGGGGGAGGGGCAGAGAGAGAGGGAGACACAGAATCGGAAACAGGCTCCAGGCTCTGAGCCATCAGCCCAGAGCCCGACGCGGGGCTAGAACTCACGGACTGCGAGATCGTGACCTGGCTGAAGTCGGACGCTTAACCGACTGCGCCACCCAGGCGCCCCAAGAATAGTGCCTTTTTGTAAATGAACAAAACCATTTTGCCATAACTGCTGTTCTTGGCATGAGAAGGTTTTTTTTTTTTTTTTTGCCTCAGGCCAGGTTTCCCGCTGCTGTAATGCTACATAAAGCCCGCATATGTTTCCTTAGGACAGTTTCTCAACTTCGCTATTCTGTATGTTTGGTGGTGAATAATTCTTTGCTGTGGAGAATGTCCTGTTCATTATAGGATGTTTAGCAATATCCCTGGTCTCTAGCCACTAAATGCCAGTTGTGGTGATCCAAAGTGTCTCCGGACATTGCCAGAGGTACTCTGGGAGGGGGGGGGGCAGGCGTGGGGACTGGGGGGTTCAAATCATCCCCCTCACCTATTGAGAACTACTACCTTAATACGTTTAGCCCCGTCTTACCCCTAGCTGGGGGAATGGATTTTTTTTTTTTTTTTTAATCTGGCCATGGAACAAAGGTAAGTGTGTGGTTATGGATACTACGAAAAGATCTGACTTTTTAATATTAGTGATAAAATAGCTAACGTCTTTTGAACCTTTACTATGCTAACTACGCTAAGCATCATTATTATCACTTCTAGTACTCCCATCCAGTGAAGGGAGGTGCTGGTAAAGTCTCCATTTTTCAGACTGAGGCATGAGAGGTTAAACGACTTAACCAAGATCACACTTTCTAAGTTGTGGAGCCGGGTCTGTGTGGCTCCAAACCTTATACTTCCCGTGAGATCTTCCCTGCCACTCACTCTGTCTCTCAACACCCCTCAGCGGACACAGGACGTTTCCAGGCCCTAGTCTCCCGTATTCCGACTTCAACCCACCAGGACTACCCGCCATTGCCCAAATACTTAAAACCTCTAGGCCTGGCTGGCCCTTCTCTCTGTGCTAAATCTGAAGCTCAATTTTAAGGCCCAGTTTGGATGGCTGCTCCTCTTTAGAAGTTTCCCTGGCCGCGTCAGTCAGAATTTATGGTTCCCTCCTCAGCAGAGCGGTAACATCCCTTGTCTGGGTAGCTTCATGTCTACTTATGCTGGACAGTTGTGACTGCTTGGCGACTCCCTAGATCATGAGCTTCCTGAGCAAGGATCAGATCAGGCTAGATCTCCCCGTGCTTGTCTGTGCGGGGCTAATTATGTATCTGGAATTAGCTGGTGACTAATTGGTTTGTGTGGTTTCCTTGAGTAGGGAATAGTGCCTGGCCTCCAAAGAGCTGATGTCACTATATTTACTTTTAGTTTTGCATCAATCTAAGCAAGCCCTTTCCTTGGTCCGACCCTGGAGATTTGTTGAGGAATCTTGAGAAAATTCTAAATGTCTGTCTTTTCCCAACGGGGTCCTTGAGAAAGTCCCTGCTTTTTACTCAGTGAGACCTCTGGCGCCTCTCCTCAAGACAGAGCTGGCAGAGGCTGCCTGAGGTCTTTGAAAGTCTGTCCTTAGACACTGCAGCATGGGTGGCTGTCCAGCACTTGGGGCCAGGTGCCCCCACAGGCCGGCATTCACCACTTCACCGTGGGGTACCAGGAAGATGGGCCTGATGTTCCACACTGAACTAGCTGTGGGCCTTGGGCAAAGCACTCCGTATCTCAAACCTTTATATCCTGTTTTCTCCCCCTTCTATCTTTTCAAATATCTGTAATCGTCCTTCCAAATGAGAATGGTTTTCCTCCCAAGGCCTTTGGCTCTACCCTTCTTCCACTCCAGATAAGTCCTCCCCACAGGATGTCATGTGTTCCCCCACCCCCACCCCCAGCAGTGCTGCAATTTCTGGAAGATACATTGGCCTTCATCAACCCCATGTGATGGTACAGTTGTGCAAGCCCGGCCTCCCATCACGGCCCTCTGAATGAGCAGGCTCACAACTCCTTTGCTGTTGTCTGGTGAATTGAATTCCAGCTGCCTTTCTACCGTGGACATGACTGTGAGTCCTCACCCCCACCCCTCCTGGCTTCCCTCTAGCCCCCACTCAAGGTTGCTGTGGCACTCTTAAGATCCGGCCTCAGAACTGGACGCAGGATCACAGGAGTGGCTTGGGGTTGAACCCCAGGGTTGAGCAGACCCCACCTCCCAGGATCTGGACACTCGCCTGTTAATACCACTTAGAATAATGTGACACTCTAGGCCTTGAACTCATTAGACTGAAGCCTCTCAGTCCTCCTTGCTGCTGTCCCTCAATCCCCTGATGTCCCCCTGCAGTTTGTTTCATGAACCCAAATGTAAAGCCAAGATCGGGAGTCAGGCAGCCCCATATTGAATCCCGGCCCTGTCACTTGTGAACTGGGTGACCTTACTTTAAGTCACTAATGTAAGTTACAAGCCACTTAATTTATGTGTGTCTCCGTTCCTCCGTCTGTGACTGGAGGTGACAGTACTTACCTCATGAGGTTTTTGTGAGGATTCAATGGGACAAGATATGCCAAGTGCTTTCACAGCACCTGTCCTATAGCAAGTGCCAGTAAGAGGTGGGAATGAAGATGATTATGGTGAACTGTAAAAACGCCCAGCCTGGTAGTCAGGAAACCTGCCTGTCTGCCTTTCTCTGCCACTGTTGTGCTGTGTAAGACTCGGATGGTTGGAACCAGAGCCCCAGTGACTTGAGATGGGAGAATTGCCCTAAAAACCTTCCGGTCTTCCACAGCTCAGTAGGCTGATCTTGATCTCAGAGAGCCCTCTGCTGGTTGGTACATGAAGGTGCAGGCTCAGGAAGACTGGGAAAGAGGGGCCTGTTCTGGAAAGGGGGGCTGGCTGGAGAGAGGCTCCCCTATCCAGGGGGAGAGCAAGTTGTGTTGTAGGGAGATTCCCAGGCTGGGTGCAGACTTGACTGTGGGCCTCATGCCTGTGAAGTTCTACCTGCGGGACCTCAAACCCTTCTCCTCTGTGGGCCTGGGGATAAGGCACATCAGGAATGAAGATACAGTGGATCTGCACTTCCCAAAGTGGACCCTGGACAGTCATTTAAAAAATCTGAATGTTTATGTGTTTTCGTGTATTCTAGAAAACAAATACCGACTTTCAAATCCTTTAGTTTATGCATATATCATTTTGGGGTGAATACAAATGCTTTTTCAAATCAGAACGCACTGAAAGAAAATTATTAAGTAAACAATGGCACAGGTGGTATTCTATTAGGGCAAAAATCATAAAAGTGGTCAGCAAAACAACAGAAGTCTGGGCAACACCGGACTAGCCTGTTTGTGATTTCCTGCACAGCTCTGATAAATTAATCCGATCTATATACTATCTAGTATTACTTCCTAGCATAGGTTACCATTTATTGTTTATGCTTCTAAAAATCGGAACGCCAATTCATACCTGCCCGGGGCCACGTTGCTCTGTGGCAGAGGGGTTTGGAGCCCAGCCTATCTGGCCGCAGAGCCACAATGTGCGGTGGTGCCTCCCACGATGTGACTTCTCTGCCCACCCCACTGGGACCGCGGCGGCAGGGACTGGGCTTTCCAGTCTCAGTGTCACTGCAGGGCCTACGTGGACCACAGTAGCCCGGGACCAGCTGGGCCTCGGGGCGGGCCGTGGAGAAGCAGCCCAGCCATAGACTGGCTCTGGGCACCGGGAGGGCTGGCTCCCCCAGGCCTGTGCTATAAAGTCCCCTCTCACCGACCAGTGCTGTGAGGTGCACAGAGTGTTGGCCGGGGTCAGCAGCCCTCCAGTCTCGTCCTGGGCCTTTCCCCGACCTGCTGACTGGCGGACTTGTTCCCTCACTGCAGGCAGTTGTGTTGGAATTGGAGGCGTTTTTCCCAAGTGTTCGGGGCCCCGCCGCCAGAGGTTTTGATTTTGTTTGTCTGGGTTGGGGGCTCACAAATCTACATTTTAGCCATTTCGCTAGGTTTGGGAATCACAGTCTTGACCTCTGGGGTCCCTCCTAGCCCCCAAATTCCATGAACCTCAGCTCAGAAGGGCCCGTAGACCCTTGGCCCTTCCCCTGACCCAGCCCCAAACAGGATAAGTGACACAGAAAAATAACAGTAAAAAAGATACTTTATTGTTAAAAAACAACAAATGACCAATGTAAACCAGTCATCCCGTCACACACACCATCACGCACAGCTATGAACCAGTCACGCAAATACACCCTTACCCACACAGTTCCCTCTCTCTATCAGCAGCAACTTGGTGGGTGAGAGTCTCTATTGCTCTTCCTTTTGACTTTTGTCTCCAGAAACAACACGCATGAAAAGGCAGTGGACCGGAGAAAGGGATTGGCAGGGGAGAGAGTGGCACGGCCACCCCGGTCACTGCCGCTCCTGGCTACATACACTCTACACGTGCCCACACTGACCCTCCATGCATAGGGTTGAGTCACTGCAGGTAACACTTCAATTGGCAGGCATCTGAGATGGCAGGGAGAGGCAGGGAAAGGCAGAGCATCCGGCTCCGTGCCTCCCCCCTGCCCTGATGCCCTGAGTGGGAGTTCTGAGTTCCTTGTGTCTAGGGAAGGAAAATCCCTTTGGCAACTCATCCAGACAGCAAGGTTGAAAAGTGCCTAAGAATTTTAAAAACGAAGAATTATGTCCTTCTTGCCTTTGGCCCAAAGTGCTTGAGAAACTTGGGGTGAAGAACCCAGAGTTCCATGAGGTCTGAATTCCTTAACAGAGAAGGCGCAGGGCTGCACGAATCCTGACCGGCCCTGGCTGGAGGAAGGTCATGGGACTTGACAGAGGCAGAGCAAGTTCCTTGGAATCTGGATTCGAGTGGGACCCCAGGAGACTGAGCCAAGCGACGCTCCTCGGGAACCCTTGTCGCCCTCATTCACACCGTGCCCCAGGCCTAGCACAGTACCCGACACGGAGCAGATGCTGGAGTAATGTACGAATGAGGCAGGGCGCACAGCCGGCTTCATCCCTGCTTGCGTACTGCTTACCTCTCAGCCCCTAGAGGACGCGTTGTGGCCCTCCAGGGTCAGATGACCCTGGGCCCCGTCTCTGTGGCCTGTCAGGCGCGGACCTGCCTCTGCCTCCAGAATGGGGCTGTGAGTAGGTGTAAGGGTGCACCCTGGCAGAGCGGACTCAGTAGTTCAGGCCCTGCCTCCCTGGGGACTGAGAGGTGGCAGGCAGCCAGACAGACTGCCTCTTGTCCATCCCAGGAATCAGTGTGTCTGGTTCTCCCGGGTCAACTGCTCTGCGCAGCCCCTTGCTGCAGGGGGGCCCCGGTGCTATTTCTGGAGCTCTTCCCTCAGCTTCCCTCCATCCTCAGGGGCTAGCCGGGGGTCTGGGAGAGCACGTTTCAAGGCATGGCGGCCTGGACTGGGGGTTTCCCTCCCCTTTTCCAGCCACGCTCATCTCACTCGTACAAGACGGAAGGAAGATGCCAAGTCCTTGGCCTCCCACCTGCCTCCCTCTGAGGACAGCTAGAACATGACCTCCTCACAGCTCCCATAATCACTCTCCACCATGTCAGAGCCCTCATAGTGGGGGGGAGCCTGGGGCTGGCCCCGCCCTGTGGGATGCCCACCCCCAACCTCACAGTCGGCATAAGAGGGCCCAGCCCGGCTGAGGCGCATACTTACCCCTTTGTAGCCCCCCTCTGCCAGGCAGGGCCCTCCCCCTCCCTGCCGGAACTGTGAGTGGTAGTAGCTGATGGCCGTGTACTCATTGAGACAGGGGGCCAGCAGGTGTTCCCGGGGACTGGGGGGCCGCGGGGGCATCAGATCTTCCAGGTTCTGGTTGCTGTAACGGGGTGGGAGAGGCGCCCGCTTGTTTTCCAGCTCCAGTGGGAAGGGGAAGCCCCCATAGAGGCCAGTGGGGTCTGGCATCACGGGTGGGGTCTGGTGGCGGTGAGGCGATGGTGGCAGAGGGCCAGGGGTCACTTCAGAGTGGGGGTATTCCCAGCGTTCCTTCCTGGAGTAAGTAGGGGGCCAGACCGTAGCTCCAGCTGGGCACACTGAAAGAAAATGGAAAGTTAGGGTGAGCTCTGAGTTTCCCTGGTAAAGGTTTCCGCAGGCCTTATAGGTACTACACCTGATTCAGCATGTGGTAGAAATGGGCAAAAGAGTTGGGGGGGGGGGGGCGCGGGGCGGGTAATGTGGCTTTCTACGTCGTGTTGTCTCTGGCAGCTTAGGTTGATATCTAGAATTCAATATGGCCAACTTCACGGCCAAAGGTTTAACCCAAAGCCAGCTCCTCTTGCAAATATGTGCCGATGATCCAAGAGTCAGTGAATAAGGGAAGAATATGGACAACTCCACACAGCCCACACCCCGCTGCTGGGGCCAGCGACTCCATCCCAGCTCCTACCGGTAACTTACGTCTCCTTGACTGAAGGAAACAGACACACGGTTTGGGGGGTGTGATGGCATCTATCACAGAGCATGAGTAAATAAGATATGGCTTGGAAGATTGGAGACCAGGCATCCTTGGTCCTTGCTCTGTCCTTGCTACTAAATAGTTGGGTGAGTTAGAACAAGTTACTGTGTTTTTATGAGCCCCAAATTACTCTATCAGCAAAAAGTTTATGAAAATACCTGTTTCAACTAATGGTGAATAAACCAGAAAATATACAGCACTTTACGAATTCACCTCCTAGTGAGCCAAAAGTGAGAGGTCCCTCCTGTAAGTCAGCCAGGTCTGGCCCAAGGCTGCTGTACCTCCAGACTGGATGGCCAGAAGTTGGGACTACTGCTCTTTCCTTTTTCAAGAAAAGCCTAAAGGTACAGAAGCCCCACCCCCCCCTTCACCCCGGGGATCCCATTCACCCCTATCCAGGGTCTACAGGCTTCTGCCGTAGATATCAGTCCTCTGGAATGAGTTGAAATGTGGATGAGGGGATCATGGTGCAATGGAATGAGCCACAGAGTCTGAGGCCAGAGACCTGGCATCTGGTCCAGCCCACTAGTGCACTGTGACCTTGAACACATCCCTTCATATCCCATCCCAAAGGGATAGACTGGATGGCGGCTTCACGTAATGGAGTGTTCAAGTCTACAACCGTATTCCATCAATACCAGAGGCTAAGGGCCTCTGGCTATACTGACCCATCTCCTCGCCTGACCATGTCCTCTTTATGATGGACTCATTGTCAGAGTGGGAAGGGACTGCAGCTGGTGGGAGTCTGGGAGGCACACTGCAGACCACTGGCCGTTGCTTAGAGCTGGGTCCAAAAGTGACAAGTTCATTTGGACCTGAGGTCTTGCTGGGCTCCAGTTGGTTCAGGTTGTTGCAGGAGCTGGCGCTCAGGGGGTTGAGCTCGATGGCAGGCATAGTTTGGGTGTCTACACCAACACTCCTGGCCAGGAGGTCTGGGTCCTCCATGGCCACGGGCTTGTGGGACTTGCAACGGCGGCAGTAGAAGAGGAGCCCAACTGTGCTTAAAACGATGAACAGTAGGGCCGCTATGACGATTAGAATCTCCTGCTGTCCCCAGTCCCCCCTTGTGATCTCAGGGGTGACTAGGCAGTGACCTTCGGAGCAGCCCCTTGCTTCCATTTCACACCTGCAGAGACAGAGAAGTAGTCGGGGGGTTGAGTCACTACACTTCCCTTTCCGTGTCCCCTCTCACAGAGATTTATGGACTCCTACACTCAAGCCCACCTTCTCCGATTTTCAACCAAAAAAAAAGAAAAGGGTTGGTAATGATCACACGTATCAAGTTTAGAACTTTCCACCCTCCACCAGTAGGGTGTGGGAGTCAGTTACATGTTCATTCATGACCTAGATTTGGAATCTAGGCTCTAGGCCCATCCATTATTTCCCACTCATGAGATCTAGGTTTTGGATATACTCTCCATCATTAAGGTGAGACTTCTAATCGTATACTGTGGTCGAGGCAACCAACATACCCAGCTGTCCTCAGCAATGATGTCAGAGTCCCAGCTACAAGTCAGCAGTCACCCAGCCATGGCAACAGGGTGCCAGTGTTACCCACTGTTCTTCAGGAGGTCACAGAAACCCAACGTGACCCTGCACAGACCTTACATTGGACAACTTGTTCAGAGAGAGTACTTGGAATTGTATGACGTCTCTGATCACCGTCAGCTTGGCATTTCATGGAGCAAGGCTCATAGGAGGGAGGCTTCTGTGGCCAGTTTTGTCCACTTTTGAGGGATATTGGGAAAGGCTTCCTCCATCCTGCTTGAGTCCCAGTGTCTAAAACTCCACCACCAACAGTTTGTCCTTTGGGGTTAGACATTGTCCTCCCCAGTTCCTCTTGTAAAATGCAGACCCCACTTTCAGGCAGGAAGTACCCTGTGGCACATGTACTGCAGAGAGGTGTGCTGTGAGGCCAGAAATGCCAGGTGCTGAGAGAAAGGACTGGGGTCATAAACACGTGGAGGGATTTGGACCGGCCCTTTCCTTCTCTGGGCCTCAGGTTCCCATCTGTAAAGTGAGTGGGTGAACTACATCAGTGGCTATCTTAGGCACACACTGACAGCAAGGGGATCCCTTGGAAGTTTGTTCTAATTAGAATCCCAGGCCTCACTCCTTGGATATTCTGATATAGTAGGTCCAGAAATCTGTATTTTCCACAAGTATCCCTGATGATTTTTTAAAGGCTCCCAAGCTGGGGAGCCATAAACCTAGATAATTGCCAGGCCTCTTTACCTCTAGGATTCTAGGGATCTGAGGATTCTTGGACTCCCCCAGGCCAACATAATACAAAGCACAGGTAGCTTACAGTGGGGTTCGAGACCCACAACAGTGCGTCATTGTCCTAGTGGACAATGTGGAGTCATTTGTCTAGAGGAGTCATTGTCCCCGGGCCACTTTCTGAGAAGTCGTGGTCCAGAGCAAGAGAGTAAGAACTTTAGCCATGTTCAGACTTCGGCAAAGATTAGAAAAGCCTGAGGAGCTGATTAGAAGTGCAGATTCGTGAACCCCCACCTAGTGAGTCTGATGCAGTGGGTTCAGAATAAGGCTTGAGAAATCTTAATTAGAACTCTCCTCTGAGTGCTCTGATGCAGGTGGTTGGAGGGAGAAGCCTCACCCATGGAAAAGACCAAGAAGCCAGGTCGCTGGAACACTCCACTCCTGGTCTCCCATTGGCTTCTCCGGAGGTCAGAGTGCAGACGTCATTCATTCCCTCATGGGGCCAAACCCAGGGTGAGGAGCCAATGGCAGGTGGCCTCCCCTATGCTTACCTGTCTCCCATGTAAGGGTGAGGGCAGTTACAGGAGGCTCCTTCAGGGGAGGGGATACAAGTGCCACCTTCCAGGCACGGTGTCACAGTGCAGTTTTCCCTTCTTTGTTCACAGTGCCTCCCAGAGAACTGTGGGGGACACCTGCAGACATACCCTGGGAGGGAGGGAGGAGAGGGGGGACAGTCAGGCAGCTGCAGGCTGAGAGGCCCTCCGGGACAGAGGGGAGGCCTCGGCATGTTTGCAGACCCACGTGTTCACGTTTAGTTATTGAATGCCTCCTTCTGTGACGAGCACCGTGTGCTGCCCTGCTGGGCAAGAAGACGTGATTCCCTGCCCTCACACAACTTATAGTCTCCGGAGGACCGGCATCTGAAGAATAGTGGTGGATATCCTTCTCATCGTCCCAGACAACGCTTATTCAGTGCTGGTCACGGTTCTAAGAATCTTCAAGTGTCAGCCCATTTGAGCCTCATAACAACTCTGAAGCTGGTTATGTCATCCTCAACAGGTACAGGTTGATGGCGGGTGAGGAAATGAGGCACAGAGAACATATGACGCTTGTTTGCGCTCACACAGGAGGTAAATGGCAAATTTGGGACTCCGACCTATTGAACCAGTTGTGTAGAATATCGGTGTATTAGTCATCACCATTGAACAACAGAGCTTAGGGAGCCAAGGGACAGTGGGAGCTGCAGGGCCAGGGAGGTGGGAGGGGCCAGAGCACCGCCAAGAGCCTGATGCAGGAATTAGGAGTTAGGACTCCATCTTAACAGCAAGGGGAAGCCACTGCAAGGTTCCAAGCAGGAAACGGGTGCACTCAGACCTGCTCTGTATAAAGATTCCTCTGGAGCCCTGCTGGAAAACGCAGGTGGGGGCAGAGAAATGAGAGAGCAGGGAAGCAGCTGGCACAAGGGTGAAAGATAACGGCTGCCTGGTAGTGCGGCCAGACAGGAGGGCTGGCCTCCTTCGATATTTCGCAGATGGAAACGACAGTCCTATCACCCGGGCAAACATGAGAAAACGGGAGGATGCCGAGTGTTGACAGAGATATAGGAGCCTCATGCCCTGCTGGCGAAAGTGCGGGCTGTGTGGCCACGCTGAAGGGCGATTTGGCCCTATTGAGTCAAAATGATGATCTGCATTCTCTGGGCATGCGAATCCCATCCCTGGGCGTGATGTGTGTGCGCGTGTTGGAGGAAGTTCTCCTGCAGGTTCCCAAGAAGATACGTGTGAGGATATTCATGCAGCATTGTTGATGGAGATGGGATGTTGAAGCCACCAGGGTGCTCGCCACTAGCTGAGTGGAGAGGGAGAGAATGAGGGCGTGTGGGCACGCTGGGGTACTGTGGCAATGGATACGAACTGTGGCAGCGTGGATGGACCAGTGTAAAAGGTTACGTATCGCTTACACAATCAGAAATTCAAGCATGTGCAAAACCAATAATGTACAGTTTGCAAGAACTCATTTAAAAACTTCAAATCCTTGCCTATGGGCTTGGGGAAGGGGAAAGGCAGCTGAGTATAGATTAAAAGGCAATAAAAAAGAGAAACTTGGCACCGACCAACGTTAACCCTACGGTGTATGATGAACTCAACCTGTGGCACCAGAGGTCCCTGTTCGTGCCTGTCTCATCCAAACAAGTCAGTCCTTGTTGAGGAAGAACAAAGACTCCTGCCTCCCCGTGGTGTAAACCTAGCAGATCCCAACCCGTTACTCAAGAGATAGTAAGGGGAGGAGAGAGACATTTGGAATCAGAGGGCAGGAGTGCTCCACTGGGATCTACACCCCAAACATGCCTCTCTCACCTGACAGCCATGCGCCTTTCACCAATCTGGGTATCCCTTACACAACCCAGCAGTTTCCTGTGCTGTAAAGTGGAGCCATTGGTGACTTTGTTCCAACGCCCTCTCTCCCTCATGGCGCTGTGCTGAAGGAACATACTTTGTAAACTCTTCAGTGATATATGATTGCTAGGTCAACAGGCTAGGGTCTTCTGAAGAGCCTCCTGGGATAAGCCTTGGAGTCATTTCCAGCCCTTACCTGCCCCACGGGTCTGTGAGCACCTTCCGCCATTGAGACATGGGTTTTGGCTGCAGTCATCACTGTGCACGCAGCACTGGGTGAGGGCCTGCCTTTCCAGCAGGCCTGATGCCTTCTTGCCATGGCCCAGCAGCTCCAGTGCCTCTCCGTTGACCACAACTGCATCCAGGCAGCCTTCGAAGCCCTGGGACACATTTGGGGAAGAACTCAAGAGAACAAGGCCACCCAGAAAGAGGTCCCCTTCAGGCCTGAGACCCTGGCAGTTCTTTGGGAGCATGAGGGAGGTGTCGCTGGATCTGTCAACCAAGAGGCGAAGGGAAGTGTCTGTCTCCTCCACCACAACGGAGTGCCACTCTTGGTCATTCACATGGAGCCAGGAGGAAAGATTTCCATAGAAACCACCTGGGCAACGGTATTCCAGCTGGAGCACTCCATCGACCAGCTGCAAAGAAAGCCCAGATGCCATCAGCAAAGCCAAGAAGTCCTTGGAAGAGCACTGCTAACAAGCTGCCCGGGCAAAGAATGTCGGTTGTGTCTTCATGGGTCAGGGAGGTAGCGTTTGGTGACTTTTAAGGCTGTTTTAGACATTGTCTTTGTGGAGTATAAAAGCCCTCAAAGTACTTTTCTGTCTATGGTCTCATTTGGCCCTTACCACACTCCATGGATGATCTGGGTAGGGATGGCATCTCCTTTCACAGATGAGGAAACTGAGGCCCAGAGATACCTTGCTGACTGAGACCGTGTCTTTTGGATTCTTCTTTGCAGGCCTTTGTAGCACATTCCTCAACATTGGCCTTCAGGGACACCAAAAACCTCCCTCACCCCCCCTCTCTTCTTCAACAGTTCCACTGTAATCAAAGTAGGTCTCTAAGACCTTTCAAGAGGATCCACAGAGGGAGACCATTTTTATAATAATCCTAAGACATTATTTGCCTTTTCTCCTCTCATTCTCTCATGAATATACGGTGGAGACTTCCAGACATGTGCTACCACAACTGATGAACACAGAGGTACATCTAAAAATCCAGCTGCCTACTGTTGAGCCATACATGTGTAAGAGAGATATGCAAAATGTAAAACAATGCCACTCTCTTCTTTTTTCTTAATTTTGGAAATGTAATTATTATTCACAAAAATATGGTATTTGTGTTAACATGTAATAAGTTTCTTGTTATTTTTATTTTTTTTTAAGTTTATTTATTTTTCAGAGAGAGGGCAGGGGAGGGGCAGAGAGAGAGGGAGACAGAGAATCCCAAGCAGGCTCCACAGTGTTAGCACAGAGCCTGATGTGAGGCTTGAACTCATGAACAGTGAGATCATGACCTGAGCTGAAACTGAGAGTCAGACGCTTAACTGACTAAGCCACCCAGGTGCCCCTCTTTTTAAATGAATTAATAAATAAAGATTTTAATATTTCTCAGTTTTAATTTCTAATACTGAAAATAGTGATAGCTATAACCCACATAAACAAAACTTCCCTAGGATCTTCAATTATTTTTAAGAGTGTGAAAAGTCCTGAAATTAAGAAATCTGAGAAAACACTAGGTTAAATCATTTTAGTTTACCTCAGCCCAAGAAATAGGACTACTGTGGCCAAGAGATAGAACTTCTGCTTACTCGGCTGTGTAGAGCTTTTTCTGGGTGAAATTTGAAAATCCAATCCAGTGTTTTATAGAAAGTAGCTGCTTGTTTGTACCCCACTTTCCCAATTTTTGCCCTGCTTGAATACTACCTATACCGTTATATACTTAAAAAGGAAACTTACTATTACTACAGAATGTAGACTCAAAACATTGTCCTTAAATCACTCCTTTCACTTGGTTAGGACCACAAATCTACTGGTCCCATCATCTTTCCATTGTCTCTCGACCTCTGTAAGGTCCTCACTTGTCTCCTTATCCAGTTTAAATTCCATAGTCAAATTCCTGTCCTCTCTTTCTTGGTAGAAGTCACTTGGCAAACCCACAAATCTGGTAAAGTCCAACCGTCCCCCAACTGTATGTGAGCATCATGGAGGTAAACATGGCTGGAGAAAAACATTCAGGCTTGCTTATTGACCTCTCTTTAATTTCATGACCGTGAGTCTCAAATGAGCCCTTCATGGTGCCTAATTATGGTGCTATCTTCCATAGTCGGTTTACTCTCCCAGATGACTATTCTCACAACTTCTCCCTCCTGAGACTCCTGATTCCCCCTCCCCATCCTTGCTCTTAGCAACCAGGTCGGGACTTATTGGCACTCTTACCATCACATCTCCCCACCTTGGTGGAGGCCAGTCTCTCCATTCATGCACTAGATCACAACCCCCTTACCTCCTCAAGGGTGAGTTTCCATCAACTCTTTCTTTTTTTCTACATCACAAATTGTTCATTCTCTACTGTACCATTCCAGTCATCACAAAAATGCTGTTATTGCTCTAATCTTTAAAAAAAATGTCTTGAACCCACTTCTCCCATCAGATATCACTTTCTTTGCTCCCTCTTTGTAGCAAAATTCCACCCACCATCCACCATGATACAGAAACCACTGGTTTCAGGGTATTCAGTGACCTCTGTGTTGTCAAATCCAATGATTAATATCACTTCCCATCTCATTTAACCTCTCAGAGCAGCACATTACCAGCTGGTGCCTCCTTCCTTCATGATACGTGTTCTTCATTCAGCTTATTGGATACGATACTCTTGGTTTCCCCCCCACATCACTGGCTGCACCTTTTCAGTCTCCTTTGTTGGATCCTCCTCTTCCCCCAGGCCTCTCGATGTTGAAGTGTCACAAGGATGAATCCTTGGTCTAATCTTTTTTCCAATCTACACTCCTTGGTGATCTCACTCAGTTTCATGGCTTTTGATACTGAGTATATGCCGAATGCTCCCAGATCTTCATCTCTACCCCAGACCTTTCTCACAGACACTATACTTGTTTATCCAGCTCCACTTAGAAGTTCAATAGGCATCTCAGACTTACACCTCCAAATCTGAGCTATCAATCTTCCCCAAACCTGTTCTACCCATAGCCTTCCCAGGGTCTGTTGGCAGCCACTCCATTGCTTCTAGTTACTCAGTTTGAAACTTACTCCTTGCTTTCTCTCCCAGGCCTCATTCAATTCGTCAGGAAATCCTGTTGGCTTTACCTTCAAAAATCTACCCGATTCTGAACCCTTCCTCCCATTGCACTGTCATTACCCTGATCTAGACCACCACCATCTCTCACCTGAATTATTGCAATAGGCTCTTGGCTGGTTCCCTCTGCTTTTATCCTTGTTTCTCTAAAGTTGCTTATCAACCAGAGCCATGGCGACCCTTTTGAATATGTCACTTCATGTCAATTCTCTGCTCAAACCTTCTTATGCCCTCTATTTTGCTTGGAATAAAAGCCGAAGCCCTTAAAGTGGCCTATGAGAACTTTATAGGTATTCCCTCATCCCATTATATATCTGACTTCGACTCCTACTACTAATCTCTGGGCTGTTCCTTAAACATGCTAAGCATTCTCCTACCAAAAGGTTTTTGCATTGCTATTCCCTCTCCCTAGAATGCTGTTCCTCCAGAAGTCTACCCTCACCCCCTTCACATTATGGTTCCCTTATCAACTCAGTGAAGCCTTCCCTGATCACCTTACTTAAAACTGCAACCCCCCCACCCTCCTGATCCCCCTTATCCTTTTTTTTTTTTTTTGTAAGTCAATGCACTTATCACATTTGGACAAACTATACTTTTCTGAGCCATTATATTTATATTTATTGTCCGTCTTCCCCCTGTAGGGTGAAAACTCTGAGAGAGATTTTTGTCTTATTCACCAATGAGACCCAAGCATCTAGAACAGTGCCTGTCACTAGGTAGATGGTCACTAAATGTTTATGGCATAATAATGTCTAACTAGCTGCCAAAGTCTTTTTCTTTGTCGACCTGGGAGATTGGCTTGAGTGTTGGAGGCAGGCAAACTGAGATGTCCTATGAGATGTAATCAGAGGGACTGAAAAAATTCACTTTTCTTCCATGTGAGTCCATGTAACTTAATGCTGGGTTTGTAGCCTTGAGCACCTTGGTGTAGCCAGCCTCCCACCCATCTTGGGAAACACTTGTCTGTTACTCAGCAAAAGTGACAAAAACAAACAAACAAACAAAAAACCACCCTGGCCAGGTGGCCTCATCCATTTCTCCCTCTATCTTCAGAGGCTCTCTCTCCTCCCACAGAGCAGTCTGACCTCTGGTTGTCCTTGGATGTAGATCTCCAGGTTGGGGGTTTTGGCCTTCACAAGTGGAAGGCCTTGCATCTTAACTCAGTAGTCACACTATCATCCCTGAAAACCATGCAGGATTTTCTTTGCCAGATATTGGGCTTCTTGGCTCTTCCCCCTGCTGCCCCCCAACAGCCTGGCACACCCACGTGAAATCCCTCAGGCTGTAGTGCCTTACCTTCAGGGAGATACACACTGTCTCATTGCTGAACAGGAGAACAGCCTGTGATTGGAGTGTTTTCAGACGGAACCGGATGTGCCAGTTCTGAGCCTCTGGAAGACGGTACCGTCCAAAGCTTTGACCGCTGAACCTTGTGGCAGTACCTGGAGAAGCAACCAGAGATGTCAACTCCTTATGAAGAGGTCCCCTTGGAGTCCCCGAGCTGACTTTGTCTCATTCAACCCTTGGGTGACATTGCTCACATTTTATAGATGAAAGAATGAGGCTTCTTGGGGGTGGGGGGTTACTTGTCCAGGGCCATGCAGCTAGACACGGGCCATCACCTTGCACGCCTTCTTTTGGCCCCAGAAACTCTTGCCTTGGGTCCCAGCTTGAGGGAGGAACTGTGAGCCCAAACCAGGAAGAAAGCAAGAATCAAGCTGGAAATGTAACCACTGAAATGTGTGGACATGAAAATTTCTACCCTACGTAGTTTCTGTGTTATTTTTGACATCACTGGGGGAAGAAGGAGATAGAATTGGAGAGAATTCTGCATTTATATGTGATTTCAGGAATACCACAAAGGTCATTTGCCTCAGGATCTCTCCTTCACCATTAGGAAGGTAACCATTTGAGTAAGCTCTTAACCGTATGAAGCACTGTGAGAGGTGGAGAGGACCCTTCGATAAAGGAAGGGGCCCAAACTTCTGTAAAGCCCTGCACGCACGTCGCCCTGTAGCAATTGGTAACACACAGTTATAGAGTAAGGAGTCTTCACTTAAACTTGAGTGAACAACCCCTGCTTGTTTGACCAGGGGACCCTCGTATGTGGACCACCTATTCAAAGCCCTTGGAAATAGCGTTGTGTGGGCCTGCCTTGGGAAATGCTACATTATACAGATTACTACCTTCCCCAGAAGTGAGTTCAGTTGTTGAATCCCTAAAACCTCAGTGTGGATAAGCTTATCAGTTGTCCAGCAAGGGGGGCAGCTGTATAGGCCCCAGATCTCCCAGATTGTTGAAGAGAGAGAATAAAAGCCAAGAGGAGAAGGAAGAACCAGAAAGCCTGAGGCACATGGCATTTCAAGATCCTAAGAGTCTGTTGTACTCTAAGTCTAAGACTCTCTGATGCTGGCAATTCCATTGTAGTAGGTCATTACTCGATGGGATATTGAAGATGATGGAGATCAGGAATTCTCAGACCTGGCTGAATATCAGGACCAGCTGGAGAGAGTTTTAAAATACAGAATGCCACACTCTACCCTCAGAGAGTATGACTCAGTAGGTCTGGAGGAACGTGAGAATCTGCATTTTGTTTATTTATTTATAAAGTTTATTTTTTTATTTTGATTGAGACAGAGGCAGAGTGAGGGGGGAAAGGGGCAGAAAGAGAGGGAAAGAGAGAATTCCAAGCAGGCTCCACACTGTCAGCGCAGAGCCCGAAGCAGGGCTTGATCTCACAAAACTGCAAGATCGTGACCTGAGCCGAAACCAACAGTTGGACGTTTAACGGACTGGGCCACCCAGGCGCCCCGAGAGTCTGCATTTAAAAAAACCTCCCCACGATGCGTGTAGCGACTGGAAGGGAGACAAGGGAGGTTCCCAAGAAGAGATCCTTGATACAGGTGCTAGTTACACGGATGTGTTTGGTTTGTGAAAACTAGTCGGGCTGTACAAGGGGTCCATGGATCCTTCTGTGTGCCGCATTTCACCAAAATAATTTAAGAAATAACAACACAACCCTAATTGCTTCTGGTGATTGGTGAGCCAGCCTCTCTAATATTTCTCCAAGTGTAGACCTTGGACCACCTGCTTCAGAACTACCTGAGGTGCTGTTTAAAACTGCCAATTCCAAGGAAAAAGAGAGAGAGAGAGAGGATGAGAGAGGCCGACAGACAAACCAAGAAACAGACTTTATACTGTAGCGAACAAACTGAAATTTACCAGGGGGGAGGTGGAGGGAGGGATGGGAGAAATAGGGGGATGGCATTAAGAATACATTTATCATGACGAGCACTGAGTAATGTATAGAATTATTGAATCAGTCTATTGTACACCCGAAACTAATGTAACACAGTATGTCAACTGTACTGGAATTAAAATAAAAACTTTATTTATTTATTTATTTATTTATTTTTAACATTTATTTATTTATTTATTTATTTTTAATATATGAAACTTATTGTCCAATTGGTTTCCATACAACACCCAGTGCTCATCCCAAAAGGTGCCCTCCTCAATACCCATCACCCACCATCAACCCTCAGCTTAACCCACCCTCCCACCCCCCATCAACCCTCAGCTTAACATTTATTTATTTTTGAGACAGAGAGAGACAGAGCATGAACGGGGGAGGGTCAGAGAAAGAGGGAGACACAGAATCTGAAACAGGCTCCAGGCTCTGAGCTGTCAGCACAGAGCCCGACGCGGGGCTTGAACCCACGGACCGCGAGATCGTGACCTGAGCCGAAGTCGGACGCTTAACCGACTGAGTCACCCAGGCGCCCCTGAAAACTTTATTTAAAAAATGCCAATTCTAGGCCTCACCCAAGACTTTCTGAATAACAGACTGTGGAGGTGATACGCAGGAGCAGTTCTCTTTAAAAACACACTCCCCAGATGATTCTGAATAAGCATGAATTTTAGAACCTCCGCTGTCTGGTGCCAGGTGACCGCAAGAGAACCTTCGGCCAGCACAGCATTCCCTGCAGGCAACCCTGGGGCAAGAGACATAGAAAGGAAACCCTTCCCTCCCGCACCCACCCAGAGTAGCTCACCCAGCCTGAATACAGTGGGACCTAGAAAAAGCCCACAAATCTTTGGAGAAAGAATTTCCCTAATGCAAACTGGGGAGACCCATAAAGGTAGGCCAGGCCAGGCAGGGGGCGATGGTGAAGGGGAGGCGATGCCGTTTTCCCTTTGCCAACATCCCTAAGCGGGTCCAGAGCACTGATTCTTGACGCCAGGGGTGCTGGAGTTGAGTCTAATCAGAAAACTAACTTCCTGTGGGTTGTGGTAAAGAGCTCAAGCTTTAGAGGACACAGGGCTATTTAAGTAACCAGCCCTTCGTTGGAGGCTGTGCAGTGTCGAGCAAACCAACACAATCCCCATCCCTCAGTTTCCACTGTAGTTGGATCTGGTGACCCTGCTTCTCAGGGTGTTGGTGACAGTCAGTTCAGGTAACGTAGACACAGTGCCTGGCGCATAGCAGAGTCCTTCTAGCAACCACCGCCACCGTGTGAGTGGCAACCATCACTGACGGGGTGCTTATGATGGGCCCAACAAAGGCTAAGTGCTTTTATATCCATTAAATAATTTACTCCCCAAACCTACTCCAGAAGGCAGATGGTAATATTTTCGTTACCTTAGAGTTGAGAAACTACAGTTCAGAGGATTTGGCAACCCACCTAAGGTCACACAGCTAGCAAGAGGTGGAGCTGGGGTTTGAACCTGAGCTGTCTAGTCTAAATCTTGAGATTATAAGCACCACGCTGTAGCAGTAATAACAGGAAAAGAAGTAGCAGTAACTCGTGTTTACTGACCACTGTCTGTATGTCAGGCACTTTTTTTTTTTAATGTTTATTTTTGAGAGAGAGAGAGACAGAGCATGAGCAGGGGAGGGGCAGAGAGAGAGGGAGACACAGAATCTGAAACAGGCTCCAGGCTCTGAGCTGTCAGCACAGAGCCCGACGTGGGGCTCGAACCCACAAACCGTGAGGTCACGACCTGAGCCAAAGTCGGAGGCTTAACCAACTGAGCCACCCAGGTGCCCCTATCAGGCACTTTTCTAAGCAAGCCCTTGATACTTATTTGTTATTTTTATTTTATTTTTTAACATTTATTTATTTTTGAGACAGAGAGAGACAGAGCATGAACAGGGGAGGGGCAGAGAGAGAGGGAGACACAGAATCTGAAACAGGCTCCAGGCTCTGAGCGGTCAGCACAGAGCCCGACGTGGGGCTCAAACTCACAGACCGTGAGATCATGACCCGAGCCAAAGTCGGATGCTTAACCGACCAAGCCACCCAGGTGCCCCTTATTTGTTATTTTTATTTTATTTTATTTTTTCATTTCTATTTTTTTTTTTTTTTAGCAAGTCCTTGACATTTAACACTCATTTAATTCCTCTAACCGCCCAAAGGCGCGGAGAGGCTAGATCATTTTCCTAAGGTTAGTTGGCGAGCAAGGGGCAGAGCTGGGATTCAAACCCAGGCAGTCTGATGTCAGCGTCTGCTCTTAGCCATCATGCTACTTACTTGCCTCTTGATTCCTGACTGTTATTTTCAAAACTCCAAAAAGTGGCCGGGAATGGGGTGCTGTTCCATGACCAGATTTGGGGAGGCTGCCACCTGTCTCGCGGTGGCCTGTGGACTGTGGCCTTTAGCCCTGTTAAAATCCCCCCTCTCACTACCCCCCGGGGCCTCCCTGGGATCTCCACCCCCAGAGCCAGTCTGGATGAGCCCCGCAGTGCTGGGTGTCTTGGAGAAGCCCGTCACTCACCATTGCAAGAGCAGCTCCTCTCCAGGCGGTGCCGCGGGGTCAGGATGCTGAGCCTGGCTGTGCTGTAGGTGGGTCCCACCCTGGGCTCCAGGTGCACCATCTCTCGGCACCTTTGACCCTGGCAGCGCGGGCCCTGGCAGGGCACCACGGGCATGGCTGACCTCATCTGAATTCCCACCGACTGCTCCATCTCCTCGGCCGAGCGAGTGATGATGGATGCCAGCTCCTGGAGCTTGTAGAAGGTTCCGGAATGCCCCTCAAAGACCAAGAGCACGTCCACCCCAGCCGTGGTGTCTGCAGGCTGAAGGCTGGCCAGGTGGATGTTAGCTCGTCTGATGTCCAGTTTGTTGCTGAGGAACCTCTGCAGGTTCCTCCAGTGGTCACTTACCAGCTCCTCCGGGGTGAGCTGGTGGAAGCCCATCCACAGGGCCTGCTGCAGAGCCTCCCGCCCCACGTGCCACACGTGGACGTGGACCCCGGCAGTGGTGGCGAAGGTCCCGTCATCGACGGTGACGTTGAAAGCATAGCGGCCGCGAGACAGGCCCTGGGTGGCGATAATCTTGCCATCAGTTGCGCCCACTGAGAAGTGCCTGCCCAGGGTCTCCTCTCCTGCCAAGCTGTAGGTCAGTGTGTCCTGAGGGTCTCGGTCCGTGGCGTGGATTTTGCCCACCATGCCCCCCTGGAACTCCTCCTCCCCGACGGTGATGAAGATCTCCAGTGGCAGGGCCGAGGGTGGGTAGTGGCTCTGCTCTGTGATGTGGACTCTGACGGACGTCGAGGACGAGAGGGGAGGGATGCCGCTGTCTGACACCTGTGGACAGAACAGGCACTGCCGTCACCATGGGCTGCAGCTGTCGGTGGCCCAGACCAGGCCGGGCCTCCTTGGGCAGCCTGGTCTCTCCGCTCAGGGGGCAGGCTCAACGCGCTGTCAGAGATGAAAAAGAAAACAAAGACTCCAAACGCACCGGAGGTTCTGTGGAGGGAGTTCCATCCCCTACCACGTGGTAAAGCTGAGCTCCCTTTCCTCATTTGACATCTCTCCGAGCCTCTTCCTAAATCTCTCTGGCCACTCGAACGCGAGCCTCCTTCCCCTCCAACGTCCCTCGTTCTGTCTCCTTCCTTTTTTTTTAATTTTTTAACGTTTATTTATTATTGAGAGACAGAGCGCCAGCAGGGAAGGGCAGAGGAAGAGGGAGACAGAATCGGAAGTAGGCTCCAGGCTCCGAGCTGTCAGCACAGAGCCCAATGCGGGGCTCGAACTCACGAACCGCGAGATCATGACCTGAGTCGAAGTCGGATGCTCAACCGCCTGAGCCACCCAGGTGCCGCTGTCTCCTTCCTTAAGCGACGCATCACATGTCTCTTCGTGATTCCTATGTGCATCCTTCGTGGTCCCTGTCAGCCTAAGGAGGTTCTCCTTGGACACCCCTTTACTATGTGATTGGGGTTGGAGTGGGCCTTTGTCCCTCAGCTAACAGATACTCGCTGAGTCCTTTCCCCGGGCCAGAGACAATAGATACATCACTAAATACACAAGGGAATGTCAGACTCGGAGGAAGTACCGTGAAGGAAATCACCGGAGCATGGGGCAGAGATGTGAGGAGTGAAAGGGACCTAACCCAGATCAGGTGGGAGGGGAGGCATCTCTGAGGAGCTGAGTCCTGAGGAGTTTGGAGAGGTGAGAATAGCAGGTGACACAGGGAACCGCAAGCGTCAAGCCCTCGGGGGGAAAGAGCATGATGAGCTCGACCAAGCAGAAAGGGGCCCCGGCTGCTGGAGCGAGTGGGCAGGGCTGAGGGCAGAGGAGGGCTCGAGGGAGGCCGCCCAGTCACTTATGGGCTGAGGAGCACAAGGTCAGGTTTTATGTCAGAGTCGTGAAAAGCCACGAAGGTTTTAACAAGGCCATGCCGTGACCTCAGTTAAGCAAGGAAGAGAATGTAAATAAAAAATGCCTTTTTCCTTTCACGTTTTGCCAAGCATCCCTGCAACTTTGTGTCCAGATTAGCAAGAACGAAGTATCCTTCCTCTCCTCAGGGACGTTATCATTTTCACAGCTGTCAGCCCAGGGCCTCCATGACTTTCTCTAGAGTCGTATCTTATTCCCGTGCTTTGAACGGGGGGAGAAGGTTGTGAAATGACACCTACTACTGGGATTTGTGCGTAACACAGATGAGGTCATCAATAGCAATGAGAGTAGTTAAGACTACTGCTAAGTATAACATACAGCTAGCTGGCATCACTGTGAGCAAAACCGTGTGCCACTTTTATTTATTTATTTATTTATTTATTTATTTTTTAATTTTTTTTTTCAACGTTTATTTATTTTTGGGACAGAGAGAGACAGAGCATGAACGGGGGAGGGGCAGAGAGAGAGGGAGACACAGAATCAGAAACAGGTTCCAGGCTCTGAGCCATCAGCCCAGAGCCTGACGCGGGGCTCGAACTCAAGGACCGCGAGATCGTGACCTGGCTGAAGTCGGACGCTTAACCGACTGCGCCACCCAGGCGCCCCTGTGCCAGTCACTTTTAAATGCTTCCGATGCATATATGAGATAGCATATCAGCACTAACCCAAACCCTCGCCTTTCTTACGAGATAGATGCCACGAAATCTCCCATTTTACAGCAGGTATAACTGAGGCTCAGAGAGGTCAAGTAACTCACCGAAGGTCACACAGCAGGTTAAGTCCCGAGCAGAATCTGAACTCCTAGGGTCCATAGCCCGTTTTTTTTGCTGGCCTCTAGTACCTCCCAGTGAATGAAAGTGGAAATACAGGACAAATGCAGGAGATGGTGATGCCGATAGTTACCGAGCGATTGACTGGGTCAAGAAATGGAGCCAGGAACCTGGGAGTCACCCCTGATTCTTCTCTCCCCCCCCCCCCCCCCCCCCCGTTTCCAATCTATCACCAACTCCTGTTTATTTCCATGCAGAGCTTGTCCCTAATCTATCCTCTCCCTGCGTCTTCATTATCAGCTCAAGGTTTCAGCACCATTGGCTCTAGCTGGGATTGGAAGTAGTAATAAAAGTAATACCAAGGCTTATAGTTAGGATTGGCTGTACTTTCTGGTTTGCCCGGGTCAGTCTTGATTTTCACTAATTGATCCTGTTGTGGCTCAATGATCGCCAATGAATGTTTTTAGCGCCTCTCTCCCTCTCAAGAGCGTCGCAGTTTGGACCTCACGTATATGGTCACCCAAGCTATGAGACCTCCATGATCCAGCCACCCCATGTCTTCAGCTTATTCCCATTATAGATCACCACGCCAACCACATTAGCTCCATCTGAGGCCACTTCAAGTGCTTGTTCCAGAGCTTGAACTCTTGGCTTGAGACACTGCCTCATGTCGTTCCTGCCTGTGACGCTTTCCTGCCCATTTTCACACTGCTCACTTCTCAGGTCCCAGCTCAAAGGTCCCTTCCTCGTGAGGGCAGCCATCCTCTGAACATGTCTCCCCTGTGCCCTATGAGCCTCTCATCACTTTCTTTCTTCATCTGTTTATTGTTTATCTCTGTGATTGGAATCAAAAGCCCATGAGGACCATCCCCTTCTTTCTGCCTGCTACATTATTAGCAGCAAGCATAGGGGCTGACACGTGATGGGTGCTCAATAGTTGTTCAAAGACTCAGTGAATGACTGACTGGCTGGCTGGATGAATGGATGGATCCATCATCCTGATCCCAGAGAAGAAGTTCACAGCACAATAGCATCCACTGTGACTTGAGATTTAAGAAAGGGGTTTTGAGGGAATTAAATGAAGAAGAAACGTTTAGCCACCATCTTGACAACTTTACTTTGGCTGTTCTCGGGCTGCCCTTTGCAACATCACCGTAATCCCCTTCACACGTATATATGTTCTCCAGTTTGGACCCCGCACCAATTTCTGTGAGGTTCAGAGAGCTGTTCTGGCTCAGGGAGTTAGAGCCAGAGTGAGGGTATAGTTCTGCCTGGAGGCAGTGTAGGAATTAAGAGCTTAGGCTCTAGGGTCAGAGTGTTTGGTCTGGAGCAACCCATCTCTGCCACTTATTAGCAGTATTGCTTTAAGCCAGGCGCTCAAGCTCCCTGTGCCTCAGTTGCTACATCTGTAAAGCGGGGGTGGTAATTGTACCTGCCCTAAAGCCCATTGCGAGGATTTAATGCAATGAGACCCGTGGAGAACTTAACCCAGGGCCCAGCACCTAGTGAGAGCTCTGTACACTTCCCCCTAATAATAGGAGCACTGACAGTGCTTTTGCCAGCACATTACTGTCCCCATGGTCACCACCAGTGGCCCAACACAGCTCTCACCTTGATCTGAAGCTGATACCACTCCTGGACTCTCTTTCTCAGGCCCATGGTGGTCACCAGCCATCCATCAGGGGTCACTCGGAAGGCAGAGCCATCATTCCCCTTGGTGATTCGGAATGAGTAGGGGGGGCCGTTCTCGGGGGAGTCTGGGTCACTCAGGATCAACTGCAGGACTTTGCTGCCAATGGGTGAGTTCTCCTGAGACAGAGAATGACAGGAAATAAAAGAGCAAAATGAATTCCAGTCCTTCCTTTTGCATCTTTCTGGGTCCCCTCCTCTGGGCTGAGTCCTCAGCACTCTGGCTGCTCTCAGGCCATGCCTGGACCTCGAGCTGTCATTCATTCATTCATTCATTCATTCTGCCAGCCTCTGAATTAGTTGTTGGCTCCGCCAATCTTGACCAAGAGCTTCCTGAGGGCGGTTCTGGGTCTTAGAAACAAAGCCCTTGGAGGCCAGAAGGGTCCCTAGAGTCCCCTTATCCTACAGAAGGTGACTTGTGCAAGTTCACACAGCTGGCGATTCATGTATATAAATTAGTAAGCACCTGGGATCTACGTGGAAATTTTGGGATTCGTAGGGTCAACTGAACACTTATAAATGGTTTCCTGTTTAGAAGACCAATGGAACAGCCACTCAATGAGAACATTTAAAAACGCGTAGGAATTCAACTAAAAAACAGATTTCCTGGGTACTGTTCCAGTCTTTGCTCCATAACATGGGAAGTCAGTATCTAAAACACAGTGGTGGTTCACTGTCTTTTTGCAACAAAATCCTATCTATGAACAGAAATCCGATGGACAGAAACTAATGGTTGCCTATCCAGTAGACATTCCTTCCTTCCTTTCTTACAAAACCTGACTTTTGTTCAGGTGTGGGGTGGCCGTATCTCGGAAAAGCTGTGTCCTTATTAAGAAGAGATGGACTATGATTGGTCTAAGTCAGTTATAAAATCTGATTTCAAGTGCCAGTTTTTGGTTTAATGTTGATCATGTAATCTGATTCTGATCATTGGAGAAGTCAACCAGATGAGGTTTTAAGAAGTTTTCTTCTTTGCTAAAAACAGAGTGGGGGGAAGTCCCCTTCTGTTTGCCTTTGAAGATGGTTAGACAAGGATGTGATGCTGGAGCTGCAGCAGCCATTTTGTAACCATGAGAAAGAAGGTGAGGGAATTTCAAACAAGCTAGCTCAAAGCTGTGATACTGTTTTTCTGATGAAATAACCAATTCTGGAGTAGAACTTCCCACCATCATACCTTTTGTTACATGAAATAAATCTTTATTATTTAACAAGGTTTTAGATAATCTGTTATTGGCAGTCAAAGCATCCTACCTAATACTCATAATACACAAACAAGTGAATGACTCTGGCTGATACATAGCAGGACCCATGATTCTGCCATCTTATCCTCGTCCTCACCTCCCTCACCTCTTATGGTCACAATTCCCCAGTGAATCCCTAAGCCCTCTTCAAATCCCATTTGTAAACCATCAGTATGATGAAAATAGCATGAGATCTGGAAAATCTTCTGCGTTTAAATCCCAGATTTGCCACATTCTAACAATGGCACATTTCTGCACCTCCATTTTAAAAACCTGTAAAGTGGACAGAGTAGGCCTCCTTATCCTTGGTGATATGTTCTAACATCCCCAGTGGATGCCAAAAACCATGGATAGTAACCACACCTTGTATATACTGGGATTTTTTTCTATATATACATACCTATGATAAAGTTTCATTTATAAATGAGGCACAATAAGAGATTAACAACAATAACTAACGATAAAATAGAAAATTATAACAATATACTCTAATAAAAGTTATGTGAGTGTGGTCTCTCTCTCTCTCTAAGTATCTGTGTTCACCCTTCTTCTTGTGACCATGTGAGGATAGTAAGATGCCTACATGATAAAATGACGTAAGATGAACGACATAAGCACACAGCCTGTGTGGTGTACATTAAGCTACTACTGACCTTCTGATGATATGTCAGAAGGGGATCACCAGCTTCTGGACCGTGACTGACTAGGGGTCAGCCTGGCTGAAACCACAGAGAGCGAAACCACGAATAAGGGGGCGGGGGGCAGTGGTTACCGTACTACCTGTTTCATGCAGCTATGCAGGTCCCAAATGAGATAATGAATGTGCAAGTGCCTAGCACATTGCCCGATTATTTGTTAATGCTGTAATTCATAGTCCCCTTTTGCAGGCTGTGTTGCCATTAGGGATATCAGTTGGCAAGGTCACAGCCCATGTTTGGGTGAACTGATATCAGTGGTGAGCACCCTCCACTAGGAAGGAGGGAGATGAAGGCAGGAAGGCTTCAAGATGTCTTTGGAAGCTCAAGCGTACCTGGACAGAGGTGCTGTAGTTGAGCTGGAAGAACCTCGGCGGGTTATCATTGACATCAACCACTTGGATAGCGATGTCTGTGTCCCCATGCAGTGGGGGCCGCCCGCTGTCTGTGGCTCGGAGCCTCAGGGAATAGCTAGAAGTCTGTATAGCAAGATGCCAGTAGAGAGTTAGCAACAAGACCCCTCAGTTCTGCCCCATGACTCATCACTAATGTTTTCCCCAAAATAAGATGGAGATGCTCCGCTATGCCTGCCTCCATTGCCCGTACATACTATTTTAGGGTCCAGGTTTTGGAGTCAGGAAGAAATAGGTTTGATTTCCACTTGAACCATTTCCTAGCTGTGAGACATGGAGAAGGTGACTGAACATCTGTGAGATTATTGGGACCCACGCCCTGGGATTATTTTAAGGACCAAATGTATGTAAAGCACTTAGCAAAGTTCCTGGCACAGAGCAGGTGCTCAGTAAACAAGAATTTATTATTGATTTATTACTATTGATTTATTATCTAATGGCTCCTTGTCAATAGTAAGAAGCTAGCCTGAGCTCCTCTAAGGGAGGTTAAGGGTCACTTAGTCCCTCTCCTGCCTCTGGCCTCATAGGCCACAGAGACCACACAGAGAAAACAAGTGAGGGCAGGTCTGGAGAAGTCAGCATGGGGTGCTGACCACTGTTCTCTGGACCTGCACCGGGACCATACCTCTGCTCTGATGAGCTCGGGTCGGGCCCCTCCCACATGACTCACCTGTTCCCAGTCCAGGGCCTTGGCCACCTGCAGCTCCCCCTTCTTGGGGTGGATGGTGAAGTGCCCGAGCTGGTTCCCTCCTACCAGGCTGTACGTGATGGCACTATTTACAGGTCCGTCTTCATCAGTTGCTGACACCTGCAGCAGTGGGAGGGTAGTTGTGAATGGAGGTCAAGAGGGACCTGAGGGAATATTGGCTCCTGGGAGTGTAAAGGGAACAGATGAGTGTCCCCTCCAATGATTGCCATCGGAGTGGCAGTCCCATGGGCCACAGTCATCCCTACCAAAGGAATCTCTTCATTTTATATCGTAGTATAGATTTCAGCATGCCATGGTTCATTCATGTACTCATTCACTCATACCGACAGGATGCTAGGTCCGGAACTAGGAGGTGAGGGGCATGCCAAAATGAATATGCCCACCGGGAAGTTTAATGTCTAATGTTATGGGTCATTCTGATTTGAGGAAAAGTGTGATCAGCTTTATGAGAGCACAGAGAACACAGTGGTAAATTCTACCTGGGGAGATTAGCAAAGCATTCATGAGTCCCAGAAGGATAAGAAGGGCTTCTGGGAGTGGAGCCAGCATTCCAGACATGAGCCCAGAATGTATGAAAGTGCAGAGGCTGTTTGGGGAAAGGCACATCTTCCTCGGTGGTTGGAGCATAGGATACATGTCAGAGAGTAGAAGGAGATAAGACGAGAAGGCAGAATAAGGAGAGGTCATGGTCAACTTTGAATATGGACATACAGTTTGTTTTCACTCTATATAGTAGGGAGCAATTACATGTTTGAATGCAAAGAAGTGTTATTTGGTGCCCCTTCCCCCACACTGAGTCTCCACATCACACACTGTGACCAGGTCCTTCCCAGACCTTGGCGCCTCTGGACAGAGACCCTCTCTAAGGCCTCTCCCGTGCCCCGCTCTATCAATACGTGATCTAGACCTTATCGAACATGGCCCTGAGACCCTCTGTCATGAGAAACAGTTTGGCCAAGTGGCTGCAAGTCAGAATCAAGTCTATAGTATACAAACTGATTAACTAACCCATGCTCACAGACATCTGGGGGAGGAGGAGATAAGAACCCACCCAAGTCCATGCCTCCCAAAGGGCAAAGTTGCAGATCCTTACTGTGAGCACGACATCACCCACGGCAGCGTTCTCCAAGACCCTTGTGGTGTACAGATCCTGCGGGAATCTGGGCCGGTGTTCGTTGACATCAGTGATGTTGACCACGATTGTAGTCATGTCACTGAGGGAGGAAGAGCCTTTCCGGCTGCACTCTACGGATAGGAAGAACTTGGGGCTTGTCTCAAAGTCCAGGCTCCTGTTGACATACAGGATCCCTGAAGAAACAAGAGATAATGGGAGCAATGAAGCATTTGGGACCACAAAGGCAGAGGGCTGAGGGGTCTTGAGCTGAGCCCCACGAGAGGCAGCTCAACAGGGTTGGGAGAAACAGATCTCCTCCTTCCTGTGCTCCATCATCTCTTCCTTCCTCTCTTACGTCACCATCTTTGTTTTCTATTTCCCCATTACCCTCCTTTCCTCTTCCCTTTCATCTCCTCTCACTTCCCTTACTGTCATTCTCAACAGCACTGTTTCCCTCATTTATTTTTGTAATACTTCACTGAAATTTCACTTAAATCTGTAATACTGAATCTCTCTCATGTAGATCTGTAATAACTCTGTAGAGCAGGAAGAACTTGCGGTTCCCATTTTCTAGGTGAGCCAACTGATGCCCTCGAGGTAAATGAGCTGCCCAAGTTCGCCCGGCTAATAAATGACAGAACTTAGTTTTCAAAGACTTTTATAATACTCCAAGTTGCTCAACGAACTGCTAGGATGTAGATTTATTTCTCTGACAGTTGGAAAAGAAGAAGGATGTATCCGGCTGTTCCTGGATAACCAAATATTTAATGGTAGAAAAATCTTCTTTGTAAAGAATTCTAGTTAGTAAATGAATGAGGAATGAGAAGATTAGAAGGCTGCCCCTTTTCTGCCCCTAATGAAATCATGTATCTAGGAAATAATCATCAACGTTTGCTAAAACCATTAGAAGGATCCATCTATAATGGATGGGTCAGGTTCACAACATGCAAGCTCATTGTCAGTCTTAACCTCAGAAAAAACCCATCAGTCATCATATGCCTCCCACCATAGTGCAAAGTATAGCACAGCCTCATCTCTGAAGCACTGTTGCCACAAAACTGAGCTTGAAACTGATCAAGGTCTTTCATTCAAATGTGATTTATAAGGAATATGAGGGCTAGAGAGATATATGACATCATAAAGATACAGCTACTAGTCAATCCAAAATAGAAAAGTTCTGCCTGACACTGACCCACGTTTCATTAGTTAGACCACACGGCAAATAAAGAAGGAGAGAAAAATGTTAGAGATTAAAATAACTAACCAAATGCAATATGTGTGCATGGGGGTGGTGGTGAAGGGTAAAGATGAAATCAGACTGGCCTATGTTGACAATTACTGAAGCTAGGTGATGGGAACATGGGGTTCATTACGCTGTTCTATTTTTTTATATAGTACAGCCATTAAAAAAATACTGCTCAACGACAAGGCAGCTGCTTTAGGAGGTAGAGAGTATCATTGCGGGGGTGCTGTGGAAAGGGATCTGACCTGGGCAGCCTCTGAGGCCCCTCCACGAGGTTCTGTGCGTCTGACTTAGACTTTTCTGTGGACAGGAGGAAAGAAGAGACTATTCCCCAGTTCTCTCTTCATAAGAATAAGGGGAGAGGGGGTAGTGCTGGGATATTTGGGGAGGGCTAGAGGTGGGAAGCAGGTGGCCCTGCCCTGGGCTGTTTATGCCCCAGATTCCAGCAAGTGCTTCATGCCTCTGCAGCCGAGGACAGAGAGTGGCCTCAGCCTCCAGAAGGTGGCCCGGAGCTGGGAGCATGAAGCTACGAACTGTGAGAGAAGACTGGGTCGCCAAGGGTCCTGGGTGGGGATGCGGAGGAATAACGGGGGTCCCCAGATAGGCTGGCCCCAGGGTAAAGGAAGGAACATGGGACCTGGAGAGATGCACAGAGCCGAAGGAGTTCTGCCCTGGGAGGGTCTGCAGGGGACACCCCCCATATGTGAAGCCAGTGCTCCCCAAGACCCTGTGTGTGTAAGTGCACGTAGGGGATGAGGCTGCCTCAGGTGCTGGCTCACCTGTGCGGGCATCCAGGCGGAACCTCCCCTGCTCGTTCCCACTGACCACACGGTAGCCGGTCTTCTCGGCGCCGGGGCGAGTGAGGGTGGCCAGCTGCAGCACCTCCGTGCCAAGCTGGGCGTCCTCGGGCACCTGCACGCTGTGCTCAGTGCTCAGGAACACAGGCAGGTAATCATCGAGGCCTACCACTGACACGGTGACCGTGCCCAGTGTGGACAGCGGGCTCGGGGAGCCCAGGTCAGAGGCACGGACGGTGAGCTCCAGTGCTTCCTGTGGCTTGACCCGTAGCGGCTTCTCCAGCCGAATCACACCCGTGGTGGCCTCGATGGAAAAATGGCCTTCGGCAGAGTCCGTCAGAGAGTAAACCACTTGGGCGTTGGCACCTGTTGGGGAGACCAAGGGCATGGTTCCTTCTGGCCCTGCTTGCAGTGAAATTTCTAGCCACAGGAGGGCCTGGGGAGGAGGGTCCCCATAAGGGCTAACATGCTCAGGCTGTGTTAAGAGTGAGAACCTCTCTATTGGGGCACCTGGGTGGCTCAGTTGGTTAAGCAGACGTCTGACTTCAGCTCGGGTCATGATCTCGTGGTTCACGAATTCGAGCCCTGCATCGGGGCTGTGTGCTGACAGCTCAGAGCCTGGGGCCTGCTTTGGATTCTGTGTCTCCCTCATTCTCTATGTCCCTCCCCCACTCATGCTCTGTCTCTCTGTCTCTGTCTCTCTCTCAAAAATAAATAGAAACATTTTAAAAAATTAAAAAAAAAAAAAAAAAAGAGTGAGAACCTCTCTGTAGGGGATTCTTCACCAGGGGCTTCAAGTCCTCATAGAAAGGTTCTGGAGGGTAGGACATCTGCAAACCCATAAAATTATCTGAAAATATTTATGTGGGGTTAGAGTCTAACATCAGCTCATAAAGTGAAAATTGTACAAGGTCAAAACCATCTATGTTGAGTTGCTCGGTTGTGATAGAACAATTCCGTATCTTGGTTATGGTGGTGGTTACATGAAACTATATGTGGAATAATATGGAATAGAACCATACACACAAAAACGTGTGCTCACATGCACACATTCAAATGAGTGCATATAGAAACTGGTAAAATCTGAATAAGGAGTAAAGTCCAGCTACCAGTAATGTCCCAGCCCCAATTTCCTGCTACAGCTAAAATGCCACCACTGGGGGAAGTTGGGGGAACCGTGCAGGGACCTCCCAGTACTATTTTTGCAGCTTCCTAGGTGTCTATAATTATGTCAAAATAAAACACTAAGGAGACACGCATCTCCATGGGTATGGAAAGGTCTTAGTAAATCAAAACACACAATGTTTCTCCAGCTTTGGCTCAGATTCTGTTATTTTCTTTGGTTGTGTACTAGCTGAAGCAGTTGGCTTGTGTAGGGGCTGACGTGCAGGAAGAAGAGAGAAGGCTCAGCTACAAGATCCTCACCCAATGGCAGGAGTGCATCCCTGAGCCTGAGGGTCTCACATCTCACACACATATGGGGACACACGCCCTTTCGGTTGAATGACGGCAGAAACTGCCTATTAGAAGAGTTGGATTTACATAAATTAAATGTGCGTGCCATGGAACTCCCCCACATATACATTTTTCTAGAGAGAGGGAGCTTCTGGTCAGGCCACATTTGGAATATCTGGGTGGAATATTTGGATTAGAATAATAACAGTTTTGAAGGGTTAATGGTAAACTGGTATAACGCCACGGGATGTGTCCTAGAAAGAAGGCATGATCGGAAGCATGTAATTGAAGGAACTAGGTCTCCTTCACCCAGGAAGGAAAGCTTGGGGCTGGAGCAGGTAATCACCACCTCCCGGCCTCAGAAAGGCTGTCGTGGGCGAGGGTCTAGGAGATCTGTGTGGCTACAGAGGGCAGGACCAGGAATGACAGGTGTCAACTCAAAATAGGTAGCACTTGATAATTATCTGAGGTACCGTGGAAGGTCAGTAGGTAGCTGCTAGGAAGTAGGGAGGTACCTTGAAAGGCAGGCGAGTAGTTGCCTAGGAAGTAGGGAGCTTCCTGTCCCGGGAAGTGTCCAAGTACTAGGTAATTGAACACTATGTAGGGCCTGGTAGCCATTAGATGACTTTGCTCTATTTGCCTTCTCTTGAACTCCTAGATCCCCTTAAAATCTTCCATCTCCTTCAGTGCCTGTCTAAAACTTAAGAAAATTGGGCATATGCACTGTGTGTATACATATATATATATACATATATATATGTATGTGTACATATACATATATACATACACACACATGCACACACACTACCTCATGATGGCAGAAGTTATAATTGGTACAATATGGAACAAATACTCATGCATGAATCAAACTTGCCTTGTAAATTAAAAAAAAAAAAAAAGAATTAACCTTAATGCAAATAATGTCATTAAAGTTAAGATGTAAAATATTGAAAATGATTTCACTTTATCATATAGAAAATTGATCAAAGAATTTAATAGGCTTAATAGAGTTTATGCCCCAAATTCCTTTCTTGTGGCAAATTCATTGGAGTTGAATAATTCCGATTCGTGTATTTCAGATTAGATGTTTGTATTTAAAGTGTCCTTGAGGTTAAATGGCAGCATTGAAAGGGCTCAGGTCTAAGTGCCAGTGACAAACAATGAGGCCGAAATGCCCTGTACTGGCCTCAAAACATTGCCCAAATCTTTTGTCACATAGCACTTAGGTTTGCGGTGTTGTGGACATTTTCCTCTTGTAAGTGTTTGCAGACTCAGCAAGGAGGCAGAGTCCTTGCTAAGCCCCAGAGCAACACACAGAGAGCCAAACCCTCATCCCATCCCAGGTGACCCCATGAGCAAAGGGCCTCCAATCGTTCTCCTCCTCACCTTGGTCGGGATCCCGGGCCAATACCACAGCCACGGGGGTCTTCACCGTGGTGTTGTCGAAGACAGCCACAGCACAGTGGCTGGGGAAGAAACGGGGGGCATTGTCATTCACATCCTCCACGTAAAGGGTCACATCTGCCTGGCACGACTGGCCGCCTCCATCCGTCGCCTTGGCAACAAGGCTGTACGTATCCTTCTTCTCTCGGTCTAGGGCTGTAAGGGTGGTCAGCTCCCCTGGCCAGAGAAACGACAGCCAGTGAGCTTTCTCTGGGGGACGTGCCTCCAGCACATGCCTTCTAGGTATCTACGCAAGGCAACCACAGGGACATAGAATTTTGTCACTCTGTGACAAAAAGGGGTCAGAGAAAAGGGAGTATATACAGTTAGGAAAGAAGCTCAGCCCCACACCTGCCTGCTTCCCTAATTCTCCCAAACACATCACCAATTTCAGATTCTCACCAATGAGCTACAAAGAGGCACAACATTTTTAAAAGGCGACTAGACAACTTCTAACAACACATAAAATGTGTTTATCCTTTGGCGCGCCTGGGTGGCTCAGCCAGTAAAGTGTCCGACTTCGGCTCAGGTCATGATCTCACGGATCTCACAGATGGTGAGTTCAAGCCCCCTTGGTGCTGACAGCTCAGAGCCTGGAGCCTGCTTCAGATTCTGTGTCTCCCCCTCTCTCTGCCCCTTTCCCTGCTCGTGCTGTTTCTGTCTCTCAAAAATAAAATAAACATTAAAAAAAAATGTATCCTTTGGCCCACGATTTCACATCTAAGAATATATCCTATGGAATAATCAACCCAAGGATAAAAATGTATGTATAAAGATATTCTCTGTAGCACTGTTTATAATAGCAACATACTGAAAATATCCTGTATGTCTTTCAAAAAGGGATGGTTAGATATATTACGAATTAGCCATACAGTAAAATACTGTGTGACCCAAAAGGAATTATGATAGAGTTTTATGTAATGCCTTGTTAATACCTCCAAGATGTTGCTATGTGAAAAAAAGCAAGTCACAAAATAGTATTCTAGAGTGCTTCTCTTTGGGGAGGGGCTGATTATTATACAGACTTTCCAGTTTCTGCATAATACACGCCCACGGTGTTTGGATTTTTGTACAATGAGCATGTATTATTTCCATATTTAGAAAAAACCACCCCGTTTTTTTAAGACCCCACCAATCATCCTGCAGCTGAACAAACAGCCCCAGAGAGAGATTAGGTAACCTGCCTGGGGTGACTCAGCACGCCCATGCTGGAATGAGAAAGGACAAGGTTATCTCCTATTTATCCAGACAGCTTCCTGGGACACCACTCTCACCTGCCACCTCCCTGCTCAGGAATCTCCAAGCCATCCTTTGAGCTCTTGGTTCCAAGCCAAGTGTCAGCAGCTGGCCGTCTGTGGCCTGGGCCTTCTGTGCTGCCCATGCCCACACCTTCCCCTATCGCAGCTGGACGGGGATCCCACTGTGCGGCTGTTTTTCCAAAGGAAGCAGACCCCATCCTGTCTTCTCCATCAGACTCTCACAGCCCATCCTCTCCCAGGCATTGGTGGTCTACCCTGCAGGGCTCTCTGCTTCCAGCTCTGGGCTTTGTCCTCTAATAATAATGACAATGCCAACTGCATCCACTGAACTCGTACTACGTGCCTGACCTGGGCTAGACTTCTATAGACTTTCTCTCTTGGGATTTTCTACAATAATATTTTGAGGTCTGCAACATACACGTCTTGAGATCATGTCCTTGACCATGAAGCTCACCTGCCTAAATCCTCTGATGGCTCTAAAGGTAGAGTTTGTGCCCCCCACCCCCACCCCTACCCTTGGCCTATCTCCTCCCCTCTGTGCACTAGTTTCTGGCCTTGCATCAGGACCTCAGATGAATGTGCTCTCTCCTAAAACAAGGTCCTTGTATAAATTCTCCTTGAGTGTCCGTCCCTACTACTCCCTTAACTCTGCCCCCAGGGCTCTCTCCCTGCTCCTGTCAAACCTTCCCTTAGCATCTTGCGTCTTTTCTTAACTCAGCACGTTCAAACCACTGATCTGATGACTGCTTTTCCCATAAGACCCAAAGCCTGTCCGTCTATTGATTATGTCCCGCCATCTAGTGCAATACTTGGCACATAGTACCAATATGTTTGCTGAGTGAATGGATGGATGGACAAGTGAATTCTCGCTTCTTCTCCAAGGAGCCTAGCATGGCACTTGTCACTGGTATTCACTAAGCAAGTTCTTGGCTGGATCCCGCAGCTCAGGAAACCCACCTGTATGAGGATCCAGCTTAAATTCATCTGCTCCAGGACCATGCAGAGAATATGTGATCTGAGCGTTGGTTTCGGAGTCCAAGTCTGTTGCAGAGACTTTCAAAATGAAGTGTCCTGGAGATATATCTTCACTGACTTTGCCAGTATAGAGAAGCTGGAGATGGAACACAAAGAGGAAGATTGTGGGAGATACACCTGACTGAGAGAGAGGCAGAATGACAGAGAGGGAGAGAGAAGCAAAGAGAGAGAGGTCAGAGAGCAAGATGGGGAGAGGGGAAGAGAGGGAAGCAGGGCGTGGTTAAAACAGAATAAGGTGAAACTGCAAGGAAAACGGAGATTGCAAACAAGGAGCACGATGGCAAGAGGACTAGTCAGAAAAGAAAGAGAATGAATGGGGAACGAGAGAGAAGATCCACCATCAAAAGCCCACACTCAGAGCTAGAAGGACCTGCTTCCACCTACTCCACACATGTCCTTTGAGGCTTCTGGAGGAGGTTGGTGAGATGAGCCTGATGTGAGGCATTCTGGAAGGTGTCAGGTCAAGCCACTCCCTCCAGGCCAGGCATCCTGGTCTCTGTGGTGAGGCCATGCTGTCAGGCTCACCTGCCTACACCCCAAGACAGACCCTTGGCTGTTTGAGTCAGGTCTGGACCCTGAGAGCCCCCAGGGCCTGCCCCCATCCTCCCTTCACTGCAGGTACCTTCATAGCAGGGGATATGGCACAGGGGAGAGGCTGGAGCTCCCCAGGAGCCCAATGTTCCTCTACCTGCTGGCTCTGGGCACAGGTTCCAAGCAAACTGGTTTCCCCCACTGCAGGGTGTGGGTGAGCGTGAGACCCTGCTGTGGGTGGAGGCTTTGGGCCTGGGTGGGCTGTGTAGAGATGGCCACCCAGACCTCTTTTCTCTGACTCTAGTGATGCAGTTGACCACCTCTGGGAAGGCCAGGGCGAGCTTGGTCCTGGCCTCTCCCAGCATGGGGAGGATGCAGGCTGGTTGCAAGGATAGTTAAGGGGAAAGAGGAAGAAAGTATGGCCACCATCCTCCCCAAGAAAGGCTGCCCTTCTGAGACCCAAAAGGTGGTCATCTTGGATCCCACGAAGGCATTTTCCATGCACCTGATAATATAGGTTCTCTTTTTCTACTACGATTTTCTGTAGTTGGTGTGTAGAAGACAGAGGAAGAAAAGGTGATGGGATATATGTATTTTTTTGTGTTATAAGGTATGTGTTGCATCAATGTGTGCAAATAAGTGAAGTGCATATGTATATGCAATGCACATGTAAGTATGTTTGTGTGAGTTATATATGTGTATTTCCACGTCTGGATGGGTATATGGATGGATGAATGTTGTGTGTATGCAGGTATATGCTTATGTATCTGTGTGCATATATGTATGGGTATTTGCATGTATATGTAGAGTTGTAGACAATCCTTTGTGTGTGTGTACATGAGTGAGTATGTGTAAGTTTGTATTTATGTATATATACTGAATGGCTGGATTTTATGTAAATTTGAATTACTGTAACTTGAAATGTTATAACAGCAAAATGTTCTATCTGAAAACTTTGAGGCAATGCAAATCACCAAAGTTAAGAATTATTTACTGTATTTTAAAAAATATGTTTAGGGGCACTTGGGTGGCTCAGTTGGTTGAGCGTCCAACTCCGGCTCAGGTCATGATCTCCCGGTCCGTGGGTTCGAGCCCCGCGTCGGGCTCTGTGCTGACAGCCCGGAGCCTGGAGCCTGCTTCGGATTCTGTGTCTCCCTCTCTCTCTCTCTGCCCCTCCCCCTCTTGTGCTTTGTCTCATTCTGTCTCCCAAAAATAAAGAAATGTAAAAAATATGTTTCAACACAAAGCTACGTGGCAATGATTATTCGCTTAGGTCCTCTAAGAACACAGTTCTCTTCCCAACATACACACACGTGCACACACACACACACCACCACCACCACCACCATGATTCAACGTTTGTTTTCAAGAGTAATTTAGGGTTGAATTAAGTGAAGTCCTCAGCAAAAATGCAACTGCCCTGCCTGCATGTTTGTGTATACTTACAACCTTGCGGAGGGCATCTAAGGTCTGTATTATCCATGTAGGTGTGGGGATATGTATATATGAGCATGAAAGCAGTGCGGGGTGTCTCTGGGGGCAGGTGTCTTTGTTTTTTTTAAATTTGTTTTTTTCAACGTTTATTTATTTTTGGGACAGAGAGAGACAGAGCATGAACGGGGGAGGGTCAGAGAGAGAGGGAGACACAGAATCGGAAACAGGCTCCAGGCTCTGAGCCATCAGCCCAGAGCCTGACGCGGGGCTCGAACTCACGGACCGCGAGATCGTGACCTGGCTGAAGTCGGACGCTTAACCGACTGCGCCACCCAGGCGCCCCGGGGGCAGGTCTCTTTGGATGTAATGAGCCAAGCTAACAAGCTGAGTGGAAGAGGGGTTTCCCCCCTGGGCACAGCAGATTGTGCTTGGAGAATAAAGAAGTTACTTTACTTCTGGATGTATTTTGCAGGGAGGTAGACCTTTGTAGGGAGTATAGGGGGAAAGGTATGGACCAGGGGTTCTAAAGAACTTGGTGACATCCCTATGGCAGGAGTCGAGGGAGGGAATTGCCTAGAATGAACCCCGCCTAGGGCACTAGTCTGAGGCCAGCTGGGGAGAAGTAAGAGCTGGTCAGTGATGCCAGCCTCAGAGATAGTCCCCCGAGTCCTTCTCCTTCCTCTTCTGCCTCCACTGCCACCTCACCCTTACCCGGCCCTTACCTGTGAGCACTGCGGGCTGTTATCATTGATGTCCAGAACAAAGATCTCCACGAGGACCGAAGCCTGGAACTTGCCATCGGAAGCTGTGATTCTGAGCAAGTACTTGGCCGTGTGCTCACGGTCCAGGGTCTTCCTCGAGAAAATCCTCCACTCATCTCCAACTTGGCTGATGCCAAACTGGCCCAGGGGGTCTCCCTCTAAAAAGATGGAACAGAGCTTCCAGGAGCTGAGGAAAAGGAATAAACCAGGCTTTGTGCCATAGGTGGCTGCCCATGTGACACTTTTTCCAGGATTTCTAGGAAAGACAAAATTTTCCTCCCTGGATAAGGGACCCATATTTCTATTGAGTCAGTTATTTGGTTCTGGCTTCAAAGGCCTCCTATGAAGTGGAATTATCACCGTGAGAAGCACCACTCTAAAATATGTGGCTGAGGGGCAAATTTCCTATTTTTTGTGCTTTGGAAGGCATTGTGGGGAAGTTAAAGGGAAGTAAATTTCAAATCTATACAAGAAATAAAGAAACTCCATTTTGGGGCACCTGGGTGGCTTAGTTGGTTAAGCATCTGACTTCAGCTCAGGTCATGATCTCACACTCCGTGAGTTTGAACCCCGTGTCAGCTCTGTGCTGACAGCTCAGAGCCTGGAGCCTGCTTCGGGTTCTGTGTCTCCTCTCTCTCTTCCCCTCCCCACTCAGCTCTGTCTCTCTCTTTCTCTAAAAAATAAATGAACATTAAAAAATTAAAAACAAAAGCTCCTTTATGGCCACTGGCTACCTGGTTCAGTCACTGGACAGGGATTGGGGTAATTTAAGTCTGCAATAGGTATCTATTGCTAGGGAAAGCAGCTCATAGAGTGTGGTTTTAATGCCAGATCTGACTCAGGCTTGGAGTGCAACCTTGGTTGAGTTTCTGCCCCTATCTGGGCTTTGGTTTTCTTGTGTGTGAAATGAGGGGACTGAGCTGGAATCATATCTATGAGTGTTTTCACTCCAACACTTAGGTCCTATGATTGACTTAAGGAGTCTTTCTGGTATCCACAACTTGCTCTAGGCAGAATACACTCCACAAGGACAGTCATCTGACAGAGTGTTCAGGGATCATAAGACTACTGATGCCTTCTCCATCCTCTAGAAGCTGAGAAGAGTTACAAGTATCTCCTTTCTATTCTTTCTACTTCACCTAAAGTAATAAGAGATCTTCTCTGCAAAACACTTTCCAATTTACAGGGGGCTGTCTGAGCTTTCTCAAATTAGATCTTACCAGCATCCTTGTGAAGTGAATGAGAATAGGCATGCCAAGTCTATAAATGGAATCTAATAAGCCACAGAGCCAGGACTTAAACCCGTGTCTTAGGGCACCTCTTACTAGACTTTTTTCAATGTACCCCAGTGCCGCCATTCCAAGACAAGTATTCTTACCTGTAATGTAGCAGGTGACCTGTCTGTTCTGCTCAGAGACATCAGCATCCAAGGTTTTAAGAGTGGCCACAAGTTCACCAGGTTCACTGTTCTCAACCACAGATCCTCTATAGTCTTCAGAAGCAAATCGGGGAGCATTGTCATTCTCATCTGTAATGGAGACTTCAACCAGGACCTGAGAGGAGAGCTGGATGGTCCTTCCATGGTCATGGGCCACCACATAAAAGCGGTAGGTCTGGCGTGTCTCACAGTCAAGCTCCTGGAGTGTGGTGATCCAGCCAGTCTCACTGTCAATGGCAAAGAGCTCATGGATATTGCTACCGGGATCCACTGGCAGCCTGTAGCTCACCTGGCCATCATTCCCAGTGTCCTGGTCATTGGCAGTCACCTGAATGACTGAGGTCCCCACTGGCATATTCTCGGTGAGGACAGCCTTATAGGGATCAGCCTCAAAGATAGGCCTATTGTCATTGACATCCTTCACTTGGATATTGACAGAGACCAAGGAGACCAAGGGAGTGTCATTATGGGGACAATGTGCCATCAAATCAATCTGGTACCATTTGGTGGACTCATAGTCCATGGCCTTTCTCACCTTTAGAACTCCTGTGTTTCGGTCCAAGGAGAAGACACCATCCTTGTTGCTCTCTGGTGTGGTGCCCTGCACTAGACTATAGATGACTGGATCTTGAGCTGCCACTGCTTTAACAGAACCAATTTCAGACCCTTCTGGAAGATCTTCAGATGCAGAGAAAGTATACAAAGGTTCAGAAAATTTGGGCAAGGATACTTCATTAGGGACCACCTGAAGTCGTAACAGCACCAGAGAGTTCCAGTGAGGAGGCCCCCCGTCCTGGGCTTTGATTTTTAAGTCAAAGGCTCGGTTTTCCAATCCCACCAGGCTCTCCTTCACCTTGACAACACCAGTAGTTGGGTTGACTTCAATGACCTCTTCATCCAAGTCCTCCACTGAGTCCACTGAGTAGGTGACATCTGCATTCCGACCCTCATCTGCATCATAGGCCAACACCTGGATAACTGGGGAGTCTTTACTGACATTGGATTGAATGGACACTGTGTACTCAGATGCTTTAAATTGTGGAGGGTTGTCATTTTCATCCGTGAGGATGATCTTCACGGTGCAGAAGGCCACTCTTCCTCCTCCATCCTGCGCCATGACTTTAATAGCAATAACTCTTTCTGTTGAATTTTCCCGATCCAGTTTCTGCAGAGTGGTGATCTGGCCATTGGGGTTTATGGAGAACTTCTCACCTGCTAGTTTATTGATGATGGTATAATCTACAGTGCCGTAGGGACCACTATCTTTGTCTATGGCTAGCAACTCAATCACCTTGGTTCCCACCTTTGCATTTTCTGCCAATTCTGCCTCATAAACATGCTGCTGGAACTCTGGGCTGTACTTGTTGGCATTTGTAGTGTTGATATACACAGGCACAGTTGCTCGGAAGACCCCATCAGAAGCACCTACCCTCAAATTGTAAGAAGAGTCCAGGTGCTTTTTGCAAAGGTTGAACATAGAAATTATTCCTGATGAGCTGTTGATGGAGAAGTGCCTGTCCTGATTGCCAGAAAGAATCAGGTACTCCAGGCGGGAGGTATCCCTGCTGTCAGGGTCAAGAGCTTGCACTTTAAGAACCAGGTGTCCACATGTTGCCAGCTCACTGACATTGGCTTCGTACTGAGGTTGCCTGAACTCTGGGGGGTTATCATTGATGTCCGATACATTAACCACCACAAGGGTTTCACCAGTGAGTGGGGGATCTCCTCTATCCATGGCCCTGACCTTCACATGAAAGTGTTGTTGAGTTTCATAATCCAACTCTTGAACGGTGGACATCTCCCCTGTGCTCCCATTGATCTGGAAGAATTTGGAAATATCTGAGCCATCCTCTACAATCTGATAGGAGACATCACGGTTCTGCCCTGAATCCTGGTCAGAAGCCAACAGTTGGATCACAGGGGTCTGGGCAGGCAAGCCTTCCGATACTGAAGTCGTGTAGACCAATTGAGAGAAAGTGGGAGGGTTATCATTGACGTCCTCCACCAGGACTTCCACTGTGGCTTCAGAAAATGACCCCAGAGCTGTGTCTGTGGCTCTAACTGTGAACACGTGTTTGGTCTTAGACTCATAGTCCAAAGGGCCTGTTACTGTTAGAACACCAGTCTTGAAGTCAGTGGTGAACAGCATCAAGGGCTCTTCCTCCACGATGTTGTAGATGAGTCGGAGTCCCTCTGGACTTCGGGCCTGGGTGTGGAGAATTGGGGTATAGAGTGTGATATTTTCAGGCACTCTCACTTTGTAGTAAGGAGTCTGAAACAGCGGGTTGGATTTATTTCTCACGGTGACAAGTACCTCTTCCTCAGTCTGGAGGGTTGGGGTGCCTCCATCCCGAGCAATGACTTTGAGGTGATACTTATTTAAAGCTTGATAATCAAAGGGTTTCTTCAGTGATATGTCCCCAAGATAGGGGTCAATTCGAAAATATGCATAATCTTCTGCAAATGCATATGTGACAGCACCATTTACCCCCAAGTCCTGATCAGTGGCAGATACCTGACAGAGAACGTCCCCTGGTTCTGTGCCATCTTGGATAACTGTGTAATAAGGTGCATGCTTAAATTCAGGGTGATTGTCATTGACATCCTCAACAGAGACCCTGACCAGAGCCTGAGCCACCCGCTGAGGGGTCCTGTTGTCCCTCAATTCCACCGCTACCGCATAAGTGTCCTGCTGTTCTCGGTCAAATGCCACACCTCTTGTCTGCAACACACCTGCTGACCTGACCATCCGAAACATATCTGTGCCATTCAGTAGGAAGTAGGAAAGCGTGTCATTCAAATGATTGCCCTGGGCACCAAGAATCACCAGTGCCTTTCTATCCAGTAAATTCTCCTTCACTGTTGCCTTATAGACGACCTGATCAAACTGCAAGCTTGTGTTAAGAGCCTGTGCCAAAGAAATTTTTACCAGCGCAGTATCTTGATATAGGCCATCAGAAGCCCTGACGGTGAGCTCCCGAGAGACTCCCAGGAAAGCAGGGTTCAACACAGATATACGGCCTGTGATGGGATGGATGGCAACAGCTTCGTCAGCATTGCCAGTTTTGATGCCGTAAGTGACTTCCGAGTCATCGTCGTTGGCCTGCACGATTAGGAGCTCCATACCCCGATGGATAGGCTTCACTACTGCTACTTCATATACCTGATCTGAGAACCTGGGAGGGGAGTCATTTACATCTTTGACATTGATGGTGACCTGGACAGGCCTGGGAGCAAATAAGATGGGGTTTCCTTGGTCATGGACGTAGACGCTGAATTGGAAAGAGGGCATGCTCTCGTAATCCATCTCTGATATGATGATCAGGGTTCCCATGCTGGGATCAATTTTGAAAAACTTCAAAGCCTCTGGCTCCAGAATTTCATAGACCAATAAGGAATTAGCTTCTTCATCACTGTCAGAGGCACGAATCACAAGGGGGTTGTTGTTTTCGTCCACGATCATGCTGTACAATGGAGCTGCTTCACTAATTTGGCCCACAAACACGGACTTGAAGAACATGGGAGCATTGTCATTTTCGTCAATGATGTACACAAGAGCCATGACATCAGTAAATGCTCCTGCCATATTGATGCCTCGGATTTTCAGCTGGTAAGATGAAATTTTCTCATGGTCCAGGTTCTTCTGGGTGGAAATGAGGCCAGAATATGAATTCATGGAGAACACACCATCCTTGTTTCCCTCTCTTAACTCATAGGTAACTTCCGAGGAGCTTGTAGCTGACACTAGGAGGACTGGGGAACCAACAGGGATTGATTCAGGGATCTCGACAAAGTACTCGGCTTTGGAAAAGATAGGGGCACTGCTATCTGATGGGTAAACATTAATGATCGCTGTAGCCAGGTCATGCCACTGTGGGGAGCCTTGATCTTGTGCCTTGACTGTCAGGCTATACCGGGCATGATTTGCCTGATCGAGTTTCTGGGCCAGAGTGATGATGCCTAGCAGGGCATTTATGTTGAAGAAACCCTCGCTGTTCCCTGAAACAAAAAACAAGGCAAACTGAAATTTAGCCCATGTTCAAGAGATACCAAGTAGGCTTTCTAGATCAGTAAAGAGGCTATCACACAAAACGTGGACAGGACAAAATCCACATCCTGTGCTATCCTGGATTTAGTTATGAAATGGCATATAGGGAAGACACCTATTTTATAAAATACCTTACACAAGGCACATAGTAGCTACTCCATAAATGGCAGCTTCAATGATCACTCAGTCTTTGGGTCACAACTTAAGCTACAAACCAAAGCTGTAGAAGGTCTTGAAAGCGAAGAAACAAGCTTACGCTTTGTAGGAAAAGAACACTCCACTCTGTATTTCGGTGGCGACTTTTATAGGTGAGACTTTTAAAAACCACCCTATCTGCTCCCCACATAGTCTGTGGTGGGAAGGTCCTTGTTGGGCTTGGAGGTTGGGTGGGGAGAGACTGAACCCAGACCTTGAGGCTCCTGATCAAATACCCTTTCCACCACACCTGGATTTTCTAAATGTCAAACATTCTCACATTGCCTTTATAGTTTTTTCAATATCCAGCCACCACCTTCGCAATTTTATACCCTTATTGAGTGCATATTTTCTTTTAAACGGATTTGTTTTTTTAATTTAAAATATCTGAAAAATAATTTTTTTAATTATTTTGGGGAGAGACGGAGAGAGACAGAGTACAAGCAGGGGAAGGGCAGAAAGAGAGAGAGACACACACACACAGAATCTGAAGCAAGCTCCAGGCTCTGAGCTGTCAGAACAGAGCCTGATGTGAGGCCCGAACTCATGAACCATGAGGTCCTGACCTGAGCCAAAGTCAGATGCTTAACTGACTAAGCCGCCCAGGTGCCCCTAAATTTAAAATAACTTAATAGGCAACTTTTATATCACTACTTTGAAAAAGAAAATCCTTATTGCTTGCCATACATCAGAGGCTACCACAAAAACAAGTCAGTGGAAAAAAACATTTGGATAAAATACCTGGGTAAAATCTGGATAAAACCTATTGCTTGCTAAAGGATGTGAGCCTGAGTTCTATCCTCTTTCTTTTGCAAAACTAAGAGTAGCAAGTGTTAGAGAAGAATGAGAGATTCGAGTACCCAGTGAAGCCTTTGTCCTTGACTAACCAGGAAGCCCCCGTGAAAATCAAGGGGAAGTATTTTCTCCATATCTGATTGCCTATCTTTTATAGGCCTTTTAAAATTTAATATGTAGGGGCTTCTGGGTGGCTCAATTAAGCATCTGACTTCGGCTCAGGTCATGATCTCACGGTTCATGAGTTTGAGCCCCACTTTGGGCTCTGTGCTGACAGCTCAGAGCCTGGAGCCTGCTTCAGATCCTGTGTCTCCCTCTCTCTCTGCACCTCCCCCACTTGTGCTCTGTCTCTCTTCCTCTCTCTCAAAAATAAACATTAAAAAAATTGTAAAAAACAATAAAATTTAATATTTATTTTGATAAATGCATAATAACATTTCAAATTTAAGTTTTGAGGAAAGTTCTGATTATACAACATTATGATTCCCAAAAAATAATGTTGAAAATATAATTATATTTCCCCCCAAAATAGTGTCTCAAAGTTATTGCAGTTTTTAAAATCTGACTTTATTTAGACAACAACCCCTTCCTCCCTCCCTCCTGCTTGCTTGCTCTTTCTTTCTTTCTTTCTTTCTTTCTTTCTTTCTTTCTTTCTTTTTTTCTTTCGTTTATGGTAAGAACAGATAACATGAGATCTACCTCTTAGCAAATGTTTAAGGGTATATAGCACAGTATTGTCAACTAAAAGCACAATGTCACATAGCAGATCTCCAGAATTTCAACTTGCATAATGGATACTTCCCTCTCCCTAGTTTTATTGAGATGTAATCGACATATAATGTTGTACTGATTTAAGGTATACAACATAATGATTTGATGTACCTTTATATTGCAAAAGGATTGCCAGAATAAGTTTAGCTAACATCTATCATCTCACACAGTCACAATTTTTTTCTTGTGATGAGAAGATTGCCTATTTAATGCCATCACTGAGTAACACCTGAATAATTTTGCTCACCTCCAGGGGTATAGGTCTTCACTCAGGGAAGACCTATACTTTACTATTCTTGTTCTGTTTATCACACAGGTGCATATTTTATTATTTCAATAGTAACCAAATAGCCAGGCTTCATCACAAAACATTCCATCTGATTCTCCCACTCATGGAAGCTATTCTCCAGCTGACTAGTGAGGTGATTTCCCAGTTTGCCCTGTGATACAGACCCTGTTTCATCAAAAACAGTTTTTTTTTTTAATTTTTTTTTTTTTCAATGTTTATTTATTTTTGGGACAGAGAGAGACAGAGCATGAACAGGGGAGGGTCAGAGAGAGAGGGAGACACAGAATTGGAAACAGGCTCCAGGCTCTGAGCCATCAACCCAGAGCCTGACGCGGGGCTCGAACTCACGGACCACGAGATCGTGACCTGGCTGAAGTCGGACGCTTAACCGACTGCGCCACCCAGGCGCCCCCAAAAACAGTTTTGATAAGCAGACTGCAGTTGAAAAGTAGTTCTATTAAAAGTAGCCAAGTAAACTACCTGGGCATAATTATACTTTTTTATGTTATGCTGCTGAGAGAAAAAACTGGGGCACAAAATTGTATATTCACTTCAATCTTTGCTTTTAAATGTTTATTTTTGAGAAAGAGAGAGAGAGAGTCCACATGCATGCACACACGCAGGGAAGGGGGAGAGAGAGGAAGACAGAGAATCTCAAGCAGGCTCCGCACTGTCAGCACAGAGGCAGAAATGGGGCTCGAACTCACAAACCATGAGATCATGACCTGAGCCAAAATCAAAAGTCAGACACTTATCTGACTGAGCCATCCAAGGTACCCCCCCCCACACCCAATCTTATTACTGCAAAAATATGCATAGGAAAAGATAAGAGGGAAATACACAAAATTATTTTGTCTGGTGAAAACTATGGCTGAGTGCTATTTTGTTCTTTATTCCTGCTTCTCCCATGTTTTAAAAAATGAGCATGTGTGACTTCTATAATCAGAAGGATATTTTAGAACAAGTCTTAATTTATCTATAAAATAAAATTAGTACCTCCATCAATGGGGTTGTGAAAAAGATAAAATGAGATAAAAGATGTGATTATGCTTCATAAATCACAAAAAGTAAGCAATTAATGGGTTAGAATTTGTATTATCATTCTTCAGTGATGTATATATAGACTTCTGCCACCTGGCAAGGTATAAGAGTTTCTGTTTCTTAAAAAAAAAAAATGTAAAAGCTCTGATTTCTGGAAAGTATATAGGCAGTAAATGAACATTATGCTCTATGAGTCCCTTTGCAACATCTAGCTCACTGAGTTTTACTTTTATTAAAGATCATTAAGAATTATCAAACATTAAAAATTATCATTAATGATTATATTTGGATACTAGATATTATCATTTTTGTTTCTTTAATTATTTATAATTAACATGTATCAATGATAGCAATAACCCCTGGCATTTGTATAATATGTGACAGTTTACAATATGTATTAATGCACATTTTCTCTTTTTCTCTTTACAAAGACTTTCTGGTACAGGGGACATCATTCCCAATTTTGAGAGGAAGAAAACCATATCATACATATGAAACAATGATACGGCCTTAACAGAAAATGTTACTCCTAAATGTAACTCCTAAAACTGTGCCATACATATTACAAAGTATTTATAGGTCACTTCTATTGTAAAGGCACAAAGATATTACAAAGATGTTACACAGACTCCATAAGCATCCTTTATATATACAGTGTTGCTGAATTTATATAATATGTCTATAAATTCTCCCGTAATTTAAGTAGGCCCTTTGTTATTATTCTTACCATCTCTGGAAGTGGATTCATTTAGGTTATTATAATCCCAGAGAATGCTCTAGAAATGGTATTTGCCAAAGCTTAGAGAGCCTGGCGTCTGATTCACTTGCAAATTCATGCCTCCGGTGGTTTTTCTTATTGCCAAAGACTCTTCCCTCGTGCTCTGGACTCACGGCCAGCCTCTCACCTTTCAGGAAGGAGTAGCGGACCTCAGCATTGGCTCCCCGGTCACCATCCATGGCTCGGACCTGGAGCAGCTCTGTGCCAGGGGCCGTGGTGTCAGGAACACTCGCCTCATAGTAGAGCTGGGTGAAGTGGGGTGGGTGGAGGTTTCCAGCCTCCACGTGAATAGACACCCACACAAAGTTCCTCTTGATGGGCATCTCCTGGTCTCGGACCTACGGGCCCAAGGGGAGAATGCCGTGAGCAGCAAACGGAATGGGAGGCGGCAGGGTTACATGAAGGTCAATGAAATACAATGCCAGTGAAAGATACACCCAACTGTAACTCTGTGTTGCTTTAAATTTTGCTCTCTTTTATGCTCTTTTTTCTTCAAAAAAAATTATTTTAATGCTTATTTTTATTTTTGAGAGAGAGAGACAGACACAGAGAGACAGAACGTGAGTGGGGGAGGGGCAGAGAGAGAGGGAGACAGAATCGGAAGCAGGCTCCAGGCTCGGAGCAGTCAGCACAGAGCCTGACACGGGGCTTGAACCACCAACTATGAAATCATGACCTGAGCTGAAGTCGGACGCTTAACTGACTGAGCCACCCAGGCGCCCCCGCTCTTTTTTCTTTTTAAATTAACTTATAAATTAGTGATTATTAGGCTTAGCTGTATTCATGGACTATCCCATTTTAGGAGAAAGACAGAAAGAAGTACAGAAACCGTATTTTCCAACTGAGGTCTCAGAGGATATTTCCTCAAGATGTCAACATGTTACGCAGGGGAAAAAATTCTATGGTCAACTAAATTTAGGGGGCGCTGAATTAAATGATGTTAAAGTTGGGGCGCCTGGGTGGCGCAGTCGGTTAAGCGTCCGACTTCAGCCAGGTCACGATCTCGCGGTCCGTGAGTTCGAGCCCCGCGTCGGGCTCTGGGCTGATGGCTCGGAGCCTGGAGCCTGTTTCCGATTCTGTGTCTCCCTCTCTCTCTGCCCCTCCCCCGTTCATGCTCTGTCTCTCACTGTCCCAAAAATAAATAAACATTGAAAAAAAAAAATCAGTTAAATGATGTTAAAGTTTTCTTTGCTGCAGGACTTTGCAGAGCCTTTAATATATATTAATGTGCCCAGAGGATGATAACCTAGCATATAAAATCCTGCTCCTTGAGTCAGGAAGGCTGGATTTGATTCTGGTTCCATCATAAAGAACTGTATGATGGTGAGTAAGCCCCTGTGGGCCTGTGGCGTAAGAGGAGAGAAATGGGTAGGATCCGGGCTGGGACTAGAGTGTGGCACTTGAGGCACGTAGGGTGTAGATTTAAGGAGGCTCACTCTCAGGGTCATAAGGTGCGGGCACAGAACTCTGAAAGTGAGTCCTTCTTAGTTTTTTGTGTCCTGCCAACGCCTCTCTTGCTCACCCTAGTGCTTGCTCTAGGCGGGAGGGTCTCTGGGTCCTCCCCAGCTCTGACACCGTGTCAGTCTGCATTGTGGCCATGCAGTCATGGAGCAGGGAGAGAGCTGTTGAGGGGTGTGTGGACTGAGCCCAGAGAAAGCCCAGGTTGTAGGAGTTTCCTTGGCAGCTCTGTAATCTCTTTCTTTACTCTCAGGCACCCCTTACGGAAGGTGCCTCTGGCAGGCTGGGAAGTGTCACATCTCATGTCATGCATCGTCATGAGCATCAGCGTACCTGTCTAATCAGGGAAGAGGGGACCTTCAGCGTGCCTCCAAGAGCGCCCACCCCCACATATCCACACGCAAGTGCATCTTTCCCTGCTTTTTCGGCTTACTCACCATAACTGTCAGCGTGTGCTGGGAGGGGCCCAAGCCAAGGTCCAACTTCCCCACGGTTACCAGGACACCACTGCTTGGGTCCAGCTGGAAGAGGCTGGCACTTGCTGGGTCTTGGCTGCCATGTATGGTGTAGATGAGGCCTTTGCCCTTGTCTGGATCCGTGGCCTGAACTCGGAGGAGCTCCACCCCAGGCAGTGTGTCCTGGGGAACTCTGACCTCATAATGAGCCTCCAGGAACTGGGGCCGATGGTGGTTGACATTGGCAATCATGAAGATGTAGACCTAGGGAGAATGAGAGGGAAAGGTAGCCTGTAAGCTCTAGGGGGTCAGTGACCTTGTCTGTCTGGTTCTTCGCCATACCATCGGTGCCTAGAACAGTGCCTGGCACACAGCAGCCACTCAATAAATATTTGTTGAATGAACGATACGATTTCAAAATCACAAGGCTTTGAAATAATGTGCAGTCCAGTGGTTTTCAAAAACAAAATTTCAGTTAAAAGGACCTTTTCTTCAAGTGAATTTTTTAATGAAATTCCAATATATGAAGCAGGTAAATCTCTGGCTGAAACCACCGTAGAAATCTAGAGCCCCTACTGACCAGCATGCCTCATACCCCTGGCAGCCTCTATGGAACTCTATCCTTAATGGAAAACTGTTCATTGAGACAAAGCCCTTCGTTACACAGTGGGAACAAGAATTCTCCCAAGAGCACAGAAGTAGAAAATCTATCAGATAAGACTGGAAGGCAGAACCTTAATTCCAAATTCGGCATCTTCTGAAGTACACCACATCCACTGAAAGCCTTGTGTAGCTTCTTCCCAATGAAGGAAGCCTCCCGTCCCCTCTCAGCTTAGGGGGCCCCCAGTCAAGCCTCTAACCTGAGTGGCAATGGTGTGGGACCCATCGGTCACCTCCACGGTCAAGTTATAGCTCGACCTCCTCCTTGTGTCGAGAGGCTTAGCAATGACAATGCTTCCTGTGGTCTTCTCAATGTCAAAGTCCATGTCCTGGTCACCACCTGGAGTGGGGGTGGGGAGGGGGAGGAGCACACACAGCCTCAGTGATGGAGACAGTAGGAGAGCAACGGGATCTGTCTGGCACGTTTAGAGTAAGGGGTCGTAGATCCTGTCAAGTTCTTGTCAAATTATTATCAAGATCTGAGCGATGATACAGAAAAAGGTAAACTTATAAGGACTGAAGAGTGGCAGAGGAAGACCAACGTTTGCCATAGAACGTGTTCTGCTACCCGGGTGGTAGACACAGGAGTAATGGAGCTCTACCCCATGGCCCGTAGGACAGTTTGCATAGCCTACAGGTGCCTATGTGCAGGAGAAAAATGAAAATAACTCTGTTCGGGGTGCCTGGGTGGCTCAGTCGGTTAAGCACCCGACTTTGGCTCAGGTCATGATCTCACGGTTCATAGGTTAGAGCCCTGGGTCGGGCTCTGTGCTGACAGCTCAGAGCCTGGAGCCTGCTTCAGATTCTGTGTCTCCCTCTCGCTCTCTTCCCCTCCCCTGCTCACACTCTGTCTCTCTCTCTCTCTCTCTCAAAAATAAATAAACATTAAAAAATTAAAAAAAAAGAAAATAACTCTGTTCAAGAGGAAATTGATGCAATAAACTGTAAAAATCTAAAATGTAGAATTAGCATGCAGCTATTTAATTGTTTACTCAACAGAAATCTGTTTAGTGGCATGGAAATATGTTCATGTTATATTTTAAAAGGTTATAAAACAACATTTTAATATAACCCTGTGTGTGTGTGTGTGTGTGTGTGTGTGTGTGTAAAGAAAAACCACTAAAAGGAAAGACAGCAACATTTTAACAGTGGATTATCTTCTGATTGGTGGGGGTTTTGGTGATTTTATCATCTTCTCTGCATTTATTTGTGTCCTCTAAATGTTCTACAGAGTACATGTGTTAATTTGTGCCAAAGAAAAAGAAAAGCCAAACAAGAGGAACAGTTAGTCAGAATTGAAAGTCAATCCAGGAAGTCAAAAATCTTGGGACAGGTGTACATCCAATCTCTGAACTAGACTGAGAATCTCTCTAATTGGACTCCAAAGTTCATGTGGTACTGAAACTCTTAGATATTCTTAACCTGGAATCCCTGGCTGCGTTTGAAGGGATCTATAAATCCCTATATTTGTATTCTCGTGTGTGTGTGTGTGTGTGTGTGTGTGTGTGCACGCACGTGCACATGTGCACACCTTTCTGGGAAGAGAGCCTAAGCATTCATTAGATTCCCACAGGATTCATCAGATTCTCAGAGGGGTCTATGCTCCCCTCCCCCTGGATATTTTAACAAAATCTTGGTTTAGAGACAAAAGAAATTTCAGAGAAGACCATGAGAGCTTGGACCCAAGTGTCTCCTACAAAGAGAATGGACCCTTTCCCCTGATCGTGGGGACGGAACCTGGGATTAGAACATGAAGCATGGCCCCAGGGACAGCGGTCCTCAAGCCATGGTCAACGATATCAGCTCTGCAGGGATCTCACACTGAGGCAGAAGAGGAAACACAAAACTTGTGCTTTCTCCTCTGAATCTCCTAGGCACTTGGAGTAACTGGGGGACTGTCCCACTCTGGCTGGGGTACCAGTGAGGCATGGGGGCTCGACCTGAGATCACAGCTGGTGCGGAAGGAAAGATTGGCAGGAGTGGTGCTTCTCCTCACCAGCTGCCCCAGAGAACAAGGGCAGAGACAGTCACCACTCACAGCCAAAGGAGGGGCTTCCAGGGAGCGTGACCTGAGTGAGCACGCTCGGAAGGACCGTGCTGTGAAGACCGGGCCTGGGCTATAAGGATGGAAGGGGCTGACCCTCCTAGGGTCCTCACCGGAGATGTTGAACCAGAAGAGACCGGGTCGGCCCTCCACACTGATGACCCCCACCATGTGGTTCACGGGGTCCGTCTCCATGACTGTAAAGCTGTAGTGGGCCTCGTCAAAGGCCAGTGGTATGGAGGAGGGCCGGGGCTGGGGGATCCACTCGATGTGCAGCCGGACACTGGCTGAGAGTGGTGGCTGTCCACTGTCTGTTGCTTTGATCTGAAAAGAAGCCAAAACTGAAATTGAGGCTTTGTCTGCAGGGCTGGGCAAGAACTAAGAAGACCCAGGTGGCCAGGTGAGAGGCAGAGCATCCTGTGACTGCTGGAGCCGGCCTCCCGTCCACTCGTCCATTCATTCCACACACACAGCAGGAAGCCCTGATGTCAACAGGCACCACGCTGGTTGCTGCGGGTGCAGTGGTGCACGAAACAGGTGACCTGCTCGAGAACTTCACGCGAAGTGAAAAATTAATCAAAGCCACTCTTAACGGAAGGCTTACTGTGTGCTGGTTCTAGAGCTGGGCTTGGCACACACGGGCCCTTCTTAACAACCAAAACCATAAATTAGACGAGACTTTACGGAGCTCTCACTAGGATCAGGCCCTGCTCTGAGTGCAATATCTGATTTAATTCTCATGACAGCCCTGAGAGAGGTCCCGTTATATCTCCCTTTGCAGGAGCAAATGGGCTCAGCACGGGGAACTCGGCTGCCTGGGATCGTCTGCCTCACCAGCAATGAGGTTGCTGGGGTTTGGAGTCAGGCTGTCGGACAGGAGAGTCCATATCCCAACCGCTTGCTATATTGGCTCCCTACAAGGAAACTGTTCTTATCCGCATTTTATAGATGCTAAAACAAAGGCTCAGAGAGGTTAAGTGGCTTGGCTTTGGACAGGTGTAAAATGGCAGAGCTAGAATTGGAACCTAGGCTTACTTTGATTCCAAAGCCTGTGCTACTCTCACCAAAATCCTTATCTCTAAGAACAGATCAGGTTTCCCAGGCAAGGACCCTATTGCCTTCAAAAAGAAAGGCCCAGAATTCTGATCCTTTGGCTGACGCTGGGGCTCCCATTTCTCTGGGAGAAAGCCAGGGAAGGGAATAGCACCTCCACCATGCCTGAGGGCTGTCTCCCTTCTCTTGTATCCTCAAAGAAAATCCCTAACCGGTTATGACACTCCCCCCTCTGCGGCCTCCACCCCCCGCCCCCCCACCACACACCACTCACTGTTAGGATGTTGTACTCTCCAGCTGTGAAGGTGTTGCTGGATGACACCATGCCTGTGGCTGGGTCGATGCTGAAGCTCCCCTCATCACTCTCCTCGATACTGTAGGTGACCCTGCCATTGAGACCCTCATCAGGGTCTGAAGCCACCAGCCTGTACACAGGCCCAGGGGTTGCCGGGCTCAGCCTCTCTGGAAGGCGGACATTGAAGAGTTTGTGGGAGAACACAGGGGGGTTGTCGTTGACATCTAAGATGCGGACCACCACCCTGGAGGTGGACTTTAAGGTGGGCTCCCCATTGTCCAGCACAGTCACCTGGGTACAGAATGGAGTATGAATTGCCAAGTGCAAAGCAGTGAATATGCATCACTACCCACTGCAACCCTTCTGCTATCCCTGCTTTGCACAGCCTGGAAACATTAGCCAGGCTGTGTTTTGGTATATACTTGTGATTTTCATGATCATAACTTCACCTACTTGGAACCCAGCTCTCTGGTGACCTCGCTCATGGGAAAGCCAGCAAGAACAGAGAAGCCGGAAAGAATTGGAAGAAAACAAAGCCACAGAGGCTCTAGAGAAAAGCTCATGTTCTTTACTCAGGAGGCCCATGGGCCATTTCTCGGAGACCATTTACTTTTTATTTGCTTGTAATTCTCATAAGCTTTGTTCTCTGGTTTCCTTAAGCTACTGGAGGTTAGAAAAAAACAAATGGGAAGATGTTTATGAAGGAGTGGGTGGTACCTTTTGAGTCAGACATGCCGACCGATGCATGAAATAAAATCCAGGGCAAGAGAAAAGGCACTAACTACTAAAACAACTTCAGAATCAAGGGCTATTTCATGTAGGGGCAAATCGTCCCATGCATCAAGGGCCCCGAGGGCATCATACAAGATAGGACATTTCCACTCTAAGTGGTTCTGAATTTTTAAAATATTTTGGTGTTTGAAGAGAAATACCTCTGCTGAGCTAGGGAGAATGCTTGGTCCCTAGAAGGCCGTTTAGCAACTGCTTACTAATAATACCTGTCTCTTTCAAAGGGGAGGTGCAGAGCCTGAGAGCACAGAAGGCCAGTTTATTTCAATTCTGCTGAAGGAATGTGTGTCCCTCCCACCTGATGTCTTTAAGACTGGAAGAGATGCCCGTTCATCAGTTATGGATAGCTCCAGAGGGGGCATAAGTAGATTCCTTCTGATTTACTCCATTCTGGGTCAAGACTGATTCCTCTTGTTGGAACGGGCACCAGGGATGTTTACGTGATTTTACAAACATCCTAGAGCCCACAGATCTAGAGAACAAAGGTCTGGGCTTTCATCTGGGTCTGTACTGACCTAGTGCTTGACCTTGGGTATAGGGATGGGCTGGAAACCAGACTCAACAAGTACACAGCATATGTGTACCACTCCCTATTCCTGCACTCACCACAGACATTACTAATCAATCAGCACTTCCTGCCCAGCCCAGACACAGTTTCAGATTCCTTCCCTTCCCAGTGCTGGAGAGCCAGAAAAGACCCTGAGAGTCTTCACCACCAACCACAGCAAGACCCAGCTTAAGAAACTCCTCCGCACTGAGCCTCAGTCACATTACTTGGAGATGCGCATGTGGCCCCAAGGCCTGGCTCAGCTTCTGCTTGGCCTCCTTCAGGAGGTTTTTGAATCCAGTGAATGAGTTCACCACCATTACTCACCTCCAGGATGTGTTCATCCTTGTTCTCTCTGTCCAGCTGCCGGGCTGTGGATAGGAGACCTGGGGGAGAGGCGGAAGGAGGGACACCTGAGCGAAGGGCTCTCAGGGCCACTTGATTGAGAGTGTGTTCATGGATACATTTAAATCCTAGGGCAGAATTTTTCTGGTCTTTGGAGAGCAAAGGCATTAAGGGGAAATGGGGCCCTGAAGGAGGAGAAGGGGAAGTGAGGAAGGAGAGTACAGCAGAGACCATGGGATCCGCGGGTGTTCCCACCTACGTCCAGCTTTCACCATTAGAAAGGATGCTGTGGGGGCACCTGGGTGGCTCAATTGGTTAAGCATCTGACTCTTGATTTTGGCTCAGGTCATGATCTCATGGTTTGTGAGTTCGAACCCCACATTGGGCTCTTCGCTGACAGTGCAGAGCCTGCTTGGGATTCTGTCTCTCTGTCTCTCTGCCCCTGCCCCACTCGCTCTCTCTGTCTCTCTCTCAAAATAAATAAATAAACTTAAAAAAAGAAATAGTAAAAAAAAAAAGGGGGGGGAGGGATCTGTGCGCAATGTATTATTGGGGGCTTGGGGGCGGGGAGGCAGCTTGTGTCCCCTGGCTCCTCTCAGCTTGCCTGTAAGTTGAGGAAGGTGACTTTGGGTGTCTGTGAGTCTAGTTTTGATTTCCTGTGGCAGTATGGCTACAAACTGCAGGCATCTGAGGTCAGAGAGGAGAGAAAGTGCCAGCTGTCTACCACCATCAGGAAAGTCAAGATGGAGGTGATGCTAGAGGTGATGCATCAGCACTGGGTAGGAAAGGTCTCTTGAATGAAAGCAGAGCAGGCAGGGGTCAGTGGGTCATCTGAAACTTTCAGCAAGTTTTTTTAATCTTGTTTAGGCAATTAAATGATGGAGTCATGGAATGGAGTGTGAGGAAGGGGGCTCAGTGAGGGGAGAGGGGATCTGGTACTGGGTGGAGACTCCCGGTGCTGGAAATGGGAGCATGTGTGAGGAGTGGCCTCTGTTAGAGAAGTGTTACTGCCTTGTGAGGTAGAACCAAGTCACCCTGACTTTTTCTTCGCTGACTGAGGGCAGGGGTGGGGGTGGGGGGGTGGAGCAGAGAAGGTTCCTGGAAAGCCCCACAGCTAAAGGCCCTTCCAGTCAGGGAAGAAAGACACACTTCTCTGGGCCAGAGTGAATATTGTCCCAGGTCACCTCACTCAGCTCATCCCCAACCTGAGGGGCCTGACGGGGAAGGGCCTAGGATCCCGGGCCCCCCAGGAGGAGTGCAGGGACGAAAGGGCCTCAGCTAGTAAACCTTCCTTCTGGCTCAGTCCTGGCTTTCCCTAGTTCAAGCCCCGTGTCAGGCCCTGTGCTGACAACTCAGAGCCTGGAGCCTGCCTCAGATTCTGTCTCTGTCTTTATCTGCCCCTCCTCTGCTCACTCACTCTCTCTCTCTCTCTAATACAAATAAACATTAAAAAAATGTTTTTTTTTAAAAGGTAGACTGAGCTGGGAGATGTATTATAGTGTCAGGAAAAACCGTAAAGAAAGAATGGCTGGGCTGGGATCTGAAAGAGGAGTGGGAGTTAGCCAGACTAAAGGAAAGGAAAAGGAACTTCTGGAAGAAAGAACAGTGTATGCAAAGGCCATGTGTCAGGAGAGGGCGCGGACTGAAACGGGCCATGTCGTCGGAACCAGAGTGGTAGGATAAGAAAGGCAGGATGAAGCCCGAAAGGTCCACAGAGACCGTGTCAGACGCAGTGTGGGAGACATGGCAGGATCTGGCTTTATCTTAAGGATGTGGGGGAACCATTCAAAGTATCCAGGCAGGGAAATGGGACGATGTAATGGTGGTGATAAGAAAGGGGGGCTGGGGCCTCCACTCCTGACTTATTATTTTATTTTTAAATGTTCGTGCTGGTTAAAATGTCTTCTCCTCAACTGCAGGAAGACTGAGGACATCTCTGTTCTCTGGGGCATTTTGCCAGACCCTGTGTCAGGGAAGTGTTGACAGTAAACAGGATGGGGATTTGGAAGACATTGGGAAGCCAATGCCTTAGGTGAGAGACCTCTTCTCTCTTCTGCAAGGTGGCGGGGGGGGGGGGGGGGGGGGGGGGGGGGGGGGGGGGGGGACAGGATGGGCCCAGTGAGAGCCAGCTTAGGCCTGTTTTCCAGGGTGAAAGGATCCTTCTTAAAGGACTAATCCATTCCTTGAGATCAAAGGTTAACAGGAAAGGCTCCAAACAAATGTCCCTGTGCAAATAGATACTTGCGTCCTCCGCCCACCGTCTGTCCCAGGACTTCCAGCCTCTTGCTCCTCCTCATTTCCTTCTGTCTTAAGGATGGGGAGCTAGTTTCTCCCTTTCCACCTCCTCCAATCTCGCCAGGGTTCTGTCCTTCCAAGAATGAATTATTGGAGCCAGAGAATAGGATCTTGGGTTCGGAGGAGAGAGCGTCTGCCCTCTCTGCTATCATATCGCTGTCCATCCTCTAAGAGAAAGATGTGGCTTTGGAGACATATCCACAGCAGCGGGAGCTGGCTCTCAAATTCCAACAGCGACAGGACCCAGGCAGGTAGCCTCAGTTCGAGAAGCAGGCTGAGGGTAGCACAAGAGGGAGGAGGGGCCCATGGGGACCAGAGGACAGGCACCTGGTCTGCATGGAGAGCTGCTGTTGGCTTCAGGTAGTTGAGGCCCTGTGCAAATGTGAGCTCAGTGTGGCCAGATCTCCTAGTTCTTTACGATCCACTGGAAATCTGGAGTGTTTTGTGGAATGTTCTAATTTTTAAACGCTGGCAACAACTTGAAAAATCATTGTTTAAGACTTGCACAAGCCAAACAAAACGCCTTTGTGGTCTATGAACCACCCACCGTCTTGCCCCAGATGGCCTTGGGCCAAGGATAGATGTTTATGAGATGGTTGACTCTACTGGAGTGGATCTCCACTGCCACCGCTCTGTGGGCAGGCTTGAGATCGGTTTAGAACTAGGGTTAAGAGATTGGATCTGTGGCTGTGACTCGGGGGAGGGGTCAGTTTGGGAGCACTCAGAGATCTGAAATAGTCCCAGCATGGCCACCCAGGCATCCTGCTTAGCTTTCCTAGGCCCCAAGGAAAGAAAGCCAATATATTCTTGTTTTCCCAGAGATAGACTCCACACAGCAGTGGTTCCCAAACTTAGCACCCCTGAGAATCCCCCGGATATTTTGTTAAATAAAAGATGGGTTTCTGGGCCCCGGCCTGTGGTAAGGTGGGGCCTGAGAATTTGAATTGCTAACACGTGGGCAGGTGATGCTGAGGATGCTGGTCCAAGACCAAACTGTGAAAAGCACTGTGGTAGAGACTCCTATTCAGCCAGATTCCTGAGGTCCTTACCTGTGAGCGGGTGAAGAACAAAGAATCCCATATTGTTCCCACCGGTGATGTTGAAGGTCAGCTTCCCTTTGGAGCTGGAGTCCGGGTCCCAGGCATCCAGCTGAAGCACAGAGGTGTGCAGGGGGGCATCCTCCCGGACGGAGGGGTAGAACACCGGCCTGGACATCTGGGGTGGGTTGTCGTTGACATCTGTAACCTCAATGTAGACTTCGGTTACGGAAGAGAGAGGTATGGAACCTCTGTCCACTGCCAGTACCGTCAGCCAGTAGCAGGACACAGATTCTCGGTCCAGGGGTGCCAGAGTCTGGATCATACCTAGGGACAGTCGAGCACCAAACCCCAAATCTTTTAGAGCTCACAGTAGCTTTTGGAATCACTTTACCTAACGGTCCCCGGGCGATACTGTGGAAACAGGAGTGTTCCACAGGAAAAGGGACCTGCTGTCGATGTGGTGTGGGAGCTGCTGAGTTAAACACACGCAAGTCGTAGCCTTGCTGTAGAGCCTCTCAGAACCGTTCTCTGCTAAGATAAGCCCGTGACAGTTGTCCTTAAACCGGTTCCTTCAAGTTTCAAATAGTATAGATACCCATTTAAAGATTAGGGATCTGATGACTAAATTGCTGCTCCCCTTCCCAGCATCCTTATGATTCTAGAGACCTCACTTCATGCCTCAGTTTACTCGCTCCACAGATTGCTTACTATGGGCCAGCACTGTTCTAGAAGTCGAGAGTCCGACAGTGAGCACAAGAGGGGTGCACCCTAAGTTCTCATGGGTCACGCTCAGCCGGAAGGACTTGTGCCAGAGGACAACGCCCAGGCTCACAGCTGTCCTGGGGCAGAGCGGAAGGAATCTCACTGTTTTGTCAGCTGGAAGGACAAAGGCCCAGAGAGAGAACGTGATTTGATCAAGATCGTGTAGCAAGTGGGCCTGAAGAGCAGAGTCTCTTTTAACTGACTCTCAGTCTAATGCTCTTTCTACCACATCACCCTGCCCTTCACCCTGGAAATAAATCACCCATCAGATTGTAAGCTCTTTGAGGACAGTGACCTACCTTTATTCACCTGGGACCTCCCCCAAGGTGTCACTCTCAGAATCTCACAAGCAGAAGGTGCTTGTGAGTGTTTGGTGAATTGCACTTATTTTCTATGAAGCTTTAAAAAGAATAAATAGGGAAGTTCGGTCAGTTAAGCGTCCAATTCTTGATTTCAGCTTGGGTCATGATCTCTCGGTTCATGAGTTTGAGCCTTGGGTTGGGCTCTGTACTTACAGTGTGGAGCCTGCTTGGGATTCATTTTCTCTCTCTCTCTCTCTCTCCCAAAATAAATAAATAAACTTGGGGTGCCTGGTTGGCTCATTTGGTAAAGGTCTGACTTCAGCTCAGGTCATGATCTCATGGTTCATGAGTTTGAGCCCCGAGTCGGGCTCTGTGCTGACAGCTCAGAGCCTGAAGTCTATTTCGGATTCTGCGTCCCCGTCACTCTTTGCTCCTCCCCTGCTTGTTCTCTCTCTGTCTCTCAAAAAGAAATAAACATTAAAAAATTTTTTCTAAATAAATAAATAAACTTTAAAAAAGGGAGTAAATAAGCTGGTGCCAACTTTTTGGAGGGTAATATGGAAATTATGTATTAACATTGAAAATATGCATTATCCTTTGACCCAGCAACTGCATTTTTAAGAGTTTCCCCTATAGAGACTCATGCATATGAGTAAAAGGATATGATCAAGGATGTTACAGCTAGATGATAGAATAAAATGCAGCCATTAAAAAAGAAAAGAAGCCATTAAAAAAAAAAAAACACATTCCTGGTGTTATGTGAAAAAAAAAGTGTTGCAGAAGTAGTGTCTTTTGTATGATTTTCTCATATAATAAAATGAACAGTGATAAAATGTCAGACACAAAGAAGAAAAATTTACAAGATTATAGACCAAATTGTTAATAAAAATTATATCTAGGGAGATGGGACACACACACACAAAAACATTCATATTTAGGGGCATCTGGATGGTTCACTCAGTTGAACGCCCAGCTCTTGATTTCAGCTCAGGTCATGATCCCAGGCTTGTGGAATCGAGCCCTGCATTGGGCTCTGCACTGAGCCTGGAGACAGATTGAGATTTTCTCTCCCTCCCCCTTTGCCCCTCTCCCCCACTCTCTCTCTCTCTCTCTAAAAAAAATTTTTTTTAAACATTCATTTTTAAATTATATATAAAAATTTATAGCCATGATGCATTACTTTTATAAGCATATGCATATACTGTATGTTTATGTGTGTGTATAAGTATATACACAAATGCTAGTGAGATGGTTGATTTGACTTCAATGGATACACACACACACACACACACACGCACGCGTTCGCACATATATACACATATATATATATATCTCCAGTATGATAAAGATTAATTTAAAATCAAATAAAAAGGACAAGAAGGAAAGTCCCTATTTATTGCCTTTTCTTTTTAGCCTGGAGCCTGTCTTCTTTCAGGACAGCCCCTGATCCCCTTAGGCCCATCCTCTCCAAGCACCTGGCACTCCCGTCCACCCCACTCCCAGTACCTGTGTCTTTGTTGATGCTAAAGGCTGCAAGACTGGTGCCAGCCCTCAGGAAGTACTGGAGCTCCCCATCCAAGCCACCATCATCATCGTGGGCGGCCACTACCATCACCTGCGTTCCCGAGGGATTGTTCTCCTGCACCTGGCCCTGGTGCACAAAGGAGGCAAAGCGGGGAGGGTGGAGATTCTCATTCACATCCAAGACTATCACTTCCACGTGGCAGAGGGTCCTGCGGGCCAGGGGCCGCCCACTGTCACTGGCCCACAGGCTCAGATTGTATCCAGCCCGCCTCTCAAAGTCCAGCTCTCTCTCCAGACTGAGCGCGCCAGTCATCGGGTCCACCTGGAAGGTCCCGTGGGCATCATCCAACAGGACATAACGCACTTCTCCCGCAGGGCCCGAGTCAGGATCGGAGGCATCCAGAAACGTTAGAACAGTCCCGGGGGGCAGATCCTCTGGGACTTTCAGGCTGCTGAGTTCCGTGATACACTGAGGAGAGTTGTCATTGGCATCTTCCAATGTGATTTTCAGGTCAGTGACGGAGAAGAGCTGGTGGCCCTTCCTGGGCTGATCCCTGGCTTCCACCTTCAGTATATATTGTGGCTCTGATTCCCGGTCCAGGTGTCCTGTGACAGCCAGCTCCCCAGTGAGGGGATGGAGGGAGAACTTCTCTGTGGGGCTTAGCAGAGTGTAGCGAACCCTCCCATTGTCATCGGAATCGGTGTCTTTTGCTTTCAACTCAGCAATTATGGTTCCAACTTCTGTGTTCTCCGAGACGGTTATCTGGTACCCACCAGGAGGAAATCTGGGGGCATTGTCATTCCAGTCTTTCACATTCACTGTCAGCAGCTTCCAGGATGACTTCTGGGGAGTGCCCAAGTCATACACTGTTACATTGAGGATGTAGAAACGGGTGGCTTCATAGTCCAAAGGGGCAGCTACCGTGAGCAGCCCTGTCTCCAGCTCAATGTCAAAGCAGCCCTCGTCGTTGCCGTCTGCAATCACATAGACCAGTTTGCCATTAAATCCAGTATCAGGGTCAGTGGCTGCCAGGCGGGCCAGGGAGGTGTTGACAGGAACACGTTCAAGGATGTCAATGGACTGTGGGAAGTGGTCCTCAAACTGGGGCGTGTGATGATTGATCTGATATGCACTTAAGGAAATGAAGTCCTCATCACTGGAGTCCTGGTTCTGAAACCCAACAGAATGGAGGATGGCCTTTGTGAAATGTGTCAATACTCCTGTTTTATCACATGTTACAGGGACCTCAAAATGAGGATCTTTCACTACAGTAACATTCAAAGTTGTGGGTGAGGCATAGTGTTTCCCATCTGAGGCTGTAATTTTCAGGGAGTAGTTGATGGGTTGACCAGTAGTAGTATGATTCATAAAAGAGCGCTTGAGGGATATCACTCCAGAGAAATGGTTTAGATCAAAATACCCTAGTTCATTGCCTGACACAAACTCGTATTTTAGGTTCTGCAGCTCGTCCACATCTATAGCGGACACAGTCATTAGTGATTTTCCTACCGGCCAGTCTTCGTGGATAGACCCAGTGCAGTTGACTTGCTCAAACATAGGCTTGTTGTCGTTCAAGTTCTTGAGCCTAAGAGAAATAGACACTTCCTTTTCCTGGCGAAATGGGGAGCCCCAGTCTGATGCCCGCACCCGGAAGGTATAAATTCTTTTCATGAGCTCATAGTCCATGGGTTTGGAGGTGGAGATAATCCCCAGGTAAGGGTCAATAGAGAAGGGCACAGCTTTCGGACGAGTGATGGAATAGGTGACGTATCCATTCTCCCCATGATCCCGGTCTGTGGCAGTAACTGTCAGAATGCTGGTGCCTGGAGGGATGTTCTCATCAAAGGTGCCATCATAGGAGGACCTGTTGAAGATGGGGGCATGGTTGTTACAGTCCACTATGTCAATGACCACGGTGGTGGAGGCCAGCCCCGGTGAGGTTCTGATGTGTAGCTGGTAGTGGGCTCGGTCATGGAAGTCCCTGAGCTTCGTGGTGGTGATGAGCCCAGTGCGAGCATTAAGTTTAAACCCTGCACTCTCTGAGGACGGCTTTAGAACATACTGCAGGTTGGGGAAGGCTCGGGTTACTTTCACCATCACCACGCGGCTGCCAGGCGGGGAAAACTCACTGAGCCGCACTCTGTAAACAGCCCTCTCAAATCTGAGGGAGGCCAGTTTGGAAGGGGGTAGGTGAAAGCCCCTGATCTGGGAATGAGAAGAAGGCCCGCTCCCACTCCTGGCCTGCAGGCTGAGGTTGAATCCATGAAGGTGCTCCAGCCAGTTGATGTCTTTGACAGACACCAAACTGAACTCACTGCTGCGGGCGTAAGACTTGATGGCTTTGAAGTACTTTCCGGGGTCACCCCCAACTATCTCTAGCGAGTCCACTTCGGCGCCGGAGCTATTTGCGTCTACCATGACGGTGGCGTAGGTGGCACCGTCCTTGCTGTCTGGCGGAGCCACCACCACCGAGGTGATGGCCGGGGGCTTCCTGAGGGCAGGCTCCACGTGGATGACCAGGGCAGCCAGATTGCCAAACCCGTTGCCCTCTGAGATTTTCCGCATGCGGTCCACAGCCAGCACCTGGAGCTCGTACCTCCCTCGCCAGGTGACGTTGAGCTTCCCAGCCAAGGTGACCACGCCGCTGGTGGGATGGATGGCGAACGTCTCCGACCTTGTGTTGAAGGCATAGTAGAACTTGGCATTCTGGCCCAGATCCGCATCTGTGGCGGTCACCTTGCAGATGGGGCTCTTGAGGGGCATGTCCTCAGAGATGGTGACTCGGTATGAAGGCGGGGAGAAGAGGGGCTTTAGGTCATTCTGGTCCAGGATGTGGACCACCACCCGGGTCAACGCTTCTAACTCCAAGGTCTTCTCCGTGGCTTGGATGATGAGGGTGTAGCTGTCTCGCACCTCCCTGTTCAGAAGGGCCGTGTTACTGCTCTTTGTTCTTATTCTCAGAAAGCAGAAGTCACCCACCACGTACTCCTCTGTTTTAAACACATTGGCCATGTCCCCGGAGATGATCCGGTACCTCACTGCCCACTGGGGCTCGGCGAGGTAAATGCCCATTTTCACGGAGCTCTCCACGTAGGTCTTGGGGGCAGAGTTTTCGTAGATGGTCGCATTATAAAGAGAGTGTGTAAAGCGCCAGGCGGAGGAGGAGGGGATCCCTTCTCGGGGCTTCTCACAGGTTGTACAGCGGAGCAAGAAAATGACAAAGCCCAAGAAGGCAATAATCATGATGGAAGAACTCCTGAAGCCCTACGCACACACACACAAAAAAAAAACAACAAGTATGAGTTAGGAAAGAAATGGTTCCTACTGCGATGGTTCTTAGCTGGGATGATTTTGCCCCACAGGGGACACTTGGCAATGTCTGAAGACACCGTCAGCCATCCCAGCTTGTTGGGGAGGATGCTACTGGCATCTGTGGATCGAGGCTGGGGTGCTTCTAAACACCCTGAAACACACAGGACAGCCCCCCAACAACAACTAATGATCCAGCCGCAAATGTCAATAGTGCTGAGGTTGAGAAACCCTGTATCTAAACACTAACAGACTAATTTAAATGCTTTCTCAGGGGTAACTAGCAGATACAACGTAGTCCTGACCACTTGACTCCTTTTCCCAAAGAACCTTCAACGGCTCCCCAGTGATAGTGGGATAATTTCAACCAGGTACCCAAGTTTAGCAATCTGTCTCTAAGTACTTCCTACAAGACCCCATCCATCAAGGTGGAGCTCCAGCCAAAGTGAGTTGCGTCTGCATGTGCAGGGGCTGCAGAAAAAAACAAAGTGACCGAGATCACAAGCCTGGCCTCCGGTTGGTTGGCCATCAGCCCTGGTTCCACTGCTTACCAGCTGGGTGATTTTCTGCTCAGGTTATTTGACCTCTGTGAGCCTCGGTTTCCTCTTCCGTAGAATGGGGGTAAGGATATTATCTACCTCATTGGATTGGCGTGAAAATTAAGTGAAACAACAAAGGTAAATGACCCAGCGGGGGTGCCTGGGACATAGAAATTATAACATAATATTGGCTATTATCGGTAATAGGCAACTCAGTTTCATCAAGGGAAGGGAGCCACCCAGGGCCTTATGACTAGATAGAGGCAAAGCAAGAATTTGACCTGGGGCTCCTTGCATTAAAGGCCAGGACTGCTTCTTCCACCCCAGACTCACCTGCCCCTGTCCCACTGCTAGTCCCTTTGGACAGAGCCCGATTCTGACTCATCTTGTAACTCCCAAACCCCTGGAATGTCAGAGCTATAATGGGGCTTTGAGACACAGAGTTCTGACCCCACTCCTCGTGCATAGATGGGGAAGCAGAACCCCGGAGGGGGAATGTGTCTTGCCCCCTTTCACATAGTGGGGGGCCTGGAAAGAACTAGTCCCTGATAATTGTTGAACTGGCCACGAACGAGTGCTTCGCCCCTCTAAGACCTGCCGTGTTTCCCATTGTGTCCTGTGCCCACACGTGTTTCCCACACGGCTTGTCCCTGAACTCCAGCCTGAGTTCAAAGTGGAGACTCATCAGGATTAAGGAGAGGGAGAAGGGGGAAGGGGAGTAGGGGAAGGCAGAGGTTCGTTGCCAAAGTGCCTTCCAGAAGCAAAGTGCGAGGCTGGACACAGCAGGCTGGTGCCGGGCCTGCCTGCCCGTGAGAGTCTTGACTCCCAGGAGCTTCTTGGCTGCCAGCCAGATGTGCAGAGCATTCCTGAAGGAAACAGGCAAGACTCGTTTTTCCAGTTGCCTTGCTCTTCAAAGACAAGGAAGAGTTAAACTCGGGGGGGGGGGGGGGGGGGGCAAGAGGGGAAAGGAGAGGCTTGCCTCCATGCCTTTCCAGAGTCCTGAGGGAGCTGAATGGAGCTTCTTTAAGCCCTGGCAGGTAGCATCCCAACGTGGGAGGGAGGGTGGAAAAGTCTGCCTAACTTGGGATCCGCAAGCCTGTGACAGAAAAGAATTTGAATATGCCCCGTCCTTGCAGCCTCCCTACCACCCACCATCCTTCCCCTGAAATCCTGTTGGTGGCACCCCAGGCCCAGCTCCTCAGAGGAGAGGGGCAGGAATGGAGGCAGATTTATACACTTGGGGTGTCTATTCCCATCCTTCCTGCCCCTCTACTCTTCCCGCTGGCATCCCCTGCACCCACAGTAGAGCTGGCCCGGGGCAAAAGCCATATTCACCCCATTCCACTCACGCATCCCTGACACAGCAAGAGGAGAGGGACCCCTGAGTCATGTGGGCCCCAAGCCCCCAGGGTGGCGTTGCTTTGGAGCCCCAAGGGAAAGGGAGTCCTTACCCCAGTCCCAGGTCCGCTCCCTCTGCAGCCCAGCGAGCCCAGGGTGCACCCAGCCTCCCGGCTCGGCCTGCCCTGTTTTGCGGAACGCTTCCTGTTCACCAGGTCAGCACCCGTGGAGGGCAGGCCCCAACAAGACACGCTGCTCAGCAGCTCTGCAGGCGTCTTGCAGAGATGAGCTTAGGGAAGGGAGCAGGGGCAGGGTCTTCCTGGAAGAGATAAGGCACAAAGAACATGCACCCTTGGGTGGGGGGTGGGGGGGCCCAGGGCTGTGTTCAAGTTATAGGACCCACAGACCTGGTGTGCGGTTTGCTGAGGAAGGACCTCAACAAATGTGTCTGGACATTTGCTTCCTGGCACTATTCCTGGGCAAGTGAACGGGCTTGCGGGGTGCACAGGCATGTTGGGCTCCCTGGGCTGCCCTCCCAGCCCACAGCACCTAGGACCACTATTTCGAAATATCTTGTGAAAACATAAGTCAATTCATATCACTTCCCTTCTTAAAATTTTCTGGTGGCTTCCCATAGCATTCAGATTAAAATCTAAACTCCTTGCTATGACCTACAAGGCCCCACACCATGTGGACCCTGCCTGCTTTTCCAGTGATACCTCCCCGCACTCATTTTTCACCAAGCTGCAACCACATGGGCCTCCTTTCTCCTCCACAAACATACCAAACTAGAGTCTGCCTCAGGGCCTTTGCACTTGCTATTCCCCTTTACTGAAGATTCTCACATGGCTGGCTTCTTCTTGTTATCTTCCTTCTTGGCTCAGCCCAACCCATCCCTCATCCTAAGTCCCAGTTTGATGTAGCCTCCTTCTTAGCACCCTTCTTTATCACACCACCCCATTTTCTTCATGGCACTTATCACTACGCAATATGTTCTTGCTAATTTGTTTAATGACTGTCTCCTACACTAGCCACCGGGCTCCATGAAGACAGGGGCTTTGTGTATCTTATTCATGCATGAATTCTCAGTGCCTGGTACATAACTGCCAGGTACGTAACCCTACTCAATAGTTGAAAAATGGTAGGATCTGGACTTAGGAAAAGCAATGACAGAATGACAGCTGAAAGCACCTTTAGTGATGATCTCTTCCTTTCTGAAGCTGTAAAGTGAAGTCCCCCCAAAAGAAAGGGACTTGCCCAAAGTCACAGGGTAAGGACCAGAGTCAGGTTCTTTCCTCTCAACCACCTTGCCAGAAAGAGGAACCATGGCTACCTGTGAATCTGACAGTTTGGGTTCAAATTCAAGCTCCACTGCATGCTAACTACATAACCCTGGGTAAGCTAACCTCCCCAAACCTCTGTTTTCTCATCTAGAAGATGGGGCTGTTAAGAGAACTGCTTTCCTGGGGTTTTTATAAAGACTAAAGAAATAAGACCATGCACGTTGTTGTATTTAGCACAGTGCCTGGCCCATAGAAAAGCACTCAATAAATATTAGTTATTACTAGTTTTCAAAGCCAAGGCAGAATCAAAGCCTGAGGTTGGGGTGAGGGTGGGGTCCACTGAATCCTCTGGAGAAGGTCCAGCCTGTGCCCCAACGGAGCAGGAAGCCACGGGTCTCTGGTCGAGTCTAAGCTTGCTGGCCCAGCCACAGGCTATTCTGGTAAGCTGCGAGCAGGCGCTTGTCTGGGGTGGGGCCTCTCGTTCTTGGCTCCCCAGACTCAGAGAAAAATCTGCATGTGGGTGAATGTGCACATTTGCAAGAGAACACGCATACATACTTAGGAGGCACTTTTTGAATAGCTGTATGGGTACATTGATTGTATGTGCCTGCTTGACAGAATGAATATGATAGGAGCAAATAAATTGGTAGCTAGGGGCTTGTGTGTGCGCAGGTGTGAACAAATGCAGGTGTGGGGTTCACGAATGGACCCTTTTAGGATATGTGTCTGAATCAAATCTTCCTCCTTGTAACTCCCAGCCCCATTTCATAGGTGGGGAAAGCGGCAGAAAGTGGTTTCCAACACACAGTTTCTGGCTGTGTGACCTTGGGCAGGTGGCTTACCTTCTCTGATTTTCATTTCTCTACTTCGTAATATCACGTTGAGAATGGACTTAGTTAATGTGCATAAATACTGAATACAGTATGTGGCAGTTTCAACAAATATTACCCAGTACTATGACTTTTAGCAGCCAGCTCATACTATTGACGGCTGAGTTTATAGGTAATGAAAACTCTCAGATGCATTATCACACCATCCCCAATCTGTTCTTGCACAGGCTGGCTTTCTCCAACTAAATGCTGTAGGGTTGTAATGAGACTACGATGCATTTCACCCTGTGCTTTAGCTCACTGCTCCGCCTTCTGAGAATCTGGATTCTAACATTCAGAAACTTGGTGGTTGTGACATCCGCGTCTTTATCCAAATCACTGGTGAAAGTCTAAGCACAAATGGGAGGAACAGTGCTCTGAGATCTTTCCTCAATTGTTTGGTTAGTGACCTCGAGTGCAATTCTGGAATGAGTCGTCTCAGAATACAGAGCTCCCTGTCACTGGGGAGTCCAGGCAGAGCCTGGGTGGCCACGTGTGAAAGATGTGCTATGCTAGAGGGACGTATGCCCTCAGGGGAGACGAGAAAAGCTCGAAAGTCCCTTCCAACTCTTACAGGTATGATTCTTTGGCCTGGGCAGGCCTGTGGTCTCTATTAGACCCTAAATGAGCCCGCAAAGGCAGTGAAGGGATTTCCTCTGGCTGTGGCTGAGGCTTGCACCCTCGCCGATGCTTGCTCAGTGGTCCGTGTAGCAAGTCAACCTGGTTCTTGGGAGACCTGGATCTAAAGTCATTTCTTCCCTGTGTGTCCTTGGTCAAGTCAGTCACCTGAGCCCTGTGGACCTCTTTCTTCCTCTGTAAATGATGTGCTGTGTGTTGGCTGAAGGGCTGGAATGGATCCATGATTTCAACCCCCTCTATGGCTTTCAGGGGTGGAATCTCCTTTTTCCTAATGAAATTGTACCTGGAAACCTACCTGTAAACAGAGAAAAGCAGAGCTGCACTGTTAAGAGTGGGGATGGAGGGCTAGAACCTGCCCACAGGTTTGTCCCTCACCCCCCTGGGGAGCACGGGCTTGAAAAACTGGATAGATGGCCTCTAGGAGCCCCTCCAGATCTGACAAGCTGGACTCTGCTATTGTCCTGTCATAAAATGTCCTAAGACACATAGCTGGATGTGCTATGATTCTTTTTTTTAATTGTTTTTTAAAAAAGTTTTTTTAATGTTCACTTATTTTTGAGAGAGAAAGAAAAGTGCAAACAGGGGGAGGGGCAGAGAGAGAGGGAGACACAGAATCTGAAGCAGGCTCCAGGATCTGAGCTGTCAGCACAGAGCCCGATGCGGGGCTCGAACCCACGAACCGTGAGATAATGACCTGAGCTAAAGTCGGATGCTTCACCGACTGAGCCACCCAGGCACCCCTGGTTGTGCTGACTCTGATGCACTATGATCTATATTTGTAATGGTCGATGTGCAGTGACTCTAGTCTTTAGTTCTAGAAGCCTATGACTCTGTGACTAATTCTGTCCCCTCTTTGGGGAAGCAGATGTACTCGGAGGAATTCATAGCCAAACCACTCACTAAAGAAGCTTTTACCAAATTTCTTCAAACTGTCAGGCTTTGTTTCTGACAATGGACCAGTGATGACATCCTCCCTCATGGCCCAACACCTTCTCTTCTCTTAGACATGTCCCAGATGTTCACCAGTGGCCCACATAACACTCCTAAGAAACACATCTACCCTTTCACTCCCGCTTCTCAGATACAGGAAACTGAGATTTGCACAGCACACCCAAGGCCACCCAGAAAGGTGGTGGCTGAACTGAAAATAGACAGCCAGACTTCCTAAACCTGACTACTCAGAATTTCCTAGGCTCCAGGAAGAAGCAAGGAGATAAGATGTTGTTTAAAGTTTGGAGAGCCTTTCTTTTATATATATATATATATATATATATATATATATATATATATATATTTTAAATATATATATTTTTTTAAATGTTTATTTATTTCTGAGACAGAGAGAGACAGAGCATGAGCAGGGGAGGGGCAGAGAGAGAGGGAGACACAGAACCTGAAACAGGCTCCAGGCTCTGAGCTTGTCAGTACAGAGCCTGACGTGGGGCTCGAACTCACAAACTGTGAGATCATGACCTGAGCTAAAGTCGGTCGCTCAACCAACTGAGCCACCCAGGCGCCCCGGAGAGCCTTTCTTGAAAGAAAGAGTCAGTGGATTCATTCCTCTGGATTGGAGAATGTCCACACTCCCTCCAGAATCCAAATGTAAAATTACCGTGGATTTGGGTGCCCTTGGGAAGTATTTTCTGACCCCATTCCCCTCCCCTCCACTGTGTCTGCCTCAGGCATCAGTGTTAGGACTGGCCCTTGTGGCTCTTAAGAAAGAACTCTCCAAGTACATTCTATTTGTGACAATAGCTTAAATGTGGGGAGGGACAGAGGGATTGTGCCTTTGAATCAGAATTAAAATCATAAGTGAAAGAATATGGATATTCCAGATGCCTGCTAGTCATGAAGTCTTTAGCTGCTGAAGTTATTTTTTCTCTTAGTAGGAGGGAGCCATCGAAGGCTTTTGAGAAGAGGCAGGACCAGAAGAGAACTACATTCTGAGAAGAGTAATCTCATATCAGATCAAAAGGGAGATTTTTCCGTTCAAGACTCCCACTCTGGTGTGGACTGGGCTTGAACACTGGCTCCGTTAGGGTGAGCCAACTGGAACTCCCTGTGGGTAGAGAAGCTTGATTTGTTTCTCAGAAACTTGGATGAACCCTTGAGTCATTTGCTAGTTTGTAGTCAGCCACTGCCGGGTTCTCGTGTAACAGAACAAGTCAAAGAACTGGAACGCCAGCAGGAAAGGAGCCGGTGTCTTGGGCCCTTGATGGGTTGTGTGACCTTGGGAAGGCCACAGAACCTCTTCTGAGCCTCAATTTATCTGTCTGTAAAATGCAGGTAATAATAGCTACTCCTACCTACTTCCCAGGGCTGCAGGGGAGACAGATAATATGAGAGGTGAAAGCACAGGGAGGAAGGACGCAGAGTAACACCTTATTAGGACCCATAATGGCTTGGTAAAGGGCAGCCCAAACCACCAGTGGACCAAGCGGCTTTTAGGAGAGCTGTAAAAGGCCAGGCCTGCCCAAGCCTGAAATTAGAAGGCAAAGAGGACTGAAAAAGGAAGTCCTCACCTACGACATGGATGGAAGGGAGCCGGGACGGGGGTGCCCCTTCTTTATTACTATTCTGATATTATTATTGATGACCAATACTCATGTCTATGTGTAATCCATAAGCTTAAAAAAAAAAAACCTGCATGCGTTATCTCACATGGTTTTGAGGGAAGGGGTGCGGTACTGGATGGAATTCACAGTTAAGAAAGTAGGCTCTGGAGTCAGATAGACCCGGTTTCAAATCCCGGCTCTGCTACTCACCAGCTGTGTGGCCTTGGGCAGTTACATCGCCTCTCTGGTCCCAGTACAAGGGATATGGGATAAGTACCTATCTTGTGGAGTTGTTGAGAAGGCTGAATGAGTCAACATATGGCAGATGCCCAGCTCTGGAATCCACTCAGTATGAGTTAATCATTGTACGGAGATCACCACTCTTCTGACAGTTATTATGACCCTTGTTTTCTAAATGAGAAACTGAGGGCCAGATAATGGGAAAGCTCCGCCCAAGTTCATCCACCTAACAGGTGGTGGACTTTAGTGCCAGACAAGGATTGGAATCCACATTCTAAAAAGAGAGACTCGGAGAGGGCTGATGTAGCTGCAGCTAATTCTCTAGAGCAACACTCTCCAGCGGAACGTTCTACAAGGATGGGAATGTTCTGTATCTGAGATGTCCAGTATGGGAGCCACTAGGCCCGTGTGGCTATCAAGCCTTTGACATGTGGCTGGTACAACTGAGGAACTGAGTTTGTAATTTTATTTAGTTTAAATTTAAATAGCCACATGTGCCCAGGAGCTCCCGTATTGGCCGGCTTAGCTCCAGAGAGCATGGTGCGGGAGCCAGGAACCGAGGGTGCGTGGGGCTCAGAGGAGGAGGCAGGGCCTCCCTATCTGGTAGGCACAGTGGGCACACCCAGGGCCCATGGTACTTTTAGGGACCCATGAAAATGTTTTAATCTCTATTAAATCCAGAAGAAAGCAAGCAAACTTTTAGGCTGAAGAAAATGTTACCATTTCTAAAAACATATTTATCTTTATACAAATATTGCCATAAGATACAATTTCTAATTTAATGCCTAAGACCCTTGAAAGTCGTTAAGGTGACCCAGGGGAGATGGATATTTGAAGGAAACAAAGGGCTTCCAGGCACCTGGGTTTTAAGGAGGAAAAAGGACAGAGTGGGGAAGGATGAGAAAGTGTTTTGTTATTGGGTCTCTTCTGCCCAAGCCACTCATTCAGTGCTTATTTACAGAGGTCCTGCCCTATGAGGGCATTCAAGACAAGACAGAGGAGGTCCTTGGTCTTGTGGGGGTTCTATTCTAGTAGCAGAGAGAAAGAGATGACAGGTTCGGGTGGTCAGGGGAGCCGTCCATGACAAGGTGACATTTGAGCAGGGGGAGGGCCACAAAGCCTTCTTGAAAAGGAGCTTCAGGCAGAAAACACAGGCAGTGCAAAGGCCCCAAGGCAGGAGCAAGGTGGTCATGCAGGCTGACTAGAGGGCACAAGCCCTCTCTAGAGTTATCACCCCACCCCCGCCACCCCCAGCCTCCCGGACACGGAGGCTGTTTCAGCCACAGTTCATCACCAAGGTCAGCTTCCTAATGGGAGAGAAACCCATTCGTGCCCACATCTTCATCTAAACAGTGAGGACAAGGGAGTCCAGGAGGGCCCTGCTTCACCCCTCGGTGCTGTTCCCTGCTGGCTGCAGGCATTCTAGCTTGCAGACCCCGACACTCGGTGAGGCCCAGAGGGCGCAAGAGGCCTCTTCGTCTTGGAGTTGCCTACAAGGATCTGTAGGCTTTCCATGTGGGGCTGAAATCTCCTTAAGCCCGAGCGTCCCCAGGATCAGTGGGCTTGGGGGTAGAGAAAGGAGGGAAGGTGCCCTGCCCCACTTCTTGCGGGGCCCTCTAGCCAGAGTGGTTTGTAAGGTGAAAACCCGCTCCAGTTCAGTAGGGCATGGAATGATATTTATCAATTAGAAGCTTGGGAGACAAGCAGGGGAACAGAGCATCCCCTCTGGGTTCTACATCTGTGCCTTGGGACAGATCAGGACACAAGTGTGAACTCAGCCTTGTGGGAAGGCCACTGGGAACCTTTGATTCTTCCTCCTGGGCGGGAAGGTACTAGGAGGCCCCTGTATGGGAGAAGCAGGGGAGAAGGGCTGTCCTGAAGGTCTGGGTTCAGGGTGGCTCTCTGGGAGCGAGGAAGGTTGTATTCTGAAGTCAGGAGATACTCTCCTAGAGGACTGAAAAACTTCTTTCAGAGAGTAGAACAAATTGCAGAGACCAGAATATCCCTGCTACGTAGCCTTGTCTAGCGGGTGCTTCCTGCCACTCTGATCCAAAGGGATCCTTTGCAAAAGGGTGAGTTTTCGGACATAGAGACACCAAGTTCCAAATTGGGTGACCTTTGGAGAACTAACTTAACCTCTGTGACTCTGTTTTTCCTCATCTTCAAAAGACAGATACTAAGTGAACCTACCTCAGATGGTTGTTCTGAAGGTTTGACTAACTACATCGTTCCTATTAAACGTTTAACACAGTGCATGGCACCCGGCAACCACTAAATAAATGCTAGCTGTCGTTATTTTATGTTTTGTATTTAAAAAACATTTTCTTTAATGTTTATTCATTTTTGAGAGACAGGGCACGAGCAGGGGAGGGGCAGAGAGAGAGGGAGACACAGAATCTGAAGCAGGCTCCGGGCTCTGAGCTGTCGGCACAGAACCTGACCCGGGGCTTGAACCCACGAACTGTGAGATCATGACCTGGGCCAAAGTCAGACACTTAACCGACTGGGCCACCCAGGGACCCCTAGCTGTTGTTATTTTAAAACCATCATTATTGGGGCGCCTGGGTGGCGCAGTCGGTTAAGCGTCCGACTTCAGCCAGGTCACGATCTCGCGGTCCGGGAGTTCGAGCCCCGCGTCAGGCTCTGGGCTGATGGCTCAGAGCCTGGAGCCTGTTTCCGATTCTGTGTCTCCCTCTCTCTCTGCCCCTCCCCCGTTCATGCTCTGTCTCTCTCTGTCCCAAAAATAAATAAACGTTGAAAAAAAAATTAAAAAAAAACAAAACAAACCATCATTATTATTATGTGAAATGGATTAAAGAGAGCTGGCGCTGTGATATCTGTGAGTGGGGGGTATAGGGCCCCGTCTCCCATTTGTTGCCGCCTCTACCTTCTCAGGCATGTCTGTGAAATTCCCAAGCCGCCTCAGGGCACCGCCTGAAACCTATGAGGAGTCTCATCTATTTATAAAGATGGGACAACTGTGACCAGAACGGGGAACGCATTGTATTAAATCACGTGTGACGGTGGTTTTGCACCTGGAACTAGAACCCAGCGTCCCTGCCCAAGTTGCTCCCCTCAACCCAGCTTTCCTCCCAGCTTGGAGGCTCCTTGGGAACCCACAAAGTCACCGTCCTCCTACTCACCAGCCAGGAGGAGGCCACAGGGGGAAGGAGCCAGGCCTTGGGGTCAGACCCGGCCTCAATCCTGCCTCGGCTTGCATCGAGGGGCGTGGCTTTGTCCGTCTGAGCCTCAGTTTCCCCACTTGTGACATGGAGATATAGCAGTGCTAACCTCATGGAGGATTTAATGGGCTTCCCCATGGAAAACATATAGCACAGTGCCAGGCACCCAGAAAATAGCTAATGTGATTACTATTACTAATTATTACCATTGTAAAAGTACAGTAATGATTTTACCATTACATTAGGTGTTCAAAAAGCTACGTGCGGAACGAAGGAGTTATTCTCTGTATGTGTACTGATCCCTGCCTGTGTCTCAGGAGCTCCTTGCCAAAGCACACTTCACACGGAAACACACACACACACACACACACACCCTTGTGGGTTTTTGTGACATCCCTTCTCTCCTCACAATGGTCCGTCGCAAAGCTCCAACAGCAGCTTAAACAGCGTCAAAATAGTAAGAATTAACTTCTATTCCTGTCACCTTTTTTCCCCCGTAACAGGTGCAGAGAGCTAACAGATGCGATGTCATTCAGAGGCTGAGGGGGGCAGTAGGGTGGGTGTGAGATGGCAGTGAAGACAGGAAGTAGAGAATGCGGTGGACACACCACAACAACGTGAACTTCGACCTTTTTTGTTCTGCCGCTGACATGCGGGGGTGGCTTCTCTGGGCCCCATCCTATGTGATCTGGGTAGGGAGGCCATGCGGCATTGCCCCCCTCTCTGTCCAGGACACAACGAGCTACCTTCCCAGGAAATAGCAGGCCCTGTAGCCGCCGGCGACGTGAGTCCCGTTCCCCTTAGCTGGTTCTGAGATGCTGCTGGGATAGAAGCTTCTCGTGGTGCCTTGTGCGTGTTACTGTCAGCCACCTGTGGCCGCTCCCAGCCAGGTCTACCTCTAACTCAGGACCCCAGGGGTGGGGAGGCTGTTGTCAGGGCCACATAACCTGGCGGTCACGGGCTCAGGCTCTGGCCTAAGGCAGCCCGCTTTTGAGTCCTGCCTGGGCCCATTGCTGGCTGTGTGACCTAGAGTAAACTACTGAACCTGACTGAGTTTCAGTGTCTTCACGTAGAAATTGGAGAAGGTGATCACCAGGCTGTAGAGGAGGCTCAGTTAAGAAGAAGGACCTTTGGTGCCTGAGACAACCCACAGGGCACCCCGCTCATGGGCCCTCACCTGCAGACCCTGTGGGGAAGATGAGTCCCCGCTCCTCGGTGTCAAGAGTCTTTGGTAACCTGTCAGAGGGCCAAGCATGGGTCCCAGTGGAGCCCCTGAGAAAATGCCCTCATTTATGGGACCTCCACTCGTCCATCTGGGAATGGGGACTGGTCCCTGCTCTCCTGCCTTAGCAGCTAACCCTCCACTGAGCCACTGTCAAACGATCCCCCTTGGGTGATGACGTGTGGGGCGTAGGAAATGTTTACAGAGGCACAGACATCGGTCCCAGCTGATGTTTACTGAACATTTACTCTGTGGTGAGGCCCTGCCCTAAGCACTTGGCATGCGTTATCACTTTTAAACTCGCTCACAGTAGCCCTAGAATTATCCTCATTTTGTACACGAGGTAAATGAGACTCAGAGAGGTTACTCAATTCACACAGCGAGACTGTGGCCGAGGCAGGATTAAAACTCAGATCACCTGTGTGTCTAACAGTTTCCTGGCCTGCCTCCCCATTCCCCGGGTGGGGGGTTGGAAATACCACTTGCGATTGGAAATAGCACTTGCGAGAAGGGAGGGATCATATAACCACGGATCCTCTCAGCCTAGCCAACACAGATTCTCGGCAAAGGCTCTGTCTCCAGCCTTCTCTCTCCATCCCATTCCCTCGGGCCTGTCCTCGCCTAGCCATGCTGTCTGTTCAGCCCAGTCCAAATCCCGCTGAGCAGAACTGCCTAGAACAAAGCCGGCAGGCGGGCAGGCCTCAGCAGGCAGGGAGCGGCACTCTAGCAGTGGGACACGACAGGCAGTTCCGCTGTCCGAGGCCCCCCCCCCACCCCCGCCCCTGTCAGTACAGTGGAGCTGGCTGAACCTGACTGTGGTGGGGGGGGGGGGGGTAGGGGCACCAAAGGGTTAGGGATATGTGTGAGCATCAAGGTGCATGCTGAGATGCTAAGCAGCCTCTGCTGGCAGGCTCCTGGCCAAGCTTTGGAGTTCCCCACTCCAGCCCCCTGGGCTCCGTCCACACCGATTCCACTTTCCCCTCTTCCCTGTGACTCGCGCTCCACTCAGCCATGGCAGACACGGAACAGAGTCACCGGGCCCACTGTCTTCTCACAGGACAGGACTGGCCATTGAATTGAACCAGTGGTTCCCACCATTGGAAATTCCCTAAGGGGGTGGAGGTGGGGGTTACGTATTCCCAGCCCCACCCCAGATCTACTAAACAAAATCATTAGGGGTGGGGCCCAGGAATAGATGTTTAACGAGTTCCCGGGGTGATTTTGGTGAGACTGGTGTTTGAGATCTGCTGAACAAGGTCACCTCTTCTTTTAGGATCTTATGTTTTACCACGCCTCCTTTCAAAGTGGATATAGCCCATAGGTGGCCCTCTCCTAGGCCCCAGTGGAGAGGGGTGGGGAAGAGAGGAAAAGACCACAAGCTCATAAGAAGTGCTTCGCAAATGCCAGTGTGTGAAAAATCACAGCCACATCTCAAGGAGTCTGATTTAGTAGGGCTGAGGTGGGCTGGGGGTACACGCTTTCCCCTGTAGGTGGTCTGCTGACCACACTGGAGGGAAGACTGGCCCTCAGGCAAAGCAGACACAAAGCCATCTCTAGAGTCAAATACAAGAGCAGACCGGGAAGGGAAAGCAACAGGTCTGATTCCCGCGTCTGACTTTCACCTGAGAGCCTCTGAATCTGCAAACCCGTCTGTGCCCCCAGCACCTCAGACCCTGGAGGCAAATATTTATTATCCTGTGGTCAGGTCTATCCATCTCTTGAGTAGAGACTCTATCCCTCAACCCCATGAACCATGTTCTACTTGCAGTAAATTGAGCTAAGCTTCAAAATAAAAGGGTTTGAGGGGCCCCCGGGTGGCTCAGTCGGTTAAGCCACCGACTTCGGCTCAGGTCATGATCTCACGGTTCGTGGGTTCGAGTCCCGTATCGGGCTCTGTGCTGACATCTCAGAGCCTAGAGCCTGCTTCGGATTCTGTGTCTCTCTCTCTCTCTCTCTGCCCCCCCCCCATTTGTGCTCTGTCTCTCTCTCTCAAAAATAAATAAACATTAAAAAAACTAAAAAATAAATAACAGGGTTCGATCCACATACATATACCTCATGACCCAGCAATCCTCTTAGGGGACACAACGGAAGTATATTCACCAAAAGACTCAGGCAGATTGCTCCGAGAAGCACCATTATAATAGCCCTACATTAGAAATAACCTGAATATCCATCAAGAGCAGAATGGATAAGTAAACTATAGAATGGTCATATAAGGGAATACTATGTATCAGGGGAAATGAAGTATTGTTCTGGGCAACAATACAGATGAATCCCACTCACATACTGTGGACCGAAAGCAGCCATATGCAAAAGAGTCCATACTGTACTTTTCCAACTATATAACGTTTAAAAACAGGCAAACTTATCTGTGGATTAGAGTAAGATAAAGTTCCCCTGTGAGGGGGTTAGTGACTGGGAGGGGCACAAAAGAGGTTTCTGGAATGGTGGTAATGTTCTGTTTCTTCATCTGGGAACCGGTTAGTTTCTGGAAAATTCATTGGGCCGTACGCTTAGGATTTGTGCATTTCTCGTATGCCTATGACACTTCATTAAACAGTGTTCTAAAAATGCCAGTAAAGGGCTTCAAAGAGCTTTTAATAAAAGGGAAGACATTGAAATAATAAAAGCATTCTGGCTATGGCACATTGCACGGGATTTCATCGCTATGGGATCTTGGGTTCTTCCTGCCCCAGAAGCCAGGAAGGAGACAGTTGTCAGAAACCAAGAAGCACGGGAGCTGTGCCAGGGCATACCAGGACTGTGGAACACCAAGGTCTCAGCAGCTCCCTCTCCCACCCCCACCTGGCCCGCCCTCCGCTAACCGCAAGGGCAAGGCAAGACCGCTTTCCACTGGGTTCCCAGGCTCAGCTGAGTCCCCATTCATTGGAGTTTACTTCACTCAGCATTTTTCTGTCCTCAGCGCAGTTTTCCGGTCCCTTCTCTTGTTTGATCCCCTCAAAGACCCTATGAGGGAAGTCGAGACCCAGAGAGGGGGAGTCAAAAGATTTGGCCAAGGTCATACTGCCAGCAAGTGGCCCAGTCAGGACGCAAACACAAGGCTTCAGATACCAAATCCAATATTCCTTTGGCTACACCACAGAGGGGCTCTTCCCAGTAATAGCCCTGCTGCCTATGTCTTCACTTAGTGAACATGTGCCTGTCAGAGCCCGTCAACAACCCAACAGTAGAAGTCCTATCATTGCGTTTCCATCTGATAAGTGAAAAACCTGAGGGTCAGAAGGTCCGAGAGCCTTGTCCAAGGTCAATGGCCAGTAAGATGGAATATGGATTGGAAAAATAGCCTCTCCAAGTTGAGTCCGAGCTCTGAAACACTAGTTTAGTGGTTCCCAAAGCCAGCTGGACCTCACCGAGAGCTTGTAAAAACACAGATTCCCTGGTCCCACACCAGATCCCACATTCTGGTGCTGTAGACTCAGGATGGGGCTGCAGAATCTGTGTTTTTAAAAGCAGGCCTAGGCATTTTGGGAGCTCAGCCCTAAACTAGGCTGCGACTGAAGTATAACAGTAAAAACAAAACAACTTAAAGGTAAAGTTTAATCGACAACTTCCAAATGAACTCACCGAGCCTCTCTAATAATTAGGGTTCGCCTAATGATGATACACACTCCACAAGAAGGTATTTGACAACAGCCCAGCTGGCTGGATAATCACTACGTTTGTGTGTGTGAGGGGGTGGGTGTAGGGACTGGTGAGGAGCATCAGGAGGGCTCTGGGGGACGGCGGGGGTGGGGTGCACTGGTCGTGTCTGCTTTTGCTCTGGTTGCTGGTTATCACTGCTGTGAGCACTTTGTAAAATTTGTCAAGTTGTAACTTACAATGGTTGATGCACCTTGCTCTTGAATGTTTACAAAAAGAAAAAAAAAAAAAGAGTACAGAGACACTGTGTAGGGAATCTTCACAGAGTAGAGACTTATGCTAGGGATCTAATAGGGTTCTTCTAATTATATGCTTCCAAGAGTTTGAGATTCTAGGATTTGAATTTTCCAAAATGCTATGATGCTGCTGAATCGATTCTCCAGACTTCAGGAGACCTCAAATCTGTAATAGTAGCTAATGTTTAGTGAGCTTTTCATATGTCCTGGCTACTATGCTAAGAAGAGGCAGCAGCCCTACGAGGTAGATGGCATTATACACCCCTGCACCCTCCAAGAGGTGACGTTACGTGCCCAAGATCAGAGGCATAGACAGCGGTACAGGCTGAACTGGAGCGAGAGCACCCTGGCTCCAGAGCTCATGCACCCAACCATGGTGCAGTGCTGATACCAAGCTCTGCCTCTTCCCCAGGCTAAGCTCCTGGGCATCTAAAACGATGCATTTTGTGCCACGTAGTCTTGCGTTTGCTGAGAGGACCCAGAGAGAGAAGGGTGCCGCAGGTACAGACAGCAGCTCTGACCTGGGACACGTGAGCACACGCACACGAACGTTGCCCCACTGCTGGCATGCACAGTCCTGCTCAGCTTGCACCCAGACCAACTGCTGTGGGCGCCGGATCTGGCAAATGGAGAGTTCTCCATTGTGGGCTCCCAATTTTCCCAGCCAGGGGACGGACAGGTGCCTCACAGGGGCCACTCCAGTCTCTGGGATGGAACAGGACTCAGGAGTGGGAGAAGGGGAGGGATTTCTCTCTTCCCCAGGCTCTAAACTGGAACAGGTTTAAGGCATCACCTCTTCCAGAAGGAGATGAGTTTTAGGAGATGCTTTGTTAATCAGCGGGAATATCAGGCATGTGCTTGCCCGAGGGGGAGACAACAAAATACTCCAATCCCCTTCCTCAAATTCCTGCTTTTCCCCACAGCCAAGGCACCCTTCAACTTAACCTCCCTCAACACAGTCCTCCAATATTTACAAAATAAAAGCCATGCTGCTCTGATGATTTTCTGAAGTCCTTCTGTTTTAAACAAACATACGAAAATATTTTCAGACGCAATTATATATCTGGGATCTGCTTCAAAATAATCTGATGGGGGAAGAGTTGGTGGAGGAAACACAATTCTTGAAGCTGGGCGATGTTTTTTTTTTTTTTTTTAATTTTTTAAAATGTTTATTTTTGAGAGAGAGAGAGATTGAGAGAGAGAGAGAGAGAGAGAGAGAGAGAACAAGTGGGGGAGGGGCAGAGACAGAGGGAGACACAGAATCCAAAGCAGGCTCCAGGCTTTGAGCTGTCAGCGCAGAGCCTGATGTGGGGCTCGAACTCACGGACTGTGAGATCATGACCTGAGCCGGAGTCAGACGCCCAACCTCCTGAGCCACCCAGGAGCCCCAGTTTTTTTTTAATCTTCTTTTGTATGTTTCTAATTCCTCATTTAAAAAAAAAATCATGTATAGGGGCACCTGGGTGGCTCAGTCAGTTAAGCGGCTGATTTCGGCTCAGGTCATGATCTCGCAGTCCGTGGGTTTGAGTCCCACATTGGGCTCTGTGCTGACAGCTCAGAGCCCGGAGCCTGCTTCGGCTTCTGTCTCCCTCTCTCTCTGCCCCTCCCCCACTCACTCTCTGTCTCAAAAATAAACGTTGAAAAAAATGTTTTAAAAATCATGTATAAACTACATTGAAAAAAAAAGCCATACTCCTTGGCCTGTCACATAAGGCCTTTGATGACCTGGCCCCATCCTACCTCTCACTGCAGGTCTCCAAATGTTCTCCACCCAGCTGACGGTTTCCTGGTTTCCTGCACACCCCGGCCGCACCTTGACACATGCTTTCTCTTTCTGAATTGCCTTTCCTACTTTTGGTTCCTTATTTAAGCCTCATTCAGACTGATGTGCAGTGCCACATCCTCCAAGAAGACTTCCTTCATTGGCTCTGTAACTAGGCTGACTATCGCTCCTCTGGGCCCTCATTCCAGTCTGAGTTTGCCTCTATTTTGCTACCCACCTCAAGGTATTAAACCGTCCATTTATGGGCCTGCTGCCACCAACGGTGAATCTCTGGGGACCTAGCACATCGTAAGTGCCCATTAAGTGTACTGAACTAAGTGGGGAGGGAAAAGGAGCCGTGTGACTGAAAGGAAGTGGCTTAGCTTTCCTGAGTGTCTCTTGTCTCCACACCCAGAACACGACACTAGCAACAAGGGAAGCGCAGCAGACTAGAGGGTGCACGTGACAACCTGGCGACAGGCGCGTGGAGGGGTCGGTCAACGAGAGCTCTCTTCTCCATGCTTAAACCCCATGCTCAGAAATGACTCCCCGTTGGGGCGCCTGGGCGGCTCAGTCAGTTGAGCCTCCGACTTCGGTTCAGGTCATGAGTTCGAGCCCCTCATCGGGTTCTCTGCTGTCAGCGTGGAGCCCACTTTGTATCCTCTGTCTCCCCCTCTCTCTCTGCCCCTCCCCGCCTCAAAAATAAAACATTGGAGGGGCGCCTGGGTGGCTCAGTCGGTTGAGCGTCCGACTTCAGCTCAGGTCACGATCTCGCGGTCCGCGAGTTCGAGCCCCGCGTCGGGCTCTGGGCTGATGGCTCGGAGCCTGGAGCCTGCTTCCGATTCTGTGTCTCCCTCTCTCTGCCCCTCCCCCGTTCATGCTGTGTCTCTCTCTGTCTCAAAAAAAAAAAAAAAAAAAAAAAAAAGTTAAAAAAAAAATAAATAAAACATAAAGAAAGAAAGAAAGAAAGAAAGAACGAAAGGGATCCGTTTCTGCTGCCCAATGACCCAGGACACCATTACAGACTGGTGACTTTAGGTGAATATTCAGAATCAATGGTTCCCTCTGTAAAATGGGACCACTGATTCTTGGAGACTTCAGGGAAGTCCTCAGGACCCTTCTAGTTGTACAGTCACAGGCACCTGCCAGCTCGTTGGCGATAGTGACAGAGCGGTGTGCGGGCAGGAACGTGCGCATGTGCGTGTGGGGGTGTGTGTGCTGGTGGGTGACGGGAAAGAGGTCTGACTGATGAGGTTTATGTCCCCTGTCCCCTGAAAGGCAACTCGCAGTCTAGCGGTCAACCTGGTTGTTGATCCCAAATTGCCTTCTGGGGACGTGGGGATGATTCACCGGCCTCCTAGACTGACGACCCGTATGGGAAGCAATACCTTCTGAACCGGACTCGGCAGAGAGGCAGAGGAGAGTGAAAAGGCCTGTGTCGTAGTCCTGCCTTCCCCGCTCGCTTGCTGTGTGACGTCAGCCAAGTTCTCAGCCTTCTCTGGTGAGGCTGCAGGGGCTCCATCTGTCTGATTCGATCCTCTCTAGGGATCTTTCCGCTCCTTACTCTTAGTTATCTGTGGCTGGGTCCGGCTAATCCTCCGTCCCTCTAAGTGACCGTTCTCCTCTATGAATTAGAAATGAAGATTCATTAGCTCTCTCAGCAGATATGTGGTGAGCTTCTCGGATTGGCCAGGCACCGTGCTAGACGCGGATGCCAGAGCAGTGAGCAACCCTTAGTAGGAGCCAGGAGCAGGAGACAGAAACACAAATAACTAATAACCGCAACAGTGACTTGTCTTACGAAGGAATACTTCAGGGTCCTGTGAGGTGGCGTCTGCCCAAGGGAAGCACAGGGAGCTAATTGATGACCACGAACGTAACTAATAAGGCCCTGTGCACTACATGCGTGACCTCATTCAAATGTCACCTCAATCACTGAGAAAAGGACTATCATTTGCCCTATTTTTCAAATAAGGAGACTGAGGTTTAGAGGAGCTGAGGCCCCAGGTCACACAACTAAAAATACCCAGGATTTGGACCCAGGCTTTTCTTTGTAAGCCTGTCTAGAGACCCCCATTATCAACACAAGCATTAGGACCATTAGCCATAGAAACAGTAGCATTGAGATTGTGGGCCAGCTCAGCAGGTGCTGGGGACCCAGGAAGCATGGGAAACTTCCAGAGGCTCTGTCCTATCCAATTTGGAAGAAGCCCAAAGGGCAGGGCCCATCCAGGGGGTACAAAGGTCCCTAATTGTGCCAACACCATTGCCTGGTTTTCTTTTTTTTTTTTTTAATTTTTTAATGTTTATTTATTTCTGAGACAGAGACAAAGCATGAGTGGGGGAGGAGCAGAGACAGAGAGAGGGAGACACAGAATGTGAAGCAGGCTCCAGGCTCTAAGCTGTCAGCACAGACCCCCATGTGGGGCTTGAACTCACAGACCGCGAGAGATCATGAACTGAGCCGAAGTCGGCCGCGCATCCGACCGAGCCACCCAGGTGCCCCTGCCCGGTTTCCTTTAAGACTCGGCCCTTGCCCCGCATTCTCTCCTACCTACCTGGCCCCACCTGGCCACCAGCAATGCCAGCACCACAGCCTATCATGGGGCAGCTGGAAGGAGAACTTGTAGACCGGGGTGAGTTCATTTGTACCCAGAGAAGAAGGTGCAGGGAGCAGAGTACAGCGGCCCAACTCCCAGAGGACCGGTGTAGAAGGAGCCCGCCAACCCCTCCCCAGAGAAAGTATAGCCACAGCTGACATGTAGGGGTTGGAGAATGTCCGTGTCCTTCTGGGTCTGGTCCCCTGAGTCCTTAAGGAGACCACCAAGCGTCATAGAATCAGAGGGGGGTTCCAGGGAGAACTTGACTCTCTCTAGCTCCTCTTCCATTTTACAGATGAGGAAACTGAAGCCTGGGGAGCCCCTGGCAGAGGGGGGTGTCACTGTTGCACTCTATCAGGCTAGCCAGCGTCATGCACATAGCATGTCCCTGCCACAGTGTAACCCGTGCTCCGTGGAGAGCCCTGGGGGAAACCTGAGCTTGCCCCCGCTTCCCCACCTGCAAAATAGCCAGTCCTTCCTGCTCTGCATGACCAACACGCTTCCTGGGGTGAATCAGTTAAGAATGGGTCATACACTAATCTAGCCACCTTTATTTTATATGGAGGGAAATGGGCCCAGAGAGGTATGGAACTGCCTCAGGCCACACAGCCTGCTGAGTTACAGAAATTCGAATAGTGAAATTCTCTTTCCATCTTCCCTGCTTCAAAAACCCACAATTTTCAAATGACCATGCACACTCAGCCCAGTCCCTGAACGCAGGAAGCACCTAGCAAACATCAACAGTAACAATGACTGAGAGTAGTGTTCCGCGTGCAGGGCACTGTTATTCTGCCCAGGCTCAGCTCCCCATCTGTAAAAGGAGCCCTGTGCCTGCTTCTCGACCTCCCTCCTGTCTCCTGAGCCCAGGCGGCCAGCTCCAGAGCGTGGCTGGCGACAGAGGCAGCCCTCCTGAGCCCTTGGCAAACCCCAGAATACTCTGCTGTTCCCCGCATCTGGGCATACAGCACACCCTCTCTCCTGTGGAGGGCTGAACCCTGGCCTGGCATCTCTGTTCAGCGTTCCACTCCAGCTGTCCTGCCTCCAAAGATAGGCATCGGATTCCTGCTTCCCCCAAGACAGGGGAACAGAGCTGCCCCCACTCACCCCACCCCACCCCCGTGCTGCCTCTGGTGCCTCTTAGACCCACAGCCTTTCGCAGCCCCTGGAGATGGTGAGCGCCCTCATTTTACAGCCAGGAGAGCTGAGGTCTAGTCAGAGTGCCTCAAGAGTCACACAAAGGCCAGGGCTGGCCAGGTTATCTGACTGTCCCTTAGATCCCCCCTCCCTCCTCCACACCAGGTGGCTTTGTCCATAATAGGACCCCTTGCCTCCCTGGACACACACAAGAAGCCAGCACCTCTTGGCCCCCTGACCCCAGCACTTCCCCCTAAAACCACAGAGGAAAATGTCCCCACATGCCCCCTGAAGGCTCATCCCCTGAAAGCCCAAGCACAGACTTCCCATTCTTCCCAAGGACATGAGTCCAACTTTCTAAGCCTGCAAATGTGACCTTGCTCCTCCATGAGATCAAAGTCCTAGGCTTGCCCGTTCCCCGGCCCCAATCCCCAGCCCCAAGGCTCGGGCTGGCTACATCTCTGGCTTGGATTCATTCAGTGTACCTAGGTGCCCCTGTCCTACCCCCACCCTGCCTGCCCCAGCCATCTCCTGGTCCCATCTCACCTTCAAAGAGCCCCCAACCGTGCCCCCCGCCCCCTGCTCTGGGACAGGGCACAAGAATGCATTCGCTTCGCAACCCCCTCCCCCAGCCTCCCACCCTCCAGCAGGCCTTACCTATGCCCTTCAGGCAGGGGAGGGTGCCCGGGCTGGGCTGCTGGGCTGGAGCCCTTTCCCCAAGCACCAAGCTGACAGGCTTCGGAGGGAGGTGCAGAGACTCCGAGCAGGAAAGCCCGCACGCACTCCCAAAGAGGCTGCTGAGAAAGTTGGAGTAGGTGTGTCCCAGCCCAGGAGGAGGAGGAGGAAAAAGGAGGTGGGAGAATTGAGGCGGATCATCCCCTCCTGCCAGCTCCCTGTCTCACGGAGAGGGAGGGAGGAAGCCAACTGGTTTGTGGCCCAGAACGCACAGTGGGGAATCGAGTCATGGAAAATGAGGGCTGGAAAGTTGCTGAGAAATCAGGCCCATTTCCACCTCCCTCCTCGGGCTTCCAGAAGGATAAACTGAGGCCCTAGGCAGGTAGTAGTCACGCAAGGACACACAGAGACCATGAGGGGCCTGGGGAAGCTCTCAGCCAGTGTTCCCCACTGTCCTCCCTGACACGCAGCCCTGAGATCCCCCCAGCCTCCCAGGCCTGGTTCAAAATGCTAGCACTGCCACCCACGAGCTCAGTAACCTTGGGTGAGTTACTGAGTCTGAGCCTCAGTTTCCTTTTTTGAAAAGATGGGGATAATAATAACTCCTACCTCACGGGCTTGTTATGAGGATCAAAAAAAAGATAAAGGTTAAATGGATGTCACTTAGCAGGAAAGTCTCCCATAAAAGGTAATTCTTCTTCTCACTGTGATTAGCTGTGAGTTTTTCCAGAAGCGACTTAACCTCCCCAAGCTCTGGTTGCTCCATCTGTGAAATGGGGGTAAGAATAAACATGGGCTTCATAAGGTCGTGCAGATTCACGGGACAGATCATGCATGGAAAGTGCCAAGCCCAGTGTCTGCCTCTCGCTGGGAGGCAAGACAGCTTAGCCTCTGTACGATTTATGGGGCGCCTCTCTGCCCTGGCTCCCCAGATGTCTCTGCCCTGGCTCCCCAGGTGTCTCGAATGTGCTCCCTGGGTTGAGAACCAGTGTTTTAAGGGAAGGGAAGAAAAAAGCCAGACAGGAATCCCCTCTCCCTCCACCCTCTCTCGCTGCCGCCACCGTGCTTTTTAGTTACAGAATGTAATCATTTGCTTGTTTTGTGTGAGGCCCCATACTTAACACGTTTCCGGGGGCTGCACCTGGTGCCGAGGACAGAGGGGTAAATGAAATAGTTCCTGCCCCCGCCCCCAGAGCTCAAAACGGCTCTGCAACCCTCTGACCCAACCCTCCCCACCCAGGGACGTGCATCCCCTCTGCAGCTTCCCTGGCGAAGAAGTGAGTCTTTGCTTGCACACCTCTAATTACAGGGAGCTCATTACCTCCCTCTGCAGTCAGTTCTGACTCTTAGTGTCTCTGCCTGATGCTCCGCTGAGCCTCGACCCTTGAACCTGGTTAATAAGCAAGAATGCTACATATTGTTATTGCTGTTGTTCTAAGCTCTGTGACCCAAGGCGGACGACTTAAATGCGCCAAGTCTCTGTTTCCTCATGTGTTAATTGGGCTGACAACTCCTGGGGCTGCTCAGAACAGAGCTATTTTCTCTGCCATGTGACCACAACCGAGGCCTAGTTCTGTGGCTAGGACGTGCTTTTCTTAGAAGTTCTGGCTGGACCCTAAGGATAAGTGGAATCATTAAGGTTCTGGTCTTGGTGCTTATGAGGGAGTAATGAGGCTCTTGGCTCCTTCCCAGCTCTCGGAAGGTATTCATTCATGGAGCTGCTGCAGCCACTGTGAGCCACACCCTTGGGGACCTGTCACCAGCATTATGGATGACCACAGTGCCAAGCAGGCTGCTGTGGTATGTTGCCCAAGACCTCCAGAGGAGCTCCCCGGCCGGGGAGGGGAGTCTCCCAGGCCTCTCTCCCACCAGTTGCCTCAGCCCTGGAGGAGACGCCTGGGGGGTGTGCAGCGTGAGGGGAGCTCCAGTGGGCAGACTAACCTGGGCGGTTATCCACTTGACTGATTGCTGCCCAGGTCTCGGAGTCTGGGCTGATGAGGCATTAACCAGAAGGAGGGTGGTGGGGTGGCCCCTGAGCCCTTTGACTAGTCATGTGTGGAGCGGCAGGCGGCTGTCTTCCCTCGGGCTCCTCTCTGGGCCAAGGCTGGCCTCCAGCGTGTCCAGTGCAGCGACAGCCTGCAGCCCCGGGGTGGGGGGAAGGGAGGAAGGGACGGGGATTGGGATGGACTGCTGAACCGCATCATGACGCTGCCATTCTTCCCCTCCGCACTTCCCCCGCCACTCCTGACCCAGGCTCAGGTCCTTCTTCCTTCTGGCCCCAGGACCCAACCAGGGGACCTGCTGGCCTCCACTGCCCCATGCACCATGGAAACCGGACTCCTCAGTGTCCCCCCAAGCATGCTTGGAAACTTCTCGTTCCTGAGCTCCTGCTTACAGCTTCCTGGACATCAAAGACTGTTCCTATCCGTCTTGGTACAGCCCATATGCTACCTTCCCTCCGTGAACTCCCCGACCATGCCCCTGACCTGAGCAAGAAGTAATAATAATAACAACAATGGCTAATCTTTATGTCAGCACTCAGCTCAGCAGGGATTATCTCATTTCTCTGTACACCACCCTGATGGATTAGGCCCTTTTATCATACTCTATTTTTCAGATGAAGAAACTGAAGCTCAGAAAAGCCTTAATTACTTGCCCAAGGTCACAGGCCTAGACTAAGCTAAGTTTCAAGCTCCCATCTGTCTGAACTCCTTAACCACTGGGCTGCACTGCCCTGCGTCTGTCCCTCCTCCCTGTAGTCCTCTGGCTGAAACTCCCGTGTGACCCTCTGCTTTGTGTTCTGCCTCCGTGTGTACCTCTCTTCACTTCAGCCCCTGGCCCACTCCATTTTAAATCTCCTCGGGGACAGATCTCTGTCTGACTCGACGGTTCTCAGCCAAGGCTGCACATTGGCATCATCTGGGAAGCTTTTGCCGATCCTGATGCCCAGGCCCCATCCCAGATCAAGCACATTCTACTCTCTGGGGCTGGACCCAGGGCACCCATGTTTCCTACACAGTACCAGGCATGTTGTAGAATTAAAAGGAATTATGTCTGGGGCACTTGGGTGGCTCAGTCGGTTATGCACCCGACTCTTGGTTTCGATTCAGGTCATAATCTCACGGTTTCGTGAGTTTGAGTTCCACATCCAGCTCCCCTCTGGCAACCGGGAGCCTGCTTGGAATTCTCTCTCTTCCTCTCTCTCTCTCTCTGCCCCTTCCCCACTTGCGCTGTCTTTGTCTCTCTCAAAATAAATAAAATAAATAAGCTTTAAAAAAAATCCTTAAAAAAATAAACAAAAGGAATCACATCTGATTCTGAACCCTCTTTAGGGACCTCAGTTTCTCTATCTCAACAAAGCAGGTGTTGAACTCTGATCTTTAACTTCTACCTCTGACGTTCTAAAATTCTAATGTTCTTTTTTTTTTTTTTTTAATGTTTTTAAACGTTTTTGTTCGTTTTTGACAAACAGAGTGTGAGTGGAGGAGGGGCAGAGAGAGAGGGAAACACAGAATCCGAAGCAAGCTCCAGGCTCTGAGCTGTCGGCACAGAGCCCGATGCGGGGCTTGAACTCACGAACTGCAAGATCATGACCTGAGCCGAAGTCTGACGCTTAACCGACTGAGCCACTCAGGCGCCCTTAAATTTCTAATATTCTTTACGAGGATACTGTAGGCTTCCAAAGAGACACCTAGCAAATAGTCTCTGTCCACTGCCTTTACCTGCCCGAGGAAAGCTGTATTGCCTTTGTGGACTGGGTGAGCTCTTTCTCCTCCCTCCTAGGTTTTCCTTTCTGGAGCAATCCGTCCACATTCGCTGTGGGGCAGAGAGTATAAGTGGGGTACCTGAGCAGTAATAAAATCTGTGACTAGGTGGCAAACTCCAGGGCACCTATAAAGTCTGAGAGCACAGATCATATTATCTTCATGTTTAACAGACGGAACAAACCCTTTTGGTTCCTTTTGGGGTGTCCTAAAGTCTCAGGTTTCTTCAGCACAAACCATAGATGCAAATCATCCGAGACAGACAGCACATCACAGATGTGTGTGCAGGGTCAGCTGACCAACATGTGGGTTGGCCCAGGGCCGAGGGGTTCCCAGGGACTAGGACTTTCGGTGCTATGACCAGGACAGTCCTGGGGAAACAGGAATAGTGGTCACCCAGTGGAGGGAACCGTGGAGTCACCATGTCACCCACAGGTGTCGCATACCCAGAGCAGGTCCCTAGTGAGTGGGGTCCACCTTGGAAGACCAGTCTTCTTGAGAGAAGATTCAGCTCACGGGGGACTGGCTCCTTTAAGACAACACGTCGATGAACTTGAAATGCAAACTGGCATTTCCACGGCTGGGGGCCCTTCCATCACACTGCCTTCTCTCTGGAGAAGGTCGCACAGCAGGATGGGAATGAGGCAGGGAGACAGGTACAGAATGGAGATCGTGAAGTCTGGCCTATGGACCTGTGGACAGGAAAGGCTCCGGAGGCCTGGCTATCAAAGGGACACGATGCCTTTAAGGAGGATGAAGTCATCGGGGGCCCAGGCCACCTGGCTCTGTGAGGGCTGCAGCCTGCAGCCAAGAGGGAGAAGCAGAAGGTGGAAGGCAGGTGGGCCGTGGGGGCTGAGCCTGGGATGTCAGCTCTGTAGTGGACAGACGGGACCCAGCAGGAGTTGGAACAGCCAGCCCTGGTGTTGCCTGGGGTGCTCGGGAATGTAATCAAACACTCAGCAGACCTGCTGGCCACGGGCATCTGGGCACCACCGGGTTCTCCAGCTCATCCTGACCCCCAGCTGGCAGTTCTGACAGGCTCCTGCCAGGAGAAGCGTCCGGCCTTGTTGGCCAGGCCGGTGAGCATGAGCAGCTCACCTGCTGCTCATGCAGCCCGCGGTCGGCCCGCCCCAGGCTGGCGCTGGCAGGTGGGGCTCTGACGCTGAGAGCTACTGGAGCCAGGCTGGCTGGTTCCGTGGCCTTGTTTAGGTCACCCCAACAGGAAGCTGGGACGGGGCGGGGGGAGTCACTCTGAGGTCTTGAAACACAACCTCTGATGTTATCCCCAACCTCACCTGCCCCCAGACTTGGGGCCCGGATGTGGCCCCGACCAGGGAACCAGTACAGCTCCCATGTCCCCCTTTCCACAACCATGAACCACATTTCCAGCCTCATCCCCCATTTCTCCCTCTTGTGTAGTGACAACAGCAATAATCATAACTGCGATAATAATAACTGGCGTGTGTTATAATTTATTAAGTGCTCGGCCAAGCATCATCTCCTTTGCTCCTCAAATAAATCTTCCTGATGCGATACTATTATTTCCATTCTCATTTTGCAGAGGAAGGAACTGAGACTCAGAGAGGTTTTTTTTTTTTGTTTTGTTTCTTAACGTTTATTTATTTTTGGGACAGAGAGAGACAGAGCATGAACGGGGGAGGGGCAGAGAGAGAGAGAGACACAGAATCGGAAACAGGCTCCAGGCTCTGAGCCATCAGCCCAGAGCCCGACGCGGGGCTCGAAATCACGGACCGCGAGATCGTGACCTGGCTGAAGTCGGACGCCTAACCGACTGCGCCACCCAGGCGCCCCAAGAGACTCAGAGAGTTTAAAGTGACTTGTCCACGGTCGTCCTGCCCTTAAAGGGCTGAGGGGGGATTTGAACTAAGTTAATCTAGTGCTTCTAGCCTCCACCCTGAGGTTATGCTCCAACCAAATCACGGGATTTGCATCCCTGGGTTTGCCACCCGCATTTAGGAAGGACTCGATTCAGTGCTCCGGCTGTCTCTGCCTTGGAAACCTCGATAGTTTGGAATGAGGTTCTGCTCAGCATCCTTTTGCCCTAGGCCCTGTAGGGAATGCGTCAGCCAGCCCACTCTTCCCCAGCCCCAGCCCCGCACCCTCTGTTTGCTCTTGCCTGGCCTCTGTCCAGACTGCCATCCATCACGCATCTACTGGTCCATCACAAGGCTGCCTGCTCAGGGACATCTCTTCATCTCCCCCAGCGGGCCTCCCCACAAACTGCTAAAGGGACTCCGGGCCCCTGTGGAGCAGGCTGTCCTGTTCTGGTCTCACCGTGAGGTCAGGGCAGGATATCGTGTGGTCCTCACCCCACCCCGCCCCCACCTCTGCTGTATTTGTCGGGGGGGAGTGGAGCACACGATGAGGTTTGGATTTGAAATTAGATAGATTCCAACCCAGCTCTGCCATCGCATGTGTGCAGCTGTGTGGCCCTGGACAAGTTACTTCACCTCTCTGGGTAGCAATCTCCTCATCGGTCATCTGGAGGTGGTAATGGTTCTTATCTTATAAGGGTTGTCGGGACTCAGTTAGGGATGAATCGGTAAAACACTATGCAGCGTGCCGGAGGCAAAAAAAATGGTAGTTTTCTGGATCGGTTTGGTGTCTAATTCATCTGTGAGTTTCCCATAGCTCTTCGCACGGCGCTAATGAAACGTGATAGGTGCGGAGGATGAATAGATGCCAACTCCTTTGGAAGGGCCGCGAAGCCCTGCACGTAGAGAAGTAGGATGTGGTTTTACAGATGAAGAAACTGAGGCCTGATGAGACTTGCTGGCCGGCTCCGGGCCTCACAGCCCTCCCTCACTCCACTGTCAGTGTATGCGTCCTGCCAGGTCACTTCAAGGCCAGCAGGGCAGAGGCCCTCCTGAATTCCAGAGGCAGGGCTGGCAGCCGACCAGCCCTGTCTCCCCCCTCCCCCGCCAGCCACATTCCAGACATTCCAGCCAGGTAAGGAAAAGGCCGGCCGGAGGGAGGGAACCCCGGAACAGAGGCCGAGGGGCCTAGACAGGCGGCAGGGAGAGAGGCCAGGGTCACCTGGGAGTGGGGATTGCTGGCCACTCTGGGTTCCTCAGCACCCCAGGCCCTTCTTACAGGCCAGGCCTTAGGCCCGCCTGAGGCTCAAGATGCAGAGAAGTTTGCTCAGGGAAAAGAGACTAGTAACCCAGTGGTTTTCTAACTTCAGATTTGTTGGAATCATCTGGCCTGAGTGGGGGTGGGGTGTTCAAAATGCACATTCCAGGGGGCACCTGGGTGGCTCAGTTGGTTAATCAGTTAAGCGGTTAAGCCAACTTGAGCTCAGGTCATGATCCCACAGTTTGTGAGTTCAAGCCCCACATTGGGCTCTGTGCTGATGGTGCAGAGCCTGCTTGTATTCTCTCTCCCTCTCTCTCAGCCTCTCTCTCTCAAAAATAAATAAGTAAACTTAAAAAAAAAAAAAAAAAAAGCACATCTCAGGCCCCATCCCCCATTACGGAGGGGCCCAGGATTCTGCTTCTTAAATGAGCCTCCAGGAGGGTGCACAGCCAGGTTTAAGAGCCACTGATTCAGTCCACTACATAGGTGATAGATGAGGAAGCTGAGGTCAGGAGACAGAAGGGATTGCCTACACTTACCAGCACCAAGGCTGTCCTCACAGGAGCCACTGCTCCTTCTGGAAATAGGCAGGGCTCAGATGCAAATCCAAACCACACGGGGACAAGGGAATGCAGAGGGGTGAAAGGCTGGAACAGTGAATCTCAAAGAAAAGTTAGAAAGATGGGCAATGTTTGCCCTTCTGGCCCCACCACTGTCCTTTGTGTCCCCTCCCCGACAGAGGCTGCCAACTGGCCTAACTCAGAGGTGCACAGATCCCCAGCCCCCTCCACTTTGCTCTGGAAATACATTCACGCTGCCTCCATATCCAGTTCCCCAGTGGTTTTCCTTTTCTGGTCACTGTGTATAAGAGAGAGCACCGCCTTGGAGTAAAACATCCCAGGGTCAGATATCAACTCAGTCGCTGCCATGCTGTGTGGAGTTAGGCAAGTTCCTTACCCTCTCTGACTCCCAAGTTACTCATTTGTACAATGGTGGGCTAGACTAGCTTTCCTCAAAATGTAATTCATGGATCAGCTCCGCAGAAGCCCCCAGAAACTTTGCTGAAATGCAGATCCTCGCACTTCCAACCAGATAAAATGGGCAAACGAATTTGGAGACATCTTATTTAAATTTTGCATTTACATAAGTAATACATGGTAATTTTCCTTGTGAAATAATAAAACATTACATGGAAGGTTAAAGCCCTCTTTGTTACTACCACAAATACCTACTGCAAAGGCGACCAGTATAATCATCTAGGTGTGTGACCTTTGTAGATATTTATATCCATACATAGATATTCCAGAAGGAAATATATAGCATTTGGGGCCTTTTATTTGTCTGGGGAAGGAGAGTGGTTGTGAAAATCGCATCTTGTGTGTCATTCCACGACTTACTCAGCAGTTTGTCGTGGGGTCTTTTCGTGGAGTTCACACAGATCCACCCACGCTTGGAGCTCTCCAGGTCATTCTGGGGCTCACTCGAGTTTGAGAACCACTGAGCTCGATAAACACTGACATCATACCTTATGAGTCTGATTGTAACGTAGAGAAGGGGCAGGGTTAGCAGGATATTTCCCAGGGATGAGGGGAAGTGTAGCCTGACTGGAGAGTCTTGGGGCTGGACTCCACTGCTCAGGTAGGGCCTCCCACTTTCCCTTCCCTTCCTTCTAGGTCCCCTCCACTTCCCTTCCAGGGCCTGTACCTTCGGGCCACGCCCCCCTTCCCTTGCCAGCCCCCGGTCACCCTGATGTCATCTGTGCAGGCAGGGACTGACTCAGGCTCTTCTACCCCCCAGAAGGCAGCTCCCTGTGGCTCGTGATGAAGCCAGACTGGTTTGACCTGGTAAGGTAGATCGTGCTTTCCCAGTACCTCTGCTCTGGGGAACTTCAAGCACACACCATCTGGCTCTGTGGGGAATTCAGGAGCTGTCTGGGTCTAGAGTAGTGGCAATCTCTTCACTGTCCTCAAGGCTCTGCCATAGCTGTGGGACCTTGAGCAAGCCCTTGTCCTCAGAGCTTCCCCCTCCCCAACTGTAAAATAATCAGTAATCTCTATGCCTGACAAGCACATCTTTCAAGCAAAGCTATGTGAGTTTTGTTGAATGAATACAAGTTGAAAAGTCCTTTCCAACTCCCAAGGACTATGAATTTAGGGCCACCATTATGAATAAAATTCTTACCGGGTGCGTAGCTCTAGACTGGGAACAGAAATGGAACCCTGGAAAAGAATTGATGCAAACATCTTAGCTAGGAGTCCAGTCATCCAGTCAATCAATATTTCCCTAGAGTCTAGCATAGGACAGGAATGGAAGAACCAGGTGAAAGCAGTCAAGAAAGGTCAAGAAGGGGGGGTACCTGGGTGGCTCAGCTGGTTAAGCATCCAACTCTTGGTTTCGGCTCATGATCTCATGGTTCATGAGTTCGAGCCCCGTGTCAGGTTCCGTGCTTGCCGCGCAGAGCCTGCTTGGGATCTTCTCTCTCCCTCTCTCTCTGCCTCTCCCCTGCTCGTGCTCTCTCTCTCTCTCAAAATAAATAAATAAACTTAAAAAAAAGAAGAAAGGACAAGGGGTCCACTCACAAGCATGGGGGTCAGGAGAGAGGCAAGTGGAGATTGTGGTCACACAGAGTATGGATCCTGCAGAAAGGTCAGAGGAGAAAAGCATTCAGTGGGAAGATGAAGTCTACGGAGAGTGGAAGCAACAGATACAATACGGAGAGTGTGTAACAGACACTGAATAAATGTTTGCTAAACTGAATAGAGAGATTGTTACAGAGACCAACTCATGATAAATGGATACATAGAAATAGATGAGTTTATTAAATATGAGGGAAATAAGCAGATGAAAGTAAGTTAGCAAAGCATGGATGACGGACACAGAGATGGATGGGTAGATGGATGGATGGATGGATGAGTGGTTGGATGATGGATGAATGGATGGGCAAGAAGAGAGGTAGATAATCTTGGTCCGGGATTATTGGATTTTGGATCACATGTCTATGTTTAGATTTGGGCCCCTCTGTTTATTGACTCCTACTGGCCATGAAACCAATGAAGGGGTTGTACTAAAAACAGAGATCATCAGTCCAGTGTGCCACCTTCCCCAGGAAATTATGAGAACTGCCTGAAAGACTAGCTGAGACAAAGCCTTGCCTAAAACCGCATGCAGGGGCGCCTGGGTGGCTCAGCCGGTTAAGCGTCCGACTTCGGCTCAGGTCATAATCTTGCGGTCCGGGAGTTCGAGCCCCGCGTCGGGCTCTGTGCTGCCAGCTCGGAGCCTGGAGCCTGCTTCGGGTTCTGTGTCTCCCTCTCTCTCTGTTCCTCCCTGTGCAGGCAAGGACTGCCTTCTGCATAGGGAATAGAGCCAACGATACTGTAACATTGTCCAACAGTGGCAGATGGTAGCTATACCAGTGGTAAGCATGGAATGATGCGTAGAGAAGTTGAATCACTATGTTGTACCCCTTGGAACTAATGTGAGATTGTGTGTCAGCCATACTCAGATTTTAAAAATTAAAAAAAAAAAAAAAAAGAGTGACTGATAGAGGAATCGATGTAGGACCCGGAATTTATATGACACACTGTAGATCCTACTCCTCCGAGTGGCAGTTGAGTAAACCGAGGGCCTGGTGTGTCGGGGCAGCCTGAGGCCTGTGTCTGGGCCACACGCTTCTGCCACGCCATCCAAAGCATGCCATCCTTCCTGACACAGCCCCTCTACTGTGATGCTCAGCTCGGCTTCCCTCTTCAGAATCACCCTGATAATCCAGCCTCCAGGGCTCAGCGTCCAGAGCCCAGCAAGAGCAGAATCACCTGGGTGCCTACTGACAAGCGTGGCTTGTGGGTCCCCTCCCCTGTCCCCTGAATCAGAGGACTTTGATGTGCCCAGGTTGAGGAGAGCCGGCTGGGCGCCTTGCACACAGCGACTGGTCGATAAATAACCTCTTCATTTTGCAGCTGCTTTGCTCGTCCAGATTCATTGGTTCGAGTGTGGTGGGGTTGAGGCTTGAACACAGCTCTCCCGTTGCCTATTCCGGGGCCCCTGCCAGTGCCTCCCTCCCCCCCCCCCACCACCACCCGAGGCAAGGAAATGGCCCAAATGGCCTCTCGATGGCCCTCGGCTCTAAGATTTCAGACCCCTCAACAACTGTCTGACCCAGGCTGCGGATTTCAAGCTAAGCCCACTGGCTTTCTCCAGGCTGCTGCTGGGATCCTTGAAAACCCAGGGATAAGGGAGGCCTAAGGGAGATAAGTGGTTCTTGTTCCTCCTCCCATCTGGCTGCCACCCAGATGAAGGCCACTCTGATGCTTCTAGTAAAGTCCCAGGCATGGAGCCATGGGGCCTTGCAGGAGAAGTACTTGTAGAAACACCAAGGTTGTTTCCCACAGTTGTTCTTGGCCCTAGCTGTTCATTGCGATCACCCGGGGGAGGGGGTGGGGGGGCGCAGCTTTACAAAATATTGCTCCCTGGGCCCACCCCAGAGATTCTGAATTCATTGGGACGAGGTGCAAGCCTGGGCATCGGACTCTTCAGACTCCCTAGGTGGTGCCAGTGTGGAGCCAGGATTAGGAAGCAGGGCTCAGCGGCATCCCCTCTCCAGGGATTTGCTGTGCTTTCCAGCTGGAGTGCTAAGCATTGAATCCGCATTTTCCAGATGGGGAAAAGGAGACTCAGGAACCTTGGGCAACATGTCCCAGAGCACATAGTGGGCTCCTTAAAAGGTGGGGAAACCAACCCCGCCTACCTGGTGCAGAAGGGGAATTTAATGCACGGGTACGAGCCCAGAGACTAAGAAGGCAGGGGTGACTGTCAGACCGCCCCCAGAGAGAAGAACCAGGAATGAGGGGACAGGCCACTCAGGCTGTCTCCCCCTCCCCCCAGAAGGACGCCCCTCCTCTCAAGATCCAGATTGCTTACGGGGGTGGGGTTGGCTGAACTTGGGTCCCTTGCAGGGCTGGGATGAGGGGAGGCTGACCCTGTGCTTGTCTGCCCCTGAGAGTGAGCACATCCTTAAATTTTGCCCCCTAGGTGCCTTAGACCTTTGGTGCCCGTCACCCTAGCGCTAGGCCAGGCCTGTGCTTAGAGGGCCCTCGGAGTGACTGCCCACTGAGACCACATCAAATACGTACTGGATGCCTCCCCAAAGGACATCTGGATACTGTTAGTGAGAGGAGGGAAATAGATGCTGGGCAGGTGAAAATACCCGTGCTCGTGCCCAGGCTTTGGAGCAGAGCAGTCAAAAACATGACTCTGGAGTTGGCGGATGCTGGATTTAAATCCAGGGCCTTCCCTTAATATTTACCCGATATCAGTCAAATCGGCTTGCTCTCAGAGTTTCGATGTGGTTATCTGCAAAATGATGCTAGCAATGGTACCATTGGGTGACCTCCATCTTCTGCCTCTTCATGTCCTTACCCCTGTACCAACAATGTTCTCAAATTTTCCAGTGAGGTCACCTAACTGCAAGGGAGAGTGGTCTTGGGTCCCTGGTGGTCTGGGGATAGAGTCTGAAATCACTCACAGCAAGTACTACCTTCTCTGAGACGCACATCAGCCACACCACCGGCAGGTCCACTGGGGGCCTGTACCCCAGGAAGCCAGGGTCTGTGTCCACAAAAGAGATGCACGCAGGAATGGTCATGGCGATGTCACTCAGAAGATCCAAAAACTGGACACAAGCCAAATGTCCGTTGGTCGCAAAATAGGTAAACGGAGCAGTACGCACGACCGTGGAAAACAGGGAACCGGTGTGTGCAAATGACATAGATGAATCTCAGACCGTATGTGGAGGGAAGGAAGCCAGAGCCCAAACAGCACAGGCTCTATAACATGCGGAGTTCAGGAACAGGCAAAACTAATTCTCTGAGCTATACTACAAAAATCAGTGAGCTTCGTTGTATGTAATGCCGACTAAAAAAAAAATTTTTTTTAAATTTAGGGGCACCTGGGTGGCTCAGTCGGTTGAGCGTCCGGACTTTGGCTCAGGTCATGATCTCACGGTCCTTGGGTTCGAGCCCCGCGTCCGTCTCTGTGCTGACCTCTTGGAGCCTGGAGCCTGCTTTGGATTCTGTGGCTCCTTCTCTCTCTGCCCCTCCCCTGCTTGCACTCTGTCCCTCTTTCCCTCAAAATAAATAAACATTTAAAAAAATTTTTTTTAATTAAAAAAAAGGAAAAATATGTGATTTTTGCAATCTACCCAAATATGTTTGCACTTACTTTAACAGCGATTTCCCCTGAAACGTCTCCTGGAACATAGGCCTTGTGTTTTGGGTGTATTTCAGTGGCCCCTTCCCAGGGCCCACCTGCCCTTGCAGGCACACTCCCAAGTTAAGAAGCTCCCCTCCACCCCCCGCCCCACCCCCACTCCAATTTGCATCATCTCCATAAACCTCCAGAGCCAAGAGTCACAAAGTAGCGGCTGTGAGCCACAGTCACCCCTCCTCACGTTCTATTTGACTCACGCTTTGTTTTCTTAATTCTTAATTTCAAAAACAAAACAAAACAAAACAAAACAAAAAACCCCAGCTTTACTTCCTTGCCAACTTCTAAAAATTGGGAATTTTTACAGAAAAAGGCGGGCTCGTCTTGAAACTCCGGATGATTTAAAAAGGGGGGCTTGTTGGCCGCAAAGCGCTGGAGCCCAGATGCTGCGGGTTATGGATGGGACACGAGTGCATTGACCCCAGCCCCACCAGGCCTGCCTCGCTCATTCTCGTGGCTTCCCTGGCCTCTGCTAGCGTTTCCGTGTGTGTGCTTACTCTCTCACCTCTGTCTCAAACCTCCGCTGCTCCCCCATCCAAGTCCTTCCCTGGCTTCCATGTCCCTCCTTCAGGAAGCTTCCCAGATAGGCCACCCAACACCGTGCTCTCCCTTCTAGTTGAGGGGCCCGTAAACTACAGCCCGGGGGCCAGTCCCCCACCACCTGCTTTTGCACCGCCTATCACCTGAGAATGGTGCCACATTTTTAAACGATGGAAAACATCAAATCCAGTGTAATATTTTGTAACGCGTGAAGTTGAACTCTCTGGGTCCATACATAGTTTTATTGGAAACCAAGCACGATTGTTCATTACGTATTGCCTGTGACTGCTTTCATGGCACACTGGCAGAGGTAAGTAGTCGCAACAGAGACAGTGTGGCCCAAAAAGCGTAAAACACTTGCCATCTGGCTTTTTACAGAAAAAGTGTGCCGACCTCTGCTGCGGCTCTAGCCTTCCACGGGATTGTTGCTCTATCACCTTAACACACTTTGCTGTGCGGATAATGAGATAATTTTCTGTCTTATATTCTTTAATGAGGTTGTGTCATATGCCTCCTTTGTACCACTCCCTCCATGGTCTTAACTGTGGTGGAGCAGATTGTTCTCTGCCTTAGGGCTTGGGAGAGCCGGAACAGCCTGAACCCCTGTAGTGGATTTGGAAAGAGTCTGAGGAGGATGTCCAACCTAAAATGTCAAAGGAGACACACACTCGAATACCTACTTCCTCTTTCATTGTCGCTGCTTACAGGAACCCTGGAACTCCAAGTCACTAGCCCTGGAAGGAACTTCAGAGCGCCTTCCATGTATCCATCCATCCACCCATCCATCCATCCATCCAGTTGTTCATTCATTCATTCATTCACTCACCCAACACTATTAGTTACTGCTGTATGTCCGGTATTGTGCTGGCTTAGACTGTAGGTAAAACTTGGTTTCCGCCTCCAAGGAACACAGAGCTTCGTGGGTGAGACAGATGTCTCAAGGCCAAGTCAGTCATATTTCTGTGTGAAAATCCTTCAAGGGAGATGTGAGCACACAGCCAAAAGAGATGCTAACTCTAACTCTTTACCTCTGCAATTGAAGAACATGAGCTTAACCAGAGAAGGCAAGAAGCTTGCCCAATGTCTCACTGCAAGTTAGTGACAGACCTGGAATGAGAGTCCTTTCCCCACGTCCGCTTGTTGGCACCTGACTTCTTCACTTCTTCTTTCGCTCGCTCAGGCAACAAATATTGCGCCGTCCCTCCCAAATGCCAAGCGCCACGCTGGGTGCTGGGCATGCGGTAGTGAGCAAGACAGACACACTTCCTGCCCGCCAGCGCTTCCATAGGGGGCTGGAGACAGAAAACAAGCGCATCAGCAAATAGATCAGTCGGATGATAGTCGCGAGCTGTGCGCTCTGAAGAGAATAAAGCAGAGGCAGGGCTAGGGCAGCTCGGGGCTGCTCCGGTACCATGGCCAGGGAAGGCCGCTCTGGCCAGGTGACCTGGGAGGGGCCCCGGGGCCACCAGGAGCCAGCCGCACAGACAAGACAGGTGCCAGTGCCGGCAGAAGGAGCAGCACCAGCCAGGCCTTGTCTTGTGCAACCTGCAGGATCCAACCCCTTACTCTGCTTTGAACAAAGAACCGAAAACTGGAGGATGTCTTGAGGTGATTGATCTTTTGGGGGTTTGGCTCCAGTTTTTTGCTTGTTTGGGGTCCGACTGCTCGTACTAGATGGAAGCCGCACAGAAGGAGTTGCTCGATCACCACTTTGTCCCCAGGGCCCAATGGGGGGTGTTGAGGTGGAAAGTCAGTGGGTTTATGTCTGAGTGCTCCTCCACTGATGGTAAGTGAGGCTCTGTAGGGTGCCAGTTGGTTACCAAAAAGTAACAAAGCCTCCTTCTCCCCTCCCATAATTGCCCCACTTAGTTCATTAAAGGATTATCCCTGAGACAGGGTGGGGGGAGTGGGGGGGGCAACCTGGGAGTTCTGGCAGCAGCACAACCTCTCTGAGGCCCGGGGGCCCCCAACGGGGGCAGCAAACAACTGGGTTGGGATCAGGGAGCCCTGGGTCTAGCTCTGCCCCTGACTGACGGTGTGACCTTGGGCGGGTATCCTCCCCTTTCTGGGCCTCAGTTCTCTCATCTACGCAATGAATAAGGTTGGGGTGAGAAGAGTGGCTTCAGACTATGCTTCAAGAAGTCCTAGAGTCCCAAAGAAGGGTTCTAGGGGTCGCCTTGCAGGGAGGAGCAGAAGATAGGACACATAGAAGTGGGACCCCCCCACCCCACTCCTTTCAAGCGGAACAACCCTACTGTAATCTGTTTCTCATGGTGGGTTTCTTCATAAGGAGGTGATATATGCAGTGGTAATGAAAGCAAACATTGGGGTTCCTGGGTGGCCCAGTTGGGTGAGTGTCTGACTCTTGATTTTGGCTCAGGTCATGATTCCGGGGCCATGGAATCGAGCCCCTCATCAGGCTCCATGCTGAGTGTGGAGCCTCCTTAAGACTCTTCCTCCCTTTCTCTCTCCCTCTGTCCCTCCCTCCCCCCACCCACCATCACGCGCTCTCTCTCTCTGAAAAAAAAAATACTAAAAAATTAAAAGACGTTTAAAAAGAAAGCAAACATTGAGCCCTCACACCTTGTTGGCTGCATGTCGTGCAAAAATGTGTGCAAAGTGCTTAGCGCAGTAATCCTGCACAGCATTTGTATCATGAGGATGCTCATTTCCAGGAAACTGAGGCCGTTCAATATCCTACTGTCCAGGAGCTCAGCTAGGATGCAAACACTTGGAAGCAGGCCCCTTTGAACTGCCCCTTGATCAAGAGTACAGACATTTTTTTGGGGCGCCTGGGTGGCTCAGTTGGTTGGGCGGCCAACTTCGGCTCAGGTCATGATCTCGCGGTCCGTGAGTTCGAGCCCCGCGTCGGGCTCTGTGCTGACAGCTCGGAGCCTGGAACCTGTTTCGGATTCTGTGTCTCCCTCTCTCTGACCATCCCCCATTCATGCTCTGTCTCTCTCTGTCTCAAAAATAAATAAACGTTAAAAAAAAAAATTAAAAAAAAAAAAAGAGTACAGACGTTTCGTATAAGGCTGATAAGCTCTTGAGGGTTCTGCCAGTTACTAACGCTGTGGCCTTGAGTACCTGGAAGGTTCCTGAAGGAGATGATACACGTGAGATGCTTAACATCATACTTGGCTTATGGGGAAGGCTCAGGAATCATTAGCTGTTATTATGATTATTAGTATTTTAATTTCATGTGGAGACTGATTCCCATTCCTAAAATGTGCTTGGAAAGGTCTGGAGTAAATGATCCCTAAAGCTCTTCCAGTCCTGGCAGTCTCCTTCTCAGAGGGGGGGATGATGCCGTGGGTGGGCAGTGCCCCGCTGCCCCGAGGGGTGGGGGCGGGGGAGAAGGTGCTGGCCAGTAAAGAAGCTTTCACTGGTTTTTACAAAATAAGAAAAACAAAGGATGAGCCAGTGAGATTTTCATAAAGTTCACTTTGTTTTATGGAAAGGACTGTCTTTGAATCGGAGGTGAAGGCCCATCTAACAACAAAAATATCTGGTGATTTTTTTTTAAGGAACTCTTTTTAAGTTTATGTATTTATTTTGAGAGAGAGAGACTGGGGGAGGCACAGGGCAAGAGGGAGACAGAGAATCCCAAGCAGGTTCCATGCTGTCAGTGCAGAGCCCAATGTGGGGCTCGAACTCACGAACCGTGAGACCATGACCTGAGCTGAAGTTGGACACTTAACCCACTGAGCCACTTGGGTGCCCATGTCTGGTGCTTTTTGAGGACTCACTGTGTCGCCTTCCACAGAGGCTCTTGCTTGATACTCCCAAGATCCTCCACGTCGTTGAGGAAACGGAGGTTTAGCAAAGTCACTAATTTGCCCAAGGTCCCACAGCCGAAAAGCAGCAGAGTGGAGACTCACACTGAAGCCCTTGGAACAGCACAGCTCTGTTCTCTTCCCTAATATGCTGTCCACCCTGGGGCCTGCTTTCATGTTGAACAGCTGTCCTGAGATACAATTTATATGCCATCAGATTGACCTGGTTAGGAGGGTGCAAGTCAAAGGCTCTCAATTATTTATCGAGTTATGCAACAATCACCACCATCTAATGTTTGCACATTTTCATCACCCCAAAAGGAAATCTCATCTCCAGCCCCTGCCAACCACGAATCTACTTTCTGTCTCTGTAGATTTGCCTACAGATGGACGTTGCGAATAAATGGAATCATACTGTAGGTGTTCTTTTGTTCCTGGCTTATTTCACTGAGCACGTTTTTGATGCACCCCTGTGGCTCATCCACGTGGTACCATGTATCATTACTTCGTTTCCTTCTATGGCATAATAAAACTCCTTTGCGTGGGTATAGCCCACTTTGTTCATCCACTCATCAGTTGATGGACAGCGGGACTTTTTCTGCTTTTTAGCTGTTAGGAGCCATGCTGCCATGAACATTTGTGTATGAGGTTTTTTTGTGTGTTTTTTTGTTTTTGCGGGGGTGGGGGGAGGTTGTTAATGGTTTCTTTTCGTGGACAGGTGTTTTCATTTCTCTTGGGTAGATATGTAAGAATAGAATGGCTAGGTCATATGGTAATGCTATCCTTAGCATTTTTAAGAACTGCCACGCTGTTTCTCAAAGCAGCCATTTTCACTCCCGCCAGCAGGATATCAGGGTCCAATTCCTCTACGTCCACGTCAACACTTGTTAATACCAGCCTTCTTGATCATTGCCATGCTAGTACATGTCAAATGGGATCTCACTGCGGTTTGGATCTGCATTTCCCCAGTGACTAAAGACATTGAGCATCTTTTCTTATGCTTATTGACCTTTGGTGTATCTTCTCTGGAGATATGTCTATTCAAATCCTTTGCCCACTTTTTAGTTAGGTTTTTTTTATCATGATGTCGTTGAGCTAGAAGAGTTCTTTATTTTGGACACAAGTCCCTCATCAGATATACAGTTTGCAAATATTTTCCCCATCCTGTGGCTTGTCTTTATCTCTTCTCAACTGTGTCGTTTACAACACAAAAGTTTTCATTTTGATGATGCTCATTTTATCCATTTTTTTCCTTTTATTGCTTATGCTTTAGGGGTCATATCTAGGAATTCATTACAATCACAAAGATTTACCACTATATTTTCTAAGAGCTTATGGCTCCTTAATTTAGGTCAACTGTTCATATTGAACTACGGTTTGTGTTTATAAGATATAGGCATCCAAATTCATTCTTTTATATTGGCAAATCCAATTGCCCCGGCACCATGTGTTGAAAAGTCTATTCTTTCCACATGGAATTGTCTTGATATCCTTGTCTGAATCAATTGACGATAGATGTAAGGGTTTATTTCTCAACCCTCGATTTTCTTCCATTGACCCACCTGCCTGTTCTTAGCCAATACCACACTGCCTTGATTACTATAGCTTTGTAGTAAGTTTTAAAATCGGAAAGTGTGAGTTCTTTACCTTTGCTCTCCTTTTTTAAGATTGTTTTCTGGGATCCTTGCATTTCTATATGAATTTTAGAATTAGCTTATCAAACCCTGCCAAAAAAAAAAAAAAAAAAAAGTCCCCACCTTTAAAAGTGTTCTTTCTCTTATGAAATATGGTGATAGGAGATAGTAATTTTTTTTTTTTTTGTAATTTTAGGGACCCCTGGGTGGCTCAGTAGGTTGGGCACCTGAATCTTGGTTTTGGCTCAGGTCATGATCTCAACGGTTTGTGAGTTCAAGCCCCGCATCGGGCTCTGTGCTGGTGGTGTGGAGCCTGCTTGCGATTATCTTCCCCCCACCCCCACCCCGCCCCGCACTCTTCTCCTCCCCTGCTTGTGCTCTCTCTCTCAAAATAAAATAAATAAACTTAAAAAAAATGTTTAAAAAAATTTAGTGACCCTATTATTTTCAAAAGCAAGCGAACAAATAGAGAAAACAATCCTGTGTTAGGTCCTCAAAATTGTGGGGGAATTTTACCAATCTGTGGAATCCAGAAGTGACTTAGAAAGTCCTAGAGTATGGGTCAGAGTTTGAAGTAGGGCAGAGTGTGTACTGATGAGGAGGAGGAGGAAGAAGAAGGAAAACAGAGATGACATCCAGCGGGGCCCAGAGGGGTCCCTGGGCCCCTGTTGTAACATAGATCTGGCAGTGTCCTAAGGACAAGAGGTGGGACATGGAAGGCCCTGTTTGCATAAAAGTCCCACGAGACTCCTGGGGAAAAAGTCACTGTCAGCAAAGGGAACCTGAAGTTGGCCCTAAGACCGGCACCGCTTGTCCAGGTGAGGGAACGCAGTGATATGGCGTACCGCCTGATGTCTGAAGTTCAGGCATGGCTAACACAGACTGCGTGCTGCCTCTGAACTACACACTTTATACGCAGCATCTCATTTAACGCTGGCCACAATCCTGTGAGTTTACATCGTAGTTGCTCATTTAATTGCCTGACACAGCCCTGTCGAACAGAGAGACCATGTGAAGCACATATGTGATTTTAAGTTTCCAGGGGCCACGTTTAGAAAGGAGAAAGAGGGGCGCCTGGGTGGCTCAGTCGGTTGAGCGTCCGACTTCGGCTCAGGTCATGATCTCACAGTCTGTGGGTTCGAGCCCCGCATCGGGCTCCGTGCTGACAGCCCAGAGCCTGGAGCCTGTTTCGGATTCTGTGTCTCCCTCTCTCTCTGCCCCTCCCCCGTTCATGCTCTGTCCCTCTCTGTCTCAAAAATGAACGTTAATAAAAAAAATAATTTAAAAAAAAAAGAAAGGAGAAAGAAATAGATGAAATTCATTTTGGTCATTATTTTTAAATTTTTTTTTTAATGTTTTATTCATTTTTGAGACATAGAGAGACAGAGCATGAACGGGGGAGGGGCAGAGAGAGAGGGAGACACAGAATCAGAAACAGGCTCCAGGCTCTGAGCCATCAGCCCAGAGCCCGACGCGGGGCTCAAACTCACGGACCGCGAGATCGTGACCTGGCTGAAGTCGGACGCTTAACCGACTGCGCCACCCAGGCGCCCCTGGTCATTATTTTTATTGAACCCTATGTATATCCAAAATGGTTATTTCCAACAGGTCATCAATATTGAAACATTTATTAGAGGAATCTTTTTCATTCCTACTTCTTACTAACATTCTGAAATCCAATGTGTTTTTATACATGTCCAACGCATCATAACTTAGATGCAAAATATTTGATCTGTATTTAGTTTTCACAAAATTTACAGTTGAAAAGCGGCTTCACATTCCCGTTATTTCAAGCATACTTAAAAGAGAACTGGGTATCTGCTTTTATTTATTTATTTTTAATTTTTTTAATGTTTATTTATTTTTGAAGGAGAGACAGAGTGTGAGCAGGGGAGGGGCAGAGAGAGAGGGAGACACGGAATCCAAAGCAGGCTCCGGGCTCTGAGCTGTCGGCACAGAACCCGACGTGGGGCTTGAACTCACAAGCTGCAAGATCATGACCTGAGCCGAAGTCGGACGCTCAACCCACTGAGCCACCCTGGTGCTCTCAAGTATCTGTTTTTAAATTTAAGTTAATAAAAATTAAATAAAATTGAAATTTTTCCTTGGTCACACCAGCCAGATTTCAAATGCTCCATAGCCGAGTGTTAGTGGCTCTGCCATTGAACCCACAGGCTAGCAGTGTTGTGGATCATGAAGGCAGTGACAAAGTCAGCTTGTGGAACACCGTGTCCCTTGCATTGTGTGGGCACACAGTAGGCATTCTTAAACATTTATCAAATAATACATAAGTGGATGGATCAGTAAGCAAATTGAGCTAGTGAGCAAATGAAATAATGAGTAAAAACCAAGCAAACTAGGCCAAATGCCCTGCCACAAGTAAGTGGCAAGGAGGGAATTCACAGCCAGGTCTGACTCATTCCAAAATCTATTGGCTGCAAGAAACATATGCGGACATAGGAAAGGAAAGCGGAAGCCTAGGCCATTGAGCCAAGGATCATCAGGGTGTCCTTAGTGCCCTGCCAACCTGCCATAGGCCCCCTGTCATCCACCCACCCTCCCCAACCTGCTGTGCCTCCTTTGTCCCGGCCAAGCTCTAGGGATGCTCCGGGAGCCCAGAGGATGAAAGGCTGGCAGGGGCAGGTGACGCCATGAACATGGTGACAGCCGGCCGCACCACACACAAGGGCAGAGCTCTGGGCACAGGAAATGCGCACCAGCTGCATAGACAGAGCCCTCGTTTGTCCTGAAATCTACAAGACTGACCTCATCGCTGGTCACAAGTCCTGGTGCTGAGCCAAAACTGGAATGAGAAGCCCAGGGAGACTTTAGTTTCAGTCACAGGACTTCAGAGCTGGAAAGACTTGGAGACATCAGCTCATGCAAACATTTATTCTGTAGGCCCGGGAAAGGCAGAGTCCCATGCACGGTTACCCAATGGTCTCTTTAAAAGGAAAGGCCAGCGGCGCCTGGGTGGCTCAGTCGGTTGAGCGTCCGACTTCAGCCAGGTCACGATCTCACGGTCCGTGGGTTCGAGCCCCGCGTCGGGCTCTGGGCTGATGGCCCAGAGACTGGAGCCTGCTTCCGATTCTGTGTCTCCTTCTCTCTGCCCCTCCCCCGTTCATGCTCTGTCTCTCTCTGTCTCAAAAATAAATAAACGTTAAAAAAAAAAAAAAAAAGAAGAAAAGAAAAGAAAAGAAAGGCCAGCAGCGCCTGGGTGGCTCAGTCGGTTGAGCGTCCGGCTTCTGCTCAGGTCATGATCTCGCAGTTCGTGGGTTCGAGCCCCACATCGGGCTCGGTGCTGACAGCTCGGAGCCTGGAGCCTGCTTCGGATTCAGTGTCTCCCTCTCTCCCTACCCCTCACCCACTCACACTGTCTCTCTCTCTCTCTCTCTCAAAATAATAAATAAACATTAAAAAAAAAAAAAAGGAAAGGCCACATCTTACTTTTGCTCTTGCTATGGTACCATTACTTCCTTTCTCTCTAATGATACCATTTCCCGGTTCTCTTCCAGCCCCTGGCAGTCCTTCTGCTCCCCCCGTGTTTCTGCACCCCACTGTTCTTCAGGGAGTAGCCACAACACCAGAAATCTTAGCCGGTTCTGCTTTGAGCTTTTGCTGATTATTTCCTCTGCCTGAAATGCCTTTCCTGCCTTGCTCTTTACTACTCCAGCCCTCGCGGTCTCTGCCTGGCTACCTAGCACCTACATTCAAGGTCAGGCTCAAATGTCATGGCTTTGATGAAGCTTCCTCTGTCCCACTGAACTAGTTACTGTATCACCTCCTGCCCTTACTCCATCAGGCTCTCCACGGCAGCTATTGGACAATGGAGAAAACCAGGCGGTTTTACCTCTGTGTTCCGGGAGGGTGTCCGTGGCTGAGACCCCAAGGTTGAGAGGAAGTTGTGGAAATTAAAATTGGAAAGAAAGGGTGGGGCCGAGTGGGAGAGTGGGGCAGGTTGTGAACAGCGGAGAAGGGGGGCTCTGGGGACCCTGCTGTGAATGCCTAGAGTGGAGTTCTGGACATCTGGTCCTATGATGGGGACGTTCTCGGGGGGACCTCACTTGATCCCACGTTGACAAAAAAACGGAAAACAACAGCATTGAAGACGTGATCCCTGGCCTCCCGAGCTTCAACTGCCGTAGAGGAGTCTCATGTATTCATTCCTCCATTTAACAAGTGCTAACTGAGAGTTTGCTTTGTGCCAGCCACTGTCCTAGGCACTGAGAGCAAAAGTAGGTTTGTGCGTGTGTGCGTGTGCGTGGGTGGGTGTGTGTGTTTGCGGAGGGAAAAGGATAAACACGTAGCTATTAATTCTTTCAATGGGTTAAGCACTGTTCTACATGCGAGGGATACAACTGTGGATGAGGCAAGTATGTTCCTGCCTCGGGAAGTTCCTGTTCTGGTGAAAGAAGACAGATATTGAATAAGCCATGACAAGTTTAACAAGTTCAGTGCATTTTATGAAAGGAGCGTAAAGAGCAGGATGGGAACACGCAGCAGGGGATCCCATCTTGATCCAGCGCCCCCAAGATGAGGCGACATTTCGTCTGCCCCTCAGAGATGAAAAACAAAGATGTCACAGATGTATGTGAAATATAAAGCGCAGGGTGCCGTGGGGGTACATCTGGAGGGCACAAAGCTTCGGCAGGGCTGAAAGGAAGGCCCCCTTGGAGGAAGTGGCATCCAGTGATCACCTACGTAGATCTAATTATAGATGGAATTAGACACAAAGAGCAATGAAACCCGGTAACAGCGGATCTGAGCTTTCCTGAGGAAGTGACACTTGACGTAAGATGTGAGACATGCATGGCAGTTAAACGGGTGAGAAGGGAAAGACAGTGAAAGTGTTCCCGGCAGTGGGCCTGGCATGTGCAACAGCCCTGAGGTTGAGGGAGTGTCATTCTCTGGGCCCCATTTCTCTCTCCAAGCGCTTCGATGAAGATATGCAGGTCCAAATTGTCAGTGAGAGCAGAGGGCTGCTCTCGGTACCCAGAGAATACCCAGTGCTTCACTCTGTCCTTGGGAATTTCCAGGCACTGAGAGGCATCTCCCTCGGACCTAATCCTAGACCGAGTGTCCAAAGAAACTTTAAAGATCATTGAATATAGCATCATCCCTCCCTTTCCTGAAAGGGAATTGAGACTCAGAAAAAGCAGGGGTCTTACCAAGATTAGAGGTCATCATGCTAATCAATCACTAACTAGGTACCGGCCATTGTGCTAAGCCCTTTACTATTCAACACGAGGTAGAGACAATTAGTGGTGTCATTTGACCAATGAGGAAACTGAGGTTCAGAGAGGACATCTTGTCTGACATCACACAGCTAGACATTCCCAGAACCCTGAAACCCAGGTAGCTGACCCCAGAGCCTGTGCTCCTATCCAATGGGACTCTTTGGTGGGAGCTGGCCAGAGCCCAGATTCTCTGACATTCAGCCTCATGCTTTTGCCACGGGAGGCCTCCACATCCCTGCACCAGGACTGACTGACTTCAGGCGGGTCCACCCCTAATTTTGCAGGGTACTAAGCAAGAGTGCACATGGAGAGCCCCGTGGCTTCAGCCTTCCCTTCCTCCTTCCCTTTCCACAAAGAAGGTGCTTACACCTGCCAGCCCAAGCTCCACCCACTCACCACCCTTACTCCTGGCCAGGAAACAGCACCAATTTGGCCCCCCTCCCACCCTTCAGGGGTGCGCAGCCTGCCTTAGGTGGCAGGTGCCCAGCAGAGGCCCGCTGTACAGGCCTAGGAAACTAGTTGGGGGTTTCTGAACAGGACAACCAGATCCTGGGTGCCCAGAATGTGATCCGAAAGTGGAAATCCTAAGCTTGGGGTGAACCAGCCCACTGGCTCTATATACTCTGTCCCCATGGGGAGAATGCAGCTGTGGGAGGGGCAGGGCAGGGCCCAGGAGCTCTGGGGTGAGGGGAATCCGAACTACAGACAATCCTGGGGTTACTCCTGGGTCCCCCCTTTGCTCCCATAAGGCAACTTCCCAGCAGGACTGAATGGTACATATTCCTTGTGCCCCTACAAGACACACAGCCCATACCCATCCTGCTTCCTGGGCCCTTACCTAACAGTGACCCCTGCCCCGCACCGAAATCACCCCATCCCCACCTTGGATCATGCCCCAGCTTGTGCCAACCACAGTCCTCATACTGTGCTAAGGCAGGATGAGTCAGGGGCAGAACTCAAGGTGCTGAGCCCTGGGAGGCTGCTCTGAGCAGAGAAGAGGAAGCTCTGAGGCCCAGAGAGAGAAGTGAATCAGGCAGGGTTCAGATCTGGGTTCCGGCCTCAACTCAGCAAATACCTGTAGCAGCAAGGGGTGTGGGGGAGGGACCCGGGCACACCTGGTTTGGGGTCAGGCACTGTTGAGGAAGTATTTTACCAGAGAAGTATGTAGCTGTCATCTCCAATGTTGCTAAAACTGCAATTTGTTTAAGGTTGGGGGGGGTGAAGGGGGGCTCTGTGTGTGTGCACATGTGTGTGCCTTTGTGAGTATATGTATATATATATATATATATATATATATATATATGTGTGTGTGTGTGTGTGTGTGTGTCTGTGTGTGTTATGTGTGTGTGTGTCTCTGATGTGGGCACATGGCTATGCATACAGCTATATGTTTGTGCCTGTGGGTGAACGTGTGGACCACTCTACCTATGCCTGTGTGGCTCTGTCTGTGTGGCTGGTGTAACTTAGGTTGTGTCTAAGTGCAGCAAGCAAGGGGCCCCCCAAACTTGGTGCCTGGCGAACGACACCAGAACCTATCATCTCAGCCACTAGGACAGCCACCACGTATGATCTCTCTCACTATTATGAGGACCTATTGGATACCAAATACATATTTGTTGAATTGAGAGCAGAGAGGCCCCCACCTGGTTCAGCTGCCTGGGAAGCCCCGGAAGTCCCAAGGAGGAGGCCCGGGGTGGGAGAGGAGCTTCAGCCAGGCTGTTCCCAGTCCTCGCTCAGGACACAAGTCTCAGAGGACCTCTCCGGCCCTGGGACTTTGATTTGGTGTTCCCCTGTGCCCTGGTCAAAAGTCAGGAAACAGGGCTCTGAGCTCTGCGATAACCTTGTTGTGGGAACTTGAGTAAGTCCCTTCCCATCTCTGGACCTCGGTTTCCTTATCTATTAACAGGGCAGGTTGGATTACAGACGTCAACGGCCACCTCCAGTCTCTCAGCATGGTGTAGGTTTCACCTTCCGGCCCTTTGTCCAGAGGCCCCTGCCCATCTAGACACTGGAACCATTGAATTGCCTCTGAGCCTTCTGCTCATTGTACAGCCTCCGGGTCCCAGCTCAGGCAGCAGGTGGGGGTGCTAACGAGTGCTGCTCTTCAAGTCTTCACGCTGTTTCTGGGTTCTCTGCCATGACTGCCCCGGGGCAACCCCCAGGCATTGTAAATTAAGATCACCTTTGCTAGAAACACACTTATTGACATACAGGCTTGAGAAGGGAACATCTTGGGGAAATGGTGATGGAAAATGCAGTCCTCTAACACCTTGGCCTCTGGGCCTCTAGAGGAGGAAGCATTCTGTGAGCTGATTTTTCCAGAAAGTTGGGGTGGGGTGGGGAGAAGCAGGAAGTACTGCGGATTAAGACGCTAGAATTTTCTTTTGTTTGAAGTATTTCAAGTAGGAACCTTCCCAGATGTACTACCTGCTCCCTGCTTTCTCAAACAAGAGGCAAAAAGCGTAATTTCAGCTTTACTTGATGACTCAGGGCCATTATAAAACATTAATGATGGAATTGAGTTTTAATACAGTGGTGTCCTCGGGGCGTTGAAGGTATGCTAGGCTATTTTCGCCTACACTGAAAGAGTCAGGCTTTTCTTTTTTCGTATTTTATAATTGCTCATTGACAGAGTGTCAGCTGTCACTTATTTCGGGGGCGCTTCTGTCTCTATTTTTTTTTTACAACAGTAAATACGTTAGAGAACTCCATGCCTGCACTGTATAGAAAATGAGTATATGATCTCTGGGCAAGGGGCTTTTTTTATGAATGAAGTACCTGGTAGAATCCATTGTAGCTACCCAGAAGCCTTTTTGTCTCCAGGATTTGTTAGCCAAGTGGCCCCCAAAAATATCTTTCTGTGGCTCAGTTTTCTGATCTAATAATAGTAACTGCCCATAAGGTTGTTGCAGCTAAGGCACTTAACACGCTTCCTGGCAAGAGTAACTACTCCAAAAATGTTATTTTGTTTTATTCTTTTTTTGCCCCTAGGGAGAGAAAACAGGCGGAGTTGTTTTATTCTTAACTAGTATCTTTGTCCAGGTTTTGGGTCAATGACATTGCTAGATAGCTACTTGAGTTCTACATGAGTGAAATGATTCATTCCTAAAGAATGCTTTGAGCTGCAAATAATAGAAAATCCAACTAACACTGGCTTAAACAAATAGGTGTTTGTTTTTATTCTATCACAAGAAGCATACAGGCAGACAGCTGTTGGCATTAGTGTACTGGCTTAATGTTGTGAGGACAGGTACCTTTGCAATTCTTTTGGCCTCTGCTTCATGGTCACAATGTTGCTGCTGCAATTCCAGTCATCACATCCTTTTCCAAGGCAGGAAGAAGGAAACAGGGTGATGCTGGCTGTCTACTTTTCCAGACACCTACTTTCCCCAGCAGATTTCTCCTAGTCTTATAGTCTATAATTGGGTCACATGGCCACTGTTAATGCAAGGGCTCTGAAAAACAAGAAACAGGGGTGTCATGATTAGGTTAGGCCAAACATCTCATCTCTCCTGGGACTTACCTGCTACCATCCCCCATCCAGGGTTCTATTAATGAGGAAGAAAGGGAAATGGAAATTGGGTCAACAGCTAACATTGTTTATTCCAGTAACCATCATAATTATTTTCCATTAAAAATAATAATAATTCTTTCATTGTCTTGATTAGGAATTTTTGATTGCAAGTGACAGAAAGTCAAATAAGACTGACTTAAGCAAAGATAAATAATCAGATAAGGAGAGGAATTAATAGAAAAAGGAAAGAAAGAAGGAAAGGAAATCATGTTTTATTATTAAATATTATTATATATATTTTATATTATTACATATAAATAAATTGACTCATATTTCTGAGAAGTCCAGGAATAGTTTGACTTTAGCTAAGTCTAGGACCAAATGTGCAAACAACTCTGGCAGAAGATTGCCCCTCTCTGCTTTCTGTCTGTTTTGCTTTGTATTTGCTTAAGGATCAGGTAGATTCTCCTCACACCTGATAGTGTCTGGGAGCTCCAAATTCTCATTCTCCCAGGCTCTTGTCCAGCAGAAAAAAGAGTGAGTCACTTCTCCCTGTCACTATAAGCCAAAGTTCCAGGCTAAATGTTAGTTGGCTGTGATCGGGTCACAGGCCCGTCCCTGAGCCAATCACAGTGACCATAGGGAATTCAGGGCTCTGATGGGCAAGGCGGGTCTCAGACCCAACACTGGAGCAGAGGTTGGGCCAGCTGCCCCAGACCACTGGTCAAAACTGAAAGTCAGAATGGGCTGGATGTCTCATGGAAATCAGGTATGGAACCAGAGGAAGGGGGGTGGGGGGTGGGGGTGGACACAGGAGCAGCCAGAGAGCTTTGCAGTTTCCAACACAGACCTATAAATTAGGAAAACCAGGGTTTCTGGCCCCTTTTTGCAATGGGAAAAACTGTCCTAGAAAGGCAACATGACATGCCCAGAGCCATTTAGTTCATGGGTGGTTAGGATGGATCCTGGTGCATCTGGGCTCCCGGTGTTTCCCCAATCCAAATCCTGAGCTGACCAACAACTGGTCAACCCAGGGATTGTTCAGGAGCCACGGGGCGTGGGACAAACGAGTCAGAGAGACCACCAAGAGAGATTGCTGGTTCCACATAGTCTTTTTTGAAGCTCCTTTACCTCCATTGTCTTATCAGCTTCACACTACCCTTTGAGGAGGGCAGGCCCAGAGACAGGTCCGTTCTACTGAAGGAGAAGACAAGACAAGGAGGGGACACCAAGACGGAGGAGTGCTGGTAAGCTCTATCATTTTTCTAGCACTTACGTTGTGCCTGGCCCTGCATTATCTCAGGCATCTCTTCACAACACTGTGAAGAAGTTACTGTTGGCATTGACAGGTAGCTCAGGCTCGGAAAAGTTAAGCAACTTGCCCAAGATCACACAGCTAATAAGAAGAGAGGCTAGGGGCACATGGGTGGCTCAGTCGGTTGAGCGTCTGGCTTCAGCTCAGGTCATGATCTCAGGTTCATGGGTTCAATACCCGCGTCAGGCTCTGTGCTTACAGCTCAGAGCCTGCTTCGGATCTGTGTCTCCCTCTCTCTCTGCCCCCTTCCCTCTTGCGCTCTGTCTCTCTCTTTCAAAAATAAATAAACATTAAAAGGAAGGAAGGAAGGAAGGAAGGAAGGAAGGAAGGAAGGAAGGAAGGAAGAAATGAGACTGGGGCTTGAAGCAAGTCTGTTTACAACTAAATGAATGAGCCTCCATTCAAGCTGGGTACTTAGCAAAAGCAGACCTGCCTACTGTGAGCTGAAAAGCAAAGTGGTAGACATTTGGGGTGCCTGGACAGCCTGGCAAAGGCAGGATGAGTGTCAGGAAGGCAGCCCCAAAAAAGCATCAACAAAGAGTGAGTCCTTTTTTTCCTTCTTCATGACCCCTAGAATCATGCCCCCTCTACTTTCCTTCTGTGTCCACCCCCCACCACATTATCTATTCATGACAGCTTCAGCCCAAAAGACTGTCCCCCAAACTCCTGGGATCAACCCAGGAGAAAGGATTTGGCCTGGGAACCTCGGAACCTGCATTTGAGTCTATCCCTAACTCACTGGGCGAACCTAAGGAAAGCCCCCTCTCTGAGTCTCAGTTTCCCCACCTGCAAAAAGAGCTAATTGGACTCCGTCATCTCCAAAGTCACTTCTGGCTCCAGCCAGAATCATTGTCTCAGGTTCCAAGATTTCTCCACCCCTTGCCACAGCTTCAGATTTCTTGCCTGGGGGAAGAACCCAGGCAAGTTGCTACAATTCAGCTCTCTAGCAGCAGAGAGGCAGAGAGGCATGGCTCCCAGCCCAGCAAGGAGGTTTACCTAACCTCAGCAAGCTGAGCAAATCCCTGAGAACAAAACGGGGAGAGGACCTGAAGAGGGAGGGGATCCAGTGAGTCTATTCCTGCCTCGCTGAGCCAACGTTAACCCTTTCCACTCTCCCCCAGCAACAGGAAGGGGAGCAGAGATTCAGGGCGGGGCTTCAGGGCAGGGCATGCTTGGGCTTCTAGCAAGCGCTCTGCCCCAAAGCCAACTTTCCCTAAGGGAGGCCTCCAAGGAGCAGCAGCTGCTGGAGATAACTTTTGTCCTTCATAGACCCAGCTGGAAAGAGCTGGGAGGAGCCCCCACTCCTTCATTTGCAAGTCAAGAGGCTGAGGCCCAAAGACAGGAGTAACTTGCTCGACTCACAGAGAGGAGCCCAGACCAGCACAGTGCCAAACATGTAGATTAATAAGATTCGTTGAATGGCAGGGACTTAGGCCTCCTTGACTATATACCATATTGCCTTTTAGAATTCTTAAATCAAAGTTTCCATCCCCAAATTAGAAGCAGATTGTTGAGGCCTGTCCATAAATTCCTCACTTGAACCTGCAGTGACTAATTCACCCATGAGTGTGGGATCAAACCCACCGTGGCTATTAAAAATTTAATACAAAGCCCCAGTGCCTTGGGGCTGTGCTTTCTTATTAGCCCTGGAACAGGGCGAAGCCTGCATAATCAGTCAGGCTGAGCCAAGAATGCAAAGAGTCCCTTCCCTGAGAAGCTCTCTGGGGGAGCACTCTTCCCCTCTGGGGGAGCATTCTTCCCCGCTGGAGGCATCCCGGAGAAGACCTTCCTGAAAAAGGAATATCTTTTCTGTATCAGCCTTTAATCACAGGCCGAGTGGGGAGCTCCCCAGCTGAGAAAAGTATGGATTAATACAGATCACACCCCCTCCCCAAACCCCTGCCCCTAACATCTCCGTACAACTGACATTTCACCCTTAATGTGAGGCTGACTCCTGGGTCTCCCCAAAGCCTGTGTGTGACCCACAGGGGAAGAAGTGGATGGGGGCCCAGACTATTGGTGAATTGTAAGCAGGGGGCATATTTTTGAGCTGGGAAAGCAGCCAGACTGCATCGAAATTGGGCTCCTGGGCTCCTAGCACCAGTGAGGGGGTGCAGACAGGAGGGGGCTCTGGGTGACCTGAAGACGGCAAGGGGCGATGCAGCCTAGCTGCCTTACCTGCTCAGACTGGTGACACATGGGGCTGATAGGACCATAGAGAGCAGGTGGCTTGTGAGCCCTGGGCTGCCTTCCTGGCCCAGCCTCCCTGGGAGGTCCTTGGGAGAGATACAAGCTCTGTGCCTGGCATCGTGCTAGGCATCAGGGGTAAAGTAACAAAAGCCACACGGTGCCTGTCCTCAAGGACAATGACAAGTAGGAAATACAAAGGTCATTTCAGTTGTGCCCAAACCCCAATGCTGAGCTCTTTGGCAAACCAGCCTCCCACGGGGATCGCTGAGCCATGTCTCTTATTCACCAGACACATATTAGCTGCATCCCTGTCTCACGAGCACATCCAATCCAGCAGTGAGCGCTCTCGGCTCTACCTCCAAAACGTACACCCGGAATTCCACCAGCCCCTCTGCCCTTGACCCAGATGCCATCTTCTCTCCCGTGGACGGCTGTTTCCTGCCTCCTCTCTTGTCTCCCTTCAGTCTAAGAAGCAGCCAGAATGACTTTTTTCTAAGATGTTAAGTCACTCTCCTCCCCAAACCCTCCATGAACAGCCCATCGCCCCAAACATGAAATCCACACTCTGTAGCATGGCCCCGGACAAGACCTTCATCCCCTACATCCTGCCCACCAGACCCCCTCCCCCTCTGCACAGGCCTTCTTTCTCCTCTTTGAAGATAACACACTCGTTTCTTTCTCTGGGCTCCTACCCTTGCTGTTCCTCCCTGGAATCTTTGTCTCAGCTCACCGTCACTCAGGTCTCCACTGAAAAGTCACCTCCTCAAAGAGGCTCCCCTTGACTACTCTACCCAAAACCCCTGCCATGGCTCACTCTCCATCACGTTCCCTTATTTTTATTGTTACCGTACTTACCAAGTCACTGAAATTATCTTATTTGTTTCTATGTTTATTGTCTGTCAATCTCCACCCACTAGAAAGTCTGCCCCTTCAGGGCAGGATTTCTACCTTTATTTTTTTCATCACTATTTACATAGCCTCTAGAACCCAGGGCCCAGTAGGGTCTGCAAAAAATGTTGTGACCTCATTAAATGACTTGTGTGATTCTCAGACATACGTTTTGGAAAGGAACGTGGAACTTAAACCCATCTACCTATTTATCAGTTGGGGAAATGGCAATACAGAGAGAGACCAGGATTTGCCCAAAGTCATACGATCCATTCAGTCATTCATATAAACTAATACATGCATAAGAGGAGGCAGCCATGAGGATATGAGAGGAACAGTGAGTGCCAATGTCCTGAGGCAGTACCGGTATAGGAAAGCAGGTAGGAGATGAGCGAGGAGGAGAGACCTGTAAGGTGAGGTGGCCAGGCAGTCAAAAGCCAGGCCATGTAGATGCAGCTTGGGTTTTAGTCCCCCTGAAGCGGGAGAGGGGGAGTTATTCCACCCACTTGGGTAGGGTGCTGACAAAGCATGGAATTTGGGAGACCAATCAGGCACCCCCGAGAAGCCCAGAGTGAAGATCCCGGGGCTGGGCAAGTCCCCCTGGTGTGTTTGCAGGGCGCCGCCCATCTGAGCTCCACTTCGGCTCAAGGCTGCACCCAGAACTCAGCTAGTGTGAAGGCAGCGATCCCTGCTCAACCCCATCACCACTACTATGCCCCATGTGCCAAATTGCCGCATGGCTGGTTACTCATACCACAGGCTTTGGACCAATTAAGTGAGCAAAGAGGGTGGTTAACAAGGAGTAAACAATCTAAATGCCCATAATTACACCCAGGCTTTGCCGTAATACATCGAAGCCGAGAGGTGGGAGGGGAGCCGGAGGGAAACAGGGGGTCTCCTCTCCTTTGTTCTGTATGGTCCGCCCCACTGAAATTTCTTGCCCCCAGCCCACCCCGTCTCACACTCTGATATGGCAGTCTGCGATTTTCTTGTCTCTTCATTTTTTTTTTATTCTGGTGGAAGAGGGTCCCATGCTAGGTCCCAAGCACTGGGATCACAACAGAACACAGCAAAGCGCCCACCCTTGTGGAACCGCCACTGTAGTCAGACCATCGACAGGCACACAAATAACTAGGGAATGCATACGTGCTACAAAGAACACCGATGTGGTGTAAGAGAAATAGGAGAGCTGCTGGGGGTTGGATGTTAACTCATACAGTGTGCTCAGAGAAGGCCTTCTGATAAGGTGACATGTGGACAGAGATGGGAAGGAAATCAGGGCTCGGCCATGTCGTCACCCAAGGGAAGAGCATTCCGCGTGAAGGGTGTGACAGTAACAAAGACGCTGAGACACGCCTGCACCCGGAGGCCAGCATGGCTGCAGCAAGAGAAGCCACGTTGTAGGACCATTTGGGGTTACACAGCTATGGGGGGGGAGGGTGCGGGCAGAGTGGGTTCCAGGTAGGCAGAACTGCACGTGGGAATCGCTCGGGAGACAAATGCCTTCTGTTTTTCAAAGGACTTACCTTGTTTGATCCCTAGAACACAACCGTAGGGCTAAGAGGGGTAGATTTCATTTTCCATTTCACAGCTGAAGACCTGAAGCTCTAGAATGTCTACCCGTTCAGCCAGGATCCCTACCTTTCGGGTCAGATCTGCAGCTCGTTCCTTTTGACACGGTGCCATTGTGAGCTGGCTCTCAGGCAAGCCTCTGATTGGGTTACAAAGTTCAAAGCAGAGTGAGGTGAACCAGGCTGCCAAGCAAGATACAGAAGGCTCCGTGGGGCTTCTATATAGAGTATTAACACATCCCATAAGGCCGTAGTCATCTACCCAACACGGCTGAAAAACGTAGCTCTTGTCTTTTGAAGGAACCTTTATAGAAACACTGAAAGTTAGGGGCCCCCCCGGGTGGCTCAGTTGGTAAAGGATTAAGTGTCGGACTTCGGCTCAGGTCATGATCTCGTAGTTTGTGAGTTCGAGCCCTGCATCGGGCTCTGCACTGACAGTGTGGAGCCTGCTTGGGATTCTCTCTGTCTCCCCCTCTCCCTCTCTGCCCCTTCCCCGCCTGTGCACACACACACACTCTCTCTCTCTCAAAATAAATAAATACAGTTGAAAAAAAGAAGCATTAAAATTAAAAAGAAAGAAAAAAGAAACACTGAAAGTTAGAATCATGCTCATGTCAGATCTTAACAATATTTCTGGAATGAAATTCTTCTCAAGCATATTTGTCCTTTGGAATCTCTCCAAGAAGCTTCTTGCAGAGTTCCAGATAAAGAGAGCAATCTAAAAAGTGATATGAAAGATTAAATTAAGATTGCCACCCAGAAGACCAGATTCCCCTGCAAGAGACAGACACACAGATTTCATGAACATTTCCACAAAATTTTCTCTAGATTTGCCATTATTTGTCATTTGCCTCTGTGCCATCGATGTTTACTGAATTTCTAATATGACTGTTACTGTCATTTTCATTATTCAGTTTCTATTTGTCACCATATCAAGTGAAAATAACTAGATGGGCTGTCACAAAATTTGGCAGGAGTGTTTATAAGCATCTTGTATAAAATAAAGGCTGTGTAGGAAACAAATTTTTTTTTGCAGGGCTCAGATGGGATGCATCTCAAAGAGCAGGGGAGTCATCTTAGACACTACCAGGGTTGCTGATCAAGACACGTTACAATGACTGGGGAGCATTGCTGTTTAGTGTTGAACAGTGACTTTCAAGCTTTGTGGTGTCTGACTGCTTTACACGCTTACCTTGTTAAAACCGAGAAGAACATTCTAAGCATTTACCTGGCGATTTATTTATTTATTTATTTATTTTAATGTTCATTTATTTTTGAGACAGAGGGACAGAGACAGAGTGCAGTGGGGTAGGGGCAGACACAGGATTCAAAGCAGGCTCCAGGCTCTGAGCTGTCAGCCCAGAACCTGACGCGGGGCTCGAACTCATGGACCGTGAGACCATGACCCTGAACCAAAGTCAGACGCCTAACCGACTGAGCCCCCCAGGCGCCCCTACAGGGCTATTTATTTAAAAAAAGTCACAATAGGGGCGCCTGGGTGGCGCAGTCGGTTAAGCGTCCGACTTCAGCCAGGTCACGATCTCGCGGTCCGTGAGTTCGAGCCCCGCGTCGGGCTCTGGGCTGATGGCTCAGAGCCTGGAGCCTGTTTCCGATTCTGTGTCTCCCTCTCTCTCTGCCCCTCCCCCGTTCATGCTCTGTCTCTCTCTGTCCCAAAAATAAATAAACGTTGAAAAAAAAAATTAAAAAAAAAAAAAAAAAGTCACAATAAACTCATCACATTATCATAGAAGTATCCTTCAGAAAATATTTCCAAAATTAAAAAATAGAGAGAAGAGTGGCATTGCTGTACATTTTTTTTGAATGGCTGCAAGAGACACCTGGATTCTCCTCTCTACTTGCTATGATATCACAAGTCATGTAGCTTCTGGAAATTTCAACTGTGTACTCATGAGAAAATGAGAGGAAAAAAGGCAAGCAAGTTCTTAGTAATAATGAAATTTATTTCGACCTTGTGGGTCATGTCCAAGTGTCTCTGGGATCCCAGGGGTCCTTAGACCACTCCATGAGAGCCTCTGGTGTAGTGGTTGGAGCCAGACTGGTGGGACTTTGGGGGAGGCATTTAACCTCCCCGTGCCTCAGGGCACCTGAGGGGGCTCAGTCGGGTAAGCATCCAACTTGATTTCGGCTCGGGTCATGATCTCTCAGTTAGTGAGTTCCAGCCCCATGTCGGGCTCTGTGCTGACAGTGTGGAGCCTGCTTGGGATTCTCTCCTCTCTTTCTGTGTCTCTCTCAAAATAAATAAACATTAGGGGCACCTGGGTGGCTCAGTCAGTTAAGCGTCCAACTCTTGATCTTGCACTCAGGTCGTGATCTCACACTTCATGAGTTCGAGCCCTGCATCGGGCTCTGTGCTGACAGTGCGGAATCTGCTTGAGATTCACTCTCCCTCTCTTTCTGCCTCCCCCACTCTTCTCTCTCTCTCAAAAATAAATAAATAAACATTTTTTGGGAATGCAAACTGGTGCAGGCACTCTGGAAAACAGTATGGAGGTTCCTCAAAAAACTAAAAAGAGAACTACCCTACGACCCAGCAATTGCACTACGAGGCATTTATCCACGGGATACAGGTGTGCTGTTTCAAAGGGACACATGCACCCCCGTGTTTATAGCAGCACGACCAACAATAGCCAAAGTATGGAAAGAGCCCAAATGTCCACTGATGGATGAATGGATAAGGAAGATGTGGTATATACATGTATACAATGGAGTATTACTCGGCAATCAAAAAGGACGAAACCTTGTCATTTGCAACTACGTGGATGGAACTGGAGGGTATTATGCCAAGTGAAATTAGTCAGAGAAAGACAAAAATCATATGACTTCACTCATATGAGGACTTTAAGAAACAAAACAGATGAACATAAGGGAAGGGAAGCAAAAATAATATAAAAACAAGGAGGGCTACAAAACAGAAGAGACTCATAAGTATGGAGAACCAACAGAGGGTTACTGGAGGGGGCGTGGGAGGAGGGATGGGCTAAATGGATAAGGGGCACGAAGGAATCTACTCCAAAAATCATTGTCGCACTATATGCTAACTAATCTGGATGTAAATTTAAAAAAATAAAAATAAATAAAAATTTTTTTTAAAAGCTTTAAAAAATAAATAAACATTTAAAAAAAAACACAAAATTAAAGACATAGAGTCTCAAGAGTTAGGTGTTTTCTGCCCAGAGTCTGGCTCTTCTTAGCTTTTAAAGAAACAACGACAGGGGCGCCTGGGTGGCGCAGTCGGTTAAGCGTCCGACTTCAGCCAGGTCACGATCTCACGGTCCGTGAGTTCGAGCCCCGCGTCAGGCTCTGAATTGATGGCTCAGAGCCTGGAGCCTGTTTCCGATTCTGTGTCTCCCTCTCTCTCTGCCCCTCCCCCGTTCATGCTCTGTCTCTCTCTGTCCCAAAAATAAATAAACGTTGAAAAAAAAAAATTAAAAAAAAAAAAAAAAAAAGAAACAACGACAATAATTGCAAGAATGGCTCGCAGGTATGGAGAGCCTGCTGTGTGCCTGAACCATGCTAAGCCCTCTGCACGTATGGTCCCGCTCACAGCAGCTCTGTCTGCAGATAATGATGTTATTTCCACTTTACACACGGGGAAGCTGAGTGCTTGAATGGCTCTCTGACATCCCACAGCCAGTGAGTGGCAGAGCATCACAGTGGTGTGGCTCTCAAGGCCTAGGGAGTAGAATGCCGACTGGAGCGGGGAGAAGGAGGCTGGGGAGAGAGGGCAGCAGTTTGGGGCACTGGGCAGCAGAGGAGGGCCAAATGCAGGTGCTAGAAGTTCAATGTCCCTGGGGCTGCACACAGGTGAGCCAAAGGAAAAGGCTGCTGACTTCTTTTCTTTTTTTTCTAAGTGTTTTTATTTATTTTTGAGAGACAGAGTGAGCATGAGCGGGGGAGGGGCAGAGAGAGAGGGAGACACAGAATCTGAAACAGGCTCCAGGCTCTGAGCGGTCAGCACAGAGCCCGAGATAGGGCTCGAACTTGTGAGCCGCGAGATCATGACCTGAGCTGAAGTTGGACGCTCAACCGACCGAGCCACCCAGGTGCCCCAAATGCTACTGACTTCTTAATTCTGGGACTCGACACTGACTCAGGGCACCAGGTGCAGATCCTGCGCACATCTCATTTTACAAGAGGGAACACGGAGGCTCAGAGAGGGAAAAGGCCTTACCCAAGGTCACAAAGCAGGGTAGAGCCTAGCCCAGTCACTTCTTCCACCCCCGGGATTTTGGCGCTGTGCTAAGTGCCCCTCTTCTGACTGAAACTCACACGCTTCCGCCAGCTCTCCTGAGTCCCTGCCTCCCTGCAGAGAGGTGGCGTGGGAAGGAGCAAAGCATGGCCTTCACTCCAGGCTTCCCCTCCCAGGGCCCAAGGAGAGAGCAGTGGGGGCATGACCAGGCCTGCAGTGGCTGCCTGGGGTTCTCCACCACTGATGTCCCCCCCACCAAAGCACTGTTAATGAGAGCAGATTACAAGGGCTCTAAAGATAGAGGGGGCCCTTTGATGGCTGGGGTAGGAGCTGGCATGTGACGAGCCCCTTCTCTGTCTTCTCTTGCACACCCTTTCACCAGGGAGCAAGCTGGCACAGGACGGTGCCCACAGAAGCATCCATCACCCAGTCAGCGCTGGGGCTCCAAGTTGGGCTTCTTTCTACCCCCCCAGTTCTCCACCCCAGCTACCATCTAAATGACAATTTCTGATGCCAGGCAGCTTGGCAGAGTTCCCCAGCCATTCCAGACTTAGGTCTTAGAGGAGATTTTGGAGAGAAGCTCCAGCATACCCCTAAACCCCCTGGAGAACAGATCAGGGCTCCGAGGATCGCTATGCATCATCCCTACGTCTGGTTAACTTTTCGCTCTGTGGTGAGAGGGCTGATCTAGTAATAATCACTAAGATGTATTAAGTTCTTAGTCTGGTACCAGCACGGTGCTACGGGGCTACATACCTTAATCCCCACCTGAAGAGATGGGAATTACCAGAGTCCATATTTTAGTCGCTTAGCACAGTGGTTATCAAAGTACAGTCCCCACACCAGTCTCACCAGGAAGCATGTTAGAAACGCAAATTCCCAGGCCCCTCTGCTTCACATGGAATGAGCAAGGGGTCCAAGGTGGGACAGGACAAGTGGTCCAACCAGGAGTCAGACCCTCTCCCGGCTGCTCTGAGGCTCGCTGCCTGTGTCCTGCCTTGCCCATGTCCTTTCCGTGTGGGACATCATGGCTGAGAGAGGCTGAAAGGAATTTCAAAAGGACAATGTATTCCCTGGGGCTCTGTTTCTAACTGGGAAAGATTGGGAACAGCCTAAATGTCCACCCGTGCCTGGCTGATTAAATCAGCTACTGGGCATCCACGTGATGGAACGCTGTACAGCTTTTTATAGAAATTGAATGGGAAAGGATTTTATATACACTATGGGATGACCTCCATATTACAGTATTAAGTAGTAAAAAGGTAAATGCACAGCTATATATATATATATAGAGAGAGAGAGAGAGAGAGAGAGAGAGCGAGAGAGCACTACCATTTGTGTAAAGGACAGAATTTGTAAACCAATTTGTTTATACACACACACACACACACACACACACACACACACACACAAACATGAGTCTCTGGGAGTAAAGACTTGACAACATAGATATGCCCTGGAGGTGATAGGGAACAGGTCTAGGAGGGGATTGTTCACATGGCTTTGGTATGGATTACCTATTCCTATGATAACTAGAATGCAATTACAATGGAAAAGGTCATCTGGTGTCCAGTCTCCTCACCTGCACGGCGGAGCCTTAGGACCAGAGAGAGACAGGCAGCCGCCCACGGTTACACTGCTCACCAGTGTCAGAGTGAACACATCCAGAACCCAGGCAGGTCGCAGACACCATTCTGTTCTGTCACTTTGCATCTTGTTATACTTTCCAACTTGCCCCAAACAGTTGAAAGAATAATACAAGACACTCGAATGAGCCCTTTACCCAGATTCGTCGTATGTTTACATCTTGCCCCCTTTTCTCTACCATTGTCTTCTCTGCATATATCTACACACACGTCTATTTTTATCTGAACCGCTTCAGAGTAAGTCAAAGACAGCACACCTCAGCACTGCCCTGTGCACGGAGAACATCCCCTTACAGAACCGCAGCGTAAGGATCAGAATCAGGAAATTTAACTTTGATACAATACCATTATTTATTTAATCCACAGTCCATATTTAGATTTTCCTACTTGTTCCCCCCTCAACCCCATCCCCCCCCCCCCCCCCCCCCCCCCGCTCAGAACTGGTTATTATTTTTACTCATTACCCCGTGCCCAGGCACCCCTCCCTACCGCCCCAGGCCACATGAATAAGACCTTTTATCCTTTCTCTCCCACCCACCCCCCCACCCAGCTCCCGCTTAATGCCCCTTCCATTGCCCTCTCGGCTCGGGCTTGCCCAGGCCAGACAGGACGGGAGGTGCTGCCCTGAGCCCTTAAGCTCTCCTCCTCTGACCTGGGAGCACAGACACTTGTGCCTCGGCCTCCAGCCTGCCCAGCTGGGAGAGTTGGGTGCAGGGTCCCATGGAGCACACCCCAGTCCTCAGTCTTGCTCCGTAATGCTCACCGGTCCACCCTGTCCCGAGGGCCAAGGTAGGCACGGCACACGGGCTGTGCTGAGCAGCTCAACTTCTATCCAGTTCTAGAAACACACCCCACTCCCACGAAAAGTCCGCTCACTCCAAAGTGTGTTTCAGGTAAGAGAGGTCTGTGACTGGGCAAAGAGCAAGAAGGAACTTTCTGGGCCCCGGAAATGTTCTGTGTGTGAGTGGTGGTTACAGGGATGCACACGTATGGAGAAGTTTGCCATGCTGTGCTCATGTCGTGTTGACTCCCCACTCTGTGTCTGTTTCAATAAATAGTCACATCTCAGGGCGCCTGGGAGGCTCAATCAGTGAAGCATCCGACTCTTGATCTCTGCCCAGGTCATGATCTCACAGTTTCATGGGTTCGAGCCCCGCGTCGGGCTCTGTGCTGGTAGCACGGAGCCTGCTTGGGATTCTCTCTCTCCCTCTCTCTCTGCCCCTCTCCAACTTGCGCTGTCTCCGTCTCTCTCAAAATAAACTTAAAAAAAAATTGTTTTAAATAAATCTTGTGCACACGCGTGCGTGTGTGTGTGTGTGTGTGTGTGTGATCAAAAATCAACAAGGTGAAACACAGCACTGTGGAGAAATGGAGAAAGCTCCTAGAGGAAGGGATAGCTTCTAGTCGTGTCAACCCCCCTGGAGTAGGTGCAAACCACCACTGCGTAGACACCAAATAAACTGTTGCGTATAGGAATGAATTTGATACTGTGACCATATTTCCTAACATGGGAAGGTGTTTGTGATACTTTGTTAAATGGAATAAACAGGTTTGGAATAGTGTGTGAGAATGGTCCCATTTAGGGGAATACTTATGTTTGTATATTTTTTAATATCTAGTCTGGAAAAGTGTACCAATTTTCTTTTTTTTTTTTTTTTCAACGTTTATTTATTTTTGGGACAGAGAGAGACAGAGCATGAACGGGGGAGGGGCAGAGAGAGAGGGAGACACAGAATCGGAAACAGGCTCCAGGCTCCGAGCCATCAGCCCAGAGCCCTACGGCCCGACGCGGGGCTCGAACTCACGGACCGCGAGATCGTGACCTGGCCGAAGTCGGACGCTCAACCGACTGCGCCACCCAGGCGCCCCAGTGTACCAATTTTCCAATAAGGGTTCTCTCTGGGTGAAAAGATAAGTACAATTTCTCTTTTATTCTTTTCTTTTTTTGCTTTGGACTTAAAAGTTTTTCATAGCAAATATGAACTATTTGAGTGAAAAGCAAATACATTTTTAAATTTTATGTATGTACGTATTTTGATTTACATCCAAATTAGTTAGCATATAGTGCAACAATGATTTCAGGAGTAGATTCCTTAGTGCCCCTTACCCATTTAGCCCATCCCCACTCCAACCCCTCCAGTAACCCTCAGTTTGGTCTCCATATTTGTGAGTCTCTTCTGTTATATTATTTTTGTTTCCCTTCCCTTATGTTCATCTGTTTTGTTTCTTAAAGTCCTCATATGAGTGAAGTCATATGATTTTTGTCTTTCTCTGACTAATTTCACTTAGCATCATACCCTCCAGTTCCATCCATGTAGTTGCAAATGGCAAGATTTCATTCTTTTTGATTGCCGAGTAATACTCCATTGTGTGTGGTGTGTGTGTGTGTGTGTATATATATATATATATATATATATATATATATATACACACCACATATTCCTTATCCATTCATCCATCGAGGGACATTTGGGCTCTTTCCATACTTTGGCTATTGTTGATAGTGCTGCTATAAACATGGGGGTGCATGTGTCCCTTCAAAACAGCACACCTGTATCCCTTGGATAAATGCCTCGTAGTGCAATTGCTGGGTCGTAGGGTAGTTCTCTTTTTAGTTTTTTGAGGAACCTCCATACTGTTTTCCAGAGTGGCTGCACCAGTTTGCATTCCCCCAAAAAGCCAATACTTGTCAAAAATTATCCATAAAGAGTGCCAGGGAAGCAGTGCACGTCCTGAGCACGGTGGGGTTCAATGTGAATCTCTAAGGGAGGGTGGTAGTAGGCAGTGTGGCCCAAATTTATCCAACCAAACACTTTGTGGGAACTGTTGCCCTAAAACAAAAAAGATAGGATTCTGGATCCCTGATAATTACACGGCGCTGTCACATCAATATGGAACCACTTGTGCCGAGCTTCTTTATAAACAGGAAAAAACAAAACTTCTGTGTGTGAGCTATGATTATTCGGCTTTTTTGCTATGCACTTGAGCTGAAGTCTGGTTGATACGAGTTCACACAGTGCCAGGCACGTACGAGGTGGTCGAAGACTGAACTGCTGATGTTTTCAGCTCTCTAGTGGGGCACCGGCTTCTTACCCCCAAACAGAAGCTACTTTCCCAAGCTTTGCACGCAGGGTTCCTGACGTGCTTGCTGAGAACAGACGGATTCCTCCTCTCTCTAAGCTCCAGGTGAACAAGTCAAGCTCTGGGGCTGCAAGCCGAAAGCCTGGAAGAAATCCCAGGCTGGGCATGTCAGAACCAAATGCACGTGGACTTGATGGGGCCTGGAGAGTTTCTGAAACCGCAACTGCCCAGCTCACATGGGGATGGTCCCCCCTGAGGGCTGAGAGCCACTGGCTCCCCGAGCAAGAGAAAAACTTAAACTGAGCGCTTATGCCCTCCATAGCATCCCCTCCAAGTGGCCCCCCACTCTGCATCTGAGTACGTGGTGATGGGTGTTCACTACCTTCCCAGACAGCCTGGCCCTCCTTCATGAAGGCGGATCCACAGCAAGTTCTTTCTTATGTTGAGCTGTGGCTTCCTCCCTTCGGACCCTGGCTCTGCCCTCCAGTTCTGCACAAAGTTGTCCTTTCAAAATCACTCAGACTGTCGTAGGTGTTTCTCCTTAATTAAAATAATAATAACCACGGCTACCCTTCAGGTGGTATTTGTGGTGTGCCGACACTGGGCTAAGCACATGACGTGTCTGGTCGCCTTTACCCCTCACAATAGTCCCGCGAGGGGAGAGATTTCTATTGGCCCCATTTTACAGATGAGAAGCCTGAGTCTCCGGAGAAATGAAGAGCCTTACCTAAGGCTGCTCAGCCAGGAAGTGTGCAGAGCTGGGCTAGGAGCGTGGGACTCTTCAGAGCTGAACCACTGCACTTGGCTACTTCCTCCGTGTGCCCCCTCCACACACACCCCCCAGAATCCCTCTCCAGCGCTATCCGCACGGACAACTCTGCAGTGTAGCAACAAAAAATTCCCATGTGGTTCAGGAGGGCCCAGAAATCTTTCCGGCACTTCTACCCGCCTCTCCCCTGGTTCACCCACCTCTCCCCACCCTCAGCACCTCCTAACCCAGCCTTCGGTGTCTCCTCATGTTACTCCAAAAATCCCCTGTTGTAGGGTGTGTGTGTTGTTTTTATCCATCCAGCCGGCCTTCCTCTCTCCATTTCAAGTAATTCTAAAGGGCCTGTCGGTCCCGGTGTGCCCCCCAACACTACCACCATGGCCACAGAACTCAGGCTGAGCCAGCTTTCTGTCTTGCCTGCTCCGGCACCAGTGATCGGAACAACAGTCCCACGACCTGATTGTGGCCAGGGAGAATCTGTGGCCCTTATGGGGACTTTGGGAGAAAGAAACTTTCCCCGTCCCCACGGACTACTGGATTAGCACAATGGAGACATAAGCCCCTTGTGTTAATGTCCTATTGCTATGGTAGCAAATTACCGCAAACTTGGTGGCTTGAAAGAACATACATTTATTATCTTATAGTTCCGGAGGTCAGAAGTCCTAAAATCAAGATGCCGGCTGGGTCACATTCCTTCCGGAAGCCCTAAGGGAGAATTCATTTTTTTTGACTTTTCCACCTTCTGGACGCTGTCCCCATTCCTTGGCTTATGGCTTATTGCTCCCTCTTCAAGGCCAGTAGGGTGGCGTCTTCAAAGCACTCTCTCTCTCTCTCTCTGACCTCTGCTTCTGTCATCACATCTCCTTCTTCTTCTGTGACCCTTCTGCCCCCTCTTAAAAGGACTTTCATGATTACATTGGGCTCACCTGGATAATCCATGATAATCTCCCCATCTCAAGATCCTTAACTTAATCATATATATAAAATCACCTTTAGCATGTAACAAACACAATCACAAGTTGAGGGTTAGGACACGGACATCTTCAGGAGGCCATCATTCAGCCCACCACACCCATCCACGTGGAGGAAGCTTAGCAGCAACGAGAGAGAGGGGCCAACACCAACAGGCAACGAGAAAAGAGCTAAGGCATAGAGAGAAGAGAGCCCTTGATCCAGCCATGCCTGAAATCCCAGCTTGTTGGCTACATGAGCCAACGAATTCTTTTTTTGCTTAAGTTCATTTGATCTCAGTTTCTGTCACTGGCAACTGAATTCATTCTGACTGCTATGCATGCTACCGGCTGGGATTTCCCTCGCCAATTTAGCTCTTTAAGGGTAAGCTTGCTGAGTTATTGCCATGATGATCTGGTCCCACAAATCCCAAATTGACACCCATGGTACAACACATACACATAGATGTCTGGGGAAGAAGGAAGACAGAATAGAAAAATTGGATTGACCCTTGGAACTGAGGTGGAATAGTACAAAGAGCACTGCACGGGGAGTCAAGACACTTGGGTTTTATCTGCAGTCTGGTGGGCGAGATCCCCGACACCAAGCACTGCTGCTCTGGGCTTCCCCACATCATCCGTCCGAAGGATTACGTGGTTGAACATTACAGCTGCTTCCCATTCTAACCTGCTATGTTCTCTAGGACGTGATTCCGTTTACAGAGACCTTAGTGCTGAGAACACCGTGGTTGCTCTGTGTTTCTATCACACACAAAGGCATCACACCAAAGGTGATTGACAAGGCTGGGCTTTTGTGGTACATAGCCAGGGGCAATCACTCTAACTCTTTCCCATCTCCTCCTCATCCAGCTTTTGGCAGCAAAACAATGACTTTGAGAGAAAGCCAAGGAGGAGGGAAGGAAAAGAGACAGCTGTTTCAAAAAAAAAAAAAAAAAAAAAAAAAATCACACAGGGGCACCTGGGTGGCTCAGTCGGTTATGCATCGGACTCTTGACTCCAGCTCGGGTCATGATCTCGAGGCTCACGACATATCGGGCTCTGCTCTAGCAGCACAGAGACTGACTGGGATCCTCCCTCTCTCTCCGTCTCTCTCCGCCCCTTCCCTGCTCACTTTGTCTCTCAAAATAAATAAATAAATAAATGACACATATACATGCATATAAAGCCCATCTACCATACAGCTGCCTGTACTCCTGACTAATTCACAATCCAGGCAAGGAAATATTCTATACTTGCTTAGTACGTTTCTCTATTGTTAGATTTTATTTTTTTTGGCAGTAACAACCCACTAATTTAGGGAATTTTAAGAACAAAGTTTTATGAGGTTTCTTTCTTCCTCTCTTCCTTCCTTCTTTCTTTCTTTCTTTCTTTCTTTCTTTCTTTCTTTCTTTCTTCTTTTTTAAGCAAATCATAAATTGATCAGATCTTTAAGGGCCTTCCTGGCACAACCTGCTTAAGCTTCTTGAGAATGTGTCGTCAGGGGAAGAGGCCAGAACAAAACCCTGGGAAGGGCCTGAGTGTAGCAACAGTTCCACAAAGAGCAGATATAGCCCATGCCCTGACTTCAGCACCATCGGGGCAGAGGGGAATTCGGGGCCTGGAGGGCTCTGCTCGGCAGGTGCCTGTAACTGCCGCCTAGAGGGGTGTGTTCTGTGAAGGAGGTGTTGCACTTCTGAAGGAGGTGTTGCACTTCTGAGGCTACAAAGTAGCCGCAGAGCATTGCCCTTTGTCCTCTTGGGACAGTCATTTTCCCCATCGGGCCTTAGTGTTCTCTTCTGCAAAATGAAAATATTTGACCGGAAATCAGTAAGAGTCTTTCCAGGAGACACAAAAGGACTTCTGGAAAGCGGGTAACATTCTGTTTCTGCAACTAGGTACTGATCACATGGATGTGGTCAGTTTGTGAAAATTCATTGAATTGCACACGTACATGTAGGATTTGTGCATGTAATTTCTGCATGTGTACTTTGCTTCAATAAACAAGTTTACCTAGGGCACCTGAGTGGCCCAGTCGGTTGAGCATCTATCTGACTTAGGCTCAGGTCATGATCTCACAGTTCATGGGTTTGAGTTCCGAATGAGGCTCTCTGCTGTCAGCATAGAGCCTGCTTCGGATCCTCTGTCCCCTCCTCCCTCGGCACCCGCCACCCGTTCATGTGCTTTTTTTCTCTCTCTCAAAAATAAACAAACATTTTAGAAGTTTACATAGACTGGGGCACGTGGGTGACTCGGTCGGTTGAGCATCCGACTTCGGCTCAAGTCATGATCTCATGGTCCACGAGTTCAAGCCCCGCGTCGGGCTCTGTGCTGACAGCTCAGAGCCTGGAGCCTGCTTCAGATCCTGTGTCTCCCTCTCTCTCTCTGCCCCTCCCCTGCTTGCGCTCTGTCTCTCTCTCTCTCTCAAAAACAATAAACATTAAAAAAAATTTTTTTTATTTAAAAAAAATTTTTTTTTAAGTTTACGTAAAGTACAAAAAGGGGGGAAGTGTGTGTGAGTAGACGTGAAGCAGATGGAAATGGGTTGTGTAAGAATGCAGAAGCCAGGACAAGGCAAGTCACAGCTCCTGCTCTCAGAGCCAAGCAAGTTAGGGAAGAGAAGGAGTCCGGCCAAAACAGTCATCACAGAAGTGAGAAGTATTGTGCCCTTTGGACAGAGTTATTTGTTTTGTTTTGTCCGGTTTCAGATAGGTTTTCGCATATCCACGTCTGATAGAGCGAATTGACTGAGAGTGGGGTGAGACACGACTCTTAAAGTTCTCCAGAAGAGCGCTGCTGAGGTCTGGCGCTGGATGGGTTCTGGGTTATCACAGCCCACGAGCAGTGGGCTCCCTTGCTCTGCAAATTCAGCTGGTGGCAAGAAGTAGGGGAAAGGGCAAGTCCCGTGGGACCCTCTGGAGGTTGGCTTGACCTTCAAGCAGTGGTTGCTACATCACCATCACGCTTGAAGGAGTCACGAAAAGGGGCACCTGGCCGGCTCAGTCGGTAGAGCCTGTGATTCCTGATCTTGGGGTCATGAGTTCGAGCCCATGTTGGGAGGTGGAGTTTACTTAAAAAATAAAAAAAATAATAAAAAAAAAATAAAAAAGGGCGCCTGGGTGACTCAGGTGGTTAAGTGTCCAACTCTTGATTTCAGCTCAGGTCATGATCTCATGGTCGTGAGATCAAGCCCCCCGTGTTGGGCTCCACGCTTACGACTGTCTCTCCCTCTCCCCACCCCCCACCTTCTCTCCTTCTCCCCTCCCTTTGCTCACACGCTCTCTTAATTAATTAACTAATTCAAAGGGTTTGTGAATACAGTATCAATGCAAAGTGGTTACGGTTCACTTACTCTCTAAACGCGCACTGAGCACGTGCCCCGTGCACCTTCAAGGGGCAAGGGACACAGCAGTGCACAGAACAGATAAAAATCCCTGCCCTTGGGAGGCATCCACGATTCACTAAGTCACTTCATAGCTTTGAGGACTTGTTTCATTTTTTGTCTTTAGTGTGTGATAAAATGTAACATAAAAGTCACCATTTTACCATTTCCGAGTGTATAGACAAGTAGCGACAAGTATATTTTACCTTGTGACGCAGCCAGTCTCCATAACTTTTTCATCTTGCAGGACTGAAGCTCTGTACCCACCCATGAGATGACAAGTCCCTTTTGCCCCCTTCTCCCAGCCCCTGGCAACTCCTGTTCTACTTTTCTGCATCTATAACATGAGGGGAGCGGACCATCATGGTGACTCGAGTTCCGCCCAGCTCCGGGCTTTTATCGGGGTACCCTGTTGTGTGCTCAGCACTATGGTTCTAAGGAGCTTGAGGATGAGTCGGGGGGAGAGGCCAGGCATCCAGTAAGCCAGTGGTGATATGGGCCTGACTGTGCGAAGCCGAGCGTGGAAAACAGCCTTCGGAGTCAAAGGAAAGAAGCTGCTGTGGACTGGAAGGAAGTTTATGGGAGCCCTTAAGAACAGATAAGCTTAGAATAGGGGGAGAAGGAAAAACCCTCTGCACTTTGGAAGCTTCTTCAGCCAACCTCAAACTGAGCTCAGGAGGCAGTTCCTGGCCTCATTTCCCTCCATGGAGAAGCAAGTTGAATGGAACCAACTTGCCAACAGAACCAAGGGATGCTCAGGACCGGTTCTGCTGGTGACATTATTTTGCTCCATTGAGTTTCTTGTAGGTGTTGCTAGTCGTTGACTGCAGGGAGCCGGGTGTGGAAGGTTTTGAGCTTTCGGGCCAGAATATCAGGGTCTTGCTGAACTTGCTTGTTTTCTGCCTGTTCCAGCTGTCCAAGCACTAGCGATAGACCCCCCGGGTGTCCCTTACCCCACCCTCCAGGAGGGCCGGATAAATGAACGGGGGCTCAGATTGCGTGTCCCAGCCCCCTGGGAGGTGCCTCTGATGCAGACCGTCCCCGCGGCACAGGGGCGATGGGCAGGGTGGCGTGGGGAGAAAGGAGGTGACCCTCGCTCTCCTCAGCTTTCTAAATGCCATCTGTTCCAAAACCTGAGCCTTGCTTTCCGCTACACCCACAACCACCCATGGGACTGGTTCTCCCCAGCACAAACAGCCCTTTGTTTGCTGCTTGCATTTGTTTGTTGGCATTTGAACAGTTCTCTGTGGTTCACATTCGAGGCCAGCCTGAGGCAAAGTGAGATTGGCGGAGTTCGGCTTGGGTGCCGTACCTGGACATAGCCTGGACCCCCAAATTTCCCCTTTGTAACAAACGCCGCCACCACCACCCGTGGGATTTTCTCCCCACTCAGGGTCCCACTCTTCACTGTTCCACATCGACTTACCTGAGAGACCAATCCCTTCTAAGGGATGAGATTCCGATCAAGTATTCTGTTTTGATAGCAGCCTTCTTCAGACACACTACCCTGACTCAGGTGAAAGACAAACGGCTAGGAATTTTGAGCATTGTGACAGGTTTCTCGGGGCAGATCGGCCGCCCCTCAAAGTGCAGTGCCCACTTCATTCTTTATCTAGACAACGGACACACTGGGGTACACCAGCCCAGAAGGATGGGGACCTGAGTTCTTAGTCTCAGCTCAACTACTGATGTCTTCTTCTCCTTTGGGAAAGTCTCAGCTTTCCCATTATTACAGTAATGGAGCTGGATTGGGTCATTCCTGCCAGCCCTGTCATTTATAAGCCTGTGCAGGCAGGGAGGGCCAAAAGCATGCGCCGACCCCAAAGAGAAGTTCTCTGTTTTTTCAAAACTTCTGAAACCAGGAGACACTAAGTTTCCTCCGACCCTAACTCTTTGCTCTCCGCTACTTGGGAACTATAAAGCATAGCACTTTACATCTCAAGGGTGTTGCCAACCGCCTTGATTCAAGTCAACGTCTGTTCGGAAGAAATTGTGAACGTCCATAAGGTGCCAGGCATTGTGCTGACTCCGTGGATACAAGCTTACCCCTCCAGCTGCTGGAAAAAGAAAGAGCATGTTCAAAAGGAGCAGAGATGGCAGATGGGACTTTGAATGTAAGTTGGAAGTGAATAGAAATACCTCATGTCTGAAAATAAGATGGGCATTCAATAACAAGAAGCAGCCAATCTTGGGAAGGTCTAGAGGCAGCCTGTGCAAAGGCCCTGAGGTAGAAACTAAGGCCCCCAAGCCCGTTTGGGATCAGAAAGGTCAATGTGTTTGCAACTTAGTGAGCCAGCGTGATGGTAGACATCAAGTTAAGAGGAAAATGAGACTGGATCATGCAGAGAGATTTATGGGTTTTATTTGGCATGTAGCAAGAAATCATTAGTTGGTTTTTTTCACATTTTAAAAAGATCACGCTGGCTGCTGTAGTATGGTCATGGGCACCACTTTGTACCTCTCCTGGGTACCATTCACCGCATAGTCAATGTAAACAGAGCCCCCTGGCATTGTGCAAGGTGAAACAGCCCCATCGTCCTCCCCAGTCCCCACAAACCTTCAGGGGCTAACAGTCCTGATGCTAAGTGGCTTTGGGATGGAAAGGGTCAGAGACTTCCTCAGGGGTTTGGATGATGCCAATCCTCTGACATCTTTGAGAAGGGAAGGGGGACCCTGGCCCCTCCAGTGCATCTGCCCTGATCCCTGTAAACACCACTTCCCCCAAACCCTTTCATCTGACACCCTCTAAGCCTTTAAGCAGCGTGTAACTCCGTCATCTCAGTGCCCCTTGGAAGGGACAGCCGGCAGATGAAGCGATTCTGGGATCCAGGCACTGAGGAATTCGGGGCCTCTCAGATTTCTTGGCAGGGGTTACAAGTACCTGCAGAGACTCTTCTTCAGCACAAGTGAAAATAATTCCTTCCAGGGGCAGAAAAAGGCGTGCTTTTGGCAAAGGCCTTCACAAGATGTTATCTCAAGAGACCCGCATGGGAGCCCTTGGGAGGGAAGGCAGAAGTTGCTAAACCAGGTGGGAAAAATGGATGGGCAGGCAGGGAAGGACTCAGAAGGTTCCCACAGCGGCTCGGGAACTGGGGAGGCCTCACATACTTTCCACCCTCCTGGGACTGGAGGGAAAGGGCATTTAACTGTGGGACATTTGTGTTATGGAGTTGTATACAGGCACGGGCAGGAAGGAGGTAAACACACATCAGTGCTGTGGAAAGATTATTGGTGATACTGTAAATCAAAAAACAAAACACAAAATAAAGTGTTGAGTATAATCCAATCTGTGTGCTTTGCTGGCTCAGTGGGGAGACCATGCGACTCTTGATCTCAGGGTTGTGAATTCGAGCCCTGCAATGGGTGCAGAGATTCCCTAAATAGATACAATTTTAGGGACACCTGGGTGGCTCAGTCAGTTAAGTGTCTGACTCTGGATTTCAGCTCAGGTCACGATCTCACAGTTCGTGAGTTTGAGCCCCGCGTTGGGCTCTGTGCTGACAGCGTGGAGCCTGGAGCCTGCTTCAGATTCTGTTGTCTCCCTCTCTCTGTCCCTCCCCCATTCACCCTTTGTCTCTCTCTCTCTCTCTCTCTCTCTCCTTCAGAAATAATAAATAAACATTTAAAAATAAATAAATAAATAAATAGATAAAACCTTTTTAAAAAGTATATATGCATATATATATATACACACAACTATCTTTGCATATTATAATATTTCTCCAGAAAGATATATAAGAAATATTAACAATTTGTTTACTCTAGGAAATGAAATGGAAGCTGAGGAGGAGACATTTTTTTTTCCCCAATATATGAAGTTTATTGTCAAATTACTTTCCATACAACACCCAGTGCTCATCCCAAGAGGAGGAGACATTTTAAACCCTTCTGCAGAATTTGGAGTTTTATGTTTGGTAGGATTTTGCCGTGTATGTAATACTCTCCTTAGAAAAAGAAAGTTGGGGGCTCAGAGAGGGGAATCGTGTGGTATTGGCGGTTACTGCCAGGGTTGGACTCAGGACCAGGTCCGCTGGCTTCCCTCCTTCTCCTCTAGCACACTGCCTTCTTTGCTAGGCCCGGGAGCCAGCCTTGGGCACAGGAGGGCTCAGGTCCCTGGTGTCTGTCCCACGGCTGAGGACTGGGGAGGTAACGATGACGTTTCTCAGAGCACAGGGATGATGATATTGCGGGGGTTGGGGTTTCTGCTTCTTGAATTCCTTTCCAGACTGTGCCACCAAAGTAGACATGGCACAAATCTCCAATCCCTCTTCCCCTCTGAGACTCAGTTTCCCTCACCTATAAAATGGTGTGCAATGAGGGAGTGGGGCAGAGCAGCGGACCCCTCAGTGTCCTGAGAGAGGACAGGCCGGGGGCTCCTGGCGGACCTTTGAGGGCCACGGCCGGCCCAGGAGCGCTCATTTCTGGAGTCAGGCCGCCCCCTGCTGGCCTCGGGTAGCGCTCAGCAAGCGTCCAAGAAAGAGGTTCTCCCGGTGGTGTATCGTCGCCGGGGTTCCTTTTGGAGTTGTGGGGTCAGTCACGAGGGCACAGCTGGCCTTTGAACGGGCAGGGGCCGAGACCAAGAGAGTCCTGCACCGTGAGGAATTGTCCCACGTCCCACGTGGCTCTTCAACGAACGGATGGAGAAATCCTGTTTCTAAGGATTTGAGCCCGGAATCTAGCTCGCCTTTGCAAACGTGAGCAAAGCTGTTCGGGCTTTTGTTTGTTTTGTTGTCGTTTTGCTTCGTTCTGCTTTAAGATACACTGAAGTGCTGTGACCCTGTGAGTTGATGGATGCTGGCCCTTCGCTTTCTCTGAACTTCAGGAGGCTTGTCCATCCCCGCCTCGGAAAGTCAGGTCCCCAGTGGCACTAATGCCGTCACCATTCTGACCTCCCTGCACCGCCTGCTTTTGTAGCCATGTCCCTCGGCAAATATGCAACCAAAGAGATCTGACGGGGCACCTGGGTGGCTCCGCCGGTTAAGCAACCGACTCTTGATTTCAGCTCAGGTCACGATCTCACGGTTCGTGGGTTTGAGCCCCGGGTCAGGCTCCGCACTGATGGTGCAGAGCCTGCTTGGGATTCTCTCCCTCCCTCTCTCTCTCTCTACCCCTCCCCTGCGTGCTCTCTCACTCTCTCTCTCAAAATAAATAAACTTTGGGGGAAAAAAAGAGACCGGAGACTTAACAGATGGAGAACTAAATATTACTAAATTGGAGACGTAGGAAATGTGGAGGTTTGGTTTGGTGTGTTTTTTTCCAGCTTTATTGCAATAGTATAGACAAACAACATATGTAAGTTTAAGGGCTACAATGTGATGATTTGATGCATTAAGAAACGCTTTACTACAATGAGTCTGATCAACACTTCCATCCCCTCACAGAATTCCCTCTGTTGTGCGTGTGGTGATAACATTTAAGATCTCTCTTAGTATCTTTCAAGTATATCACACAGTGTTGTTGATTATAGTCACTGTACCGTGCCTCGGATCCCCAGAATTTACTCATCACAGAGCCTGGCATTTATACCTGTTGACCAACGTCTCCCGGTTTCCCCCATTCCCCTGCCCCTGGCAACCACCATTCTACTCTATTCCTTTGAATTTAGCCTTTTCGGATTCCAGAGATAAGTGAGAACCTACAATGTTGCTCTTTCTTTGTCAGATTTATTTCACTTAGCATAATGCCCTCAAGGTCCATCCATGTTGTCACAGAGAGCAGGGCTTCCTTCTTTCTATGGCTGAATAATATTCCATTGTATTTATCCATTCACCCACTGATGGACACTTAGGTTGTCTCTATGTCTATGTCTATAATGCTGCAAGGAAAATGCGGATGCAGATATTTCTTTGCAATAGTGTTTTCCTTTTTTTTTTTTTTTTAAGTTTATTTATTATTGAGAGATAGAGAGAGACAGAGCATGGGCAGGGGAGGGGCAGAGAGAGAGAGGAGGAGACACAGAATCTGAAGTAGGCTCCAGGCTCCAAGCTGTCAGCACAGAGCCTGACGCAAGGCTCATGAACCACGAAATCTTGACCTGAGCCGAAGTCGGATGCTTAACCGACTGAGCCACCCAGGCGCCCCCGGATAGTGTTTTCATTTCCTTCAAGATATATACACCCAGAAATGAAGTGCCTGGATCATATGATAGTTCTGTTTTCAATTCTTCAAGGAATTCCCATACTGTTTTCCACAGTGGCTGTGCTAATGCCATTCCCACTCACTAATGCTAATCACATTCCCACTCACAGTGCCCAAGGGTTCCCTGTTCTTTACATTCTCGCCAAGGCTTCTTATCTCTCGTGCTTTTGATGACAACCATTCCGACAGGCATGAGGCGATATCTCACCATCATTTTGATTTGCATTTCCCTGATGATGAGTGATGTTGAACACCTTTCCATGTTGAACATCTGAACGTCTTCCTTGGGAAAATGTCTATTCAAGTCCTTTGCCCATTTAAAACAATTTTTAAGCTTATTTGTTTATTTGAGAGAGAGAGAGAGAGGGTGTGCATGAGTAGGGGAAGGGCAGAGGGTGAGAGAGAGAGAGAGAGAGAGAGAGAGAGAATCCCAAGCAGGCTCTGCAATGTCAGCGCAGAGCCCAGCGCAGAACTCAATTTCACAAACCATGAGATCATGACCTGAGCTGAGATCAAGAGTCGGATGCTTAACCAGGCTCCCCTTTTGTCCATTTTTAAATCAAAAAATTTTTTTCTATTGAGTTGTATGAGTTCCTGATATATTTTGGATATTAACACCTTAGATGGTTTGCAAATATTTTCGACCATTCTGTAGGATGCCTTGTCGTATTGATGATTCTTTTGCTGTGCAGAAGCTTTTTACTTTGATGAAGTCCCACTTGTCTATTTTTGGCCTTGCCACTTGTACTTTTGGTGTCAAATCTAAAAAATCCTTGCCAAGACCAATGTCAAGGAGCTTTTTCCCTATATTTTCTCAGACTCCAATGTCTACCTCCATTTTTCCCTTGTTCCAAGGGCTTTCCCTATTCTGGCCTTGCCCCACCATTCATTCATTCATTCATTCATTCAACAAATAATTGACTGGGAGAACTTAATATGTTCCACGAGATGTGCTCAGGGAGAGGGGCAATAACTATGAGCAAAAGAGATCAGGTCCCTGTGTTCATGTATCTTACATTTTGCATCGGGGTGGGGGGTGTCAGGCAACAAAAATGAATAAATATGATAATAATTATGGGTTGTGATCCTCGAAATGAAGGACAGAGCATGGGAGTAAGAAGGGTAGACAGCAAAGGCCTCTCTGAGGAGGTAACATTTGAACTGAGACCTGAGAGTGACAAAGAGGCAGTCACTAAGGAAAAGCTGGGAAAAGAGGGTAGTTCCAACAGAGGGCGCAGCAAGTGCAAAGGCCCTGAGGCAGGGCAAAACTTGGCATGCTTCAGGAACACAAAGAAGGCCTTCGGCTAAGGTATAGTGACTGAGTAGTGATAGGAGACAGGGCAAGAGAGGTCACTTATCGACACCGGCTGCGAACAAGACACAGCCCTAGTCGCCTGACACTTTCCCATTTGCTCAGACTCCTTGCTTCCTGACTGTGAGGCTGACCTCTGCTTCTCTGAATCTTTCCCACCCTGCAAGACAAAGCCCTGCTCGTCTCACCCCAGACTGCAACTCTTAGACATGGAGGGCAACCAGTCTGTATCTGGAAGTGGGCATCTCTGTCCACCCTCTTGCCACCTACATCACAGATCACCCCTAAAATGCTCCTAAGTTTTACAAGTATTTTCAGTGAAATATTTAAGTTAGAGCAAATAGAATAATGTTTGTATTCATATACTTCCTCTCTGAAGAGCTTTATCACCCATCCATATTTGCTTCAGTTCTGTTTTTGTTTCTTAACAAATCAAATACATTACAAATACAGGTGAACCTGAGTGCGTGTCAAAAGGGAAGATTCCAGGGGCGCCTGGGTGGCGCAGTCGGTTAAGCGTCCGACTTCAGCCAGGTCACGATCTCGCGGTCTGTGAGTTCGAGCCCCGCGTCGGGCTCTGGGCTGATGGCTCAGAGCCTGGAGCCTGTTTCCGATTCTGTGTCTCCCTCTCTCTCTGCCCCTCCCCCGTTCATGCTCTGTCTCTCTCTGTCCCAAAAATAAATAAATGTTGAAAAAAAAAAAAAAAAAAAAAGGGAAGATTCCAGGGCCCCAGACTGGATCTACTCAAAGAGAATCTCTGGAAATAGGATTAGGAAAGTGCTTTTTTTTTTTTTTTTAAGTTTATTCATTCATTTTGAGAGAGAGAGTGCGCAGGGAGAGTGGCAGAAAGAGAATCCCAAGCAGGTTCTGCACTATCAACGCAGAGCCTGATGCAGGGCTCGATCCCATGAACCACAAAATCATGACCTAAGCCGAAATCAAGAGTCAGGCGCTCAACTAACCGAGCCACCCAGATGCCCCCGGGGAATGTGCTTTTTAACAACCCAGCCCCCTCCACCTAGGCATCATGAAGATGGGCAGTTACTGATATATATCAGTTAAAACCTGCCCCATCTAAGCAGCTACCTTCCTTCCTTATAGCTAACCCAGGGGGTCTCAATCTTCGCTATGTATCAGAAGCACCTGGGGAACATACAGACATTTATTCACTTATTTACTTATTTATTTCTAATTGAAGTATAATTAATAGGTAATGTCACATTCGTTTCAGGTGTATGACATACTGATTCGACAATTCTATACACTACTCAATGCTCACCACAAGAAGCACAACTGAGGAATTCCAGTTATCAGTGCAGATTCTTTCCTCGCCCAGGTTCCTCCCTAACCTTGTAAATCAGACCAGGACAGGGAGGTCAGGCAATTCTATTACCAAAACATTGAAGGTGGGCTTTTGATGGTAGCATGAATTGGGAAGGACCCATCTCTTTGAAACATTCTGTCTGAACGTTTAAAACATCCCTGGGATCGTCAAAGACAAGATTCATATATCCTTCCACTTGCTCTCTCCCAGAAAATGTCAACGGACGTGTCCCATGCCCCTGCTGAATGCCGGGCAGAGCTGCAAGCAAAAGACGTTAGTCAGGGATGAAGGAGCCCTGACCCATGTCTGGTCTGCAGTCTGAGCTCAGACATTAACTCAGTGGATGGACTTGTAGTCGAGTTGCCAGACTGAGCAAAAGAAAAGACAAGACACTGTTTACACTTGAGGTTCAAGTACCTAACAAGTAATTTTCTAGTAGAAGTATGTCCTAAATGTTGCATGGGACATACTTATATTAAAAAAATTATTGGGGCACCTGGGTGGCTCTGTCGCTTAAGCGGCTGTCTTCAGCTCAGGTCATGATCTCATGGTTCGTGAGTTCGAGCCCCACATCAGGCTGTCTACTGTCTGCACAGAGCCCGGTTCGGATCCTCTGTCCCCTTTTTACTCTGCCCCTCCCCCACTTGTTCCCTCTCTGTCTCTCAAAAATAAATAAATGAAAATTTATTATTTTTTTAAATTATTCATTTCTGGGCACCTGGGTGGCTCAGTCAGTTAAGCCTCCAGCTTCGGCTCAGGTCATGCTCTCACAGCTCATGGGTTCAAGCCCTGCTTGGAGCTCTGTGCTGACAGCCTCGGATTCTTTGTATTCCTCTCTCTTTGCGTCTCTCCCACTCATGCTCCTTTCTCTGTCTCTCAAAAATAAATAAACGTTAAAAAAATGTTAATATTATTCTTGTTTATATGAAAACAAGTTTAACTGGGAATCCTGTGTTTTATCTGGAAACTTTACCCAACAGAGTGTCTCTCACGCCTGTGAACCTCAGCTTCCCCATTTGGAAAATGAGGGGTTGGGCTAGATGCCTTCCATGGGTCCTTGTATAAGGCTTGGATGCCACTGCAGTCAGTTCAGACCCATCCCACAGCTCCGAGAGCCTTTCTCCCAGGTCCCGCCAGGGGGCGCCCTCACCCTCCTCAGCGGCCTGACGGGCTGTGGCTCAGCCAGGAGACAACCGGTCCCGCTGGCTCTGGGGACCATCTGGAAACCAGGTTGTGAGGTCTCGAAGGTCCCAGGGACTTACTCATCCCTAGGACAGCCTGTTCCCAAGGAAAGAAGGGGAGATCTCACAGACTCTGATAAAGGCTCTGAAGATAAAGACCATTTCATCCCGCTCCCCCGCTGTTTAGAAGCTGAGACTGGACCCCCAGAGGGGGTTCCAGTGGCCTGGAAACTAGACTCCTGTCTCCCTGGCCGCGGCCCCTTTACCTCCTCAGGGTGCCTTATTTCTCTGTTTCCTGTTGGACACGCCTAACTCTTGCAGTCCTGTGGCCAAAACCGTTACACTGGGGAGCCCAGCACAGCCTGACATGGGGGACACCTGGGAACCCCTTTACAGAGGGGGTGTGGCCTTGAAGCAGGAGCCCTTCCAACTGAGAGGGGACCGGGGACAGAGGAGCAGTCTAGGCAGCAGGGCAAGAACAGGCCCCTCGCAGTTAAGTTGAAAGTATTCATCTGTTTATCATTATTGGCTTCCGGGATGTCAGACGAAAGGACCTATGAGGCGGAGACCACTATCATCAGACAGGACACGAGCTGAGTGCTAGGTCATTGCCCGAGAAGGGCTCAATCCAGTTCGGAGGCAGATACTCAGAAGGAAGGGGCCTTCTGTTACCGGGGGCTCAGATGGTCTCCGAAGGACCCACACTCTTTTTATTGCAAAGAGGAATGGCCCAAAGGGAGGGAGACCCCCACTCCAGCCTAGGAGATGATTTTAGGAGAGTTACAGATTTGGCATCAATTAACATTCAATGAGCTATTATTCAGTTCTCTTTGGGGCCATCTGACTATCAAAGAGAAATCTCTTAGATCTTTTCTTTTATTTATTTATTTTTTTTTTTAATTTTTTTTTTTTTTCAACGTTTATTTATTTTTGGGACAGAGAGAGACAGAGCATGAACGGGGGAGGGGCAGAGAGAGAGGGAGACACAGAATCGGAAACAGGCTCCAGGCTCTGAGCCATCAGCCCAGAGCCTGACGCGGGGCTCGAACTCCCGGACCGTGAGATCGTGACCTGGCTGAAGTCGGACGCTTAACCGACTGCGCCACCCAGGCGCCCCAGATCTTTTCTTTTAATAAGAAAGAAATAAGCGCCTGGGTGGCTCAGTCAGTTAAGCATCCGGTCATGATCTTGATTTCATCCCAAGTCCTGATCTCACAGGTTCGTGAGATCAATCCCTGCCTCAGGCTCTGCACTGACAGCATGGAGTTTGCTTGGGATTCTCTCTCTCCCTCCCTCTCTCTCTGCCCCTCCCTCACTCACACTCTCTCTCTCTCTCAAAATAAATGAATAAACTTGAAAGAAAAAGAAACAAACTATCCTTCAAGCATGGAACACATTCATAATTGCATAACATTGTTTTTCCTCTGTGTTTATATTTTTACTGTATTTATCTTTAAGGTTCATCTCTAGTAATGGTAGATGATACTGATTCTCTACCTAAGGTAATGAAACAACTTCCTTTAAATGTTAATTTTGTTTGTTTTGTTTTGTTTTAAGTGATTTGATTTAACGATAGGGAGAACACAGGTAGAAGAATATAGAAACACTGCCTTGAAAGAGTCTGGATTCCGGGGGCCCTGAAGGCTGATGAACTGTGAGGCAGCCAGCAGGGGTACAGCCCTGCCCCGCCCTCCCTGGGGCCTTGGGTTGACTCATGCCTATGCCCTTCTGCTGCTGCCTTTCCCTTGAGGACATTCGTGTGTGTGTGTGTGTGCGTGTGTGTGTGTGTGTGTGTGTGTTTGTATTAGTATAGTAATTTGAAAATAGTTTCAAATAAGACAGGGGTGGGGGGTGTGGGTGAAAACAACTCTGGGCTTGGCACCTGAAGACCCAGCTCTGTGGCCCATTCACTTCTTGGGCTCTGTAACGAGAGAATTGGAATACCAGCCGGAACTATCACACTAGCACGATGAACGTGTGTGAACTTTGAAATGTGCTCTGTGGACTTAAACTGTCATTATCTCCTTCCAAAATCAGAGTGCCTTTTTAAAAAATGTTTGTTTATCTATTTGTTTGTTTATTTATTTTTGAGAGAGAGAAAGAGTGCGCAGGGGAGGGGCAGAGAGAGAAGGAGACAGAGGATCCAAAGCGGGTTCCACACTGACAGCAGAGAGCCCGACGCGGGGCTGGAACCCACGACCTGTGAGATCATGACCTGAGTCCGACACTTACCAGACTGAGCCACCCAGGTGCTCCCAGAGTGCTCTTTTTAAAGCAAATCTAATCCTATTTGTCTGTCTGTTTCTCTGGTTTAAAACCCTCCAATGACTTCCCATTGCACAAAAAATAAAATCCAAACTCTGCACCATCACTTATGAGACCACATGGTCTGGCCTCTGCCCACTTTTTTTTTTTTAATTTTTTTTAAAATTTACATCCAAATTAGTTAGCATATAGTGCAACAATGATTTCAGGAGTAGATTCCTTAGTGCCCCTTACCCATTTAGCCCATCCCTCCTCCCACGCCCCCTCCAGTAACCCTCTGTTTGTTCTCCATATTTATGAGTCTCTTATGCTTTGTCCCCCTCCCTGTTTTTATTTTATTTTTGTTTCCCTTCCCTTATGGTCATCTGTTTGGTCTCTTAAAGTCCTGATGAGTGAAGTCATATGATTTTTGTCTTTCTCTGACTAATTTCACTTAGCATAATAGCCTCCAGTTCCAGCCACATAGTTGCACATGGCAAGATTTCCTTCTTTTTGACTGCTGAGTAATGCTCCATTGTAGATATAGACCACATGTTCTTTATCCATTCATCCATCAATGGACATTTGGGCTCTTTCCATACTTGGGCTATTGTTGATAGTGCTGCTATAAACATGGGGGTGCACGTGTCCCTTCGAAACAGCTCACCTGTGTCCCGTGGATAAATGCCTAGTAGGGCAATTGCTGGGTCGTAGCATAGTTCTATGTTTAGTTTTTTGAGGAGCCTCCACACTGTTTTCCAGAGTGGCTGCACCAGCTTGCGTTCCCAGGGCCTCTGCCCACTTCTTCAGCTTCGTCCAGTATGACTTACCGCTCATTTTGTGCACCAGCCATGCCGGCTTGGGACTCATCATGCCCCCCATTTACCTCAAGGCCTTTGCACATGCTGTTCCCTCTGCCTGGAATGCTCTTTCTCTGCCGTCTCCCTGCTCTCTCCCTACTCCACACACTCACTCCCTTCTTTTCCTTTGTGACTCAGCTCAAATTTTCTCAAGGAAGCCATGGAACAGCCCGGTCCAATAGACCTTTCTGCAATGATAAAAATGCTCTAGGTCTACCCTGTTCACTCGGTAACCACAACTCACATGTGGCTAACAAGCACTTGAAAAGTGTCTGATGTGCCTAAGGAACTGAAGTTTTAATCTTAGTTAATTTAAGCTTCAATCTAAATGGCCATGCATGATGGGTAGTGGCCACCCTGTGGGACTGTGCAGCTCTAGAATAATGCTTTGCCCACCCCCCCCCCCTTTGCACGTACTCATGGTTTCTCTTACTCTTCCTTTACTGCACTTTTCATTCTTCTTGTAATTTATATTTGGTCCTGCAGTTGTTTAATCTATTGGGCTATACATTCTAGAACAAATGCTTTGTCTGCTTTGCCACAATTGAGTCTCCATCACCGGGCATGGGACCTGGTGCGTAGTCGGTATATCATAAACGTTTGTTGACTGAATGAATGAGCAGATAGACGGATGGACGGACGGATGGATGGATGGATGTTGGAAGGAGATAGTTGCTTAGCCTGGTGTTTCTGATTATGAAGTGCAGTAATGAAAAAGGGTCAGCACACAGGTCATAAAATTAAAAGTAAGCTAAATTTGGGGCGCCTGGGTGGCGCAGTCGGTTAAGCGTCCGACTTCAACCAGGTCACGATCTTGCGGTCCGTGAGTTCGAGCCCCGCGTCAGGCTCTGGGCTGATGGCTCAGAGCCTGGAGCCTGTTTCCGATTCTGTGTCTCCCTCTCTCTCTGCCCCTCCCCCGTTCATGCTCTGTCTCTCTCTGTCCCAAAAATAAATAAACGTTGAAAAAAAAAAATTAAAAAAAAAAAAAAAAGTAAGCTAAATTTGTGCATATAGGAATCATACATTCCTTGTGTACAAATACACCCCCTGCGTGTAAATAAGCCTGTGTGGCTTGCTTCAGATTCTGTGTCCCACCCCCCTCCACCCCACCCCTGCTTGTGCCCTGTCTCTCTCTTTCAAAAATGAGTAAACATAAAAAAAAAAAAAAAGTAAAAAAAAAAAAAAGCCTGTGTGTACCAAAGCCTAGCAGTGTCTTTGCAAAGGTCAGCAATTGCACAGTTGTGTGTAGACACGTCCGCCCGTGGGTCTGCGTATCAGGGTAATGAGGTGTCTAAGACTGAGACACATGCAAAATCACTCAGGAAGGCAGTTTCTAAGTCATTACTTTTTATTTTGAAAGATTTGTCAAACTCCCCACATCATGGCGAGGGTTTGCAAGATTAATGAGAAGCAGCTTTTTCATGAAATGCTTGGAGGTGAACGAGTTCTCAGCCTGTGAGATCCGACCATCCCATTGACTTTGAAGTTACTCTTGACTGATAGAAGGAAAAAAGTGGGGAGAGGGAGAAAAGGAGGGACGTGCTAGAAACCGAGGGAAAGACCTCTTGTGACAGCTATCTAAATGTGGAAAAAAAAAAAAATTCACCAACCACACTTCTATTTTACAACTTTCTACACCTCGCTCTAGACCTTGGCCTTCCTGGTCGAAAGCACCTCCCAGTCCTGCATTTCCCAAAGACATCTAGGAGGGGAGAAGCCCCGCACGGTGTGGTGACCCACCCTCGCAGGGCCCTGGCGGATTCCAGAGAGCTGATGGTCCACCCCGGCTCCCAAAAGTTTGGACAAACAGCCTAACGTGAAAAGAAACGGCACCGAAAGATGAGGGGGACTTGGTGCGGAACTGGCGTACGCGAGAGTTAACATACTTTCCTAACACAGACTCGGGTCCTTTCTCCCAGCCACAGCCTTGCCACCTGCGGTTCTGGCTGGCGGGTTCCGCACGGCTTTCTCCCACTAGGCCTCCAGTCCCAGAAACATCCTTGCCAGCATCACGTGCCTGTTACTTCCCTTTCCCACCTTCAGGCCATGAGGGGAAGAGCCCCCCCCCCCCCCACCGGCAGCCAATACCCTGAAATAAAATGAACACAGAGACTACCTTGGTGAGCGTTAGTTTCAAACAGAAGAGGAGAAAAAATCTGAAGACGCAATGTGTGTTGAAGGCAGGCTTGAGCAGATCAAAGTTCCCACCCACACGCCACTAAGACAACGGGGGACACCGCAAGGGGCGAGAGAAAAATGGGGCCGTTAGTGGGCGAGCAAGAGGCAGTGAGAGCAGTTACACCTAAGAATGTCATGACTTGGGTTACAATTTCCATTTTTAGCACCGTTAATGTATTCATGTAAATCTATATTAGCACCTTGTCCCCAGGCAGAACAACAAACCATCCAAACATTTTAAACTTTGGGGGAAACAGGAAGGGGAAGATCAAAGAGGGAGGATCCGGAACTGCGGGAGGAGGGAGGCAGGCGTGGATTTAGATCACCAGATCCTTGTCAATATCCTCTGCAAAGCAAGACGAGAGAACAGAGTTAGAGCGTGAGGCCCTGTGCGGGTGAAGACGGGCTTCCTGAGGGGTCGGTGGGTCCCCCCCATCCGCAGGCCAGGGGTCAGATGACCAGCCCAGGGTCACCCAGGAACGTGGCGACTGACAACCTTGGTCTCCCTGCCCCTGTTCCTGTCACTGACACACACTGCCAAATTCCACTTCCTGTCTCCTGTCTACGTGCCTGCCAGTTCCCAAAATAGGGCTAGGCACAGACTGAGTGCTACGCTTGAGGAAGGGAATGATAAAGACGGCCGGATGGACAAGAAGCCACCTGAGAGAGCAACGCCCGCCCAGACAGGGAGAGCAGACAGGAGTTAACTAGGCACAGAGAGCAGAGCTGGGTAGAGAGGATGGACCCGCAGATGACAGAGAGCAGAGGGGAGGCGGGGAGAGGATGCGGGGCCCCTTTGCTCAGACACTCACGCTCCTTGATGCCGAAGCAGCCGGCCCACTCATCCAGGGCGATGTACTTGTCATTGTCCAGGTCGCAGGTCTCAAAAAAGCGGGTGGTGCAGTGCTCCATGGGGATGAGGGGTGCACGCAGTGGGGCCAGCTCCGTGTGGGACAGGTACCTGTTGGGCAGGAGACGGGGAGGGCCTGAGGTGTCGGAAAGCCCCACGCTCCAGGAGAGACAGGAGAGCGAGGCTGCCCCGCAGGGCGGAAGGAAGGGGTGTGCGAACGGAGCAGGAAGCCAGCGTCCTGGTCTACCCCCTCGCTCTGTTGCTGACCTGCTGTGGGACTGAGAGCAGGCAATGCCTTGCTCTGAGCCTCGGTTTCCCCTCCATCAAAGCGGGGAGAGTTGACCGTAACGGCTAAGGGCCCTTCCGGTTCTGAGATCCCATGGGTTCATAACAAGGGCCTCTTGGTGCATTTGTTTCCTTATTGGCTGAGGATCGGGGCGCAAACACTTAAAGTGAAAATCTTCTGCTGTTGATGGATCAAAATCTGGTATGAAACAACCGTGCGTGTTTCCAGGGACACACATGTCTATAGCGACAAATGCCTAGAAAAAAGTCTAAAAAGAAACACACTAAATGGTGACGGTGCTGCCTTCTGGGGAGAAGTGGGGCGGGGCTGGGATTGGCAGGACGGTCAGAAGGACTCTGACCTCCACAAGAGCTTTCACTTTCTGTACCTGGTAACGTGTGAGAGGGAGGCCTTCTGGCTTCTCTCCGGCTGTCCATTCCCTTTCCTCCAGCCGGCCTGGACTCCAGAGCACCCGTATGAATTTTTTCCTTATTCTCCTGAGCCCTCAACCAGTTGTCCGCAAAACACTCTTCCCCAAGGGGCCGCACTGTGACTCCAATTTTCTCTCTAACCCCCAGACTCCCTCACGCCACCCAACTCGTGGAAGGAACCACACAATGTTTCGACTGGAAGGAACATTCCCTCCCCTTCTGTTGTATATCGGTGGGAAAACTGAGGCCCAAAGAGGGGCAGGAACTCAGGCAAGGTCACCGTGCAGCTCTGGGACAAGAAGTGCGGGGGCATGGGCCCCCTGGCCCAGGCTGGAGCACTTTCCCAGACGCACAGTCCTGTGGCCCCATCCGGAAACCTCTCTCCTGGTGCTTTCATTGTGGTGGGATCCAGTGGCTCAGTCTGAGCTTCGGATGTCCCCCCTGACTTCCCCTTTCCCCTCCACAGTGAGCGACTCAGTTGAATCCCAGCCATGGAAAGAACCTGGGAGAGAAGCAGCAAGGAGGTTCCCAGAGCTCAGGAGACCCCACCCCTTGGGGACTGCGGCCAGGGTGGGTGGGCTCCAGGCACAGACGAGGGGTGAGCGGCCCAGAGAGGACCATCCCTGGGCCCGGTGTCCTCCCCCCAGGCATACGAACAAGGTGGCCCTCCATTCCGGGCTCCCCTGAGAGCACACAGCAAGAGGAGGCCACAAAGCTGTGGTGAGGGTCCTGACAACCACTGCCCGGCCTCACGTGCAGCCGGCCACCCACTTACACCTTCTGGGGGCCTTTTTACTGTTGTCCTTCGATTGTGAGAAGCAGGTTGTCACCCAGAGCGTGAGCTTCATGGGGACAAGGACCACATCAGCTCTGATCACGGTTAAACCCCCTGCCCGAACAGGGCTGAGCATATAATAGTTGCTCAGTGAGTGTTGGGTCACGGACAGCTGCGTGCCTGTTCTGCCGTGTGGCTGCACGGCACGTCAAAACCCATCTGGACGACAGGGAAGAGCAATTCAACAAGGGCTTGCGGTGTGGATGGGATTGGTTCTGTGGAGTGTTTTTTAAGAAGTCCCAGGTTCAGTTTGCCCTCCCGGGGCTGCTGGGTCTCAGGTCTTTTGCTGAAGGACTGTGAGCACACAGGCCAGCCCACCTCCGCCCCACTACCCCACGGAGTCTGAGCTCCTTTCCAGCTCACTCTCCCTCAACTAGTGGATACCCAAGGCCGGTGCGCACAGGGGTAAGGAGGGATTTTTCAATTCCAGCTGACTTCCACTTCTTCCGGCATGAACGTGTATTATGGCTTCCTTCCTGCTCGGCCCCTACACAAACTGGGGGACTCCAGGACTGCACGCAGCAGTCTGCAGAGTTTTCTGGCCATACCCAGTGCACCTCCCAGCCCTGACCCACGACTCTGCGTCCTCCAGCACCGAGCCAGAGCGGCGCCCTGTGACCCTGAGGGCCCGAGGCCTTACCCATCAATGGGGTGCTGGTCCAGCTGGCCAAACTGCCAGTGCACGGGGAAGATGTACATGTTGTAGTTCTTCTCGAAGTCCCGGGCCAGCAGCTCCACGGGGTGGTCTCCAGCCTCCAGGCGCTTCTCGTTCTCATGGATCTTCTTCACCTGTGAGAGCAGATGCTTAGTGACAAAGGGTCCAGGGGAGACCGTCCAGGCCAGGGAGGGCCCCTCCTCTTCCGACAGTAGGCGGGAGCCGGAAGAGACCAGCCCAGGCCAAGGTTCGAAATGAGGGAAGGCAGTGGCATAGATGGGTACCAGCATCTCACCCACAAAAGCGGAGGCCTGGGGTGATCTCAAAGCGGTCTATCTGCCTGGAGCTGTCCCACCAAACGCACCTGGGGAGTGTGTGAAAATGCAGCTTCCTGGGCCCGGATTCACAGAGACACTGATTCTGTGGGCCCGAGATGGGGCTCGGGAATCTGCACGTTATCGGTACTCCAAGTGCTTGATATGTCCAGTAACGTTAAAGATCCACAGATCAGAAGGAAAAAGCAACTGGGCCGTTTGTGCTCCTTTTGTTTAACACTGGGCCAAACAAAGTGAGCAGGTCTCTCTATCACAGGGCTCCTCGGGCTTTAAGACATGAACGTGTATTATCAGCCTCCAAAGGCAGCGAGAAGCCGGCGTCCCAGCACCCAGAATAAGGGCACTCGTCAGCGCCGCGGTGTAGGCTTACACGTGGGGGCCTAGTTCTAGGGATGGGACTGGATCTCAGCCAAGCCGGGGCCAGGAGCCACCTCGCTCAGTGCCAGGCAAGGGCCCTGGGACAGGCTGGGAAGAGAGCACTTACTCGCAGCTTCTGCTTCTCGGTCAGAAGGTTGTTGTCCTCGTCCCTTTCGTACAGAGTGACCAGGACGTTCTTGAGCCAGTCCCGCATGCGCAGGGGGAATTCGGTCAGCTCGGAGTCCAGGCAGGGGGGGATGTCTAGGGTCCAAAACACGAGAGGGGTCAGCACAGACCCCGACTCTCCCTGCCTGAGGGCCAACGTGCTGGCTGGGCCACTCTTCTCACCCAGGGCCTCCTCCTACAGCTATCTCAATCGATGGCCTGGGCACAGTGGCTCGGCCTTTCTGGGACGGTTTCTCACACCACAGTGAGCAAAGGAGATTGTGTGGGGGGAGAAAGGTTCCACTGAGCCACGTCTGCTCTTCCCTAGGCCTGATCTAGTCTGCTGAGGGAAATGGTTCACTCCAGTGACTCCTGCACTTTTCTGGGTGATGGGGCTCTGAAAGCAGAGGTCCAGGTCCCACGCTGGTGATACCAACCTTTGGGAGGTGTTTGAGCTGGGAGGTCGAATAACATTATCCATAGGCCCAGCTTAGCTTTGGTGGGGAGGTCAGTAATACTTACCCACCAGAACATTCTTCATGATGATTCCATCCTGATCTTTGGAATTTAGAATCCCAGAATGTCAGACCAAGTCTACCCTCTTATTGGACTTATCAAAGGTCAGCATGGGGCAGGGCGGGGGGAAGGGGCTTGCTCAAGGCCACGTTATCAGAACCTCATCCACCATCCCTGGCATGTGGTTGCCCTGGGGCTTAGAGGTCTGTCCTTCCCTCATCCTGAGTCTAGGGAAAGTCCCCTCTGTGGTTAGGACAACTACCTTCTCCACCACCAGCTGGGGAGTGGAAGGGAACATCTGTGGTGGACACACTAGGATTTGGAGCAAGTGAGCAACACATCCCAGAGGACAGAAAGAACCACTTTGGTAAAAGGCCTCTTGGCCCACTCCTCAGTCTCACTGCCCAAGGATTCCTATCAGCATTCCTCCCCAGCCTCCTGAGCCCCATAACTGGGAGCATGGGGCTGACCACGGGAGAACCTGGTTTTCTCCTCCACCTTTCTGAACCCTGCACACCTTCACGAAGCCGGTGAGTGGCTCTCCCCAGTGCCATCTGGTGCCAGAATGTACCAGAGACACCACATGGGTGTTGTCTTGGAGGAGGATGTGGCCTTGGGTGTCTGAAGTGATAAGGAGACTGCCAATGCTGAAAGAGGCACCTGGGCCAGTGGGATCTGCACCTGGAATCACTAACAAGAAGCTAGACAGTATCCTGGCATCCCTTCCCCCAACACCTGACTCCCAGGTTTCTAGAGGAAAGTGGTTAATCGTAGGTCTTAAGTGGGCAGACCGGAATGTGATGGAGTGAAAAGGCCAAGGATAGGGCAACGCTGAGTAATGGGGCCTGAAGGAAACTGACTGGCATGCCTCATATTTTAAAGCATTCAAGTTCAAATACAGTGAAACCTTGGATTGCAAGCGACTTGTTCTGCAAGTGTTCCATAGATGAGCAAGCATTTCTGATACAGTTTAACTTGATAAGTGAGTGACGTCTTGCAATACGAGTAGCATGTGTTGCTGAACATCACGTGATCGCAACTGGGCCAATGGGTCTTCTCTGTCTCTCTCTTTCTCTCTCTCTCACTGTGGGATTGTGGGTGATCGTCTCCCATGCACAGATGCTGGGTCTCAGGCCACAATGTTTGGCAGAAATCAGTGATTTTTCAGAAGGTTGGAAGGTGCCCGCAACTGGCACTAGTGTATTTTTTGTCCCTTCAAAGCACCTATGGACAGCCCTCCGCTGTTCCATACAAGAGTGAGCTTAGGAACGCTCTGCTTCATTCTGGGTCAGGCTGCCTGCAGATCGAGACCCTTTCCTCGGCTGCCTTGTTGCCAGTTACATTCGATACAGTCTATGACAAGAGTTTATTAATACTGTACTGTAGTCAACATCCATGCGAGTGTATACAATGGCCCCCATGCAGAAGGAGATTCCACTGAGCCAATAGAGAGCAGTGATTCCGTTAGCGATAGTGAAAGTCGCCCTACACAATAAACTTCCTCTCTCTTGTCTTCCTCACACCGGCCACGAAGGTTTTCAAAGGTAAGTGCAGGTTAATTTGTTTATTTTTCTTTAGATTTTATATGTTCTTTGTTATTTTGTATTATATTACAGTATTGTAATCACTTTATATGAATATTTTTGGGATGTGGAACGAATCATCTGAGGTTCCATGATCTCTTACAGGGAAATTCGCTTTGATACACAAGTGCTTTGGATTACAAGCATGTCTCCAGAATGAATTATGCTCGCAAACCAAGGTTTTACTGTCTTTTAAAAACACTTTATAGGCCCAGAGAGAACATCATTTTTGCTTTGCCATATTGAAGCACTAAAGATTTGGGTTAGCCCTATAGAAGAACATCCTCATCAGTAGAGAAAAGGAAGGGTTGTCTTGGATGCTAGTGGAAGGATCCAAAAACCCTCCCTGACCTCCACAACTGCTCAGTCCTTCCTGGGAGGTGTCCCGAATGCAGAGCCGAGAGGCAGCTACTCCTAGACAATCATCCCATTTTATAAATGGCAATCCTGGGCGCCTGGGTGGCTCAGTAGGTTCAACATCCGACTCTTGACTTCGGCTCACCTCATGATCTCATGGTTAGGGGCCTCGGCCCTACATCAGCACAGAGCTGTTTGGGATTCTCTCTCTCTCCGTGTCTCCCCCTCCCCTACTTGTGTGTGTGCACATGTGTCCTCTCTCTAAATAAATGAATAAACATCTAAAATGTAGTGAATGGCAATCCTGAGGCTCAGAGAGGGAAAGAGACTCGCCCAATGTCACGAAGCACGGGGGTGCAGAGCCCTCATCAGCGCCAGCTCAGTGCTCTCTCCCCGAGATGAGGCACTGGAAGAAGCCAAGGACAGACTCACATTTGCAAGGCCCAATGTAGTCCAGGTGGAGTTTGTGGCCCTTCTTGGTGCCCTCCAGGGTGCACTTGGTGGCAAAGAAGTGGCAGGAAGAGTCGAAGGTCTTGTTGTCATTGCTGCACACCTGCAAAGCATAGAGCACAGAGGGCCACGCCCTGATTCCCAAAGCCCTTCACTGGCCCCACCATCCTTGCCCATTTCAGAGATGGGGACGCGAGGGGCCAAGCAAGGAATGTGATCAGCCCAAGGTCAGGCGGTGGGTTAGTGCCGGGGCTGCAACAAGAACCCACTCCGTGGGCTCCCGGGCCGATGACGAGCCCATGGCGAGAGCCACTGTTGGCCTCTGAGCGGAGGTACAACTGAATCAGGCAGAGATATGGGAAACAAGCCTGGCAGATATGGAAAGGAGGAATGAAAGATGGGGGGTGGTGAACAGGCAGAGTACAGAAAAAAGTTAATGCAGAAAGCCTGGGACTGTCATCCTTAGCAAGGCCGGCTTGCGATATTGGCCCTTGGCTGGCATCTGGGAACTTGGCCGATAAACAATTCCCTGCACCTGCTATAAAACTTTCCACAGATGATAAGGGTGCCTCACTGAGCCTAGGCTGCTTGTACAAACGTTACGATTTGTGCTGAACATCTGCTTTCCTTCTGGAAGTCTGGAATTCGGGTACGTGCTAGGCAGAGGGTGCCTACGTGACTAGCGCTCAATGAAAACTTTGAGTGCGAGTCTCTAATGGGTTTCCTTGAGCAGAAACATTGTTCACACGTGGCTGCATCTTTGTAGCTGGGGAAAGAGTGCATTTTGTGAGACCCCTCATGCGAGTGGAGAAAGCAAGCAAGCCTGGGCCTGGATTCCTCTAGGCTCTCCCTACATCTTGTTCTGTGATTTACTGTGTATCTTTAATATGTCACTGTAATAAGTCTTAGCTGTGAGCACAACTGCACATTGGGTCACGTGAGTCCTCCTAGTGAATCTCTCTCTGCACGTGGGGGTGGCCAAGCAGAGATGCCGCGGGGTGCACGAGGACTGTGGCAGGAAGTATCTGTGTTAGGAGGCAGGGAGCCTTGTGTGGAACCTCCTGTACATACTCACTATGGCTTCTAGATCACCGCAGAGGGAGAGTTGATGGGCACTGGTGACCAGTGGGATGGGAGTAAAAGGGTGAGGAGGAGGAAAGACCTGACAACGATGCTAAAATTTGGAGCCCAGAGGATAAGTTGTATTGGGGGGACACTACTGATGGAGAACCCGGATGGGAGGTTGTGGGAACAATGCCGGTACCAAATATGCTGTCCTGAGCTAGGTCATCACTAACACATTGGTTGTCATGAGTGGACACTCAATAAATAATTACACGGATGGATCGATGGATGGTTGGTTGAGTGAATGAGTCCTATTAGAGGCAGAATGGATGGGTTTGAAAGCTTTTTTTAAATAGCATATATTGGGTACTAAGTACAAAGCACTACCTAACAAATATCCACAACCACCCTATGAAATAAAGACAATCTCTATCCCCATGTCAGAGATGACAAAGCTGAGACTTGGAAAGGTTCGACATCTAGCTAAGATCTCACAGTTGACACGGGTGGAGATAGGGTTTGAAGTCAACCTTCAGTCTGACCCCAGAACCCACATTTTTGGATGCTTTGCTAGGCTGCTCCCAAGCACTGAAGTCCCGATCTCAGTGTCTGATGTTCTTGATATGTTCCCTTCTGGATCTGGTACAGAGCTGGGAACCTAACGGTGCCAAATAAATCCTTATCGGTTGCTGGAGACACATGGTGACGGACAGAGCCTTACCTCCACTTTCCTGCTGTGACCAGTGTGGGGACTTCTGAGACTGGAACTGCCCCACAGAGTCACCAGGCCACCAGTGTTCTGGGCAGCCACTCCATGTTTGCGAAGGCCCAATCCCCCAACTCCCGGCCCTTACCTTCTCAAACTCGCCAATGGGGGCAGGGCAGCTGGTAGGGTCCTGGCACACGCACATGGGGGTGTTGTTCTCATCCAGCTCACACACTTTGCCATGTTTGCAGTGGTGGTTCTGGCAGGGGTCTGGTAGAGTACAAGGGCGTGTAGTTAGCACCACCCGGTCCACCCGAACCCAACCAGACTGATCCCGGGGCAGAATTCCTCTCCTGGGGCCCCCACTCTGGGCTTTGGGCAGCCCCGAGTCCTCCTTTCTCTTCTGCTGAGCCCAGCAATTGGCATTTAAGGGAGAAATTGGCTCAGTCTAGGGATTAGAGATTCAGTGTGAGGTCAGGGTCGGGCACATTTTGGGGGCCTGCAGGCTTCATCTGGGACCTAGGAGCCCTGGATACCATATGACTCCCTTGAGGATCGAAGCAACCATTGTGTTCTCAGCTCTGTTCCTCAGTGATAGTGAGGCGTTTTTGGATTATAAAATAAACTTTCTAGAAGGATGGAAAATCAGCTGTTGTCATGGAGCCAGGGAGCTGTGAGGCCAAGCAAAACAGACTTGAGTGGCTGTAAAGGAAAAGGGAGAAGAGCCTTGTGGCCTGCAGTGAACAATAGAGCCCAGCTGTGTCTGGTAAACACCGGATGAGGGTGGGCCTGGAAGAGGGAAGGAACAGACCCATTAGATGCCCCTCTGCTCCGACAAAAATTCTGTGCCCTCAGGATGACAGCTCAATCTAGCCATTTCCTCCTGGTGCTTGATTTGGGGTATTTTAGTCATTCTTTATTGGATGCCTGCCCTGCCAGGCGGTGGGCCAAGTGCCCTTGTGCTTTATCTCATAATCCTCCAACAGCCGTGGGGCGAGGGTCTGCCATCTTTGTCATCCCTGGGTTAGAGGTGAGGAAGCGGGCTCAACGGAGCTAAGGCTGTCGGAGGGCACTCGCAGAGGGAGTTGGCAAGTTTAAAGGCAAGCCTACGTGGGTCTGCCTCCCAAGTCCACGCTGTTAACCCCTTGGGTCGGAGATGCCAGCACGGTGTGCCGGAGCCGATGGCCCTAGGACAGTTCGGTCCTTCTGGCACGAACTCCAAGGGTAGCATTATATGAGCTTTGTCAGGTTTCCAGGCCTTATTTCCTCACAGCTGTGTGAAACAATTTTCACATAAACTAAGGAGTATAAAAGCTCCTGGAGGTCTGTGCCCGTGTGAGACAGGGGCTGAGACACAGGTCATCGAGGAGCTCGGGGACCAGATGTGACCTGCGGCCTCAGTGGGAACGTGAAGCCCAACTTTGGAATCAGGGCGGACAGCTGTGAGGGGAGAAGGCCATTTCTAGCTTGGGAACATCCTTTGCTGAGACCCACAGCCTGGCTATAAACAGATCATTCCCAGATTCCGGAGAATATTCCCAACCTTTGAGTCAACACTGTTCCTCCTCCACAGCCACCTCCCCCCGCCCCCCCGGGGGGAGGACCTCACCCTGAATTTCCTTGGGAAGGAACCTCACGGAGGCTGTCCCCACGCCCCAGGCTCAAGCAGTGGAGTGCAAAGCCTGGATGTGACAAGACACGAGAAAGGGACCTACTTTCAGCCACCACTTCCTGTTCGGCTTCCTCGGCACCTTCGTCAAATTCTCCCACTTCCACCTGCACGGGGTTGGCTCCCACAGGTCCCTGGGGGTGGGGGGAGAAGAGTGAGTCCAATGGCCCCTACCCGCAGAGGTAAAGACTGGAGGGGACTTGCTTGGGTGCTTCAGGTCCCACGAGAGGAGAGATGAGCCGGAAAGGTATGCCAGGCCCAGGGCACCCAGAGAGCACAGATGCCAGCGTCAGAATTAAGAAAGACCCCTACAGGCCCACCGAGGTACCTCAGAGGCCCCGAGGGGTGTTAGGGCAGGAGGGGTACCGAGCCCGCCATCCCCGCCAGCCGTGCCACAGCAGCTCCCCTTCGTGTTTAACGTATGGGGAGACTGTGGGTGATCACCTAAGAAAAATCGCCCCACAGCTTAGAAAGAAAACATTTCAAACTCACAGCTCCCACCTCCAGGGTTTCACTGAACGAGGAACATTCAAGAACGGGTCAGGATTGGGGGGTACATGGCATTCACCTCGGTGCTATGCGTGCACACGGGAAGGGGCAAATGTCCCGTTCCAGGATCGAGACTCCCAGCACCCTGGTTTCTCCAGGGAATGGATGTGGACATCTGGGGACCCTACCCACCTACCTCTGCCACCTCAGCCACGGTTTCCTCTACCACCTCTGTCTCATCGGGCAGGGCTTCCTGTTGCTGTTGGGAAGAGAAAATGGGGTGCAGGGAGGTCAGGGCCAGCTTCACCTCTGAAGCGCCTCCAGCCTGGGGAGCTGGGAGAGCAGCTCCCTGGAGATCCCGAAGGCTGTGCCTCAGGGACTGCCATGGGTAGGGTGATGAGGGCAAAAGGGAAGCCAAACACAGGGGCCCTGTGGAACGCTGGAGCACCCCCCTTTATATATTTTATATCTGGGGTGTCTCTCCCAATAAGATTCAGCTTGGAAAAGCACTTTCATTGCTTTGAACTCCTATGAATCTGGAAACCACTGATGCAGACCGACTCCCTTCATCTCATAGATTGGAAAACTGAGACCCACGGGGGCATGAACACCGCGAATCTTAACAGATGTCATTATCTTTTCCGCAAGTATGATGTTCTTATCATGAATTTGTTATTCTTGCCATGTCAACTTGGAGTAGGAAGAAGCAAGGTAGCATACAACTCTGAGGTGCCTGGCTGCTTGGGGCTCCTTCTTAGCAATGGCTAACCCTGCCAGATCTTTTGCCAAAATCTACCTGCCGGAGTCCACCGTCACTCACACCTCCTAGTGGAGACAGGCCGAGGGAACCCTAGGTTGCAAGAAACTGTTTGTCTGCCGCACCCTTCTTCCCCTCTCTTCCGGTAACGGCTTCCGGATTAGCTTTGAATGTCCACTGCTGGCCCTCTGCGTGCAAGTCTAAGTCTTGGAGGGACGGTCTGTCAGTCAGGGTGCTCTACACGACCCCTGGCCAAGAAGCAGGCCCAGGACCCAAGCTCAACTGGATTGGTTCTCCTTGAATTTTTTTTTTAGATCGTCTTGGCACGTTTTCTCAAGAAGTGAAAGCTTTGGAGCAGATCCATTCAAATGGCAGCATCTCCGAGACTGTTCTCACCTCCCAGATCTTGGACCTGTCCTTCTCCAGCCCTCCCCAAGGCCTTAGAGTTCATAATCTATCCCTGTAGATATCCTTCCCCCTCCTAATGTGGTGAGACCGGAGCCTGTTGCTTGCAACCAAATAGTCCTCACTGACTTGAAAACTAACCAGCCCTCTCTCTGTGGGTGCTAAAAGTTCACCTTCTCCTTACATGGAAATCTCTCTTCCCTGGACTCTCCACGCAGGGGTCCTCATCTCAATTTTTCTCCTGAGCTTCTTAGTGTAAGAAAAATCTTTTTTTTTTTTTTTTAATAAGGCACAAAATGAGATAGGGAAGCCCTCGCCCCTCCAAGTATCCACGGCCGGTAGAGTCGGTGACTCTGATGGAGGGAGACCGAGCGGATATGCTGTTTGAATACTTACAGGAGCTGCCAAGGCCCTCCCGGCCAGGCAAAGGAGGAAGAAGATCCAGGCCCTCATGATGCTGGGAACCCTGCAAGGGGACGGAGATGGAGAATTGAGTGAGTGGGAGGCTTCTTGACGGAAAGCCCCTTCGGAGCTGAATTCCTGTGATATCTGAGATAAAATTTAGGTGGTGCATGCAAAGGGATAATGGAAGGTGCCAGAGGAAATTGCTTTTATTCCATTCTCTTCCAGTTCCGACTGTATGAGGAGAAAGTCTCAGCTTGCTGCTAAGGTGTCTTCGATACCTGTCTAGCACTCCTCTCTCTTCCTTTTTCTTTAAGTTTATTTATTTATTTTGAAAGAGAGAGAGAGAGAGAGAGAGAGAGAGAGAGAATGAGCAGGGGAGGGGCAGAGAGGAAGAGAGAGAGAATCCCAACCAGACTCCACTGCGACGTGGGACTTGAACGCACAAACCATGAGATCATGACCTGAGCTGAAATCATGAGTCAGACGCGCTTAACTGACTGAGCCCCCCAGGCTCCCCGCTCCTTTTTAACAGAGAGCAGGCCTCCAGCTCAGAGCCTCCACAGGAAACTATATCCAGCTGGAATTCAACAGAGTTGTTTTGTCTTCTTTGTGTTTTTTTTTTTTTTTTTATAGTTTCCTTCCATTTATGACAAAAGACAAAAGATTTTTCCGCTTACGGTAAAGATATAAAGTCTTTTTTCCCGATACATTTATTTAAGTTTTTAAAATTTTTTTCATGTTTTTATTTATTTTTGAGACAGAAAGAGAGAGACGGAGCATGAGCAGGGGAGGGTCAGAGAGAGAGGGAGACACAGAATCTGAAGCGGGCTCCAGGCTCTGAGCTGTCAGCACAGAGCCCGACACGGGGCTTGAACTCATGGAGTGTGAGATCATGACCTGAGCTGAAGTTGGATGCTCAACAACTGAGCCACCCAGGCGCCCCCATTTATTTAAGGTTTAAAAAAGTAGCTCACCAGGGGCGCCTGGGTGGCGCAGTCGGTTAAGCGTCCGACTTCAGCCAGGTCACGATCTCGCGGTCCGTGAGTTCGAGCCCCGCGTCAGGCTCTGGGCTGATGGCTCGGAGCCTGGAGCCTGTTTCCGATTCTGTGCCTCCCTCTCTCTCTGCCCCTCCCCCGTTCATGCTCTGTCTCTCTCTGTCCCAAAAATAAATAAACGTTGAAAAAAAAAATTTAAAAAAAAAAAAAATAAATAAAAAAGTAGCTCACCAAAGGTGGTTGGCTAACTAGTCAAGTTTGGGCAATACTGAACCAGATCATCTTCAGGGACCCTTAATCCCTGATGTTACGGAATTCTTTTTTTCCCATCCTCCAAACCCTCCTCCTCCTCCTTTTCCTCCTCCTTTCTACCCTCCGAAAGAAAGGGGGAAGTTAATAGGCAGAGACCTCCTGCCACTTTGAGACAATGAGATCTACATTCTAAAAGAAAGAGGGGTGCCTGGATGACTCAGTCATCATGCTCTCTCTCTCTCCCTCTCAAAAATAAATAAACATTAAGTAAATGAAACAAAGAGCAATAGTCTTGGAGTGTGACCAGTGGACAGCCACATCTGTCTCCATTCTACCCAGAAGGGACAGCACTTCTCTGGATCCCCCAGGGAAACTATCCAAATGCTCGCTTATGTTCATCTTTTCTCTTCTTTCCCCCTCACAGCTGAAGGATGTTAGCTGAGATCTAGAACCTTCTCCTGCCCTGGTCGCTGCTAAGACCTCATCCTCTGGATGCTAAACCCTTGGCTCCAAAAATCCCATGACTGCAAGGGATTTGGAGGCAGAATCTTCTCTGATGATTCATTGCCAAAATGCCATCCCTCACAAAGGAACTGTGGTGGGCACGTTTTATTTCTTGTTCTAACTAGATGGACTTCTATTCCCAGATGGCTTTAGAAAGTTCTTCCTTATATGGATCCAAACTTGCCTCCCTCCAACTTCTGGTCTACTCTGTTCCTCCTCCTGTGGCTACGCAAAAACAAGAATTCTCCTCTGCCTCCAAGCAGCGTTTAGTCAAGGTGGGCAGCAGCCGTGTCTTCCCTCTTTTGTCCCCACAAACGTCTATATCGGGCTCGTCATTCCTAGTTCTTTCCAAGACTTTTCGACCGGCCCAGCTCCTTGGAGGTACCCTGGCATCATGGAAAAAAACAAACACGCAGCTTGGAATTCAATGCCAGGGGATCCTGATCAGCCTCAAAACGACCTTGGTTATTGGTTAAAATCACTGATCCTCTCCAGACCTTGCTTCCCCTTCCATTAGTTGTGAGGGTCAGACCAGGTAAGCTTTGAGGTTGTAGGCTGGGTTCTTAAAATGCCCTTAAAATGTCACAGGCACACGCTGGTCTTGGCATGTGTCCTCACCTGTGGTATAACCCGTCTTCCCTTGGACTATGGTATTTGGACAGTAGAAACAGGCAGAGGGAGAGCAGATTCATAATGGCCCTTTATTGTATTAAAATCCACCTAAAACCTCACCTCTTATTTCACGGCGTGTGTATGAAATAAAAGTAATAGAAATTAAGAGGAATCAACCTGGGAGCTTGGCATCGCTTCACCCTGGCTCCAACCCCCAGACGAGTCCAGTCTTCCCTTTCCAGGAAATTTTTAGAATGTTCCTGCCCCACACAGTTGTATGCTTGTTTCCCCACCACCCCCCCGCCCCGCCCCAGACCTACAAGTGGAAAAATCTCTGTTTGCTTTCCCATTTGAAAGATACAAGCAAGACAACTCCCCACATAGGATTTTATGAATGGAGCAAGAGAGAAACATCAGTGAAGGACTTGTCTGGGGCTGTTTGAAGTTAAAGGGTCAAAGTGAGACTGGGAACTAGAAGGAAAAAAAAAAAAAGGTGTTGTCTGGGCTCCAGTGACAGAGAAGTCATGTCATCGGAGAACTACCCCAGCCAGGACTGGGAATGTAATGAGCTTCCGATTGAAAAACCAGGAAGGCCAGTATCTCCAGTCTGTCCCTCACGTGAGCAGAGGAACCATGTTCCTTTCCCTCCTTGACCAGGGAAAGGTCTGTTGGTCAGCTCTTTGGTCTGTCCTGCCTCTCTACCTTCCTGCATTTCTTTCCTAGTGGCACAATCACCCTTCCTGCCGCTGGTTTTGCAGCCAGAACCAAAAAATAGTTCTAAATCTTGTAGTGCGTTTAGCGTCTAAAGGGCTCACATATGCACTGTTCCCCTTGGAGCCTGTGCTGTGACACACGGGCAGACACGGCACGGGAGGGCTTACAGTCCCACTTTCCTGATGAGCTTGCGGTTGAGAGGAGGAAATCGTGCAACATTCAGGCCTTTTCCAAGTCAAACTCCCCGGGCAAACTACCTTCTTGTGGAGTTGGGTTGGGCCTATTTAGGGATTATGTCTGGTGGGGGAGTGGGGGAGAAATGCAGAAAGTGACAGTGTTAAGAAAATGACCCAAAATCTTAGAGAAAGCGTGAATTTCCAAAATTTGGGCTCCTGCCCAGTGCCCAGGGCTACATCACCAGTCCCAGAACCCTATGCCTCCAGATGATGGGCTGAGAGGGAAGGAGGATGTCTGGACTATTCTTCCTGCATGGCCACACTTTCTACACGTGCATAAGATCCCCGAGGCTCTCGGAAACAGGTCTGGCAAAGGGGCCAGCCGTCCATCCCGCAGAGCTGATGGGGTGCAACAGTAACCCCAGTGAGGTCAGAACACAGAGTCAAACCCCAGCATTCAGAACACATCCTCTGCCAACCAAACCTAGATCCGGTGCGCCCAGTGAAAATATAAACAGCCCCGTAGAAATGACTGGTAGCGAATGAAGACTCGCTACCTTGTATCTCTTTAGCCCGTGGTGATGCAGATGTCTATCCTTTTCAAAGTGTTTTCACAATCCAGCATCCCGCTGGGGGCTCAAGGCATGTCTTCCTGCCCCGTAGTACAGGTGAGAAGGTGAGGCCCAGAGAGGGGAAGACATCTTCCCAGAGCCCCAGGGAGTGAGCAGCAGGGCTGGGTGAGGACCCAGGCGGCCCCGCTCCACCCCTGGCGGGCTCTTCGTCTCACAGTTTCCCTTGGCAGCTGCTACCTCCCAGGTGCTCACCTGAATGGAGCCCAGTTGGGCTGTGAACTGGCCTGAGTTGCAGGGAAGGAAAGTAGCCTGGGCCAGGGGAGGAACAGGAGGCGTGTTTCCCTTGGCTTGGTGGTCACCAAATGCAGACACCGCTCACTCCCACCCCACCGCCGCCTCCTCCCCCTGTTCCGTACATCGAGTCCCTTCCTTTTTGCCTTTATTTGCTCTGGAGATGGCTGAAAACCCGCCCGTGGCTGCCAGCAGGACCTGAAGCTGAGGTCACTCCTCTCTTTAGAAAGACTCCGGGGATGGAAAAGTGGAAAAGTACAGTCAGCACCCCCCCCCCCCAGTTCATCTCCCTCAAAATATAAAGGGCCTCCTTTGGGCTCTCCTTGGACACTGAAAAGTCCCTTGAATGTCAGCACAGGGGGGACATCTCAGAATCATGGAGCCTTAGACTGTGGGCCTTGGAATCATAGGCTCTTAAGAACGTGAAGCACAGAATTTGAGCTGTAATCATCAAATCTGATTTGAAGAGAAAGAGGTTTATGGAGCAGGGCAGTCTAAGAGAACCTTCTGGAGATGATGGAAATATTCTCTACCTGCAGTGTCCAACGTGGTAGCTATGGTTGGCGAGCCCTTGAAATACCGCCAGTGTGGGCGAACTGAATTTTTAATTATATTTCATTGTAATTAATTTAAATTTAAGTAGCCACATGTGGCTAGTGGCTACCATATTGGAGTGATTACACACTTTTATAGAAACGGCAGAACAGAAAGGTAAGCTCGTGGGCTCTGGAGACAGAGCGTACAGATTCAAATCTGCCGCTTAGCAACTGTGTGACCTTTGGAAAGTAACTTTCCCTCTCTGGGCCTCAATTCGTTTCTCCATCGGTAAAACGGAAATAACACACCTACCTTGAGAGGCTCACGGGTGATTTATATGAGGGAATAGAAGTAAGCAGTGCTGTTTGCAAGAACACCCAAGAATCCCAGAATATCTATCCCCCCCTCAAGAATCCAGGGCAAGAACCCCAGCTCTTTGCCTGTGCCCTAAGGAGAAAGGGTGTCGGGGTGGAACAAAGGAGGCATTGCTCCTCTTGGTCAAGGGGACACTATCCCAGCCTCCAGAGAACACAGTGACGAAGCCTGGGCCCCAGGCCGGCCCCTTCGTTGGCCTGCTGACACAAACCAAGCATCTCTCTCCCACTGTTTGGCTTGGAAACAAGGGTTCCAAAAACACACGTTCCTGGTAAACAAGCCTAAAGAGAGAAAAACAAGTCTGGAGGCTAATAAAGGAACCCCCTCTGCGAGCCAGGCCCGCCAGAGAGCTGGGACTTGGAAGGAGGGCCGGGCCAGGCCGGAGACCTGGCACTCACACCAGGGAGAGAGCACAGCCACTCAGAGGTGGTCTCGTGACACAGAAGTCGGGAGTCCTGGGACTGCGGTCTTGGCAGCATTGTTCCCAGCTCACCATGCAAACTTAGGGAAGGCTCCTTCGCTCCCTGGACCACACCTGGCCCTGCTCATGTGCACAATGAGGAGGTTGTTTTAGATCAGTGGTGCTCAAAATTACATAAGCCCTTTCTTTCAATGAGGTCTTCTGCAAAGTCCAATATTTGAAGCAGCTAAAGGCCTTGGCATTTGTTGAAACATGAAGGCGTTTATCTGTTCAGTGAATCAGCGTGAAATTAAAAAAAAAACAAAAGCAGGCAAAAGTGATGCTGAGAAGGGGGCTGAAGGTCCTACACACTCGGACACCCCTGAGACATGTTGGAGCATCTCTGGGTTCTCCTATAAACACAGTTTGCAAACCCTGGGGCAGCATGGTCCCTACGGTTTCTATGGCTCTGGCTTTCTAAGTCAGCTCAGGCAGAAACCTTTCGGAGTATCACCCCACCCAGCCTGTCCCTGGACTCTGCTTCCAATTTTAATATTTCTTGCTGGAAGAGAAGAATCTGAGGGAAATTCAAGCTCAAGCCCAGAAGTGAAGAGGTTCTGGGGCAGCTCTGAAGCAGCCCCAGAGTCTGGGACTGGGATCAGCCCGAGATTCCATAAAGGCATCTAAGATGCCACGTTTCACTGTTTCATCATGGTTAGGAGAGGCCTCGGGTGGAGCTTCAGGCTTTCCTCCTTGGCTCCCTCTAGGGGCCACTGCTGCAAATGGGGTGACCACAAATGGAGGGGATGAGAGCTCAGACTGTCACATCCCTAGGATAGTAAATACATGGTGAATATGTCTCCACATGCTCCTCCAGTGCATGTGGCAGACATTACTAATCAAGCACAGGATCTTTTTCCCCTAAAGTGCAGAGTGGCGTCTAAATCTTGAACAGGGTTCGGGGCGCCTGGGTGGCGCAGTCGGTTAAGCGTCCGACTTCAGCCAGGTCACGATCTCGCGGTCCGTGAGTTTGAGCCCTGCGTCGGGCTCTGGGCTGATGGCTCGGAGCCTGGAGCCTGTTTCCGATTCTGTGTCTCCCTCTCTCTCTGCCCCTCCCCCGTTCATGCTCTGTCTCTCTCTGTCCCAAAAATAAATAAACGTTGAAAAAAAAAATTAAAAAAAAAATAAATCTTGAACAGGGTTCTTCTAGCAGCCACTGCCTATGGATTGGCGTTGGCAAGCCATGCGAAACCTCTCTGCCATGCTTGTGATTTGAAAGACAAAAGGAATTGAGGCTCAGAGAGGAAAAGTAGCTCACTTAAGGGTCCCACAGCAGGCGGGTGTCAAAGCTTCACTTCCAGATGTTCAGAAACCTCCAGATGTTTACCTTGTTTCGTTTCTTATTTCATCTGATCAGTCTGGGATCCTCATGCCATGACTAATATAAGATGGCCCAGAGGGATCCCCGGATAAGATAGGCTAATAACCAGTTTCTGAAAGAACCCAGTTCTGGACACAGTTGGTATCTCCATCCATATTTTTTCTATAGACACCGAGCTCTATGTCTTGAGAATGGGGGCAGAACTAATTTCCTACCTAAGCCACCTCTCCCTCCTGGATAACAGGAGGCTGTTTTTCTAAAGGCGTCTGCCAAGTCACCGCTTGTGGCCTCTGGCTCTGCTCAGCCCAGCCATCCCCGAGCTCAGGGTTGGGGTCAGGATCCAGGCCGTCTGCTGTAGAGAAGAGGTGGCTTCGTTAATCCCCAGGGTTGGCCGAAAGCTCAGCCCCAGCCCTCTCTTACCTCCTTTAAAGACAGGATAGGGAGGGAGCCAGCAAGAAGCAAATGAACAGCCACCTATTAGCCACATTGTGCCGTCCTGATGGCATAATTCCCTAATGAGGCCTGGGATAGGCCATTGCTGGCCCGCAGAGGAGAGAGAGAAAGTACTGCTCCTCACTTATCATCACAGGGCCTGTTGCCTGTACAAACACGAAACCAAAGTGATCAGGTGAAAACAAAAAAAGAAAGAAGGAAGGAAGGAAGAGAGAGAGAGAGAAAGAGAGAAAGAGAGAAAGAAAAAGAAAAAGAAAAAGAAAAAGAAAAAGAAAAAAGCGAACATTTGGATATTTCCGAACATCTGAAAGTTAGGCTCAGACATCAGTTGGCTGTGTGACCTTGAATGAGTTATCTTCCCTCTCTGATCCTCAGTGTCTCTATCTGTGAAGTACAGCCAGCGATTTGGTACTGTAGGTGTGTGACACGTCTACCTCCTTGTCATCGTCTGTAGTTACGTGTGGCTACGCACAACAGTGTGTGGTTGCAAATGGTAGTTGTGTGTGTGTGTGTGTGTGTGTGTGTGTAATGGACAGTGTGTCTGTGTGTAAGTTACGTATGGCCCTGAAGACCCTGTGAAGCTGTGTATGTGTGTCTTTGTGTGTCCACATGGCTCAGCATCTGTCTGTTTCGGCCTGTGGAGGGAAGGGTCAGAGTTTGTATGTGCATCAAGGTGCACACCTGGGACTGGTCTGTGCTGTGTTGTGAGCCAGCATACGGTTCAGGGAGAGGTATGTGAGAGTATGGCCTTCTGTCTTTGCTCACGTGTGGAGGCACTTATTTTTAGCTCTACCAGTGGGGGCCTGTTGGTAAAAGCCGTGCTTAGAATCTGCATCCTCATGGGTTCGTGTCTGCCCCTGTTTATCTCCGCACACCTACGTAAATAATCTCAAAAGCCACATATTCTCCTATTTACCTCACATCCTGAGCGCTTGCCTTTCCACCATCATCCTTTCCTATTTATAGCTTATTTTCATCAAGGAAAGCTGCTCTTGTAAATAGCAACCCCCAGCCATGCTATTGGTTGACAAGTCTCCTCGGAGGGATAAAGGTTTTAGCAGGACTATTATGCAACCCAAGATCCCGTAGCCCCTCCTCTCTTGTTTCCTTTTCAAGTAGGCAAACGGGGGTGTTAAAAGTGTAGGCCAGTTACTCCTTCTCATGAAGGCAACCTCTGGGATTTAGGTTTGCAGGCCCTTTCAGAGCTGGAAGGGCCCCGGGAGACCATCTAGCTGCCCCATTTAACAGATTAGGAAACTAAGACCCAGAGAGGGGAAGGATCTTACCTAATGTCACTCACTGTGAGTTAAGACTCACCTCTACCATAGCCTTGGACAATGCTCTTTTCACACTGGGGGGTACAACACTCTTGGGAAATATGAAGGTGCCCAAATCAAAATGGATTTAAACAATATTTTGCTTAAATTGTGCCTGTCAGCACTTTTAGTAAAGAGAAGTCATATACAAACCCAAGATGATGGAGCTCCCGGGCCAAAAAAAACTGGAAATGATTTCATTAAGTCTCTGGATGCCATAAATTTATCAGTTCTAAAAACCCATTGCATTAGGTGGGAGGACCACAGTTCACCAATTGCTTCCTGTGTGTCAGCCCATTTCTTCCACAGGATAGCCCTTGGAGGTGACGGTTGTTATTGTTCTTTAATCAAGGAAGAAACTGGGGCTCAGAAGGGAGAACCGATTAGTTCAAGGTCAAACGGCACCCCGGGGACAGCAGCGGAACAAAAACTCTTCAAACACCCAAGTCAGGGAGGCTTATCACAGCCCCACAGCTGCCCTGGGATCCTGGGAGATCAGCAGGGCAGGACCTAGAGTTTGCTGTCCTGGTGTCTGGGGATTGAGTGAAGGAGGGGACATTCAGACGGAGCCTGACAAGCCTGACCCTGACGTTCTGAGTCTTTCAGTGTCCCCTCCCAGCCAGCAGGCAGAGACCCTGAAAAAAAGGTTACCGTGGCAACTCACATTCCTCCCAGAATGAGTCACGGCAAAGAAGAGCCTTTCTGTGGGTGGGACTTGGAGAAAGTTTCAAAAGTTGATTCCTTCTCCAGGCACCCCTTCCCCCCTCCTCTCTCCCTCGGCAATTCGCCGCCTTCAGGCTTTGTCGATGTGGCAGCTGAGCACTGTGAGTTAACCCTCTCTTCCCCCAACCACTCTCTTTCAAAATTGTTTATCCTCCTGCAAATATACATCTGCTTCCAGTCCCACCCACACTCCATCTCCCACGTCGTCATGCCCTCTGGCTATCTGGGGGTAGTGCATCCATTTGAATATATGTTAAGACTAAAGGCTGTGAATACCCCTTGTTCTCGTTCTCTCTGTCTCATACACACACACACACACACACACACACACACTACTGTACATATAATTTTAAGTGGCTTGCAGATGCTTGAAGCCCATTCAAAGGCCAGTCCATGGATTCCAGTTTAAGAGAACTTCCCTAGAAAGTTTCAGATGACGTCAGGCACCCAGAAGACCAAGTCCAGTCTTCTTACTTTACAGATAGGGAAACGAAGTCCAGAGGACTCACTTACCTAAGATAACACATAGAATGTGTGCTTTAAGTCTGCCAACCTACTTCTTAATTGCTTCTCAGCACTTCTACCATCAGCACTTGGAGGTGATAGAAATGTAACCCTAGAGAATTGCTGGTGGAAACATTTTCTCCATGTGTTCTGCATAGAATGCTGTCCTTTCTGGAGGAAAACGTGTGCCTCTCTGTTCTCTTTTGGGCAGGCTGGGCTTCCTTGAAGACATGCTTCATCTTAGTGCCCCCTTTATCCTTGATGTGTCTCAGACCCCAGGAAGTCCCCTCATCCCCCAGCCAATGGAGCCAGTGAAGGTAAAGACGGTAGAGATGGGAAGGAGGGCGTCCAAAGAGGACTTAACATCCTCAAAGGCTAGACACCAGTCCCATGTAGAGTTTGGGCTTTTCAAATAAGGTGGTGTGAGAGAGATGCCCTGGGACTCTCTCTTGCCTTCCCCCTTCTCCCCTTCTTGGCACATCCTCTGCCACACCCAGCCTCCCAAAGGACCGAGGTGTCTTGGTTGGATATCAGAAGCCTGGGGTCTTCAGATCTACCTACACTAAGGGCCACTGCCAGTGAGTTCCTGTGTTTATACCCTGGGGCAGCCCCAGATGGGAACAATGCCTAACCCAGGAGTGACTATCTGACGGTGCTATTTCAGAGTGTGTGGGTTGGGGGGGGGGGGAGGGAGGGGTCACTGGGGGAGAATTCCAGGGAAACAGGAACCTTCCCAGGGTGCTGATTAAAGGTGGAGACCCCCCCCCATTTGCTCTCCAGAGATCAATTTATCTCTCATGAAAAGTCCCTTTTGGAGAACAGAACCCCCGACCAAGAACCCAGTCTAGGAAGTATCTTCTGGAAGGGGGAGCAGGGCAGACTCTGGCCGCCCTCTGTCCCTGTGCAGCTGTGACCAGATCAGATTCCCAGGAAAGGAGGCTGCCACATTTGTGAAGGGAGCAAAGAGGATAGGCAGGCAGCCTCTGAAACCAGAGAGCCAAACACACACAGAGAAAACACTCCCCCAAAGACACAATGAGATTATTTTCTGCAAACCTAAAAGGGAGACAAAGTTATACCACCTGAAAAGCAACAGGCAGCCAGTCCGCGGCTCCTGCCCTTCGCGGCAGCGGTGATGGAGCCCAAAGGAGATGCGCGCCCCGTCCCTGACCCAGAGACCTCCCAGCCCAGCTTCTCTTTCTGTACACAAAGTGCAGGAGTGAACTAGGGTGTAGGGGCTGGGCACTGGAGAAGGGGAAGGCCGGGTGGGGGTCGTGCGTACCTCAGTGGCAGGCAGGCGGGCAGCAGGCAGAGTGCTCTGGGCTGTGTGAAGGTCTGCCGGAATGTGGAGGGTTTAGAGCTGGGCAACAGGAAACCACTAGGAGCTCTGGGCTGGGTCTGTCTCCCCTCCACCCCTCAGTCCCTCCTCCTCCTCCTCTGTCTCCTCCTTCCCCCCCTCCCCTGCCTCCCCATAGCCAAAGCTGGCTATGTCTTCCAGATTTTTCTTTCTCTCCTTGCTGTCCTGACCAGACTCCCCAACTCTGCCTGCCTCGTGGGTTCTGGGACTGCTGCCTACACAGACTCATGGAGTGCCAGGGCTGGAAGGGTCCACAGGAATCACCAGGAACAACCTCCTCGTTGTTCAGAGGGGAACTGAGGCCTGGAAGGGGCCAGGGATTACCCAAAGGCCCCCAGGGGCAGAGCCAGGCCCAGATGTCCTGGCTTTGTGACCAGGGATCTTTACAAGAGCCCTCCCGAACATTAGGCCATACTGAGGAGGGCAAAGAAATTCAAGGGGGTTGTATCTGTGACAAAGGCAAAGCCGGGACTCGCCTCTGTACAGACAAGAGAAGCCGCCTCTGGTGGCATCATCATTGATGATTTGGGATGTAATCTAAAAATAACAACTCTGACTCAAGTTGCACCACTAATAACACATAAGAGATGAGCTTTCTAGCCAGGGAATCTGTCATCAGTATAGAGTAGATAAGGTGATTGATGATAGTGATAATAATCATAGAAGTAACAATAGCCAAGGTTTACTGACACTTAATAATCTTCACCAGCAACCCCTTAACTTAGATTTTGTTATGATCCCCATTTTACTAATAAAGAAACAGAGGCTCAGGGGGACTAAGTCACTTGCCCAAGATCACCTGGCTTAAAGTGGTATGGGCAGGCTGAGTCCACATTTCAACTTGGCTCACTCTTATGCTACGTGAACTTCTTGGTACAACGGGTCTTGGTTGAACATTTATGAGAATATTGATGAATATATCAATCATATATATATGATGAATATATATATCATCATATATATGATGAATATATTTATGAGTGCGTTTCTAGGACTTTGAGAGATCCAGGAATTAATACCTGGTCTTTGTCCTCAAGGAGCTTTGGCTGTTGCTGAGAGGGCATGCCTTAAGCATACACCCACTCACACGAGTGGTACAGACTCTGAGGTTTATCCCAGAGTTCAGAGTGGAGGGATTCCTCCGTTGGGGCAGGTGGAGAAGGCTTCCTGGAACAGGTGGCTCTTGAAGCATGGATTTGGTTTGAATAACATGGAAAGAGAAGACTGAGAACACTCTCATAAGCTTCTACATGATATGGCCTCTGCCTCTCTCGCCATCCTGTCCTCTATGCTCACTCTACTCTGGGACACCAGTCTTTCGGTTCCTCGATGACCCCCATGTTGTTCCCACCTCTGGTTCTTTGCACTTGCACTTACCTCTGCCAGGGACAGCTGTCGATCTGAATTTCCTGTGCTTGGAGTTTCCTCATCTGTCAGGTCTCTGTTGTTACCATGTCATCTCCTAAAAGAGCCCCTCGGCCCCCCGTGACCACCCAACTGAAATTAGTCTCCTTGCTTCTCTCACAGGCATAGTTCACCAGTTTACACTCTTTTTTCCCTCCCAGCACTTGCCATGATCAGAAACTATTTGTCTCCCCCACCAGACAAACGATCCATGAGAGCAGGGGCTTCACATGTCATGTTTGCTGTGATGCTCTACGTGTTGAGAACAGTGGCCAAGGCAAAGCTGGCACTCACGCAATGAGGAGGTTGTCTTTTAATAGGGTTCCAGACTGGAATAGTGCCCAACACTGGTCTTCCAGAGACCCTCAACCCTATAAAAATTGATTGTAAATATTTGAGTGGCTGTGCATTCTTCTGAAGAGAAGGCCCAAGGCTTTCTTCAGGCTCCCAAAGGCACTAGTCAGGAATCTAGGAAAGGAATTCTACTCTAGATGATCCCCAAGGCCTCTGCCTGATCCAAAAGCCAAGAGCTGATGCCCTGCGTTGGCTGTTCAATACTGGCTGCTGGCAGACTCCTCAGATAAGTGTTTTGCCATCTGGACAGATGCATATTTTTATAGGATTGGTTGCTATAGCTCCCAGGCATCGTGGGGACTAAAATTAACTAAAATGTTGTGTTTCTTCTTTATAAACTAAGATAATGATTCTGATGAGAATGAACCAATGGAACCATTTCCATGTGGTCTTTGCTTTAGGAATTGGAGAGTGGGTTGGAGTTAGGCTAAGGCTCTGGGTGAGAGGTTCTATCTAGGGGCCACTTGCCAGCCCCTGTGGGGATACCTTGAGCCAAGCTCCCTCTCAGGAAGACTCAGTAGATTTTTATATCTAGGGTAGGAGCACCCCTGGGGAAGCAGGAGCCTCTGAAGCAAGGATGACTTTGACCTAGGAAGGGAAACTGCTAGGACTAAGGCCGGTCTTCCTGCCATCACCAAGGGCTTCAGAGGCAGGGAAAGAAGGGTACCTTGGGCCAGGTGTGATAGACCTGGTTGTGAGTCCCCACTCTGCCACTGAATCAGTGAGTGACTTTGAGCCCATCTCCGCCCCCATATGAGCTACACTGTTTTCCTTTGTAAATAGATTGGACAGCATAATAGTAGTAATAAGAGCCAGAATTTACTAAACACCTGCTATGCGTCAAGCACTGAGCTAAGTCTTTGGCATATATTTTCAGATCTAACCTCTATGAAATAGAAACTATTAGTATCCCCATTTTATAGGTGTGAGAAATGAAGTTCAGATCAGTATACACCCAGGCTCATCCACCAGACACATGGCAATTCAGAGATTCCAACCTAAGTTTAAAGAACACCAGAGCCCAAGTGCTCAACCACTACAATCTACCACCTCCTAAATTTCTCTCCAGCTCTGACAGCAGACTCTAGACCCCACAGCCATTTGGTACCCCTATTCTTAGTTGGGAATGCTGTGTATCCAACATCAGACTGAATCAGCTTTTCAGCTTGCAAAACGAGAAGTCAGTACCTTGGGATCTTCGCTGCCTGCCCACCACCCTGTCCAGCCACCCTCCAGCTGCGTTCTTCTAGACACGACCTACTCTACCTTGATCTTGTCCTTCCCGACCCGAGCACCGATCCTGTGACCCAGTCACAGCCTTGGAACTCAAGGGTGCTTTACTACCCACTGCCTTGGGAATGTGCATGCGTGCATGGCGTCTAGGCTGTCCACACCTCCAGAACATCAGCTACCTCCTTCATTCATTCATTGACTCTACCGCACTGGGGATACAGCAGGAGGTGGGACAGAGACATTCGAATAGCTAAGGTGGGCAATGAACTAGTTTTAGATTGTGATCAATTCTATGAATGAGATAAACAGAATGAAATGAAAAAAGTAATGGGGGGGCTACTTTAGATAGCGTAGTTAGGGTAGGTCTCTCGAAAGACGCAAACTTTGAGAAAAAAAGGTTACATGGTGAGTCAGTGAGGGGTGCGGCGGGAGGAACATTCCGGGCAAGGGGAACAGGTGCCAAGACCCTGGGGCAGGGGGAGCTTGGCGTCCTTAAGTAACTGAAAGTGTGCTTAGAACTGCCGTTCGGAGATCCCCCTTCTCCTGTTCCTCCTCCTTTTCTCCTTCCTCTTTCTCCTCTTCTTCATTCGTTCCATTTTTACACCCTTTTGGCCATTCTAAGGTTATTTCCTCATGTACTGTCTCAGCGAGGGACAGAGCAGTCTGGTGAGGGAGTCAGGGTAGGGCTTATAACCTATATTGTAGGTATGGGGAAACTGAAGCCCCGATCACCCAGTGGGGCTGGGGTTCAGAGCCAGGTCTCCTGTCCCCTACCTCAGAGGCAGATTTTCAATCCTACCTAGAACCTGTTTTTGTCTTTCTGCTCAGGAACTCGAGAGTCTCTGTCACCTGAACTAGCTGGAGGACCATCTCTGGGAGCTGGACTGGAGCCAGATGGGGATCCAGTGTTCCCACGTATGGGCAGCAGTGCCTGGACAGGGAGCAAGAGGTCTGGACCCTGGAAATAGATCAGCGAGTCTCTGTCGACCTGGCTTCTGGCAGGAACGAACGCAACCAAGCAGAAAGTCAAGTAAATAAAAGCAGTGCCAAGAAACATCCCCTAGGGCCTTACATCAGAAACGGTGTCAGAATCTCAGGGGTTCAGGTCTCCAGGCCATAAATCCTGAATGGGCCTTGCAGTTAAAAACATTGACAGATTTTGTGTGTGGGAACTTGCAGGCCCCTGGAGGACCAGGTCTCCGTGGAATAATTATGACTCAAGTAGGAAAAGAAATAATAATCCCAGTAATACCGAGCAGACCCTGGGCAAAATACTTTATATCCATCATCCCATTTAATCTTCACTTAATATACACACTTAGTTAGTGTATTAGTTTCCCCTTGTCGCTAAAACAAATTACTGCAAACCTGATGACTTAAAACACACATCCATTTACTTTAACAGTTCTGGGGGTCAGAAGTCGGAAAATCAAGGTGTTGTTGGAAGCTGGAGGGAAGAACTGTCTCCTTGCCTTTCTCAGCTTCTAGAGGCCACTTGCATTCCTTGGCTGGTGACCCATCCCTTCATCTTGAAAGAACGACACGCCGACCTCTGCTTCTTTATCGTATCTGTTTCTGGACTTTGACCCTCTTGCCTCCCTCTACTAAAGACTAGGGATTACACTGAGTCAACCTGATCATCTAAGGCAATCTTCCCATCTCAAAACGCTTAACTTCATCTGCAAAGTCCCCTTCGCCATGTAAGGTGGCATATTTACAGTTATGGGGATCAGATCATGGACACCTTTGGGAGGGGGGCCATTATTTGGTAAGTACAATTACCATTCCCATTTTAAAGATGAGGAAACAAAGGTTCAGAGAACTCAATTACTTGCTCAGAGTCCCACAGTGGTGTAGCCAGGAATCCACACAAGTAGCACAACTCCAGACCCCCTATTCTCCAAGGCTTCTGAACACAAAACCTGCCTACACCACACTTTTGGTGAGGCCACTTCCCTTCCCCCCCGTCTGCCCCAAACCTACCCATCCTTCAAGATCAGGCTGAATCTCTCCTATTCTTTGAAGCTCAGAACGGATGGGCCCTTAAGCCCTACTCAACACTACACCTTCCCTATAGGGCTGAGGAATTTGAGAATTGCATAGTCCAAGGCCACAGAGTGGTCACCTGGGCTGGAGCCCTGGTCTCCCAACTCCAGGCCCAGGCTGAGGCCAGCTCTGACTGCTCCAGGTCTCCAGAGGCAGAGACTGGACCTGCTGATGCTTTTGGATGAAGATTATGCAGCAAAACTCTGAAATGCCCTCTTTGTGTGTCTGGCTCAAAGTCAAGGCTGCCAAGCTAGGAAGGCCTGGGTATATAGAGACTGACTCAGCCTGTGTTCCTATTACTGTATCTTTTCCCAGGAAGGCCCTCCATTGGCTGAAGGGCACAAAAACCCCATTGTCAACTGGCCCTTGGTCTCCTGGGCAGAGTGGCTGCTGACCGGGCCAAGGCTAAACAGAGAAGACGATGAAATTTCACGTCAGCCCCCTCGCCACTTGTAGCACACCCGCTGAGCAACTTTAGATTTTTTTTCCCCTCAGCTCTTCACAGTTCACAAAGGACTTCTATACCCATAATCTCCTTGAGTGGTACAGCTAGTCTGTGAGGTAGAAAAGTCAGGATTTGCTAAGAACATTTTGGGCTTGAGCAGACAGCATCCCTCCGGGACTTGCCCAAGGTCACACAGCTGACCCCCGGGGGAGCGGAAGTGAAGAGTCCAACCTGAACAGTCAACCCAAGTCTCCTTCCAGTGCCTCCAGCCAGGGCTCCAGGGAGGGCTTACTGAAGCCTACCTCACAGACCCCCCTTCTTCACTGAGGTGACACATGGTTGACAGTGTGTTGGCTGTCCTTCCTCACGTGAACACAAACCCACCCGAGGAGAAGCGTTAACCTTAGTTCCTAGATGGATTCTGCCCTTAGTAGGACCTGTGCCCTACAGCCCTGCCCACAGTCTGTCCTTGGGCAGACATCTGTCCTCTCCATCTGGTTTCCTTATCTATAAAATGAGCATGATTATACTTGACCCTTGTGGGTACAAAGTCAGTGTACTACTCCAGTGAGCATGGGTTTTAGAGAGTGGGTAAGAGGCCCAGCTTTGGAGTCAAATCTCTGGGCTTGGGTTCTACAGCAAGCTATTCAGCTCTGGAAAACTTGAGGACGTTATTTAGCCTCCAGCCTCAGGGCCTCAAGTGTGCAGGGTAAGCCCCCACGTAATGGGGTTCTTGTGAGGAGTTGGGAGATCATATATATCATACACCTGGCTCACTGTTGCATATCCTAAGCTGTCCATAATGTTCACCCTCATATCGTTAGAGCATGAGCTTATTCAACATTTCCCAACGTGTGTTCCACAAAATATCAGTCCTCGGGAAGAAGAGGTACCTTAGGATTAAGTGAGTTCAGGAAAGGAGTGACGCTTGTCGCCTTGCTTGGGGATATTCCTGAGGCACCTCAGAACATCAAAGCCTCTGAAATGTCCTGCAGAAAAGAAACCCGTTGGTTTCCATTTAACCTCTTTTTCGTGAACTTGGGAATGCATCCCACAGAGCTTGTGCTCCATGAAGAACTCCTTGGGAAGTGTTTATTTGATCCAACGCCCTTGTCTTGAAAAGAAACTAAAATCCAGGAAGGCGAAGGCACTCGTCTTGGCCAATAATGGCAGAGCCGGGGCTCAACCCAAGCTGATGAATTCTTTGGCTTATTGTTCTTCCCATTAAACCACACCAAGGAAAATGCCTTCTGCTATTGGTGTGGACATGCACTCTCTAGATGTTACAGATCTGTATAGGATTGTGTGCAACTGGCAAGTCCTTTGGTCTTTCCCCAGCATTCTGTTTCCATGACTGATGGTGCAGGGCTCCCTCTGGCCCGGACGGTGTTGGAGGAGCTCAGTGGTGGATTGGTTCTGTCTCCTCCCATCCCTGGCTCTGTGATATTACAGCTGCTGGTCCGGGTCCAGGGAACACTCACACGCAGGCACCAATTTTCTTCTGAAACGCTACACGCCTGGAAATCTTTCCTGAAGGAGGAGGAAAGCCCAATAACCCAACCCTACGACGTGGCAGCTCTTACACGATGCCTGACATGGCCCGCAAACCAAACCTCTCTTCGGTTTCAGTAGCTGTGCCACTAGGAGTAATAAGGGCCCTCCAGCCCAGCGACGTGGCAGCGGTGACTCAGCCGACCTGGGGGACAGCTTGGGGAATGAGGAAGGGAGATCTGGACTAAGCGGCTGAGCCCCTACCCCTCTTCTCCAGTGACAGTCTCTTTTCCTCCACCGTTTCCTGGCACAAAGTAGGCCTCATTGTCCTCTTCTGAGGCTGGTCCAGCACCGCCTCATTAGGTCCTCTCTCGCCACTCCTGGATCCGATAGCTTTCCTCAGACAGGAGCTTCTTGTAAGGAACCTTCGTGGTGCCCCGTGTCGGTGGTATTCAGACTGCCTTCTGTGCGGCCCTAAGAGCTCCATGAGGAAAACTTAAGGGGGCAGATCTCCAGGCCCCCAGCCCATCCCTGCTTCCTGCTATTTTCTGTCTGACACATTGGACTTTTGCCCAAGATTCCATTTCTTCAAATGGTTTCACTACCTACAAAAAAAATTTTTTTTTGAAAAGCACAAATTTATCGTCAGCCCCTGGCTCTACCAGAAAAGAAATGATGGGCATGGAAAGAGAGGGTTATCTGTCCATGGATACAGAGTATGAGAAACACAATTGTACTGGGCACCATGGGAAGGGGGAGGTTTCAAGAGCCAAGTGTGAGCCCCAGAGTGTGTTAGACACCCCCTCCCCAGAAGTTCGAAGTCTCCTCACCCTGGGCAGACAGCTGATAGTACCTACTTCCTCCCAGCAGCGGGAGGAAGGGGCTCCATCCACGAGCCTGGTACATCCCTGGAGGACAGACCGGGGTTCCCAGGCAGGCAAACTCAGTGTGTTCAGGGACAGGCAGGATAGGCAGGTGATAGATGTGAGTATCCCCTTTAAGAAATATACCAGGACTACGTGGGCCTGAGCCTGGAGAAATCTCCCTTTGGCATACCAGTGTGGTACCTTTACTGAGGGGAGCCAGATTCACCTTTCTTTAAAGAAATTAACTGTCTCTCTTCTGTATTCTTCTGGGAGAAAGGCTAGCATTTAACCTCCTGGTTTGGACAACTTGAAAGAGACCCAGCCTCTTTCTTCCTTCTCTTTCCTAATCTGTTCCTCTTCTCTTTCACTTCATTTCTCTTCTCTCCTTCTTTTTTTGCCCGGACCCCATCCTTTTAAAAAGAGCACTGGTCAAGGAGTCATGAGATCCGAGCTCTTCACCCACTCCGTAAATGACTTGGGCAAGTCTTCTCCCCTCTCTGAGCCTTAGTTTTCTCATTTGTAAAATGAGCGTGTGGCATTAGGTCATAATTTCCAAACAGTGGGTGATCAGGACAGAGAGGCTTAGGCTCTCCTCTTGAAGCCCCAGAGGCAGCTGTTGTTTGGCTATTTTAATAGCAGTCTCTCATGTAAGCAAAGGGTTCTGCAGCTAATAAAACACTTGAAATTCCCTAGGTCATTTAATTTAAGGCCTTCCAGCCTGTAAATTCAGTGTTTCCTCTTTTCTTTCTCTTCCCTCTCCTGCTCTTGTCCCTCCGTTGGATGCCTCACTCAGATCCTTGAGTTTGCTAGCACAGCCTTATGATTCTTCAGGGTTGCAAGCCTGAGTCTATCTTGCTATCGCTCTAGAGGCTGGGCGCTGCTATTTCACTTGCAACATGAAAGGAGAGAGCCTTTTTCTCCTGAAATCCCAGAACAATGAGGGACGCCCAAGGCCCTTGGTGAATTGTAGCCAGCCACCTATCTCGGCCCCTGCCCCCAGCACAGATCTCAGCCCCCATGCCCCCACTACACTGCCTGCTTCCCAGCCGCATCCCAAGTTGGGTTATTCTCCTGATTCAGACATTTTTGTGGTGTGAAATCATCTCCGCCCCAGCCAGCTGAAGCCGGGAGCTCGCTAACAGCCCACAGCAGCTGGCAGGCCCTCCCTTCCCCGCCACGTCCCACACCCTCAGCTCCGTTCCTCCAAGTTCTCAGAATTTCCACTTGATTTCCTTCCAGTTCTGAAAAGAAATGCAGACAGGGTGCAAGGGCACATCAGACTCAGCTCTTCCTTTCGCCATAGCTGCTGGTGCAGGTCCTAGCACACGGTTGACTCCCAGGTAAAAGTGGCTAAAATCAAGACAGAAAACGAGAGCCAGGGGCACCCGGCTGGTAGAGCATGTGACTCTTGCTGTCAAGGCCATGAGTTCCAGCCCCATGTTGGGCGTGGAACCCACTTAATCAACAAAAAGAAGAAAGAGAAGGAAGGAGAAAAAAAGAAAACTAGAACCAAAGAGAGAGAGACACCCACTGACAGTCTCTCATGACCAGGACGGAGGCAGAGGCGAGGACATAGGGACAGGAAGAGACAGACACACAGAAACAGATGTGGACAAAACTGACCCCAAACTTAAGCAGTAAGAAGGTGACTGCACCTCTGGAGCGTGGCCTGCTGGGCCTATCCAAGGACCCCCTTCCTCTCTCGGGGACCTATTGTTTGACTTGCTGTTTACTATTGATTAGGACTCTGACTGTGCAGGTACATATTGATTTGTAAGTTTCTGATCAGTTAAAGGAAGAAGCTCAGAGGTTATAGTTTTGGCAACTTTTAGGACATTGACCAGTTTTGTGGATGACCTAGCCGCCTTTTCCCCACATTTCTTCAGTGCCTATCTCCCTCTGAATTCTCTCCAAACCAGCTTTTCCATCCTTAGCCCCTCATAACAGGGTAAAGAAATTATTGACATGCACTCATCTTTTATCTGTATAAGAGTTGTGTTTTTAACCTTAAAAAAAAAACTGTATTTTGTCAAGAGAGGCAGAAATAGAAGGAGACAGACGAGAGTGAGAAACTTGAGACAGAGCGAGAAAGGGAAGGACATAAACAGACACTGAGAGAGAGACGGAGAAAGAGACAGAGACATAGACAGAGAAGGGCAGTGGGCCTGAGACCCAGTCAGACCCACATACGGAGTCAGAAGGTCAGGGGCAGCCTCTGGAGAGGGGATGGGGTCGAGTGGAAAACAGAGGTGGGGGGGGGTTTCAAATTCGCTCTTATGAGCATATAATCACCTATTATTTTATGCTTTAAAATTTTTTTTTAATGTTTGCTCATTTTTGAGACAGAGCACGAGTGGGGGCGGGGAAGAGAGAGACGGAGACACAGAATCTGAAACAGGCTCCAGGCTCTGAGCTGTCAGCACAGAGCACGATGGGGGGCTCGAACCCATGAACCATGACTTGAGCCGAAGTTGGGCTATTAACTGACTGAGCCACCCAGGCGCCCCAATTATTTTATGCTTTTAAAAAAAAATTTTTTTTTAACGTTTTATTTACTTTTGAGACAGGGAGAGACAGAGCATGAATGGGGGAGGGTCAGAGAGAGGGAGACACAGAATCTGAAACAGGCTCCAGGCTCTGAGCTGTCAGCACAGAGCCCGACGCGGGGCTCGAACTCACGGACCGCGAGATCATGACCTGAGCCGAAGTCGGCCGCTTAACCGACTGAGCCAGCCAGGCGCCCCTATTTTATGCTTTTAAAATAGAGAATCAGACCTGAAGAGAAAGGCAAAAAGACTGGGAGAGAAGAAGAAACCACCACAGAGAGACAACATCAAGAGTAGGAAAAGCAGAAGAAGCCAGGTTCTGATGGGCAGGGACCCTGACGGTTCCTTCAGAGGCTGGCACGGTGTGATGCTATCAGAAATCCGTGCAGGAGGCAGGGAGCAAGACGGAGGAAGCAGAGGAGACAAAGGTGGAGAAGACAGGCAGAGAGGGGCATGGACAGAGCAGGAGAAAACAGAACCCAGGCAGGTGGAGGGGCAGACAGGGGCAGGGGCTGGACCCTCTCCCTCCTTCCAGAACCCAGGTGCCCAGGCCTAAAGGAGGACAGGAGAAAGGCCCAGAAGAAACCTGGGAACTGGTGATGCTTCTCCAGGACCCAGAACCAGCTCCAAGAGGTCCTGGGCCCACAGGCAACCACCTCTGGTAAGTTAGTCTCATATGGAGAAAGGAGCTGGAAAAAAATAAGAAGAAGGGAGCCGAGTGCTTGTCAAATTGAATCCAAATTAAGAAATGAGGACATTCAGACCCAGGCAGGGGGGAGAGGCTTGTTCAAGGTCATCTGGTTGATTTGTCTAACCACAGGACCAGGAACCAAGTCTATGACGCCCTTTTTGATATTCTTCCCACTCTTTTCCCATTACTGTCCATGTTACACTTGGAAGCTAGAATGACCCTTTTAAAATGCAAATTGCTTCATGTCCCTGCCCTGCTTAAAACCCTTGCAGAATTCTATCCCCCAATATCCATTTTCTAGCCAGCAAGATGCATGGAGATTGAGATCCAGAAGGATACTTTCAGGAATTTGACTCACCTACGAATTCCATCTTCTTTTTTTTTTTTTTTTTTCTTTAAATCAAATTGTTTATACAGATAGGGGCCCCACTCCTCCCACCGAAAAATTTGGCCAAGGCCACGTACACCCTAGAGGCAGCTCTGCCTATGGCTAAATCCAAATGTCTCATGTATCGTGGACTCTCTTGCTCAGATCCCTCAAAGGCTCACTCTTGGCAAGACAGAGAAAACTAAGCTGGGCCTCTTCATCTCTTCTCCTTCCCAAGGTGGTGAAACTATATTACGTGGCAGAGACTCACTGCTGGTGGAATGAAAAGGGACTCCAAAGCACAGAGTTATTGTTGATTTCAGCAATACTTGGATTAGCATGTGAAAGTCCATCTCTTTTGTCCTTCCTTTCTTCCTTTTTCCTGAATTCCCTTCACCTGGAATTCAGACATGATGGCTGGAGTGCCAGCAGCCATTTTGAACCACAAAGTAACCTTAACGATGGAAGCCATTAGCTAGGGTCATAGAGCAGAAACAAACAGCTTGGTGCCTGATGACCAAGGAACTGCCATATCAACCCTGAAATTTTACCTGACAAAGAAATAATTTTTATCTGGCTTAAGTCACTATTATTTTGAGGTTTTCTATTACATGCAGCCAAACTTAGTTCTAATTGATTTACCCTTAATGCTTCCTATCCCATTAGAATAAAACCCAAATGCAACTCAACACCCCAAAAAACAAATAATCCAGTGAGGAAATGGGCAAAAGATATGAATAAACACTTCTCCAAAGAAGACATCCAGATGGCTAATAGACACATGAAAAAATGCTCAACATCACTCATCCTCAGGGAAATACAAATCAAAACCACAATGAGATACCACCTCACACGGGTCAGAATGGCTAACGTTAACAACTCAGGCAACAACAGATATTGGCAAGGATGCGGAGAAAGAGGATCTCTTTTGCACTGCTGGTGGGAATACAAACTGGTGCAGCCACTATGAAAAAAATTCTTGCTAAGCAAAACTGGTCAGAGAAAGACAAATACCATATGACTTCACTCATATGAGGAATGTAAGATACAAAACAGATGAACATAAGGGAAGGGAAGCAAAAATAATAGAAAAACAAGGAGGGGGACAAAACATAAGAGACTCTTAAATAGAACAAACTGAGGGTTACGGGAGGGGTTGTGGGAGGGGGGACGGGCTAAATGGGTAAGGGGCATGAAGGAATCTACTCTTGAAATCATTGTTGCACTAAATGCTAACTAACTTAGATCTAAATTAAAAAATACTTTAATTAATTAATTAAAAAAAAAAAGAGTAGGGGCGCCTGGGTGGCTCAGTCGGTTGAGCGGCTGACTTTGGCTCAGGTCACGATCTCATGGTCCGTGAGTTCGAGCCCCGCGTCGGGCTCTGTGCTGACATCTCAGAGCCCGGAGCCCGTTTCAGATTCTGTGTCTCCCTCTCTCTCTGCCCTTCCCCCATTCATGCTCTGTCTCTCTCTGTCTCAAAAATAAACAAACATTAAAAAAAAATTTAAAAAAAAATAAATACAATTAAAAAAAAAAAAAAGAGTAAAACCCAAACGCTTTCTCTTGACCCTCAAAGCTTTAACGTAACCTGTCCCCAGCCATCAGGCTTCAGGTCAAACTACTCTCTCCCTTGCTCTATACTCCTTACTACCTTCTCTCTGTCAAGCATGATCCGTGTTCTACCACGTGGGGACTTGGCACTTGCTGTTCCCCTGCCTGGAATGCTCTAAGCTCAGGTCTTCACAGACAAGCTACACCCCTATCCATCTGATCTCAGCTCAACTAATTCTTGAGAGAAACCTTCACTAACCACCTAATCTCAATGAAATTCATTACCCACCCACAATCTCTAATCACTCTATCATCCCACCCTGGGGTATTTTCTTTATAGCCCTTACCACAAGATCAAACTCCTGTGTTTTATTTACTGGCTTGTTCTCTCTCTCACTCTCCCCAGAATCTAAGTGCCACATGAGCAGGGACCTTCTCTGTCTTGGTCACTGATATAGCCCTCGTGCTTCACACAATGCATACAGTGGTTTGACAGTGATGTCCTTTTTTAAGTTTTTTTTTTTTTTTTTTTAAACTTTTTTTTTTCAACGTTTATTTATTTTTGGGACAGAGAGAGACAGAGCATGAACGGGGGAGGGGCAGAGAGAGAGGGAGACACAGAATCGGAAACAGGCTCCAGGCTCCGAGCCATCAGCCCAGAGCCCGACGCGGGGCTCGAACTCACGGACCGCGAGATCGTGACCTGGCTGAAGTCGGACGCTTAACCGACTGCGCCACCCAGGTGCCCCAAGTTTTTTTTTTTTTTTAAGTGTATTTATTTTGAGAGAGAGCACAAGCAGGGGAGGGCAGAGAGAGAGAGAGAGAGAGAGAGAGAATCTAAAGCAAGTTCCACACTGTCAACACAGAGCCCAACACAGGGCTCAAACTCACGAACTATGAGACCATGACCTGAGCCGAAATCAAGAGTTGGACGCTTAACTGACTGAGCCACCCGGGCACCTCTGACAGTGATGATTTTTCCATTATCAGGAGCTCACCATATGACATTAAAAAAAGTCAGTCATGGGGCGCCTGGGTGGCTCAGTCAGTTGGGCGGCCGACTTCAGCTCAGGTCATGATCTCGCGGTCCGTGAGTTCGAGCCCCGCGTCGGGCTCTGTGCTGACAGCTCAGAGCCTGGAGCCTGTTTCGGATTCTGTGTCTCCCTCTCTCTGACCCTCCCTCGTTCATGCTCTGTCTCTCTCTGTCTCAAAAAAAATAAATAAAAAAAAAAAGAGTCTGTTTCTAAAAAAAAAAAAAAAAAAAAAGTCAGTCTTAGTAGATGCAAAGGTTAGAAAGTTTAAGGCATAATGCTGCTGTCCTTATTAGGAATTTTACACTGATGACTGTTAGGGTTAAGTGGAATTTTATTTTGATGCTTACTACTGGCAAGGTCACACAATGTAATCCGTTCTAAGGCCTATACACTAATTTCTTTAACGTTCTTTTTTTCCTCCTTATCTACATTGAAAATGATTTCACAGAAAAATGAATCCACTCTATGGCAGGCATGTGCTGTGGACAGTAAAGGCATGAATCAGACATGAGTTGTGTCCATGGGCAACTGATCTTTATGGGCAGGAAAAGGCACAAGTACACATAGCTAACAGACACTAAGGAAGGTAGTGCAATCAAACCATGAGAACACTATGCTTAAGTGAAAGAGGCAGTCACGAAAGACCATGCATTACATGGGACCATTTATATGAAATGTCCAGAGTAGACAAATCTATAGAGATAGAAAAAAGGTTAGTGGTTGCCTGGGAAAGGGGCTGAGGGGATAGAGCCCTAGGAGGGATGGGGAATGACTGATAATGGGTAAGGGGTTTCTTTTGAGGGTGAGAAAATACCCTTAAGATTGACTGTGGTGATGGTCTGTAAATAGACACTGAATTATACACCTCACATGGATGAATTAATTGTATGATGTACTAATTTGCCAGGGCTGCAAAAACAAAGTCCCACAAATGTAGTGGCTTAAACAACAGCAGTTGTATTTTCTCACAGCTCTGGAGGCTGGGTGTCTGAGACTAGGGGGGTTGTCAGCGTTGGTTTCTTCTGAGGCCTCTGCCCTTGGCTTGTAGACGGCTACCTTCTCTCTGTGTCTGCCCTTGGCCCTTGGTCTTCCCTCCAAATTTCCTCTTCTTATAAAGACGCCAGTTGTGTGCAATTAGAGCCCACCATAGTGACCTCATTTTAACTTAATTACATCTTTAAAGACTCTGTCTCCACATTCTGAGGTACTGGGGGTTAGGACTTCAACATATGGGTTTGGGGGAACTGAGTTCAGCCCATAGTATATGGTATGTGAATTATATATCATTAAACAAGAAAGAAAGAAAGAAAGAAAGAAAGAAAGGGAGAGAGAGAAAGGGAGAGAGAGAAAGGGAGGAAGGAAGGAAGGGAGAAAGGAGGAAGGGAGAAGGAAGGAAGGAAGGAAGGAAGGAAAGAAGGAAGGAGGAAGGAAGGAAGAAGGAAGGAAGGAAGAAGGAAAGGAGAAGGGAGGAAGGAAGGAAGAAGGGAGGACGAAGAGAGGATGAAGGGAGGATGAAGGGAAGGATAGATTCACCTGAAGCAGAGCACAACATGCTTGGGGGTTCAGGAGGGAGAAGTTGCTATTGCTGAGATTCAGGGAATGACAGTAAGGGTAGAAATGTGGGGACAATTTGAGAGCTATCTCTAGGGCACCATGAGGAGTCTCTTGAACACAAATCTGATTACATTACCCCTCTGCCTAAACATTTCATTCCCCTGCACGGCTACCCTTCAAGTTCCATCAGGTTGCTGCAAGTCCCCGCAAAGCCTGGCCTCTCCAGCCTCTCAAGTTCTGGGTTAGGCACCTCCCCTGCGGGCTCTGGCACTGTAACTGTTTACTCTCCTGTCTTCTCCACTGTACTAGGAGTTTCCAGAGGGAGAAACATACCTTGTCCCCGTTGTGTCCCTAGGGTTTGCACAGTGCCCAGCACAGAGGAAGGGCTCAGCCACTCATCTGAGTGAGTGGGATTATCTAGAGATAGAGGCAAGGATAGGCAGGAGGAATGCCTCCCTTTAAGAACTGTCTCTTTTACCCCTCCCATCCCCCAATCGCACAGCTTTCTGCCTCCCTGGGTTCTTGGAGAGAAATCGAAGCTTCTCTGAGGTCATCACTCAGCCCTTAGGCCATGGCTGGCTTGTGAGCCAGGGCCAGGGGGAGCTGGGACTGAACACAGGCAGGGACTCTTTTACCCTATAAGGTCCTTCTCCGGTTTCCAGCCCAGACGTTCAAGCCCCAAGGACAGGCAGCGTCCAGCTTTCCTCAGCTGCTCAGCTGGCCAAGGAATAAGAAAGAGGTCCCTGTGCTCCCCGGGAGGGTGGCCAAGGGCGTGGGTTGCAAGGTGGGGGGAGCAGTCAGTAGAATGCCCAGAGGAGCGTGGGTCCGTTTCAGCGGCTCTCAAAGCCCTTCACCCAATGACCTCCCAGGGCCTCTCCCTCTCTTTCCAATTAAAAATATCCTTTCCCTAATGTTTCTCAGCAACTCTCAAAGGTCCAGAGGAAAGGCAGCTAGGGAAGGGCCCGGAGGGAGAGGAGCCATTGCCTAAAATACAAGAGGTCAGCGTGGTCCTGAGCAGGGCTTCCCAGACCGCTGTCACCTGGCACCACATCCCCCCTTTTGCCATAGCCTCATAACACCCATAGCATTACTTGCTGTTCTTCAACTTATTTTTCATATTTGTGGGTTTTTTTAATGTTTTATTTATTTTCGAGAGAGAGAGAGAGGGAGAGAGAGAGAGTACAAGTAGGGGACAGGCAAAGTGATAGGGAGACTCCAGGCTCTGAGCCGTCAGCACAGCACCGGATACGGGGCTCGAACCTAAGAACTGTGAGATCATGATCTGAGCCAAAGTCAGATGCTTAACCGACTGAGCCACCCAGGCGCCCTCCAACTTATTGTTTAAAACCAGAATATATTTAATTTATTATTTTTTTTTAATTGTAATGTTTATTTTTGAGAGTGAGAGTGTGTGAGCAGGGGAGGGACAGAGAAAGAGGGAGTCACAGAATTGGAAGCAGGCTCCAGGCTCCGAGCTGCCAGCACAAAGCCCGACACGGGGCTCCAACTCACGAACTGTGAGATCATGACCTGAGCTGAAGTCAGATGCTTAACCGACAGAGACACCCAGGCGCCCCAAAATATATTTAATTTAAAGGAAAGCTTTTATCACTATTGAGTGGGAAAACTATCACTGCTCTGCCGGATGTGTCCTGCTTGCCCCTCTGATCCACTCTCCACCACTCTTGTGTGTGCCGCGGCAGGGAGGCCAACCTTAAGCCTGATCACTGGGCTCCCATGCTCTCTGTTTCCATGTGGGATTGGTCAAAGGGGGGCATCAGTGGGAGATTGGGTAGGGAGAGAAAGAAGAGTGTGGCTGGAGTATTTGTCCCCCCAGTTCCTCCCCGGGGATCAGCACAGACTGGCTGTGCTCCTCAGCCTCTGACAGCCCATCTCTGGTTCTAGGGACCATTTCTACTCTTACCCCTCAGGCCCCTTGCATTTGCACCAGCCCACTGGTTTACCTACATGGGGCCCACACCTGCATGAATAGCGCCTTGATTAAATTACCAGATTACCCATTTATGCTAATAAAATTATGCCATTAAATGCTAAGTGAATGTAAAAAGGAATGAAGAATTTCTACATACGCTATAAAATGATTTTCGGGACATATTAGGTGGAAAACAAACGAGTAACAGCCACAAGAAACAAGTTGCAGAGCAATGTTCAGGGTGCAAGGGAGAGAGAAATGAAAACATGCACAGTTAAACCTTGAGCAACACAGGTTTGAAATGCACGGGTCCACATAAATACAGCACCACGCTGTAAGTGTGTTTTCTCCTCCTTCCGGTTTTCTTAATATCATTTTCTTTTCTCTAGCTTACTATGTTGAAAGAATACAATAGATAATAGATAATACATGTAAAATATGTGTTCCTCGACTATTTATGTTATTGGTAAGGCTTCCAGTCCACAGCAGGCTATTAATAATTAAATCCGGGGGAGAGTGGAAGTCAAAAGTTATACTCAGATTTTCGACTATGTGGAGGTGAGTTCCCTCAACCCCCAATTGTTGAAGGGTCAACAGTATGTGTATTTGCTTATATTTTCAAAGGCAAGCAAAAAATTAATAGAAACAGTTCCCTTAAGGGGATGTTGTTAATAAAAGCTAGTTGTTGATAAAAGCTGAATATACCTTGTTCTATAGTTCTAACTTTGGAACTATTAAATACTTTACATAATTAAAAATACTAAAGGGGAGTCTGGGTGGCTCAGTCAGTTAAGCATCCAACTCTTGATTTTGGCTCAGGTCATGATCTCATAGCTTGTGAGACTGAACCCCACATTGGGCTCTGTACTGACAGCACAGAGCCTGCTTGGGATTCTCTCTCTCCCTCTCTCTCTCTCTCTGCTCGCTCTCTCTCTCAAAATGAATAAATAAACATTAAAAAAAAAGAATAAGCAGGCATCCTTTAAAAATTTTTAATTAAAAAGTAAATTAAAAAAATAAAAATGAAAATACTAAAGCAGGGGCTCCTGGGTGGCTCAGTCGGCTGTGCGTCTGACTCTTGATTTTGGCTCAGGTCATGATCTCACGGTGGCGGGATAAAAGCCACAAGTTGGTGCACAGCGTGGGGCCTGCTTAAGATTCTCTCTCACTCTGCCCCTCTCCCCAGCTCGCTCACGCTCACTCTGTCTAAATAAATAAATAAATAAATAAATAAATAAATGTAAAAATACTAAAGTATATCAAAGAGATATATTCTAAAAATAAAAAAGTACAGAAGCAAATGAGCCTAATTATATATCAAGTTAGTGGCATAGCCGTCCTGAGAATCATTGGTGCGAGTAAATTTAACAGTGTTTTAGGCATTCATCCTTAGTGACATATATACTAAGAAATATATATAGTTAGTAGTCGTATTCTTAGTACTAATTTTAGTATCTTGAAACAATGGGATAAACAAACTATATATATGATAAACAAATAAAATGTGTGAGTATCATCAGCAACCAACATTTAACAGCCTAAGAGATCGATTTTAAAATAAAAAAATTAGAGGCACCTGGATGGCTCAGGTGGCTAAACGTCCTACTCTTGGTACCAGCTCAGGTCCTGATTTCATGGTCATGGGATTAAGCCCCATGTAGTCAGGCTGAAAAAAAAAGTCCTGATTTACTAGCTACACATACTGGCATATTTATAGGTGAAATGATATCATGTGTGAGATTTGTTTTGAAATACTCCTGAAAAACAATGTGTGAAATAAACTTGCTAAAATGTTGATGGTCACTGAAGCTGGGTGATGGGTAAATACTCCTGAAAAACAATGTGTGAAGTAAACTTGCTAAAATGTTGATGGTCACTGAAGCTGGGTGATGGGTACCTGGAAGGTTAATGATATTATTCTCTTTGCTTTGAAGTATGCGTGAACATTGCCATGCAACTTTTAGATTAAAATATTAAATTAAATTAAATTAAATTAAATAATTAGTTGTTACTTGTGAAGGCTCTGAGCCTAAAGTTGGCCCCCTTGCTGTTAAAGCAAAGTAAGATAGCAAGTGCTAGAAAGGTGTGAGCAATTCAGTAGCTCCCAACTAAGACTTTCTCCTTGAGGTGATAGAAAAGATTTTAAAAGGAGATAATTTACTGACTCAGTGGATTCAGGGCAATTTCATACCAAAATACAAAACGTGGTAAACTCTGACTTTGAGAAGCTATGATGGTGTAAAGCCAGCCCTGGACTGAGGGGTGGGAGGCCCAGGACCCAATTCTCACTGGGTGCTGGTCTCGCTAGGAATCCCCTTGCCTTGGTTTCTTCTTCAGGGAGATGGGAGGCATCAGACTAAAAGATCTCTGGATCCTTCCAAACATGTCAAGGTGCCTACCAATTCATCCAGTCAATCAACAATCCTCAACTAAACATCTACTATGGACTGTGTTTTGTTCTATGGTGTTCCTGGACATAGTCCCTGACTCTCCAGAGCTTATGGTCCAGCTGTAATCTGCCATTTCCAATAAAATGTTAGCTATTCTGAAAACAGACACTGGCCTAGTGGTACATTTTGGAAGGAATATGAAGCAGTTTTTCTCCCAGGCCTCCTGCCTACTCGATGCCCTGACTTCCTCCCCAGACTGCCTGCATTGCAGAACAGCTGAAGAGAGCCTCTGTTGCCTCCCTGTGCTCTGACTGGCCAGACTGAGGGACATTCTTGTCCTGCAGCTGTTGTAGAGGCTTCCCACCCCACACAGATGCTAGGACGGGGAGGAGGGGTCTCCCAGGGGAAATCTCAAGTGCTGGAGAAAGGACCAATGGATGCTGAGGGACAAGATACAGCAGCCCCCTGCCTTTCTTATCTCATTGCAAGTACTAGAATAAACATATGGAACTTTCCTATTTCCTCTAAGAGGAGATAACAAAGAAATCTGGTTATGCTGTTTAACCCCATCAATAGGAATCAGTCCAAAAAAATATGTTTTAGCCTACTTTCAGTTTTCTCCTCTGTAAAATAGGGATATTGCTGTCTATCCCCAAATAACAAGCAGTTAAGAAGATTCAGGGAGATAATTCATGCACAAGGCTTAGCACAATTCCTGGCACATAAAAAAGGCTCAATAAATGGCAGTTATTTTCAGTACCTCTTGTCTAGCCAGTCCAGCTCAACAGACCCAGAAAGCAACTCCCTGGCTTGCCCATGCTTCCTGGAGTGTGACCTTCTTGTTGATTATCTGCAATCCCTGTTCCTAGCCTCCCTGTAGGACCCAGCAAACCTAATGGTAGCCATGCTCATTGAATTTATGGTTCCTGAGTCATTCTCTGGGTTGAATGCCCAAGCAGCTTTGCTTGGAACTCTCAAGAAACCAATCAAATTCTTGGTTATGTGTGTTCATTAAAATACTAACGACCATCCCAGCAGATCTGCCCCATTGTTTTTCTTGAAGATTTTTCCACTCCCTTGGCAGACATACCCAGCCTTTCTCTCTATTAGTACTAACCCCAGGCTGTTCCTATCTGCTTTGATTTTTGTTTGCCTGTTTAGAGAGAGAGGGGGAGAGAACTCTCAAGGAGGGGGACAGAGGGGATGAGAGAGAGAGAGAGAGAGAGAGAGAGAGAGAGAATCTCAAGCAAGCTCTATGCTCAGAGCTTGGAGAGCCTCCATGCAGAGCCTGATGTGGGGCTCGATCCCACCACCTTGGGATCACGACCTGAGCTGAAATCAAGAGTAGGACACTCAACCGACTGAGCCACCCAGGCTCCCCTATCTGCCTTGTTTTAAAGTGCTCTACTCTCATGTCCAGATCAGATTATTTTACTCTTGAATTTAAAGAGGCAATCCCTATAACCTCCCAAACAACCCTAGACTCTTTAAAATTCAAAATCTAGTGGTTTTCTACCACCCACACAGTCAAGGCCAGTATTCCCAGCTCATCTCCAAGATTCTCCAACATCTGACCTTAATTTCCACCATTATCTTTTCATGTGACCTGTGCTTGATTCATACTTTAGAGATTATTCTCTGTAAGAACATTTACCCACTTCTTGGTTTCTCCAAACTTCAACAAATCCTTGTTGGACTTTATTTCTTTTCTTTCCTTTTTTGTTTTTTCTTTTCTTTTCTTTTCTTTTCGAGGCTCCACACCCACTATGGGGCTTGAGCTCATGACCCTGAGATCATGAGTTGTATGTTCTGCCGACTGAGCCAGCCAGGCACCTCTCCTTGGACTTTAGGCAAATCCGTTCCCTCTCTGTTATAATCTGATAGGCATTTCAGCATTTCAGTTGCCTCCAGAAGCCAGGCAGATGTTAAGATTTGGTGAAGTAGGCAAGTTTAATTCAGGAGAGTGGGGTAGAGCCTGGTGTGAAGCAGAAAGTACCTAGCCTTTCTCAAGACATTCATATTTAAAATGCTTGAGAATACAGTAATAGACAAAATACATCTTTCAGCTTGAGACCTTCCAAAGATCATTGTTATCAAACTCTTTACTAATATGCCCCAATTCCAAAAGAAATTATATACAGAATCTCGTTATAAAAAAAAATAAAAGTAGTGTTTTCTCAATAACCTTGTTTTATTTTTGTTTTAAAGCCAGCCAATGAGAAGAATGGGCCTTGATGACCATAAAAACTTGAAACTGAAGCTAGGTTTTGGATGACAATTGCAGATTTCAATCAGCCTCAGCATCCAATTCATTGAGCGATATATATATATTTTTTTTGCCTGTTATTGAGAAAATGCCAACTTAAAGATATATAGTCGTAAACAGTCACTGTTTTTAAACAGCTCACTTTGAAACACAGGACACTTTGCAATTAAACAAAGAATAAAGGAGAAGTTTTATTCCAGGGTCTGTACACCAAAAAAGTTAACCTAATAGTTGACCACTGATATTTTATATACTCTTCTTTCTAGGCAATAGAAACTCTGACTTTAATTGACAAACAGTTTAAAAAACAGAATTTCTCAGACTCCTTCACAGGTAGGCTCTATAACTAAGTCCTGACCAAAGAGTATAGTGGTGGTGCCATATGCAGTTTCTGGAAGTGCCTTGCTGACGGAATGCAGTTGGGATGGGTGGAGTTTAACCAGCTATTTGGAACATGAGGTTTAACCCCCAAGTTGAGTGTGGCAGAGCAATAAAATAGAGTGAGTCTAGGTCTCACAGCTAAGCCTGATGGATAAAAAAGAGCTAAACTATGGGAATGCAAGCTGGTACAGCCACTGTGGAAAACAGTATGGAGGTTCCTCAAAAAACTAAAAATAAAACTACCCTATGACCCAGCAATTGCACTACTAGGCATTTATCCACGGGATACAGGTGTGCTGTTTCGAAGGGACACATGCATCCCCGTGTTTATAGCAGCACTATCGACAATAGCAAAAGTATGGAAAGAGCTCAAATGTCCCTCGATAGATGAATGGATAAAGAAGATGTGATATATATATATATATATATATATATATATATATATGTATGTATAATGGAGTATTACTCGGCAGTCAAAAAGAATGAAATCTTGCCATTTGCAACTATGTGGATGGAACTGGAGGGTATGATGCTACGTGAAATTAGTCAATCAGAGAAAGACAAAAATCATATGACTTCACTCATATGAGGACTTTAAGAGACAAAACAGATGAACGTAAGGGAAGGGAAACAAAAATAATATAAAAACAGGGAGGGGGACAAAACAGAAGAGACTCATAAATATGGAGAACAAACTGAGGGTTACTGGAGGGGTTGTGGGTGGGGGGATGGGCTAAATGGGTAAGGGGGCACTAAGGAATCTACGCCTGAAATCATTGTTGCACTATATGCTAACTAATTTGGATGTAAATTTAAAATAAATAAATAAAATTAAAAAAAAAAAAGAGCTAAACTAATGATGACCTAAAATGTGTTAAAATTTGTCATGTAATGTTCTTTAAGATCTAAGAGTGTCTTATTTAAGATTTTCAAGTAAACTTAATATCTGAACCAGCTAAAGGGTAGCAGAATAGGCCACTTCAGGGTATGCCAAAGTGACACGGGGCGGTATATTCTGCTACCCTTCACAACAGTTCTCGAATCTTTGGTCTCAGGACCCCTTTAGTTTCTTAAAAATGATTGTGGCCCTTAAAGAACTTTTATTTCATGGGTTACAAACATCAATATTTACTGTGTTAGAAATTAAAATGAGATTTTTTTTTTTTTTAATGTTTAGTTTTGAGAGAGTGCGAGCAGGGGAGGGGCAGAGAGAGGGAGACACAGAATCCGAAGCAGGTTCCAGGCTCCGAGCTGTCATCACAGAACCTGAAGCGGGGCCCAAATTCACAGACCACAAGATCATCACATGAGCTGAGGTCGGACTGACTGAGCTTCCCAGGCACCCCAAAACGAAGATCTTTTTAAAACCCAAGAATATACGAACAACATCCCAGCAGTTGTCAGAGCCACATGGCATGTCACCTGTGGAAAACTCCACTGGACTCTTGGGAGAGAGTGAGGGTGAAAAAGGCAGATGACATGTTAGTAGTATTATGAAAATAGTTTGGACCCTTAAAGGGACCCCCAGGTACCCCAAGACCACACTTTGAGAACCACTGATCTAAAACATGAAATTTCGATCAAATATTTAGGAAGCTGTCACACACCTTCAGTGATTTAACCATGTCTGAACGTAATGACTCCTGAGGTTCTGCATGGAGTATTTGTTTGTGATTGGTTGTGTTTGATGTGGGACCACCGGCACCCATTTTCCCCTTCTTTGGGAACCATGCCTTGGTTTCCCTCTCGGCTAATACCCTCTCCTGTACTCAGTCCAGCTTAGACACAGAGCGTGAGACCAGGCTAAGCCACCCTGATCCCCATGGCCACAGTAACTGTGTCAGGGAGGAACACGACGCGGAGTACGACACGGAATCTAGGCTTTTCCTCCTGGGCTGGACTAGGAGTGGATGTACGATCCAAAGTAGCAGCAGCCTTCCTGAGGTCACACAGAGACCTGCATGAGCATAAAGCCAACACGAAATAGAAGAAAGTGGAGAGAGGCAGAGACAGAATGAGACCCAGAGCCAGAGACTGGCCCCGGGACGTTGGCCTGAGCCCCTAAACCGCTATTTGCCTGCTCTTCTGAATAATCAGCAGATGCTCAGTTTTGCTCAGGGAGCTAGCTCCATGTACAACCCCAAATACTCAGCTTCCTGGATGCCTTTGCAGCGCAGGGAGGCCATGGGACCTGGTTCTGGCCAACGACCTGCCGCAGAAGCCCGTGCCTGGGGCTTCTGAGGAAGCCTGGGGAAGGGGGGAGAGTTTTGCCCTTTGTTCCCTTCCTTCCGGACTGCAGACCCAAGACTGGAAACGGAGCAGCAGGAGCATGGAAGCCACTGGGGAAGGCAGGTGGAAGGAGACACAGCGGCACCCTTGACTGCTTACTCTAGGTCATGGCCAGGTGGCTTTGCAAAGTGAGGCCAAAGCTCTGGGGTCAAGTTTCTGTGACACACAGCTGAGTGCAATCCTTACATGCTAAACGGCCCTATTCCTGGGCTTTTCCTTAACAGAGACCAATCTGTCCCCTTTGGCTTCTGCTCTTTGGGGTTGGGTTTTCTGTCACCTTCCAGAGAAGAAACCAGTGTTCTGGCTCTGAGGAGATCTCACATTTATTCAGCAGGCACAGAGCCGTTTCTCACGTCTACGAGGCTAGGTGAGCCACAGTCATATCTTTACCAGAAAGGAGATGATGTTACGTGGCACAAGAGACTCACCCTCTGTCATCAGAGAAACATCAAAGGGGGGGATGAGGGGGGCGGGGTTGGGAGAGGAAGAAAGACACCGGGCAAAGAGCAGCATTAAGGGAAGGAGAAAATGTGTTCCAGCTTGGGAAAGGATCTGGAGCAGTGTCTGAAGCAGTGTCTGGGTCACAAGCATAATTTTGATGACTCTACAGCCAAGCTATGCAGGGGAGGCTCCTCCAACTTTTCAGCAAATTCTGGCGCTTCCTCTTCTGAGGCATGTAAAGAACTGCATTCTTTCAGGGGCTGGGCCTCTTCAGGACTTTTTCTTTTTCCCGGAGAGGGCCAGGGAAGGGATGGGGGAAGAATAAGAAATAATGAGAGCACGGACAAACTTTGGAGCCAAGAATTCTGGATTGTTAAGTCCTGATTCTCCACCGAATTGCTGGGATCTTGAACAATGTGTTTCATTTTTCTGGGACTCAGTTTCTCCTTATGTAAAACAGTCACAAGAAGAGCGGTCTCATGGAGGTGTTGCAAGGATTAGGTGAGCTATTAAAGTTTAATAGGAAAGAATTATGGAAGATGAGACCATTGGGGGAAACTGGGTAAAGGGTCCATGGGGCCTCTGAGTACTAATGTCTTTTCAGTGTCTCGTGAATCTATGATAGGTTCAAAATCAAAAAGATCTAAAAAAATTAAAAAAAATTTTTAATTAGTAGGAAGGAAGGAAGAGACAAAAATCCACAGGTCCTAGGTGTGGGGTTTTGCAGTTTCCTGGCAGTTAGGCAACAAGAGTGAGGATGATGAGGGACCAAAAGGCAAGCTGAGGGCAAAGTACAAGCTAGCACCCCCCAACCCCAGATGGGGTATATGTGACATTCTTCAAGTACTTCTGGCTGCCCAAGAACAAAGGGAAGGACAGAAAACAAATGGTCAAACTAAAGAGTCTCTATCAGTTTACAAATATCTTAGTACAATTACAAAAAAAGGACAATCTTACCAACAGCCTAAAATCCAGGAACTCCCTACGGTCTTAATGTTAATGCTTTGCTAAAGGGTAAATAAATTTAGCCCGACAATAGCTAGGCCTCCAGTAATCTGTGAGTCTTCTTTAGCATATGAAAATCCCTTTAAGAAACTTCCTCTTGACTTTACGTCCCCAACTCCACAGTATCTAAGCAGTCACCCCTCACAACCCTAGTGCAGCTCTTTCTGCCCACGAGTCCTGTCCCGGTGCTTTAACAAAATCACCTTTTTGCACTAAAGAGGTCTTCAAGAATTCTTTCTTGGGGCGCCTGGGTGGCTCAGTCGGTGAAGCATCCAACCTCGGCTCAGGTCATGATCTTGGGGTTCGTGAGTTCCAGCCCCACATTGGGCTCTGTGCTGACAGCTCAGAGCCTGGAGCCTGCTTCAGATTGTGTCTCCCTCTCTCTCTGTTCCTCCCCCTCTTGCACTCTCTCTCTCTCACAAAAATAAATCAACGTTAAAAATAATTTTTTTTTTAAAAGAATTCTTTCTTGGCCGTCAGCTCTGAATCCCACCCCCCCCCCCCACCACTCCAAAAACCTCATTAAGGAGATAAGGGAATTTGAGGAAACAGAAACGGAGTTTTGTGTGGATTATTAATTAGATCCCTTTTAATGCTGTTAGAGATATGGAGGTAAAGATTATGGAGCTTCTAAATGACCGGTGATGGGGGGACTTTGTTTTCTTCCATTGTGAGTCTGCACAGACTGGGCCATGTGAAGCTCTGGGATTTTCCAGGGTTATGCTCTTGACAGAGGCAGGTCAGCTCTGTGGAAGGCCTTTCACTGTCTGAACCCCGCTGTCCTCTGAACAGGCTGCCGAGCATGCCCAACCCCCACCAACATTCCTCTCAGAAATGTGGTCAGAGTAAGGACAAAAACAGTACCTTCAGCCCCTGGGCCTTTCTAGAACCTTCTCTAAGATAAAGTATCTCAGGCCTGTGACCTCATCCCATCCTTCCTTGGACTCTGGAACAGATTAGAAGCTTCCTGCGCCGGAGGACAAGGAGAAACCTGAAGAGCTGGGGTGAGCTAAACAGCTCAGGTCTCCACAGCAACTCCCTATGGTGCTTCTCTACTGAGAGATTCCTATTGTTCCTACAATTCTTCAGCGTCTTTGCTCAGGGGAAAAGTGAGTGATAACAGGCAGAAAGGCCCCGTATCCAACACAGAAAGCTGTCACAAAGAAGACCTGCTACAGGCTACTCAGGCAAGGTCCAGAGACAGCCCAGAGATGGGGGAGGTCCCCACACCCAGGGTCAGTACATTTGCAGGGGTACTTGGTCCTCTTTGTGCTGTTGGAGGATTGCCTCACCCAGACAGGGTAGGACAGATAGGACAGGTGCTCATGGTAAATCTGGGGGACGGGCTCTTGCCCTCGTGGAAAGTTAGGTACCCACGCCTCCGGGCACATTATTCCTGGTGCCAAGACACCTTGAATTCGACACCAAGCTGCTGATGACAGAGCTACATCTGGGGCAAGGAGTGGTCTGAATGGATGCAATGTCCAAGCGGCTTCATCCAGGCAACGATGTGCCCCTCGCACTTTACTAAGAGTAAAGTCGGTCCTCCTCACACCCGGAGCATCCGTGGAAGGCAGCCATTCTGAGCACAGAGGTCAAGGTGCGGGCTCCGCTGTCGCACTGCGTAGGTTCCAGTTCTGATCCACACCTGGTAACGGCGAGGCCTTGGGCAAATCGAGGTTGCAGTTTCCCAATCTGTAAAATGACCAAAAAAGAAAAAAAAAAAAAAATTGTACCTATCTCTCAGGGTTTTTGTGAAGATTAAATGAGATTTTTGCATGTGATGCGCCTGGCCTGGCACATAGGACGTGTACATTAAATTCACGCTATTGTAGGGGCGCCTGGGTGGCGCAGTCGGTTAAGCGTCCGACTTCAGCCAGGTCACGATCTCGCGGTCCGTGAGTTCGAGCCCCGCGTCAGGCTCTGGGCTGATGGCTCAGAGCCTGGAGCCTGTTTCTGATTCTGTGTCTCCCTCTCTCTCTGCCCCTCCCCCGTTCATGCTCTGTCTCTCTCTGTCCCAAAAAAAATAAATAAACGTTGAAAAAAAAAAAAATTCACGCTATTGTAACGAGTGGTGATGGAAAAGCTTTAGGACAAGTCAGTACCTGGTTGCTTAGTGACTTCAAAGTCTCAACCTCTTTGGATCCCTGCGTCCTCCTCTGAAAAATGGAAGAGTTGAACCAAAGGTGGTTCCTTCTGTTATAAAGGTCTCCGAAAATCGTGAGGGCAAGTCTGAGCCACTCCCAGCCAGGACACAGACAGCCCCTACTTTGAAATGCTGAGTTTTCAATGCCTCAGTAAACCACACCACCTCTGGAGAACTCCCAGGCCGAGATGGGGAAGGCTGCTGTGACAGAGAGCCTTTCAAGATATTTGGCCAGGTCGGCTGCCTCCAAAGAAACAATGGGCACAATTCTCAGTCCTGAAGGTAACAAGAAGTCCCCTGCCAGTCCCCAGAGAGAAAGCCCTCTGTTAGCTCATGGAAGGGGGCAGGGCTTTCATAGAATTCTAGAATGTCAAAGCTGGAAAAACTCTTGGGGAGTTTCTAGTTCAGGGGGTTTTAAGCTGTGTTCTGTGAGTGCTCCGGCCCTGCCACAAATTATGAATATTCACCTCATTTTGTACGTCTCAAGCTATATTTAAAACAGTGACTGAAAAGCAGCAAAGACACCCACATTAGTCACCCACTAATTTCAACACATCAGAAACTAAAATCCATTAATATGTTGTGGCATCTTCTGCTGGTTGTCCCCTAAATCTACTCATTTTTTTTTTTTTTTTACATTTATTGTGGAAACAACAGTTGGGTGGGTCCGTGGCCACCCGGATTTTTTTTTTAATGTTTATTGATTTTTGAGAGAGTGAGTGGGGGAGGGACAGAGAGAAAGGGGGACAGAGGATCCAAAGTGGGCTCTGTGTTGACAGCAGAGAGCCCAATGCGGGGCTCAAACTCACGAACTGTAAAATCATGACCTGAGCTGAAGTCACCCAGATTAAAGACTACATTTCCCAGCCTCCCTTGCTGCTAGGCCTTGTAATTAAGTTTTGGTCAAAGGGATGTAAGGAAAGGTTGTGCTCCTCCCAGGGGTTGAAGTGAGAGGGCCTGCTGTTTTCATCCCTCTTTTTGCTGGATGGATCTATTGTGGACAAGACAGTGGAGCTCAGTCAGCCATCTTGACCTCTGGATTGGAGGTTTTATGTTGAAGATGGTGGACAAAAGAGAGAAGGAGCCTTGGGTCTTTTTTTTTTTTTTTTTTTTTTTTTCAACGTTTATTTATTTTTGGGACAGAGAGAGACAGAGCATGAACAGGGGAGGGGCAGAGAGAGAGGGAGACACAGAATCGGAAACAGGCTCCAGGCTCTGAGCCATCAGCCCAGAGCCCGACGCGGGGCTCGAACTCCCGGACCGCGAGATCGTGACCTGGCTGAAGTCGGACGCTTAACCGACTGCGCCACCCAGGCGCCCCAGAGCCTTGGGTCTTTGATGCTCATTGAGCTCTTAGCTGTTTCCATCGAGTGCCTTGGACTGCTCACCCCCAGACCTCATTTACGTGAAGGAAACGTAAACTTCTATCTTGTTAAGCCACTTTTACTATGAAGTTTTTGCCTTTTGCAGCTAAATCTAATTGACACAGTTGTGTTCCCAGTGATTGGCTTTATAACGTATTATTAATATTTTTATCGTTTGCTGAGAGATTCTGAGGAAAACACCACTTGTAACTCCCACTCAGATCAGGAAATTTGCAGTCACCCAGAAAGCCCTTTGGGTGCCTTGACCAATCACAACTATCTCCTTGCTCCTAAAAGAACCTCTACCCTAACTTTTACAGGAAACACTTCCATAATATTATGATGCCATATTACCTTAAAAACACTTTGGTTACAGACCACTTTTACCTGTTTTAGATGGGATGGCTCTTAGGACTTTGTTGGACAGAAGTCTTCCTCTGATCAGAAAGTTAGAAATTAATTAAAATAGTCTAAACCACTTCATTTTACAAAGGAAGAAAAAGTCTCAGGGAAAGGAAAGAACTTTCTAATGTCAATTAGCAAATCAGGGGCAGAGTGAACTAAGACTCAAGTTCTCTCTCACTCTTTAGCATTTCATTTTCCAGTTCTTTCCAGGAGAAGGGACCATAGATACAAGGTACCAGCCTAACCCAGTGACTCAAGAATGGGAAAGATTTGCATACACAGCCTCTACTACAAGACAGTCTGTCCTCCAACACCAAACTTGGCTCTTTCCACATAAATCTCAGGGCAGAGAAGCTGTTAAGGACCCTGGCAATGGTTCCTCCCAGATGGCTTTGCATTTTAACCTTAAAAAAAAAAAAAGCACCAACAACGGTGGGGGTCACAGACACAGAGGCCACACAGTGGAGATGACAATTGGATGAAGCGGGCCGCCTCTCCCATGGTGCTGTGTGCTCTGAGCCTGACACACAGGAGCCCCAGAGATCACTGTGGTGAAGTATGTTGCTGAATCTCTGGGACCAGAAGAAGTGAGATGCAGAGATGAAGGCTGGAGCAAACCCAAGCTCTTCTGCTGTACTCCCTCAATTGTTCCGATCAGCATGGGGCTGCCCCTACCTCAAGTCTGGGGGAATCCCTCGTGCTCCTGAAAGTCAATCATTTTATATTGTGAAAGATGCCCAGCACACTTTTGGGTAGGATATGGCAGCATCTTCTAGCTCAGATCGGCCAGATTCCAGAGGCCTCTCCATCCTACATTCTTGGATGGTTTACAGGTGGGCCTGTTGGCTTCTGCCTTTTCCTATGGGTTAGAATTAGCAGACACCATTTAGCAAAGATGTTATTATGTGTTCCCTGAGGGGACAGAGGATGTTCCAAGGACTTAACATCTGGGAAACAATGTTTACTTCATCTCCTCTTTGAAGAGTCAGGAAGTACACTGTTAGCACACTGAAGGCTCTGAGAATTCCCACAGTAAAGAATTCTGCTTGATTTTGACGGACTTGGCATTTCCCGAGCTTTTTTGACTTTTGGATCTGGTGTTTTACCAACAGCATTCTGCATAGAACAGTTTGGCGAGTGATGCCACAGCCCCTTTGCAGGATAAAGGATCCATTACTACACACGTGTCACACATACCACATGGGTAGAAAAATCACCTTTCCGGCCCAAGTAGCCCATCTCTCTGGAAAAGTACTGAATTATCCCACACTCCATAGAACTCCATTCCTGATAGCCCCAAGAAGCAATTGTGGAACTGACCTAACCCTGCCCAGTCTGGGGTGGGGTCCCGGGGGACAGCTGGCTGGGCCCCACCGCCTGGCACCGGGCTTGTTGTACCAAGAGCCCTGGCCAGCCGGCAGCCACCCAGTGTGTGTCTGGGCTAGTTTCCCCTTCCTCTCCCTGCTCTTTTTGGAACACAGCTGAATGGCTCCAGTCTCTCAGCCCTACTCCTGGCCAACACTGGACCCCTCGAAGTCTGGCCAACTCCTCTCCCACTGGCCTTGATAAACATCCCCTCCAAGCTGGGAAGCACAGCACTGGGCTGTTTTTCTCCCTCATGCACCCCAGGAAGCCTCTCCTGTGCCTGGGCTTCCTTCCCAGACCTTGGCTGCCAACCCGTTTTAAACTCATCCTTAGCCCAGTCAGTCACCTGAAGAAAAAGAGACTCACAGAAGGCCCGAGATGAAAGAGGCTTTAATCTTGTGGCGTTTTGAGTTTTGTTTTTAGCAGGAAAGCCTTATTTTCAAAACAAATTTCTTATGCGGAGTTTACCAGTTTATAGAACAAATAAGTAAGGACATTCAGGGAAGACTTGTTTATTCCAGCAAAACGCTAGAAAGAAACAAAATGTCCGTTAGCAGGAAGCAGGCTTAATAAAATTATGGTGAAGTCATACCCTGAAATACTACACAGCCACCTAAAAGCGTGAGGCAACCTCCAACTCTAGCAAAAGTCCTAGGACAATCCTTATTCTATGTGGACAATATTTGGTTAACAAGTTCTTTTTAGGAAGCACCTGGGGGGGGGGGGGGGCTCAGTCGATTAAGCATCCAACTCTTGATTTCGGCTCAGGTCATGACCTCACGGTTCGTGAGTTCGAGCCCCAAGTCAGGCTCCAGGCTGACAGCTCAGAGCCTGTTGGGGTCCTCTCACTCCATCTCTCTGTCCCTCCCCCACTCGTTCACTTTCTCTCTCCTTCTCTCTCAAAATAAATAAAAAATAAACTTCTAAAAAGGTTTATAAAAATAATTTCATTTTAGGGCAAAAGGGAAGATCATTACTTGTGTTGTTATGATGAGCTACTTCCTATTCAAATTTGTCTACTGTTCACATGGTACTTAAACATGGTGACCAAACACCCCACTTTGCACAGAACTGAGGGGTTTCCGGGACATAGGACTTTTAAGCGATAAAACAGAAACCCCCAAGCAAAAGGATGAGTTGGTCACCTTACACTTAACAGAAATTAAGACTTTATTTTAGAAAGAAAAGATTACTAGGAATTTAGTCCCCAGCATATTCACAAATGAAATTGAACCAGTATTTATACTATAAATTACAAAGGCAAAACTGTGTGGACTGATAGGAAACACAAAACCATCTCAGATACAGTGATAAGTAAGAAAAAAAAAGGCAAGGTATGGACAGTGTGCCACGCGTGTTCTCATTTTGTAAGTTTTCTCTCTCTCTCTCTCTTTTCCCCTAAAGGTCAGAGTGGGGGAGCAGTGGGGGGGTTTATTCACGTCATAAAGGGAAGTTTGTGACTTTTTGTCTATTTACGTACCATATCCTAAGAAAATGGCTGGACAGATTTTCACCAAATTTTAAGGATGTGTTTGGGATGGTCTGACTTAAAATATGGGTTGTTTGGCACCTGGAAATTGCATTCTAGGGAGCCTGAGAAGGATGCTTCAAAGAGCTAAGCAGTCATTCTCCAGAGAAAGCTGACCCTAGTTAATAAGAAAGGCCCACATTAATCACCAATTGGAAAAGACGTGCAAGATGGGTTCAGGTCCACTGACAGAGAAAACAGAGTGGTTTCTAGTGAGTGTCCAAAATCAAGGGTCACAAGGTAGATTTTCCAAATGGAAGGCTTCAATGTGCAGGTCTGCTTCCCACATGGGTAAGATCAGACATCTAGGTGTGTAAGGATGTATGTGTGTATGTATGCTTCCAAGAGGAGCAGGTCTTGCGGATATTACAGCTTGCGTTTGCAGACTGCTCCTGAAAGATGCATATGAAATGGACCATAGCCCACGAGCGTCTCTGAGGAGGATCACGGATCTGAAATGAACAGGTATTTATTTTTCATTGTACAGCCTCTTGAACTGCTGGCAATATTTTCCACGGTGTACATCAGGTCCTTTTTCTTCTAATTTGTGAAATATGGCAAGCGTACAAAGAAAGTATACAGAATAATAAGGTTGATATCTTTGTATCTACCTGCTAGCTTTGACAAATCTTAACATTTTGCCATAGATGGCTGTACTGGACAACCCCACAGCTCCCTTCTTGTGTCTTTCTCCTCTACTTTCACACAGAACGCTCTGGACACTTGTGGTCATCAGATGTGTGGGTTTTGTGTGTGGGTTTTTGTTTTTCCCCACAACAAGCAATTCTGTGACACCAGCTGAGTGTCCTAAAATGTAACTCAATTCTGACACTCTCTGGAGACAGCATCAGATCCCATAGGTCAAGGTCTCAGTCCGACAAGACTCCCCCTACTCAAATGCCAGTCCCAAGTAATAGATCTGTGGTAGACTCCCAAGCTTACCCACAACCTTCACCTGACTTGGCTACAAATTGGGGGTTCTCATTTCTCCCTCCTCTCTAGGTGTGATTATTTATGACAATAGCTCATCGAACTCAGGAAAACACGTTTACCAGTTTATTAAATGAAATGATAAAGGATGCACTTGAAGAGCCAGATGTAGAGATACATAGGGTGAGGACAGGGAGAGTCCTGGGTGCAGGAGCTTCTGTCCTTGTGGAGTTGGGGTGCCCCACCTTCCTGATACCTGGATGTGTTCACCAATCTGGAAGTTCTCTGAACCCCAACTCTCTTGGATTTTCTTTTTAATTTATTATTATTATTAGTTATTTTGAGAGAGAGAGCAAGCAGAGGAGGGGCAGAGAGGGAGGGAAAGAGAATCCAAAGCAGGCTCCCCACCATCAGCTTGGAGCCCCATATGGGGCTCGAACTAACAAACCATGAGATCATGACCCCGAGCTGAAATCAAGAGTCAGACACTTAACCGACTGAGCCACCCAGGTGCCCCTGTGTACCTTTCATTTCCTTTTCTTATCTTATAGTATTATCAAGAACTTTCTGTACAATGTTGGAAAGCAGTGGTGAGAGGGGACATCCTTATCTCATACCTGATTTTAGTGGGAAAGCTTCAAGTTTCTCACTACTGATTTGCTGTAGGTTTTTTGTAGATACTATTCATCAGGTGAGCTATTCCCCTCTATTCTAGTTTACTGACAGTTCTTTTTTTTTTTTTTATCATGAATGGGTTTTGGGTTTTGTCAAATGCTTTTTCTGCACCTACTGATATGATCATGTGATTTTTCTTTTTTAGCCTATTGATATAATAGATTACATTAATTGATTTTCAAATATTGAACCAGCCTTGCATACCTAGAATAAATCCCACTTGGTTGTGGTGTATAATTCCTTTTAGACATCACTGGCTTTGATTTGCTAGTATTTTGTCAAGGATTTTTGATTCCGTGTTCATAAGAGATGTTGGTCCATAGTTTTCTCTCCTTGTAATGTCTGTCTGGTTTTGGTGTTAGGGTATTGCTGGCCTTATAGTATACTCTAAGAGAGATTGTAGAGAATTGGTATAATTTCTTCCTTACCTCTTTGATAAAACAACTCGTTAATTTTAACAGATAAGAGGATTAGTCTCTGTAGAAAGATGCCCACCATCTACCACTCTTTGTTTTCCCAAGGTATCTGCATGGAACCTTAGATTTCCATAGAACACAGCTTGAGATCACTGATCTAAATCATGAACCAACACATTTTTCTGGAAAGGGCAAGACAGTGAACATTCTAGGCCTTGTGGGTCATACGGTCTCTGTTGCAACTCTTCAACTTGGCCAATACAGTGCAGAAGCAGCCCCAGAGAACAGACATTGGAGATGAAGGTGTGTCCAGGAACTATTTAGTGAAAGCAGGTTACAAAACACCACTACTAATAAAATGGCTAATGCTTGTTGAATGCTTTCTACAACCAGCCACTGTAGTAAATGATGTACGTGGATTATCTTCCTTCAGAACCACTCTGTGATACAAATGCAACGATCTCTAATTTACCGATAGGGAGGGAAACCATTTATGTTTCCTTATATAGACAGTTGACCTGTGAACAGCTTGGGGTTTGGGGCACCAACCCCCTGCACAGCTGAGAATCTTCCTATAACTTTTGACCCTCCCAAAGCTTTACTAATAGCCAGCTGTTGACCGGAAGGCTTCACCTCTCCCTCTAGCCCTTCTTACCACCTCAATGGCTTTTCTGGCCTCTCTAATTACCAGGAGCATAAAGGGAACCACAGTTTCTGTTTAGAGCAAAAAAGGAGTTAGATACCCACAAACGACTGCCTGGGTTAAGGCTATTTCCAAATTAGACCCTGGGAGGGGCAGTGATCCAGCAGAGTTGGGGCCAGGTCTGCTGTTGGGTGTGACCAGACCAGGCAGGCCCAGCCCTTTTACAGAGCGGTAGGACTCAGGGACACGTCCTCAAAAATGTGAATTTGGGGATGTGGCGGCTGAGGGTCTACTATGCCCTGGACATTTTGTGCACATTACCTATGAAGTGGGTGTCATCTGGGCCACATCTCCTAGATGAAGGGAGATTAAGTAGCTTGTCCAGATTCCCTCTATTTGAGGAACTCATGCTCTCCCAACTCAGTCCAGCTCTTTCCATGCTGAGCCGGGAATCACGTGGGCCGGCATAGGATCGGTAGGGTCCAGGGTTCATGTTCTCTTAGCCTCCACTCTCAGGAAGGCATCGATGAAGAGGCTAGTGATCAGGTGGTCTGGTAACTCCAGCTCTGTCCCTGAGGAAAGGTGGAGGAGGGAATTCGGGATACTGATTGTGAAGTAGGCCAGGGAGGAGTGGGAGGGATCAGGAAGGAAAAGCATGTTCTGTCTCTGAGGAGCCACCACAGGGAACGGATAGACTGATGCCCCACATGGCAGGACTAACCAAGCTCCAGTCATGAGAAGTGCCAGGGATGTAAGGGTGATTTCAACACCAGAATCTTCCCTCACAGGGCTGTCCAGGGCAGAGCAAGCTGCTGGTGGTGCTCCCTCTTAGGGCTGGTATACACGCTAAGGCCTGGGGCCACCCATCAGAGGGAGGGGATGTGGACTTTTGGTTGGATGACCAACCAGGTCTTCTCCTTCCCTAAGATCCTGCAAGGATAACCATAGCCAAGCTGAGCACCTTTGTGTGTGTGCATTACCTCGCTTTAAGAAAAAAAGTATTGTTGGGGCACCTGTGCAGCTCAGTCGGTTGAGCATCTGTCTTCGGCTCAGGTCCTGATCTCACGGTTCATGGGTTCAAGCCCCGCGTCAAGGTCTGTGATGACAGCTCAGAGCCTGGAACCTGCTTCGGATTCTGTGTCTCTCTCTCTCTCTCTCTCTCTCCCTCTCTCTCTCACAAAAATAAATAAAAATATTTTTTAAAAAAGAAAAAGGTATTGTTATTATTTCTATTTTACAGATGAGAAAACCGAAATCCTGGACAGTTAAGCAGCTTGCCCAAGTTCCCAGAGCTGGTAAACAGCCAGGCTGGGACTGAACCTGTTTGTCTGTAAAGCCTATGTTCTTTTTCAAGTCTGGGGACCATCATTCAAAAAGGATCAGGATGCCAGGAACCCAAGATAAGCAGACCAATGAGAGGTAGATCCTTATTTCCAGAGACTTTGATATCTTATTTCAAGGCAATCAGGAGATTTGCAGACCTTCCCATCTTAGGTAGCAGATTAAGAAACTCGGCCACTTAAACCAAGTAGCCACAGCCCCTAAGGACATGGAAATCTAAAATCATCTCTACAGACACTCCCCAGAAATTGCAGACTTGAGGTTTTTAAGAGACTGGCACTGATTAAAGGAGAACACAAGAGAGGACCTTGACTCAACCAACCGCTCACAGCCACACAGCGCAATGCTGAGATTTCGTTTTTACTTTCCGTCGTCTGCCACGGTCAAATCTCTGACATTTTTCAAATTTCAGTTTTCCAACTTCCAATAGCATAATGGTGAAACTTTTCATTCAAACCAAAAGCTGCATTTGTGCAATGCCGTCATCAAGCATTTGGCATGGGATCATCTTGCTTAAGGCTCACAATAGCCACATGGGGTAGGTACTGTTATGGTTTCCATTCTACAGATGAGGAAACTTGAGTTACACAAAAGAATCAGTAGCTTTCCCAATGTTATATGGTTATTAGGTGGTGGAGGGAGAATTTGAATCTAGATTTGCTGAAGTCCAGAGGATGCAGGAGGAAGCCAAGTTGATAAAACTATGACTTGAGCTCCCTCGGTTTGGGGCTGGGGGTTTTCGGTTGGAAGAGACCTGCCCACTGAGGCTCTCTCTTGTGCACACAGAGCCCTTGGGGAACCTTACCAGCACCAGAGAGCCGTTTAAAAAACTGGAAACAACTCAAATGTCCATCAACAGGTGAACGAATAACCATTCATGGCTTGTGGTACAGCCCTACAACGGAATGCTTACTACTTGGTGATAAAGAAAAACAAGCTACTGATACCCATAATAACATAGATGAATTTCAAAAAAATCATGTGGAGTGGAAGAAGCCAGACAAAAATGAGTATGTACTATATGATTGCATTTATATAAAAGTCTAGAAAATTCAAACTACAGTAATTGTGACATAAAGCAGAATGGTAGTTGCTTGGGGTGGAGAGAGGGGTGGGAGGGATGGCCAAGAGACCTGAGGAAACTTTCTAAGGTGACATAGTCACTATCTTGGTTGTGGTGATGGTTTCATGAGTGTGTGAAAAAATCAGACATGCAAGGGGCGCCTGGGTGGCTCAGTCAGTTAAGCATCCAACTTGAGAATTAAAAAGAAGAAAAAAAAAAAAAAAGGAGGTGAAATAGGGGAATGGGGATTAAAGAGTATACTTTCCGTGATGAAATGAAATGAAACGAAATGAAAAAAAAAGAGAGAGAGAGAGCATCCAAATCTTGATTTTAACCCAGGTCACAATCTCACGGTTCATGAGATTGAGCCCCGCACTGGACTCTGCCCTGATGGCAGGGAGCTTGCTTGGGGATTCTCTCTCTCCCTCTCTCTGCCCTTCCCCAACTCTATAAATAAATAAATTAATTAATTAATAGTTTAAAAAATCATACACTTAGAATGTATGCAATTTATTGAATGGAATTATACCTCGACAACGCTGTTCTTTTAAAACACATTCGAAAGCAAAAATCTTGTATTTAACAGGAGGCAGAGACAGGGGACTTGCTTGAGCTCACTCAGCATGTGGAGGGGCTCCCTCTGTGGCCCACACCACCATGGGGGTTACAGCCTCGCTCGGGTCCAGCCCCCAGGCTCTGCCTCCAGCACTGCAGCCGCAAACGGCTTCTCTGCAACCGTGGGCTCTGTCTGCACTGGACAAACCAAGGCTTTGGCCACAGGATGGGCAGGTTGACCGAGGCAAAGTGGCTGGGAGCTTTACCCCACCGGTCCCAGAAACCATGACAACGACAGTTCCTGGGAACCTCCAGGGGTCACTCTAGACTGCTGTACTCACAACCTGGGACCTTGACAAAAATGCAAGCCTGCAGAAAAGGACCAGACCAGGCAACCTTCTCCTCTGAAGGATGAGCTCAGTGTCAACTGTGCACCTACCGCGTCCCGGTCCGCTCTCTCATGTGGATCAGAGGATGGAGTGACATTAATGTAAGGGCATGGCACTCAGTAAACATCCCCCCAAGGGTACCTATTACACAGCCATCAAATATCCCCAGTGCGTTTTCTCTGCTTGGCCTGATCCTTGAGGGCAGGAAAGACACGTGGACAAAAAGCTTTGTCAAAACACTGAAGCTGGTGGGATGAATGCTGTGAGGGCCAAGAGAAGAAATAAATTACTTCCAGTTGTGGAGAGGTTTCGTGGAGGCTGTGGTATGCAAGGGAGGGAAAGGAATTTGTACATGGAGACAGGATGGGGGTGGGGAGGGTGGGGCAGCACAGACGCAAGCGAGCCACCTAGGGGACACCTAGGGGACACAGGAGTGGCCCGGGTGCAGCAAGGGCTGCGGGGTCAGGCTCTGGAAGAAGCACCCCAATAGTATGCAGACACATCGGCTCCCCGCTCCCACCCCTGCAGAGGCCCACACTCTGCTGTGTGATCTTACTTGCTCCATGGACGGCCAGCTGGGCTGCTGGTAGGCATGGCAGCTTCCCCAGCTCCTCTTGGAGCCTCAGAGATCGAACCTGAGGGCCTCAGCTGGAAACTGGGGTGGGGAAGAACTCCTCCAAGGGCCACTCGTCCTAGGCAGCCACGGGGCCTCAATCCTGGGGTGTTCCCAATGGGCCAGCCAGCCTGAACCTGGTCTCCTGGGAGACCGTGAAAACGGAAAAACCCTCAAGTTCATCCCCCCAGAACCCACAGGATGGGTCTTAAACTCCTGCTGTCAAGCCCAAATGACACTGCCATCTGGTGGCCAAAGAGCCAGATACCATGAGGGTTGGCAGAGGCCCTGGGCTGAGGGCCACAAAGGCACAAATGGTGGAGGCTTGTTTAATAACTGCATAATGGGACCAAAATTTTGCTCTCACACAGTCTAGAGTTGAAACAAAGTCTTATATAAGTCTGGCTACCAAGTTCCCTGAGTTGAAGGCATTATGAGTGTGCAGAGGAGGAAGCTGCCTCTGAGATTAGGTGACCGATCTAAGGTCACAGCTGGGTCTCCTCCACGCGTGCCCCATAAATGGTTAAAGCCTTTCTCAGCATGTGTTACCCAAGACCCTTTCCGAAGGCAAAGGCGGAAAAAACTATTTCCAGGAGATGCCTTTTTCTCTTTCACTTACAATCATATGGTGAAATCTTCCAGAACCTGAACGACATACAGTGGCTTCATCTAGTCCCGAAGGCTAATTAATGGGAGGTGTGCTTGTGTATTCTTGCGTGTCACAAATTTGTTTCCATTTCTAATATGGCACAACGTATAGAGCCAAAAGCTCTCTGAGGAACTCAATAATTTTTAAGAGTCTGAGACGTGGACAGAAATGTATTTTTCTTTTAATAAAATAAAGCTACGCACACTAAAACATTCCCTTTGTTTTGACATAATGGCCCAGCTGGGAGGTACCGGAGCTTGGACTCTATCCCAGGCAGTCTGTCTTTAAGCCTCTAGCCACTATTCTAACTGTTTAAGATTTAACATCCTTGAAATGCAATGCACTTAAGGATGGACAGAAGTCTTTCAAAATATTGAAAACAAAGGGGATCGCCAATCTGGCCCAACATCTTCACTTTACAGATGAGGAAAAGTGAAGCCCGGAGAGGGGAAGTGACTTGCCAAAGGTCACAGAGCAAAGAATCAGAATCTGCCCGGCCCCTTGCTCCCAGTTGGGAGCTCTTAGAACTCCAACCCAAGAAAGCATTGTAATGACCTTTTCCACAGCATGGGAACGAGTAACATGCAGACATTGCAAGAGACAACACTTCCAACCAAAGTGGCTCGATTTTATTGCAGGGAAGGTAGGGAGGAGCAAAGCAAGTGAGGGTCTCTGTGGGAACCCCCATTGCCGAGGAGGACTGCAAGGCCCCAGGTCTGTCTGGAAGGCAGGAGAGGATCAGCGACCTGGAAGAGAGGAGAAATTATGTGGGGCAAGAGTGCCATCTGCTGTGCACATGGAGGCATTGCAAAGCAGTAGAGGTTCACTAAGAGGCAGCTGTGGGGGTGCACACCCCGCCAACTAAGTCTGTTATTCTGGGTTGGCTGGAACCCATTAACCTAGCTCAGCCAAACACCACCGAGGCCTTTCTGGGAAACTTCCAGGGCTGCTGGGATGGAACTCCCTGTCCTGTTTTAATTCACGTTGGGAAGGCAGTGAACAAAATCACAAGCAAACAAATCCGCCAAGGAACAGATAGTCGAGGTGACTTCGTAACCAAGAAATGCTGGGGCACCCGGGTGGCTCAGTCGGTTGAGCCTCCGACTTCAGCTCAGGTCATGATCTCACGGTTTGTGGGTTCAAGCCCCGCGTCGGGCTCTGTGCTGACAGCTCGGAGCCTGGAGCCTGCTTCGGATTCGGTGTCTCCCTCTTTCTCTGCCCCCACCTGGCTCACACTCTCTCTCTCTTTCTCAAAAAATAAATAAACATAAAAAATTGTTTAAGAAATGCTCTCTCTGATTCCCAAACCTGGCTTCAAATCCGTTACTGGAGAACCTCTTAAAACAGACTGAGGCAGATGCTGCAGGGATGTGTGGGGTAAAGTTCACTTGATAGGTGATTCTCACCGAGAATCTGTGCATCTGAGTCTTTCCACACTACACGTGTTTGCTCACACACACCCAGATAAAATTAGCTGCTATCCAGAATTTGCTTCAAAATGGTGGGGAGGGGGGGGGGGTGGGTACGGTTGGTGGAGCATAGCTGAGACAATGATGGCAAGGACTTATAATTGGATCTGGGTGATGGTAGATAGGGATTCATTTTCCTACTCGTACATTTAAAATTTGTACAATAAAAAAGCAAAGATAAATAAGTTAATTAAAAACTATGAGAATTATTCAGCCACAGAAAGGAATAAAGTACTGATACATGCTAGGGCTCGGATGAATCCTGAAAATATTACACTAATGGAAATCGCATGGTTCCCCCCCGCCCTTTATTTATTTATTTATTTATTTATTTATTTATTTATTTATTTTGAGAGAGAGCACACACAGGAGGGGCAGAGAAAGGAGAGAGAGAATCCCATGTAGGCTCTGCACTGTCAGCACAGAGCCTGATGCTGGGCTCCAACTCTCGAACCGCGAGATCATGACCTGGGGCCGAAACCAAGAGTCAAACACCCAACTGACTGAGCCACCCAGAAACCACCCTTCGTATGGCTTCTCTTAAATGAAACATCCAGAATAGGCAAATTCACAGAGGCAGAAGGCCGATTAGTGGTTCCCAGGGGCTGGGAGAGGGGGGCGTGTAGAGTGACTACTTAATGGGTTTGGGGCGTTTTTCTGGGGTGATAAAGCTTTGAAACCAGAGAGTTGCACAACATCCTGAACACAGTGGATGCCACTAAGCGGTACACTTCAGCGGTGCCCGGGTGGCTCAGGCCCACTGAGCACCTGACTCTTGGTTTCAGCTCAGGTCATGATCTCACAGTTCGTGAATTCGAGCCCCGCATCACTGGGCTCTGTGCTGAAAGGTGGAGCCTGCTTAAGATTCTCAACCTCTCTCTGCCCCCAGCCCTGTGTGAGCACACGCGCTCTCTCTCCCTCAAATAAAAAATAACTTCTTTTCTGATTTGGGATGCCTTTCATCCTGCCTCTGCCGCTCGCCTGTGCGTGGCTGGGATCACGTCACTTTCCCTCTCCAGCCTCGTGTTTCTCAACGGCACTGAGAGCACTGATCCACATCAGGGATGTGGCAATCACTGGAACTGAAACACCAAAGACACTACCTGGGCAGTGACAGCTAGGGAGGGCCGTGCTGTGGAGGATTCTGAAGCTGTGGCTGGGCACAGAGGAAAGGAGTGTTGGCTCCATAAATCACGTCTATCTGGTTCCACGGTGAACGGTTCTGGCACAGGGCACCTTATGTGCCTCTCTGCATTGTGTAAAATTAAAGGGGGCATCCAGCTTGGACACGAGGATTGTTTTTGTACTCATCTGGGCAGAGGGCACTGTCAGAAAGCTGACAGCCGTTCCGAGTGGGAAGAGAGACCAAGTTGAATTAACTTACCTGGTCAGTGCACAGGAGCATGAGACCCAGGGCACAGGCGTCCTCTCGGATGGGACAGTTTATCAAAGCATTGCTCAGGGTCATACGCTCTATACTTAAACCCTGCTGATCATGAGATGCACTCCCCAAGTCATAAAAGGGACCCTGGGAGACATCTAACACAGTGCTCTGTGTGCTCTAGGAAGGCTGTGAGGATTCCTGAACTTAGAATTTGCATTAGATAATGAAATATTTTGTACAAGGGGCCTCACCCACCTGCCCCCGTTGGTCCATCTTGGGCCCAGGGGTCCAGGCCCTCATTACTTGGGGCCGAGGTAGGAAACAGCTTTTCCTGTTTTTCCCAGTGTCTCCAGCAGAAGGTCCACGCTGTGCTCAGAGTTGATGCAAACCTTCTTGTTGGGTAGGTCAATGTCAAACTCAACTCCTGCAGGAAGAGGAAGTCGGGGGGTGTGGGGAGGAAGCAGAACAAGAAAGAGTCCAGGCTACAAAATTCTTATTCACAACCGCCTTCCCCTTTCCTCCATACCAGGTGTCAGCAAAATCTTAGGGCCAGAGGACATGTGTTAGGCATTTTGGGCCACATGGACTCAGCTGCATATTCTTCTCTGTGTGTATTGCTTTTATAGTCCTTTAAAAATGTAAAAAACCCGGGCACTTGGGTGGCTCAGTCGGTTAAGCATCTAACTCTAGGTTTCAGCTCAGGTCATGTTCTCACAGTTCGTGAGGTCGAGCTCTGCGTCAGGCTCTGCGCTGACAGCACGGAGCCAACCTGGGATTCTCTCTCTCTCAGAAAAAAATAAATAAACTTTAAAAAAATGCAAAAACCATTTTCAGCTGTACAAAAACAGACTGTTGGCCAGATTTGGCCCATGGGCTGTAGTTTGCCAACCCCTGCTCTAGATTGGGCTTCTTTCAAGTTTTTTTTCTTCTTTTTAATTTCAAAAGTAAAATACAGGTATGCCTGGGTGGCTCAGTCAGTTAAGTGTCCAACTCTTTTTTTTTTTCTTTTTAATGTTTTTTTAATTTATTTTTGAAGGAGAGAGAGAGAGAGAGAGAGAGAGAGAGACAGAGCATGAGCGGGGGAGGAGCAGAGAGAGAGGGAGACGCAGAATTCGAAGCGGGCTCCAGGCTCTATGCTGTCAGCACATAGCCCGACGCGGGGCTCAAACTCACGAAACGCGAGATCATGACCTGAGCCAAAGTCAGACGCTCAACCGACTGAGCCACCCAGGTGCCCCTAAGTGTCCAACTCTTAATGTCAGCTCAAGTCATAATCTCACAGTTTGTGAGATCAAGCCTCATTTTGGGCTCTGCACTCGCAGGGTGGAGCCTGCTTGGGATTTTCTCTCACCCTCTCTCTCTGCCCCTCCTCACCCTCTCAAATAAATAAACTAAAAAAAAAAAAAAAAAAAAAAGTAATAATACAGATACACCATTAAAAAAAGGCAAACGTGTCTGAATAAAACTAGAGCGTAAGGCTCCCTAGTATCTCCTACCTCCAGAAGTCACTACAAACAGCACGGCATCTACCCAATCTTTTTTGCAGACAGACAAATGAAAAATAATTCCCCCAAAGGGCATCATACTGTATACACAGGTCTTGCTTTATTTCACTTTCCGATGTCCGGGATACCTTGCCCATCTTAGTATACACAGACTTACATCATTTTTTAGCAGCTACACTGCATTCCCCAGTGTGGATGTACCATACACCCACTCGGTCCCCTGCTGAGGGACACTGACATTGCTGCCTCCAATTTTGCACTATTATCACACAATGGCTGCAGTGAACACACTTGAGCATAGCTTATAAAACTTGTCCAACTATTTCTATGCCATGAATTTACAGGATGGAAACTGGGGCAACAGACTGGCACATGTTAAATGTTGATATTGTAAAACCACCCTCCAGAAGGACGGTGCCAATTTCAAGCCACCTACCTCGCCCCCAGAGCAGTACATGGGAGTACCTATAATGTGTTTTGTTGAGACGACAGAATGCAGAGGGAAAGCCCCTGATAGGTTCTAGGCCTGGCTTCATTATTGACTTGTTGGATGGCCACAGGCGGGTCCTGCCCATTAGAGGCCTCCGTCTCCCCATCTGTACATGAAGGAATTGGGGGTGGCCAGCCCCTATGGTCTCTCCGGTTCACATATGCCATTAGTTTGTGAATCCTCAGGCCCAGAACTGTTCATCTAAGACCCCAACTCAGAAAACCCCTCTACCTCACCTCAAGAGGCCACCCAGGAGGGGACAGTAGTGAAAGACAGGGAGAAACCTGTCCCAGTTCAAAGGGAGATCCCCAAATGCTTGAAGAGCCCTAAAAAGCCCATGACACAGGATTTTTTTTATTTTTATGTTTATTTATTTTTGAAAGAAAGAGAGATAGAGCATGAATGGGGGAGAGGCAAGCAGGGAGGGAGACACAGAATCTGAAGCAGGCTCCAGGCTCTGAGCTGTCAGCACAGAGCCTAACGCGGGGCTTGAACTCACGAACCGTGAGATCATGACCTGAGCTGAAGTCAGACACTTAACCGACTGAGCCACCCAGGCACAGGACTTTATCATAATGTCTGAATTTGTACCTAATGGATACCAAGGGAGGAAAAAAAAATGCAATGTGTCCTTGCTACACGCTGGATTTTTGTCTTTCATTTCAGAAGTGTCTCCCTCCTCTTTGGAATAAATATTTTGATGGCATCGTAGAGCTGGAGGAAACTCTGGGGTCATCTAATCCAGTGGGTTTCAAACTGTTTTCCCTGCAGCCCAGATTCCAGGTCGGGTGTCAAGTGACATAGACCCACCCTCCCTTCATCCGGAGTGTGCCTCTTGGTATCCGAGGGGCTTCTGAGCAGTTTCGTTCTTAAAATATCCACGGTGAAAGCTGACACAGGCTGACAGGCCCATACCACAGCTGGGGAAACTCAGGCCCCCAGGAGAAGAGGCCACAGTCACACAAGAAAAGTCAGCAGTCACGTTTTCCCCACTGCTTCAGATGCTTTCAAGCTAAGATTCCAGTTTAGGGGACTCGAAACCAGCCATTGACTCACTTCGGGCAAGTCACTTCCCCTCTTGGGCACGGGTGTCAACATCCCCATTCCACAGATGGAAAGGACAGCTCAGAGGAAATGTTCCAAGTGCTAGTGAGAGCATATCCATGTGGAAGCCCTCTGAAAACCGGGTATTATCTAGAGTCGTAAAAACGAAAATCTTATCAAGAAATAAAATAAAACTGGGGCGCCTGGGTGGCGCAGTCGGTTAAGCGTCCAACTTCAGCCAGGTCACGATCTCGCGGTCCGTGAGTTCGAGCCCCGCGTCGGGCTCTGGGCTGATGGCTCAGAGCCTGGAGCCTGTTTCCGATTCTGTGTCTCCCTCTCTCTCTGCCCCTCCCCCGTTCATGCTCTGTCTCTCTCTGTCCCAAAAATAAATAAATGTTGAAAAAAAAAATTAAAAAAAAAAAAAAAAGAAAGAAAATAAAACTAATTACCTCATGGAGCCCCAGGGCCAGATCCCAGCCCTCTCTGGGCTTCAGTTTCCCCAGCTGAGAACTGAGGAGGTTGGATGAGAATAATCGTTTTCTTTTTTATTTATTTTTTAACGTTTGTTTATTTTGAGACAGAGATAGAACATGAGCGGGGGAGGGGCAGAGAGCGAGGGAGACACAGAATCCAAAGCAGGCCCCAGGCTCTGAGCTGTCAGTGCTGAGCCCCACGCGGGGCTTGAACTCACAGACCGCGAGATCATGGCCTGAGCCAAAGTCGGACGCTTGACTGACTGAGCCACCCAGGCGCCGCGAGAGTAATCACTTTCTAAATATGTCCAAAAGGGGTGTGTTAGGAGTTCTGCACATGACTTGAGCCAAAGTTTATTTTTTTTTTAATATTACAATTTTAAAAACGTTAATAGAAAATGACACTCAAATGTATCTTATCAAAAGTTATCACACTGAAGATCACCAACGTATTAACTAGTTCTGCCAGGACTCTGAGCTAGATTGTGGGGCCAAATCCCAGCTCTGCCACTTACTGTGTGATCTCAGCCACATTGCTTAACCTCTCTGAACTTCAGTTCCTCCTGCTTATAATGGAGATAGTCCAAGAAGCTACCGAAATGGTTGTGGTGACAGGTAGATGACTTGATCCTCAGAAGCCACTAAGCAGAATATTTGACACATGCTAAGTACTCACTACATCGTAGTTTTACTGTTGCTATCAGCTTCAACTCAAGCTTCTGCTCCACCTCTGCATGCACTTGAGCATGACAGAAGTGCCTCGGTCTCCCCCACCTTGCTCCTAACCCTGGGCCGCTCACTCACCTCCCAGCTTGTTGAGCACCCGACTGACCGCATTGGAGCAGCCTTCACAGGTCATGTCCACAGAGAACTCGTGTTTCTAAAACAGACAAAGGGGACCATGAGCTAAGTCGTGCAGAGAGACCCAGATACCCCAGCAGTGCGCAGGTCCACCCAGAGACCAAGACAAAGGGCAGAGAGGGCAAGATCTGCCATCAGACTCACCAGTGGCCTGGTTCTGAGCCCTTCTAGTACACTGTAAAGTGAAGGAAGGAAGGGTTTCTCCATCTTACAGGTTGTTGTATTAAATGAGGCAATCCATATAAATCCATTAGGAGTGTCTAGCACACGATGAGTAGAACCACGTGAGAAGCTAGTTTCAAATGTTGGTTTCTAGTCTTACCTTCAAAATCTTGATTCTTGAGTTATGGGGTTGTCTCAAGACATTGATAACTCTGATATGGGGTGGGCCCACGCACTCTGAGCAATGCTGATCTGGTGGTCTTATCTACGCGTCGGAAGATCACCTTCTGCATTAGAATCCCTTGAGAACTTCCAAAAACCACGAGTTCTGATCAATAAGTCTGGGCTGGGGCGTCTGTTGTGGCTAATAAGCTTCCCTGGTGTTCAGATGCATAGAGCTCACTGTTGTCATCCACATGCCTCACTGCCAGAGGCAGCCCCTGAGTCCTGGGAAGGGAAGGGATTTGCCTGGGCTCCCAGTAAGTTGGAGGCCCGGCCAGTAAGGGGACCCAGACTCCTGGACTCTTGCATGAAGGCAAGCTTTGTTCAATTCATTGCCGCAATCCAATACTTGAACAGTGAATGCCTGGCACAGAGTAGGTGCTTGAGTTGAGTGCATGGATGATTGACACGGCTGGTTGAGGGTCTCTGGGTCCTTCCTTTGCTTTCAGACAAGGATTACTTATACCAATACATCCTTTATTTGAAAATCTCTGGAAATAAGATGAGCTTCAGTTCCCAGGTCTAGCACTTACAAGCTGTATGACTAAGTTACTGAACTCCTCTTGCCTTGGTTTCTACATCTGCAAAATGGGGATGAGAGTCCCTCTCCAGGTTAGTGAATGGGACAAACATTTTAAGTGTGCTGGCCAGCATCCAAGATGGCCCCAGTGATCTCCAAGTCCTGAGTATTTATGCCCCTGAGAAGTCCCATTCCACTATGTCTCAGGGCTGGGTGTCCAGTAGAATATGGTTGAAGTGATGTTATGTGACTTCTGAGACTAGGTCATAAAAGACATTGTGGCTACTTCCTTGCTCTCTCTCTGGGATCATTCACTCTGGAGGAAGCTGGCTGCGACATCTTTTTTTTTTTTTTATTTTTAATTTTGGGTGTGGGGAGGGGAAGAGAGACAGAAAGTAGGAGAGAATCCTAAGCAGGCTACACACACAGTGAGGAGCCCGACACGGGGTTCGATCTCACTACGGTGAGACCATGACCTGAGCCGAAATCAAGAGTCGGATGCTTAACCCAGGTGCCTCTGGCTGCAAAATCTTAAAGACCCTCAAGCAACCCTATAGAGAGGTGCTCATGTTGGGGAACTAAGTCTCCAGCCAACAGCTAGGTGAGGGAGCCATCATGGAAGCAGATGCTCCTTAAGATGAGTACAGTCTGGGGGCACCTGGGTGGCTCAGTCGGTTGGGCGTCTGACTTTGGCTCAGGTCATGATCTCACAGTCCGTGAGTTCAAGCCCCGCGTTGGGCTCTGTGCTGACAGCTCAAAGCCTGGAGCCTGCTTCGGATTCTGTGTCTCCCTCTCTCTCTGCTCCTCCCCTGCTCATGCTGTCTCTGTCTCAAAAAATAAATAAAAACATTAAAAAAAAAAAAAAAAAAAAAGATGAGTACAGTCTGGGCCAACATCTTCATTACAGCTTCACCAGAGACCCTGAGCCAGGAACACCCCACTGAGCTGCTCCCAGATTCCTGACTCTCAGAAACCATGAATTAATGAACATTTATTGTTTTAAACTACCAAGGTTTGAGATAATTACTCAGGAGCAACATATAACTAAAACGTGAAGTAAAGAGGTTGGAGCCTACCAGTAGTTTCCACGGGGTGAAAAATTAGTTGTTGGATTATTATTTTTAGTTTGTTCCAATCTTTTTTTTTTTTTTAACTTCAAAAAAAATGGCTACATTTTTCATAGAGCACTTCAAAATATTTCAAATTTGTTATCTCAGTTGAATTCTGGACATAGCAATGTTTCTTGCTGGAAGACCCCAGGCAACAATCCCTGTGCCTTACTGGCCCCAGTCAGGGGTATATAATACCTTATCCATACCAAAAAGGTATTAGCCAACTCAAGTTTTCTCAACCTCCGTGCACACAGGAATCACCTGGGGGCTTGAGGACATGGGACTCTGCAGGTGGCTGCCTCAATCCGCATTGAGGCTCTGGGGTGGGCCCTGGGCCTCTCCATTTTTAACTCACTGCGGGGACACCAGGAGGCAAGACCACACCCCTGAAAAAAATTAGACTAATGGCGGTGCCTAGATGGCTCAGTCTGTTGAGTCTCTGACTTCAGTTCAGGTCATGATGTCATGGTTTGTGGGTTTGAGCCCTGCATTGGGCTCTGTGCTGACAGCTCAGAGCCTGGAGCCTGCTTCAGATTCTGTGTGTCTCTCTCTCTGCCCCTCCTCTGCTTGTGCCTTCTCTCGATCAAAAATAAATAAATTTAAAAAAATTGGACTGGGGCGCCTGGGTGGCTCAGTCGGTTAAGCGTCCGACATCGGCTCAGGTCATGATCTCGCGGTCCGTGAGTTCGAGCCCCGTGTCAGGCCCTGTGCTGACAGCTCAGAGCCTGGAGCCTGTTTCAGATTCTGTGTCTCCCTCTCTCTGACCCTCCACCGTTCATGCTCTGTCTCTCTCTGTCTCAAAAATTAATAAACGTTAAAAAAAATTTCTAAAAAAAAAAAAAAAATATTGGACTAATGGCTTCTCAAGCTCTTTCCAAGTCTCAGAACATCTTTTGGGTCTGGCTTATCGTCATGGGGTCCACGGGAAACTAAGACCAAGAGTTAGGAGTTTGGTTTTCAACTATTTTATTGAGGCGAGATCTGCAAAAACTGCCTTAAAGAAAATGGTCAGTTTTTCTTTTCTTCTAGTTAAACCCCACTCATTCCTTCAGCTTGTTGGAGGACACTATCAGCATGACCTGGGAGCTTGCAAAAACGCAAAATCTTAGGTCCCACCGCAGGCCTCCTGAATCAGAATCTTCATTTTAACAAGACATCCAGGGGGCACCTGGCTGGCTCAGTCGGTGGAATATGCGACTCTTGATCCCGGGGCAGTGAGTTTTGAGCCCCATGTAGGGTTTTACTTTAAAAATAAAAATAAATAGGGGCGCCTGGGTGGCTCAGTCGGTTGAGCGTCCGACTTCAGCTCAGGTCACAATCTCACGGTGGGTGAGTTCGAGCCCCGCATCGGGCTCTGGGCTGATGGCCCAGAGCCTGGAGCCTGTTTCAGATTCTGTGTCTCCCTCTCTCTCTGACCCTCCCCCGTTCATGCTCTGTCTTTCTCTGTCTCAAAAATAAATAAACGTTAAAAAAAAATAACAATAATTTAAAAATAAAAGTAAATAAAAATTAAAAAGACACCCAGCTTATTTCTACCCACATTACAGTTTGAGATGCTGTTCTAGAAGGTGAATTGGCAAACTACAGCCTGCCTGTGACCTGGTCTTATGAGGTTTTACTGAAACACAGCTAAGCTGGTTGGTGCACTTTCACATTGGAATGGCAGAGCTGAGTAGTTGTAATGGACCACGTGGTTCATGAAGCCTAAGGCATTTTTTTTTTTATTTAAAAAAATTTGTTTTAACATTTATTTATTTTTTAGAGACAGAGAGAGGCAGAACATGAGCAGGGGAGGGGGAAAGAGAGAGATACAGAATCTGAAGGAAGCTCCAGGCTCTGAGCTGTTAGCACAGAGCCCGACGCGGGGCCCAAACTCACGAACTCCAAGACCATAACCTGAGCCGAAGTCAGACGCTCAACCGACTGAGCCACCCACGTGCCCCAAGCCTAAAGCATTTTTAAGTATTTACCTGACCCTTTAAGAAAAAGTGTGCTGACCCCTGCTCTAGAATAACCATCAGACAATCGATTTATCGATTGGGTATTTATCAATACCCAATCAAAGCTTTAAAGGGTTCACAAGACCAAGATAATACCTAAATCTATTTGTTGAGTGCCCATATGTGCCAAATGCTCTTTGTACGGTATCTTGAGTCAGTCCTCGCTCAGCTTGGAAAAGGAGCTAGTCACCCTGTTTTTCTCCTGAAGTTCCCAGGGGTTCACTGAGCTGCCCATGGTCACGTGGTAAGTCTGTGCTGAGGCTTGGGATGTGAACCCAGGCCCTCCTGGCTTCAGGGCCATTTTAGCTGTGGAGCAGCCAACACACTGCCAGCTGCCAGTCCATGACCGTGACTCTCAGCAGTAGCTCTGGGAGTGGGACACCTTGCGAAAAAGCACAAGTTTATGCTGCCCAAGAACCTAAAGTCAACAAACACAGGCAGCTTTCTGCTGCTGACTACAGAGAGCAGGCCCCCTTTCAGTCTCCACAGTACAGAGGTCAGAAGCCAGAAGGCGGCTTCTGGGTGGCAAATGTTACAATTCAGTGCTCTTCTCCTCTAGTCGGAGTTGCAAAAGTCGATTTGGGGGTGGGAGAAAAATCTACTTAATGGGCAGAATATCTATTCTTTACAGAGAAGCCCAAGGCCTCAGTCCCTCAGAGCCTCCCCACATCACCTCTAAGACGGGTCCTTGAAAGCAATGAAAAAAAGTCTAGTAAACTGTACAACTCCTTAATTGAATCTCAGAACTGGAAGGGCAGGAAAGCAGTGGGGTCACATTGTCCAGCCCCCTCCCAGGGAAGGAATTCTTTCTCGAAAATCCAGGCTATTCAGTCTTTGAGCACAATGTCGATAAGGAGTTTACTAACGCTAATATTTGAGTGCAAACTACATGTCGGGCATTGCTCGAAACCCTCTGTGTGCATTACTGTGTTTAATCACCACAATGTTCCCAGGAGATGGCCTCATTATCCCTTCTTGACAGAAGAGGGAGCTTAAGTTCAGATGTTAGGTCACTCACTCAGGATGACACAGCTAGTGAGTAGCAGGGCCTAGACTGAAAATGTCTCTTCCAAGCCTAACCTCTCAACCACTGTGGCCCTTGTTAAAGTGGGGTTAACACTTGCCCGCCTATAGGTCCTACCCTATTTGTCCGATGTCTACACAAGAGCTACCATTTCTTGGGGACTAGCTATGTCAGTGGCTATGCTACATATTTTATATTTTACCTGGCATTTTCCCAGGTAATACTAACAATAGTCCTCTGAGATCACGGTTTTTATTCCCATTTTACAGATGAGGAAATCAAGGCACAGAGAGGCAAAGCAACTTGCCTGAGGTCACCCAGTTGACAGGCGAGGGCACAGATTTTTCAGAGGCTTCTGAGATTCCAAGTTTTTGTTGGAGAATCCTCTCGTGTGACACGCTCTTCCCCTCTCAGTTTTGACCACGGGCCCCTGAACTAATACCGCCTTCCTTCAGCTGCTCATCTTGTGATAATGGTGCCTTCATTCTGATCATCCGCTCTGGAGGGTCTTTCGCTTGTCAAAATCCCCAGAAGCGAACCCAGAATAGAGTGATTCTCAAGCTGGCCTTTCCTTCGCTGCCACCCCCTACAAAAACCATCACTATCCCAGTCCCAGGGGGATTAATGCTGTCCTCTTAACATTGCTAAAGGCAGATCTGCTCAAGTAGGAGGGCTGATTCTGTCAGGTTCTTTGTTCATACTTTGTGTTGTCTGAGGATTTGTCTCAAGGCACTTGGCAAAACCCTAGGGAAATGACACCTGAGATGTTTGTGGCTTGGCCCAGGGAACTTCTTGCTTACCTGTCAGCTCCCCAAAGCTAGGCTGCTAAGACACAGGGTATCTGTGGGACACATCTGCGTATACTCTTGAAGCAGAGCCATTAACTAGGTACCCTGGAGGAAATTGGTAAACACCACATGACCCCAACCAGGATCTACAGGATGTAACTGACATCACAGTTTATTCCCAAGCCGGTGTGACCACTTTTGTCTGGCACTTCCCAAGTGATCAGGCCAGGAGAGACTGGGAGACTAAAGATAAGGGGCTTAATCCTGGCTCCACCCAACGCCTCCGAGACCTTCCTCCAGTAAGTTACTGGGCTTTTTCTTTTTCTTATCTGTGAAAGTCCTTAATTCCTTATCTACAAAATGAGGCCTTGGGCAACCACGTATGTGCTTTAGGACTGAGTGAACTTCAAAGGCGGCTAAGACCAGCTCATTCCTCCCCAAACTCTGTCAGTGAGCAACTGGCAACTTTGAGCAGGTCCCTTAACCTCTCTAGGGCTTAGGGGTTCAGTTTCAAAAAGTGATCTGTAGGAAAGGTTAAAAGCACGGTCTCCATTCAGCGCTGAACTGAAAATCGGCCAGAGTGGGCAGGGGAAGGGAAGGAAACCACGGACCTCTGAAAACCTGCCGCGTCCCTGAGGCCACAGCCACCCTCCCCCTCCCCCCACCATCTTCCCCCCTCCCCCATTCCCCCTTTCAGGCCAGGTCCGCGGACCGGCACAAGCAGAGTGAAGGCGCAGGGACTAGACGTCCCAGTGCCAGCTCGCCATCCGCTCGGCGACTGTGCCCTTCCCTGGGTCTCAGTTTCCCCATCTATGCAAGGAAGGGCTGGGCTTGTAACCACTGGAGGCCCGCAGCTCCAATGTCCCGAAGCCTGACTCCATAAAACCCCTTTCGGATCGGATTTTCTGGAAGGTCGCAGAAGCTGGGAGTAGATGGGAAGAGAGTGAGAAGAGAGACAATAACTCCGGCTGCGGCCTGAGCCCTTTAAGAGCGACGTGTGGCCGATCGGCGGTGCAGCGGAGGCGCAAGCCGGGGGCCCGGGTCTGCGCGGGGCGGGAGCTAGCAGGGACTTACCGGCATGACTGTGGATGTGGTGGTAGCGACGCCTGGGCTGGCTCTGAGCTCTAGCGCCGCTGTGCTTCCGGGGCTGGGTGCCGAGAAGCACCGCCCCTCACGCGAAACCCCGCCCCCTTCGCCGCGGCCGGCAGTTAGGCCCCGCCTCCTTGGCCGCGCGGCCGGGAGCCGCGGGACCGCCGTTGGCCGCCACTCACCCTTTGAGCGGGCGGGGCTCTGGGATTCCGCACGCTTCTGCAGCCCCCGGGGCCAGCCTGCAACGCCTACAGACCACGTTTAGACCACCTGCTCAGTGTCAGGCCTGTATTAGGGGCTGGGAATACAAGGACCCAGCAGTGAACACGACAAACCCCACACCTCCCTAAAAAGGACAAACATTTCTTGACTCAGTCAATATTGAGTTGAGTCCCATCCGTGAGCCAGCACTGTGTGCTAGGTATCCAAGGCGCAGTAGTGAAAGAGACAGCCTGGCAGGGAGCAGAGGAAGCAGGTGATGAAAACGCAGTGTTAAAGGGATGGATGGTATCACGGGAGCAGAGAAAGGATCTCTAACTGGAGCCTTTTGGGGGGCGGGAGAGGGGCTCTGGCTGACAGTAGGTTTCAGGAGGAGCTAATCTGAGTCGAGGACGGAGAGTACACGTTTATCTGATGAAGGAAGATGAGCTATTTGGGAAGGAGGGAGGCAGAGGGGACAGCAAGTACAAAAGTTGGAAGACAAGAGTGGGCAGGGCTTGAGAGGCAGTTATTCAGACTGAGAGGCAGGGACAAAGAGAGGTGGAGAAATGAAGCGACAAGGATATGAGACCCACAGCCATGGGTGAACACAGATGGAGGCAGAGATGCTCTAGGACACTAACAGAGAAACAGGCATGGCAAGACTCAGAACTTCAGTCACATACACCCCTCTGCACACACACAAGCATCGGGAGGACTTCTTCTTGGAATATCCAAGGAATTTGCCAGAGGAGCCCAGTCTGAGTTACTAGTTTCAATGTTTGTTTTGAGAGAGAGCGAGAGAGAAAGAGAGCGAGCACACACAGGTGCACACAAGCAGGGAAGAGGTAGACAGAGAGGGAGAGAGAGAATCCCAAGCAGGCTCTATGCTGTCATTGCAGAGCCCAACTGGGGCTCAATCCCAGAGAGATCATGACCTGAGCTGAAACCAAGAGTCACGTGCTTAACCGACTGAGTCACCCAGCCTCCCCCGGAGTTAGTAGTTTCAAAGCCGTCTCATCAACAGAACTGCTTGGACAGCTTACTAATAACCCAGATTTCTAGGCTTCATCCTAGATTCACTGCCCCTTAATTTCAAGGTATATTTTTAGTACCCCTCCCCCTTTTGGTTTGGGGAACCACTGGTTGAGGAAAACTAAAGTCTTAATACATGAAACGTTTTTGAGAAGGTGTGCTCATAATTTAGTGTCTCACCTCCAATTCATCTTTCTTGGGCTTGCTTTATGAAAATGGATCTGGACCCTTTAAATATTTTTTTCCTTTCCCCACTGGCAGGATGTTAAACCTTGTCAGTGAAGGCTCTGGAGAGGCAGTGGAAGGGGAAAGGTTTTCCTTCCTGGTTCCAGTGTGTTCACTCACCAGGTCCTTGCAGTGTGTGTGGTTGCCTCATGGCCAGCTTCTGAGGACAGCTTCCTCAGCACCGGACTCCTGCTGTGTAACAGGAATGGGCAGTACCATGAGGCCAGCAGCTTCCCTCAGAATCTGTCCCCCTACAGTGAAGTGCCTCTCTTTGAATAGCTTTTTCCGGTACCCTCGAGGGAAATTTTCCAGCCTAGAGTGTGGCTTTCTAGCAAGTTCCACCTGCATGACATCATAACTACTACTCTGCCATTCAGTGGGCCACGAGGCCTGGGATCTCAGCCTAGCATGGGGATTGGGGGATTCTCCCTTGGATGCTCTGTTACTGTCTTGGACCTACCAGCAGTGGCTGCTCCTTGTACCTGCTGTTTCTATATTCTTCAGAGTTCTCTTTCCTTCTTACAAGCTGATGCCTCATCATCACAGACTCATTATAATCTTTAAACTCTCCTTGTTCAAATTGTGGTGTGGTTTCTCTCTCCTGATTAGACTCGCGCTGATACAGGGAGTGGCAACAACCTGCCTACTTTGGTTTAGGAAAGAGGATAATGGATCTATCCTTGGTCTAGGTTCAAGAACCTGAAATGGAAGGGATAAATCTAGGCCACTGACTCACGCCAGCTCTGAATGAGGAGGTCCACTTCCAGCATGGTGAGTGGTAAAGCATGGAAATTGGGGCCTACGTTAGTCTGCTCAGGCTGCTATAACAAAATATCACAGACTGGGTGGCTTAAACAATACTGATTTCTCAATTCTCATGGCTCTGGAGGCTGGAAAATCCAAGATCAAAGTGCTGGCTGGTTCGGTTCTCAGTGAGATCTCCCTTCCTGGCTTGCAGTGGTTGCATTCTTGCTATGTCCTCACATGGCAGACAGAGCTAGCTCTGGTGTCTCTTCCTCCTTTGATTATTTTTTAAATGTTTATTTATTTTTATTTAGAAAGAGCAAGAGGGCAAGGGGCAGAGAGAGAGGGAGAGAGACCAAGCAGGCTCCGTGCTCAGTGTAGAGGCCACAGGGCTCGATCCCATGACCGTGAGATCATGACCTGAGCCAAAATTAAGAGTTGGGTGCTTGACCAGCTAAGCCACCCAGGTGCCCCTCTTCCTCCTTTCCTAAGGGCACCAGCCCTATTGGATTAGTGCCCCATGCTTAGGAGCCCATCTAACCTTTATCAGCTTCTCAAAGGCCCATCTCCAAACACAGTCATTTTGGGGGTTAGGGCCTCTACATGTGAATTTTGGGGGAAGAAATTTCAGTCTACGCAGACCATACAAAGCCATATAGACCAGAGTTTGAATCTAAGCCCTTTCATTTGCAGCTATATAACCTTGGGCAGATTTCTTTACCTCTCTAAGCCTTAATACCCTCATTTATAAAACAGGGATAGTTAAGGTGACTTTACAATTTAAGTTTATTTATTTAGAGAAAGAGCATGAGAGCAGGGGAGGAGCAGAGAGAGAGAGGGAGAGAGAAAATCCCAAGCAGGTTCCGTACTGTCAGTGCAGAGCCCGAAGGGGGACTTGAACTCACCAACCATGAGATCATGACCTGAGCTGAAACCAAGAGTCAGACATTCAACTGACTGAGCCATCCAGATGCCCCAAGTGACTACACAATTTTTTATCCAAACCTTCTGAGAGCGAAAGGGGATACCAGGACTATAGGGCATATACCATGACTGTTCCAGGCAAACCGGGACGTATGGGTTCCTCAAAGCAACCTATTTGTGGTATTCTTGGGAAGAATAAGTAGGATTCTGTATGCAACCCCCTAGCACATTACTTGGCACAGGATAGGCATCAAAAACATTAGAATTCTTCTTATAATTGCTGGAATTTCTCCTTGCTTCCCTGGCACTGTCTCTTCCCCTATGGGCAAAATGCTCACCCCTTAGCCCTTCATCTCCCTCCCACCTGCCAGGCATTTCCTTAGGTCCAGTGAAGGCAAGGCTTAAAATCTTGGTAACACTGGGGCCAACTGTGCACTGGGGCTGGGAAACCAAGATCACTGCAGAGGGGGAAGGGGTGGAAGATATTAAAGGAAAGGCAGAGGAAGACTGAACAGGTTAGAGAATTGAGGAAGAGGGAGGTTAAACAGAGAGAGCACAATTTAATGACAGGCAACATTATGGAAACTCATTAGATAGGACAAATGAAGGTTGATCAGTGAAGAGGGGAAAATGTATAGGATTATAGTTCTTATATGCAAATATCTGCATAAATTCCATTTATTTACATACAAATAAGCCTGAAATGCACTGCAGCAAATGTTAATAGAAGTTATCTGGCATGCATGTAGGATTACAGGCAAAATCCCAAAATTTGAAAAATTTCAATAGGGGTGCCCGGGTGGCTCAGTCAGTTGAGCGTCCGGCTTCAGCTCAGGTCATGATCTCATGGTTTGTAAGTTCAAGCCCCGTGTCGGGCTCTGTGATGACAGCTCAGAGCCTGGAGCCTGCTTCTGATTCTGTGTCTCCTTCTCTCTCTGCTCCTCCCCCGTGCTCTGTCTCTCTCTCTCTCTGTCAAAAATAAATAAACATTTTTTTTTAATTAAAAAAAAAGAAATTAAGTCCTCAAACACTAAATTCCCTTAAAAAGATAAATACATAAAAATTTCAAATAGCACAAAAGGGTATACAGGGAAAAGCAAGTTTCCCTCGTCTACCCTATTTACCCCTTTTTAATTTTTGGGGGGTTCATTTCTTTATTTTTGAGCGGGGGGACAGAGAGAAAGGAAACAATCCTAAGCAGGCTCCATACATCAGCACAGAGCCTGATGAGGGGCTTGGACTCACGAACTGAGAGATCACAACCTGAGCTGAAATGATCAGCTGCTTAATGGACTGAGAAACCCAGATGCCCCTGACTACCCCTTTTTATTTGTTTAATTTTTTTTTTCAACGTTTATTTATTTTTGGGACAGAGAGAGACAGAGCATGAACGGGGGAGGGGCAGAGAGAGAGGGAGACACAGAATCGGAAACAGGCTCCAGGCTCTGAGCCATCAGCCCAGAGCCCGACGCGGGGCTCGAACTCACGGACCGCGAGATCGTGACCTGGCTGAAGTCGGACGCTTAACCGACTGCGCCACCCAGGCGCCCCTACCCCTTTTTAAACAGAAGGCATACTATACACAATTTTGCAACTTGCTTTTCTCACTTTACAAAATATCAGAGTTTATTCTTGTACATGTTCCCTTTGTTCTGTTCAGTGATACATAATGTTATATTATTCAGTTGTACTATAATTTATTCCACCAGTCCCTGTGGCAGAAACCATTGGTTGGCTAATCCAATACTCATTCCCAGTCTTTTCACTCTTGCTCCTGTAGAGGCCAGATCCCTGCATCCCCTAAATATTTGCTTTCCCATCCTCCCTTGCAGCCAAGTGTGCCCTGGCCAATGAGTCAGAAGCAGAAGTCTGCTACAAGGTTTCTGGAAAGCTCTTGCTTTCTTCACAAGGGGAACAGATACCACTCCTTTCCCCTTCCTGACCAGAATATTGATGTGATATCTAGACTGTAACCATGAAAGAAATGCCAAGAGAATCACAGACACGCTTGTTCTGTGTGCTCACTCAACCAATGCCCACTGCAGCTTGCCTCCAGACTTGGTATGTGAGAAATGTAATTCCTTCTTTATTTCAGTTACTGCTACTCAGACTTCCTGGTACTTGCCCCTGACACATTCTTTTTCTTTCTCTTTCTTTTTAATGTGTCTTTTTTTTTTTTTAAATGTTTTACTATTTTATTTATTTATTTTTTTTTTTAAATTTTTTTTTAACGTTTTTATTTATTTTTGAGACAGAGAGAGACAGAGCATGAACGGGGGAGGGTCAGAGAGAGAGGGAGACACAGAATCGGAAGCAGGCTCCAGGCTCTGAGCCATCAGCCCAGAGCCTGACGCGGGGCTCGAACTCACGGACCGCGAGATCGTGACCTGGCTGAAGTTGGACGCTTAACCGACTGCGCCACCCAGGCGCCCCTTAATGTTTTACTATTTTAGAGAGAGAGAGAGAGAGAGAGAAACAGAGCCTGAGCGTGGGAGGGGCAGAGAGAGAGAGGGAGACCCAGAATCCGAAGCAGGCTCCAGGCTCTGAGCTGTCAGCACAGAGCCCATCACGGGGCTTGAACTCACGGACCGCGAGATGGTGCTGATAATGATTACATAACAATCCATATACCTAGGTCGTTGCTTAAAATTTTATGTAGGACAGGGGTGCCGAGGTGGCTCAGTTGGTTGAATAGTCTGACTCTTGATTTCAGCTCAGGTCATGCATGATCTCAGGGTCATGGGGTGGAGCACCTTGTACTGAGTGTGGAGCCTACTTAGGATTCTCTGTCTGTCTGTCTGTCTGTCTTCCTCAGCCTCTCTCCCCAGGTTGTGCACGGTCTCTCAAATTAAAAAAAAAAGTAAAATAAATGCCTAATGTGAAATTGCTATTCATTTTCAATTTTGATAGAGTCAGATTGCCTCTTAAAGAAGGTTTTCTTGGGGGCGCCTGGGTGGCTCAGTTAGTTAAGCATCTGACTTCAGCTCAAGTCACGATCTGATGGTTCGTGAGTTCTGATCTGATGGTTTGTGAGTTTGAGCCCCACATCGGGGCTTGGGATTCTCTCACCCCCCTCTCTCTTCCCACCCCCCAACTTATGTGATCTCTCTCTCTCAAAAATAAACTAAAAAAAAAAAAAACAACTTTTTTGCCTCTCAAAGCTTTATTAACTACATTTTTATATCTTCAGATCTATGTGTACTACCATTACCAGTTCCAATATTATAGGTGATTTTTATTTCCTTTTTTTCTACTTTTGCCACTTTTTCTATAATAAGTATGTATTAAGAATCACAGTGAAAAATATTTTTTAAAAAGCAGAATTTAGGAATTCTGAGTTCTAGACTACCCAGAAGTCTCCTTACTAGCCTTGCAAACTTGGATGAGTCACTTTATCATTAAACCAGCAGGTTTGAGAAATGGGCCCTCTCTGGCCAACAATGTTGTGAGGATAGGAATGTGTAGGTGACAGGTTCACAGATAGTGGTTAGGTACCTTGGTCCCGGACCCCACCTACACGAATATTCGGCCCTTCAGCAGATTCTGGGGTTAAGCTTTGCATAGAAAGGCCTTTGTAGCTGTTGTCTACTGCCTCCGGAATATTGAGTGTCTGGTTTTTTGTGTTATAACACAGGTATGTGTTAGCTGCCTCACTGCTTTATCCACCAAGAAATCCTTAGCCTAGGTCAAATGTTCTGAGATGCAAGGGTCCACAGAGAAGCCCAGGCAAGAGAAGAGAGAGGCTGCAAAGCACAGGAGGCTTAGGGTGCAGGCTTGGGAGTGGTAGCATGGCATCAGGCAGAGTTGCAAATTGCCTGAAGCTGGCCTACAGCCATATTTTATTTAGTTCCTAAAGTGCTCAACATATTTTTTGATTAGTTGACATTTATAAACATTGAGTTCGGTTGCATGACAGTATGAATGAACATTTAATGCCACTGAATTGGACATTTCAAAACGGTTAAAATGGTAAATTTTATGTTCTTTAAAATCCATTTGTGGGGCGTGTGAGTGGCTCAGTTTGTTGAGCACCTGATCATCCGACTTTGGCTAAGGGCATGATCTCACGGGTTGTGAGTTCGAGCCCCACGTTGGGCTCTTAGCTGTCAGTGCAGAGCCTGCTTCTGATCCTTTGTCCCTCTCTTTGCCCTAGCAGGGAGGGGCAGAGAGAGAGGGGGGGAGATAGAGGATCCAAAGCTGGCTCTGCGCTGACAGCAGTGAGCCCGATGTGGGGCTTGAACTCACAAACCATGAGATTATGACTTGAGCCAAAGTCGGATGCTCAATTGACTGAGCCACCCAGGTGCCCCTCAAAAAATAAACAGTAAAAAAAAAAATCCATTTGTAGATTGACATGTAAATGTAGTTATTTCTTTGTTACAAGACCAAGAAAAGCATTTTAAAAAATAACAATTCCAAACAAAGTTTCAAAAAGGAATACATTCAACTATAGTCCTCTTGGAAAGAATATTTTCATTGTATTTTTAAAAGTGAGAGCCAAACACTTTTATACTGTTAATAAAATGTTAAAAAAAGAACAGTGGGTGATCCAGATTTTGAATGTCTGCTGAAAAACGGGAAGATCTAGAAACTTATCTGTAACTGGCAAGAAAGGCCAGGTTAATGCTATTGCAACAAATAATCACAAAATCTCAATGGTTTAAAACAACAGATTTACTTCTTGTTCCTGTCATATGACCATTGCCTGTTGGGCAGTTTGGAGGAATGGCTCTATGCAAATAGTTTTGCTCAGAGACCCAGGTTGAGGGACCCCAAATGGGGTCCCAAATGGATCTTGAATATGGGGGCTAGTGTGCTGAGGGAAGACCTGAGCAAATAATCACAAGCTCCAAAGACTTCTCTTCCTGGAAGAGATATATGTCATTTCTCCTCACGTTGTTTTGGCCAAAGCAGGGCATGTGGTCATGCTGGTCTTTAAAGGGGGCAGGAAAGTACAATCCTGCCGGGCACCTGGAAGGAGGGGAAACAGCTATGTCAGAAAACAACACAATAAAATAAATCATACAAATGAAAAGTACAACATAGGGAATACAGTCAATAATATTGTAATAGTGTTATATGGTAAGTATTTATCGTGATGAGCACTGAGTAATGCATGGAATTGTCGAATCACTGTGTGATATGCCTGAAACAAACATAACATTGCATGTCAACCCTACTTCACTTAAAAAAAAAGAACAAAACATACATGGGGCACCTGGCTGGCTCAGTCAGTAGAGCATGCAACTCCTGTTGTGAGTTCAAGCCCCACGTTGAGTGTAGAGGTTACTTAAAAAAATAAATAAAATCTTAAAACAAAAACATAGTCAAACGACCACTAAGGACTCTTTAGATAAGGCACGAGCTCTTTGGGCCACCACGGTCCTCTGCACTCCTTAGTGAACTCCTAGCACTGCAGCCAAAGGTCAGAGGACAACTGTCATGCTGTCCCCTGGTGCCTTTATTCTATGCCAGACTTCTCTGGGGATCAAGGAGTTGAAGTTGTATTTAGTGAGATAATCTAGACAAACCTGTGTTCAATTCCTGGCTATTGAGGGCAATAAACCTCTCTGAACCTCGCTTTCTTTCCCTGTAAGATAAAGATAATAATTAGACCAATCTCATAGCATTATTGTGAGAAATAAGGCAATGTTCATAAAACATTCAGTTCAGTGCCTGGTATATAATAAGCACTCAGAAGCCACTCTTAGGATTATGCCAAGTTAGTTTTTAAATCACATAATACATAGAAAGTTTCTTAATGTAAACATTCAAAAAAATTTGTTTTAATGTTTTTATTTATTTTTGAGACAGAGAGAGACAGAGCATGAGCAGGGGAGGGGCAGAGAGAGAGACAGAATCTGAAGCAGGCTCCAGGCTCTGAGCTGTCAGCACAGAGCCCGACACGGGGCTCAAACTCGCAAACCATGAGATCATGACCAGAGCCTAAGTCAGATGCTTAGCCGACTGAGCTACCCAGGTGCCCCTATGTAAACATTTTTAAACAATCCAGAAAAAGTGAAAGTTTCCTTCAAATCTTTATATTATTGTCTTCCACAGAGGCAGTAACTATTATCAGATTGCTGTGCATTCTTTCTAGACCTTGTTCTGTGGTTTCACAAATGCTGATAAACACATATGCATATATAGGTTTTGGTATATTTTTAAGCATATATACTGTACATAATTTGCAAGATGCTCTTTTTTTTTTTTTAACTTTTTAACGTTTATTTATTCTTTAGAGAGAGAGAGAGAGAGACAGAGACAGAGACAGAGAATCTAAAGCAGGCCCACGTTGTCAGTGCAGAGACCAATGCAGGGCTTGAACTTATAAACCATGAACCATGAGATTGTGACCTGAGCTGAAGTAGGAGGCTCAACCAACTAAGCCACCCAGGTGACCCTGCAAGATGCTCTTTTTAATGAACAACATGCTCTGGGGATTTCTGTTATATATGTGTAGTCTTGTAATACATATTTTTTAAAAAAATTTAAATCCTGCAGATTACTAGGATTTCCCATGGATCCCAGAACTCTCAAACTGCCTGGAAAGCTATCTCTGTTGCATTACCTGGTGGTTTGCTTAAGGGCATAAAAGAATATTCCAGCCCTTCAGGGGTGTCTGAGGAGGCCAAACCCCTTTTCCTACTTGGGGCTATATTCTTCTTCCCTGGGCAGTATTGACAAGTAGGTAAATGAACAAGGACTTGAAGTCAGAGTCCTAGTTTCCAGTCCTAGCTGTGAGACCTTAGGCCACTTGCTTACCTTCTGTGAGCCTGTTTCTGAGAAGTGAGAACCGTGGTTGTTGTGAATATCAAATGAGATCATCTTTATAGAGAATATTAGTAAGGTTGCCTGGCTCATGGGCAGCATTCAGTAGAGTTTCAGGAAGTGATATGTTTGCAGAAAGTCAATGTCAAAGAAGGGAGGAATCCAATTAGGCATGCATTTCTAAGCCAGTAAAGGGTCTCTTTAGACTTTTATATGGAAAGGAGCAAAAAGAAAAGATGTTAGCAGTCTGGCAGGCAGGCCAATTAAAACATTCAGGGTGGCTTTTCTTTCTTTCTTTCTTTCTTTCTTTCTTTCTTTCTTTCTTTCTTTCTTTCTTTTTTTTTAATGTTATTTACTTATTTTGAGAGAGGGAGGTGTGAATGCTGGGGGAGGAACGGAGAAAAGGGGGAAGGAGAGAATCCCAAGCTCCAACTCATGAAGATCTTGACCTGAGCCAAAATCAAGAGTCAGATGCTTAACTAACTGAGCCACCCAGGTGCCCCAGTGACTAATTTTCAAAATCCCTCAAATACCTAAAGGGATAATGTGTAGTATTCTATCCTGTTTTATTTTATTTATTTATTTATTTATTTATTTATTTATTTATTTATTTATTTATTTTAAAGATTTTATTTACTTTTTAAAGAGGTATCATTAGTGTACTAAGTTTTTTATTTTTAATGCTTATTTATTTTTGAGAGAGAGAGAGAGAGAGAGAGAGAGAGACAGAGAGAGAACATGAGTGGGGAGGGGCAGAGAGAGAAGGAGACAGAATCCGAAGCAGGCTCCAGGCTCTGAGCTGTCAGCACAGAGCCTGGGTTCAGGGCTCAAACTCAAACGGTGAGATCATGACCTGAGCTGAAGTCAGACGCCTAACCGACTGAGCCACCCAGGCGCCCCTAAAGATTTTATTTTTAAGTAATCTCCACACTCAACGTGGGGCTCAAACTCACAACTCCAAGATCAAGAGTCACATGCACCATCCACTGAACCACCTGGGCACTCCTATCTTATTTTAATTCCAGTGTAATTAACATACAGTGTTATATTAGTTTTGGGTATACAATACAGTGATTCAACAAATCCATATATTACTCAGTGCTCCTCAAGAAAAGTGTACTCTCTTTCCCTGGTTTTTCTTTTCTTTTTTTTTTAAATAGGCTTCACACCCAGCCTGGGGCCCAATGTGGGGTTTGAACTCATGACCCTGAGATCAAGACCTGAACTGAGATCCAGAGTCGGACGCTTAACCAACTGAGCCACCCAGGTGCCCCAGTAATCTCTGTTTTAAAGATCAAAGTTTCCATATTTGTATTATGGAAAATGTATATGTATTAAAATCTATCCTTAACACTGAATTTCTTTTGAAAAATAATACATGTACATGTTTAAAAAATTGTCAGTTCCAAAGGGTACTTTGGATGAATGAAAACTAAGCTGTTCTCCCACCCTGGCCCAAGTTCACCTTGTTAACAATCATTAACAGTTTCTTATGACTCCTTCCAGACATAGACATAACCTGTGCATGTACAGCAAAACCATCCAGATATGTGTAGAAATAACTAGAGCAATAGAGTATACCTTAATAGAAATAATCGCCCCATGGCATTGGTTCCCCTTTACTCTTTCCATTTTCTGCACTTTGCTTTCTCCATCTACTGGTATCTCTTGGAAATTGCTCTGTGACTGTACACATAGATCTGCCTCATTTTCTCTATGGCTGCATGACAGTCCACTGTAAGAGTGCATTGTACTGCAGTACTATATCTAACCAGTTCCAGACAGCTCTAGATTTGGGTTGTTTCCTCTCTTTCTAGTAGGAGCAGTGCTGCAATCCATGTTACTACATTAGAGCTTTGTTCGCAGGTGAGAATTTAACAGTGAAAGATACACACAGGCATGTATTTTTAATCGCCCTTCAAAAGTGATTAGCTATGTTTGGGAAAAACTGATCCACTTGATATTCTTAGGATCATTCCTTTCCTAATATTCCCTGTTCCCCAACTTCCTCCACCACCACCAGGCTGAGTGTTCTGGGATTTTGCCCATGTTTCTTCCTTCCCTGTTTCTCATAGCTTTGGGGAGAATTGGCAGGAAGAAAGGGTGAGGTAGTGTAGAAGAGGGGTATCCAGCTTTTGCTTGGCAGTGGAAAGAGAAGCAGGAGGCTGGGGACTCTCCCCTAGCTGACTCAGATAGCCAGATCAGGGTCTCTCAGCCTTGGCACTATTGACTTTTTGGTCAGAAAGTCCTTTGTCATGGCAGGGGCGTGGTGGTGGTGGTGGGGTCTCTCTCTTCTGCGTCTGTGAATCCCTGGCCTTTGCCCACTGGATACCATCTGTCCCTCTACTCGGTTGTAACTAAACCTGTTAAGTCCCCTGGGGGGAAATCTCCCCGGACTCCCCTGCCTTGACAGTTCACTGGTGGTAAATCATTCACTGAACATTTACTAAGTATCCAGCACCTGGGGCCTGAGGGTTTCATGATCTGAGTGGGGAGGCTAGCACAGGAGCGTGCCAACTTGCTCTCTCCTTTGGAAGACAGTAACAGCCACTTGACGGTTCTTGTCTACATTCACCCTCTGGTAATCCGTTTCCTCTTCCTTCCTTCCTACCTCCCGTTACACAACACAGTACATAAATACGGTCTCGTAAAACTTTCACATAATACATTGTCCTCATCGCTCCCAAGCTCGGAGATTCTCTAGGGGCAATAACTATTGTTTTAAATTTAGAACCCTTCCTATGCACTTACATACTGATTTTCACATACAGAAATCAGGAGTTTTGTTTTTTGCTTTGTTTGTTGAACTTGATTTTCTTTTCTTCTTTTTTTTTTTTTTTTTTTAATTAACAGTCCAAATAACAAATGGAGACCCATCCGTATCTGTGTAATTCTACCTCATTACTTTTTTTTTTTTTTTTTTTAATTTTTTTTTTTCAACGTTTATTTATTTTTGGGACAGAGAGAGACACAGCATGAACGGGGGAGGGGCAGAGAGAGAGAGAGACACAGAATCGGAAGCAGGCTCCAGGCTCTGAGCCATCAGCCCAGAGCCCGACGCGGGGCTCGAACTCACGGACCGCGAGATCGTGACCTGGCTGAAGTCGGACGCTTAACCGACTGCGCCACCCAGGCGCCCCACCTCATTACTTTTTAAACTACTGCATAGTATTCTATATTATGTGCATATCACTAATCACTTTGCCAGTTGATAAGCAATTACATTTTTAGTTTTTAAATATTTTAACAAAGCTGACAATGCTGCAGTTGAACACCGTGGTATAGACTTCTTTGTTAAAAAAAAAAAAAAAAGTGGCTATCAACCAAGAAGTGCTATTATTGTTTTGGGTGATACACAATTTTAATAGTGATTGCCAAATAGCCTTACACAAAGAGCCGTTTCACTTAAAATTCCCTCCAAACGTGATTAAGAACAGCCAAGACTGTTATCATAGGCCATCTGGGTTCAATTACAATCTGTAAATTTAAAGTTTTGCGAATCTGCTCTCATTAGCATTTCAATTTGGAGAGTCAATTTGTAAAAGGCAAATCTCTCAGTCCACCCTTTAAGAACTCTTCCAGGGGCTCTTCACTGCCAACAGAATAAACTCCAAACCCTTAGCATAGCTGGCACGATCAGGGCAGAGGGGTGCGGGGGTGGGATGGAATGGGTGGGGTGTTGGAATAGGTGGGTGGGTGTCCTTACTGTAGAAAATTTTAGCAGCTTCTCTCTCTGGGTTAAATTTCATCCGAAGCTTTCTTAGTCCCAGATGCCTGGTTGGGGGCTCCGGGGCCAGCAAAGTGCCCCAGTCTGTTGGATGGGTGACGGAGAACAGAGACGGCATCCAGATCATCTCTGATCCCAGCCCTTAATAGGAACCTCATCAATGCTGAATGAGCTAGGCCGATGCGGCAGTGGGCCCTGGAGGGGGCAGAGGGACGCTCTCACTTGGCTCCTGGGGCGGCCACGAGTCTCCAGTCTGGGGCCAGACCCTGCTCAGGGAGCGACAGGGGACGCGCCGGGTCTCAGCAGGCTGCTGCCGGTCCCCTCCACGGAGACGCTCCAGGTGCTCCTTTACCAAATTCTCTGCAAAACTTAACGGGAGACCACATGCCTGGAATAAGAACTGACCGAGGCGTCTGTGTATTGCCTTACAGAATGCTCATGGTGACCAACAGAGGGCCCAATAACACACCGAGGGACGTGGACAGGACCGGGCTGGAGCACCACTTAGCCCCTGAAGTGCTTCGGGCAATCTTTGGGGGGTCCGTGTAGGAGTTTGACAAATTACCTTTTAAAGTAGTAACGACACGAAAGGGGCCCCCACACCCCCAGCAATTCGAACACTGAATGGCAATGGGGGTGACGCACAGGATGTTGCACTAAAGGACCAAGCCGAGCGGAGACTTTGCGGTTCCTTGGCAGCAAGAGAGAGGGAAGACCTCAGCGAACTCCCTCGAGCCCGCCATGGGGCCGGCCTGCCGCAGCACTTGCCACGCACAGCAGGGTGGACATCTGTGTTCTCAAACTCGGCAGCAGTTTTCACGGGCGACCTTTTTACACGATCTTAGGTACGCGACGGCCGCCACTTTCCCCTTTGGTGTTCCCTTCACTGTGGTCCAACAATAGTGCTGACTAATGGTGAGAGCCAGCAAGTGCCCTTAGGCGGCCGTATGGAAATAAAAAAGTTGCTACAAGAAGAGAAAACCCAAACAACGGGAACTTTACCACTTGGCTTCCCTGGTACCAAACTGCAGAACAGGCGGGAGAGGGGGCGGGAGAGGGGCCTCAGGGCCAGACCCAACAAGTGGGGGAGAGAAAGGAAAGAGGACGGAAGCCGGGGCCAGAAAGAGCCTCAGGATCTCCCCAGAGGGCACGGAGGCCCTGGGGCTCGGTCTCCTTGGCACAGTCCAACCCCCGCGTCAATCAGCTCCTTCTCGCTTTGTGATTGGCCAGGGGCTCCCTTGGCCTCCCTGGCGCCCACCTCCTAGTTGCTTGGGGTTTACTTCCCCAAAGTACACGGGCCCCACCTTGTGGAGCAACCGCTCCTGCATGGAAAACCGATCTCCGCCCAGGGGAACACATTTTATCGAATGGGAGCGGCCCCACGCACTTATTGGCTACTATGGGTATCGGTTAAAGAACTCCCCACCCTCTTTTTGACGTACCTTTAAGTAATTGGTCACTCTCAATGCCAATCCGTTACTAGGGAAACGAGATCCTCACAGTCTCATAGGCATGAGTCTAAGCCAATCAAGAGCCACGCCTTCATCCTGCGGCAGTACCCAATTGCTGCTCGAAGAGCCCGGAGGACGCAGTCGGGATTGGTCACAAGCCTGCTCGACCTGGCCGCAACAAGTTAGGCTGAGTCGCGGTTATATAGACCGGCGACGGAGCACGCGTGTGTGCGGACGCAGTTGCGTGAGGGGATTTTGCCTTCTGCCGTGCTGTGGAGCAAAGCTTGTTCCTCTCCCGCTCAGCCGCGCAGGTACTCTGGGGTGTGGGCGGGGCGGGGCGGCCCAGGGACGAAGACGAGCTGGGACGGTTGTGAGAGGGAGGAGAAGTCCGAGCGACGGCGGCGGCGGCCGCGCGAGGCGTGCACACCACCCCCCCAAACGGCCGCAGGCGGGCGCACGGGCGCGCGGAGTTTCCCCGCCCCCTCTTCGCCGCGCTCCCACCGGTCGGCGCGCGTGGCCGTGTCCGCGGCCGCCTCGTGCGCGTGCCACGCCCAACGGCCGCGCGGGGCGAGAGCGAGCCGCGGCCGCCGCCCGGGCTCCAGAGCGATCTCGGGGGCCTGGGGCCTCGCGCGGCGGTCTCGCCGGCCTTTCCCGCCCGCCGCCTCCCTCCCGCGCGCCCGCAGAGCCTTCCCTCCCCTGGCGAGGGGCTCCAGTTTGGCCCGGACCCGAGGAGGCTTTTATTTTGGGGCGGGGCGACACGAAAGCGCGATGAGGGTTTTTCGAGTCGGGAAGCAGAAGTGCAGCGCTTCGGCTTCGCAGGGAGTTAAAGGGGGAGCAGCGAATGCGTGGATAGTGAGAGGAGATAATAACCCTTGTGTTTTCTAAGCCCCCACTGTGTGCCAGGCACTGTGCTGAGCAACTTGTGTGGCTCTCATGCGCTCCCACGAGGATCCGAGGAGGTAGGTGCGGGGATTTGCCCTATGGCAGTGGATTCGGTGGGCCCGCGGTGCAGAGGCGTGCTCAAAGGCACACAGACGGTAAGAGGCAGGTGCTGGTTGGAACCCGCGGGCCGTCCGACTCCTAGTCCCGCAGCCTCCTTTCGTCCTTGTGCCAGCGCCCTGCGCGGCTCCAGGGCGCCGCTGTCCCTGGAGCCCTGGTCCCTGGGGGCAGCATCAGCCTGGCGAGGCCAACTGCTGCGAAGAGTGCATTGGCGTTTGTACTGGAGCCACTTGTGGGCTTCAGGGAGACGCGGGCTGGAAGTGGGATTATGACAAAGGACACGAGAGGCTTTGGGCTTTCCTTTCTACGTGTATTCGCACGGAGGGACGTGCCGCCCTCCACGCTTCCGGAAAAAGGATAGAATCGAATGAATACGTGCGAATGAACGTGGACGGTGTTCCTCCTCGGATTTGATACTGGTGGTGGGAAAGTCCCGCCTGCAGCCAGTTAGGCTCCGAAATTGGTCTAGACCTTGAAACCTTTTTCTTGTCTTCACCGGGGCAGGCTTTTGAGAAGGACCTTCGGGAGGATCGTTTAACTTCCTCGTTTTGTAGTTGGAGAAAATGCGAGTCAGAGCGATGAGTTTCACATCTCGCCCGCCTGCGTGGGTTGAAATGCGAAGTTGGGACGGAAAGGATGGCGCCCAGTTACAACGTAAATTTGACCACTGGAGCTTATGCTAGGTGAATTACGGGTGATTGAGAGGTGTTGGAAGTCTTGCCCTTACGCCAGTCGGGACCTGGCAGTCGGGATCTTCTGCGGATGAAAGCCTCTCTGCATTCAGTTCATGTGTTGAGCGTTTCCTGTTAGGTTCTGTCTGTATGCTGCAAATACAGAAGACACCTTTAAAAACGAGTGTAGGTTTGCGATATTTGAAAGGCAGTATGCTCCTTGGCTTAATAAAATAGTTGTAGGTCCAGGGGCTCCTGGATGGCTGTTGGTTAAGTGCCCGACTGGACTTGGGCTCAGGTCACGATCTGTTGGTGAGTTGGAGTTCCCCCTCGGTCTCTCTGCGCTGACGGTGCAGAGCCTGCTTGGGATTCTCTCTCTCCCTCTCTGCCCCTCCCCTGCTCGTCCTCACTTTCTCTCTAAACGTAAAAAATATAGTTGTAGGTTCAGATCATTACTTGACATCACAAATATCTCTACTTGAGAGAAAAAAACTACAATAAAAGTTTTGGGACTAGCTCTTGTGAATTAATTTTGCTTGGGATGGCTTTCAGCCTTCCTTCAGAGCTTTTAGGATTGGTCTTTAAAGAATTTTTTTGTAGTAGGAGGGAATACATAATTTACATCCTTGTTAGGAAATTAAAAAACTACAAAGAATCAATATTTGTAAGTGTTTCCATTTCCCAGTACTTTCCATGTTTGTTAACAGAAAGTAGCAATAGATAAATCAAAATACTGTATGGCCAAGTTTTTTGTTGATGTTGCCATAAATAACAGATTGCTTTAGAATGTAACATTGTTTTACTTAGAACTGGCCTTCTCATGTAGCCATTTTAGTTACCTTTATTTAGTTGGGGTTGCCTATTGAGTTAGCATTAGGTTTCAAATGTTAAAACATGACATAGAAACTGTTAATTTTTTAAATCCAGCTGATGGTATCACTGCTGGGAGTAGAATGTATCAGAATGAAATATCCTTATGCATTGAGAGAAACTTTTGTTTCTCTTTCAAGTATTTCTTAACCTGTTCTTTGCCTCAGGCGACTGGTTATCAGTTGGTCAGGAATATGAAAACCGAGGTATTTTACAGATTGGTAGCCTGGTTGATCTCTTGTGCGTGCGTTTATTAGGAACAAACGAAGCAAATTGTGATAATACAAGGCTGGTGAGCCTCCCTTCTTCCCAGCCAAGTCACGTTACTTTTGTTATTAAATCCTGTGTGTCTAAGCTCTTGTGCTTCTAACTGATAGAAAAGTAGGCACTTCTTTGTTCTTTAACTCACATTCAGTTTGCTGTTCTCAGCTGACAGTCTGCTAAGGGTGCATCAGAAGATTTGGTAATGTTTGTTGCTGACCTGCTTGCGGTCGTTTTTTCTTTTTTCTTTCCTTGTAATTTACGTTATTATTTTGTTCTTTTAGTACTTTGCATAGAAAGTAAAGGGTAGAGGTTAGTTTTAAATTTTTATAGGTTTATGAATTGTATGTGGTTCTTAGGATGGTTGGGGCAATGTTAAAAGATGAAATTTAATATAAAGCCTGAATTTGTGACCAAAACCAATTTTTTCTTTTTGCCAGTTTAATTAACCTCCTTGATCATTCAACATTTTGTAATTAGATTGTTTTTTTCTTTAATGATATTTCAGAATTCACACATGCATTGTGTGTTCTTTTGCAAAGAGAATTGTCAGAGTAAGTAGGTTTAAAAACTGCTCCCCCCCCCCCCCGCTAGTCAGTTCATAGCTAGTAGGAAAAACCTTTAGTTGCAACACTGCCCTTCCAGCCATGGAGTTAAATTTAGATTCAGCAACTGTAATCTCACTTGTAGTTGCTGATCACACTGGTGGTTAACTAGGTTTATTATGTTTTTCAAATCTTAAAAATCACCTGTTTATTTATTTTTTTTTTAAGTATCCTTGGACACCCTGTTTGGCCTGGGTGGGGAAAGCTGAATTGCAAGCCAGGTGATAATGGTGAAGAGCCAGGAATAATCTGCACATGAAGAGTGGCCTTTATAAAACAAAGTAATTAAAACATTTTTCTCACAGATTGTGGCCTTAGTGTCTTTAGATGAATTGATTTCCCCTTTCATCCTCTGGCAGTTTGTCATGTACTATTGTTCAGCTGCTCAGCTTGTTGTATTTCAGGTATTTAAAAAAGTAAATGCTAGAGATGGCTCAGAGAAAGTGGCTTCCTAGATGGGGCACACTGCAACTCTGGGGATGTTAAATGGCTACTTAACAGCATCATTGTGTATTTGTATAGCCCTTTATATATTCTAAAAGTGCTTTTACATATCTTAGTAGTCTTATGTTTTTACTTACAAAGGGAATTGAGGCTCTGAAACCCAAAAAGTTGTCTGTTTTGTAAAGCTTATATGTCTAGCAGTGAACTGTAGAGTGTAGCTATTTCCTTATTCAAAAAAGTTTGTAGGATTCAGAATCTGGAGTCCAAAACCTTTCCAGGCTTTTTTAGGCTATGACTCAAGTATACCCTGTGTTCATGGACTCTCTGAGCCTGCTCTGTGCTTGGTGAAATCTAAAGGATGGGAAATTCATGTTTTCAGGAATTTCATAGATGAGGCAGTAGTATTAACCATAAAGTGTTTTTTCACCTCACTGAGAGAGAACATAGACTGTTGCCCAATTATAAGTCCAGCCGATTAGCTTTTAACTTTGGAGTGGGGAATGGATGGATGTTAAAAAACCAAGAAAAGCTAGTAAATTGTTAGGTTTTTTCAGTTCCTTTTGAAGTTTTTTTCTTTTGAGAAAACTTGAGTTTGAGATAGCTGGTAATTGATGTTGAATAAAATACTATTAACGAAATGATTGCCCTTAGATTTCCTTAGTTTTTCCAGTAACGTCCTTTATCTGTTCCAGGATCCAATCTAAGATAACACATTGCAGTCTCTTGAGTCTCTCTCTGATCTGTCACAGTTTCTTTTCTTTCTTTGTCTTTTATGACCTTGACACTTGATCTAAATTTGGGTACACTTGGTGTTATAGGTAGACTGAGGTTATGGATTTGGGGGAAGAATACAGAGGTGACTTAGCCTTCTTATCACATCAAGGGGTATATAATATAGTGGTTGAATTTAACCTTGGTCGATTAAGTGGTGTCTACCAGGTTAGGATTTTTCCCCTTGTTTTCTTTGTTAAAAACCAGTCCCTAAGGAAGAGGAGAATCAGAATTTGTGGACATAAATTAGCTATGTATTAAAGCTATTATTGTAATTACTAAATATTTGGGGGGGGGGAGACACTTCAAAGTTATGCTAATATATGTTAGCTATGTTTCTTAAAGGGGTTTCTTAAGCATATGTTAATTTGTTTCTATGTTTCTTAGCATATGTTAATATGTTTCTTTAAAGGTTCCTTATAGCATTTATTACTGGATCTTGCTTGTGGCTATTATCTTAGTGTAATGGTGATTCTTTATTTCCTTTGTTCCCTCTGTTTGAAATTCTTCTGTAAGGCAGCTTTGTCTCCTTCCCCCTTTATTTTTTTATTGACTGTTTTCTTACTCATTAAATTTTTTATTTAGGCATTTATTTTTGTTACTATGGAGCCATGGATATTTTATTCTTTGGTTTGTAATTCAATGTTATCTAAGTTATTTTTGCTTTTTTACTTACTGCTCAAATTGGTGCAGTTTTGGCTCTTGTGTCCTTTTAACATTGCCCTGAGGTTTTTTTTTTTAAACACTTTCATTTTTTAAAAAAATTTTTTTTAATTGTTTTTGAGAGAGGGAGAGACAGAGCTCAAGCAGCGGAGGGGCAGAGAGAGGGAGACACAGAATCTGAAGCAGGCTCCAGGCTCTGAGCTGTCAGCACAGAGCCCCGAGAGGGGCTCGAACTCACGAACCGAGAGATCATCACCTGAGCCGAAGTCAGATGCTTAACTGACTGAGCCACCCCTTAAAGCATTTTCTTTATTTACCAGGTAGTTCAGGCTCACCTTGTATTTTGCTTTTCCCAGCCCTAAAGTCAACCATTTCTCCAAGGAACTATCAGGAAGAATTAAAGGGAGGTGCAGGTGGTAAACGTGTAGAGTTTAGAAAACAGATTGAACAGTAGATCCCGTGATGGTGATACTGCTCTTGCTATGAGTACAGACAGTGGCTTTTGTATTAAAGTTTCTCTGGTTTTGGGAAAACATTTTGGTTTCTCTTACTTACTGCCTTAATTTCAAATGTTTGAATACATAGCATAACCTTGCTACAAAATTTATGATAATTTAATATATATTCATATTAGTGCACACAAACCCTTGGTGTTTTTTTTCTTAGTGTTTTTGATAAATTATTAAGATAGGGCAAAAAGACGACTTAAACGTCCTAGTACTTAGAATTGACAGTTAACAATTTGCATCACTTTTTTAAGTAGGACTCCTTGTTTTTTCTTTCTTTCTTTTCTCTCTCTCTCTCTCTCTCTTTTTCTCTCTTTCTTTCCTTATTTAGAGAGAGCTTGGGGGGGGTGGAGGGGCAAGGAGAGGGGGAGAGAGAATCCCAAGCAGGCATGGAGCTCCATACCATGAACCGTAGATCATGACCTGAGCTGAAATCAGAGATGGAAGCTTTACCAACTGAGCCCCCCCAGGTGCCCCCTGTGTTTTCTAGAATTTTTATGTAAGCTGTATCATACAATATGTGCTTGTGAAAAAAGTTATATTCTGTAAATACACCACAATGTTATCCATTCACCTGTTGATGGATGTTTGGTTAGTTTCCAGCTTTAGGGTGTTACAAATAAAGCTTTCTAAGAAACTGACTAACTTTTCTTAAGTGGTTGCACCACTTGACGCTCGGACCAGCAGAATTTTGAGAATATTCTGAGAGTTTCTGTATATCCTGGCCAACCTTGGTCAGCATTTATTTTGGTCGTTCTGACAGGTGTAGTGGTACCTTACTGTGGTTTTAATTTGCATTTCTTTGATTACTAAGGATGTTTAGCATTTTTCATGGGCTCATTTGGCATTCAAATAATTTCTTTGGTGGAGTGTTTTTTCATACCTTTTGCTCATATTTTATGGGATTGTTATTCGGTTATGAGAGTTCTTATAGATAACAAGTTTTCCTATCAGATATATGCTTTGAAATATTTATCCCCCAGTCTAGCTCGTGTTTTCATTCTCTTAAAAGTGTCTTGCAGGGCAGAAAGTTTTAATTTAACAGAATCTACAGTATCAGTGTTCATATAGATTATGTTTTCAGTGTAACTAGAATCTTTGCTCAACCCAAGGTCATGCAGATTTTATAGTTCTAGATTTTACATAAAACCATTTCGAGTAAACTTAATGTGGTGCGTGAAGTGAGGTTCATTTTTTCCAGTGTATGGATATGCAATTCTTCCACCATTTGTTGAACAGAGTATCCTTTTTCTACCGAATTATCTGCATTTAGGTTAAAAATCCCAGTTGTCCCTTTATATGTGGGTATATTTCTTAGCTATTTTGTTCTATGGATCTATTTGTCTGTTTTTACTTCCAGACTATTTTAAAAATAAATATACCAATGCTGTATTCTTTCCATGTCCTTGCAGATGGCAAGATTTCATTCCTTTTGATGGCTGATAATGTTCCATTTTGTGTGTGTGTGTATGTGTATGCACACACCACATCCTTATCCATTCATTAGTCGATGGACATTTGGGCTCTTTCCATAATTTTTTTTATTTTTATTTTTTTTTATTTTGAAAAAGTTTATTGTATATATTTTTTGAGAGAGCATGTGTGTGCCCACGCAAGTAAGGGAAGGGCAGAGGGAGAGGGAGGGAGAGAACGCTAAGCGGGCTCCACGCTCAGTGCAGGCCCCACAAGGAGCTTAACCAGCTGAGCCACCCACGTACCCTGGCTCTTTCCCTTATTCTGAGTGAAATAAGTCAGTCAAAGACAAATATCATATGATTTTGTTCAAATGTGAAATTTAAGAAACAAAACAGATGACCATAGGGGAAGGAAAAATAAGATGAAAGCAGAGGGAAGCAAACCATAAGAGACTTTTAACTATAGAGAACAAACTGAGGATTGATGGAGGGAGGTGGGTGGGGGATGGTCTAAATGGGTGATGGGCATTAAGGAGGGCACTTCTTGGGATGAATACTGGGTGTTATGTAAGTGATGAATCATGAAAATGCACTTCTGAAACTAATACTACACTATATGTTAACTAACTTGAATTTAAATTAAATCTTGGAAGAAAAAAACTGGAAATGGCCGCAGAATACAAATCATGATAAAAACAAAAACAGATGAAGGAAACCAAAAGGGTAGATTGGAGTAAGAGTTATCATAGGTGATGAAGTTAGTCCAGAGGACCTCATTTGCAGTCAAACTATAGTTTAAAGCATAAATTAGATAATCAGTTATACTCCTATGGGTGTATTTTTAAAATTAATTCTACCAAGTAAAAGCATCTGTTTACACAAACTAAGTATCACAGTTGATGACATAGTTATAGTAAGATTTTTACATATAAGCAGAATAATTTGAATGGTTTTCTTGTCCAAATGGAATTTCTGCTGGGACACTCCATGTATCAGGCTAATTTTTAGGCCTTAAATATTAAAAGAAGAAAATCTGATCCAATGGAAGTAACAAATACTTCAAAGTTAGGACTAAAGTATTTATTGTGTACTGTATATGACAGCATAATGTTAATAAAGCTTTTCATAAGTAGAAAAGTACTATGAACAATATCTAATGTTTTGTGTATACTAAAAACACTTTTAAAAGTTTGAAAGCTATTATACAGTACATATTCAGCAACTGACTTTTCATTTTAACATTGTTTTTGAGATCTATTTCATGCTGACTTTGACCACTATAAATAGGATGACTTTATGTCTTGGTTTCCTAGGGACAGCCCTAATTCACTCCAGTTAACCTGGCATAATTATAAATAGTACTGCTTTTCAATCTTGTCAGTGCCCCATGTGATTATCTTAGATACGGTGTTTGAATGATCTGTATAAACTGCACCCTAATCCATTTCCTGTTTGACAGATAACATAGGTTATTTGTGTTCTGTTTCAGAAATAGGGTGGCAGTTAATTTCTCGCTTTATCTCTTGTGCCTATGGGTGTTTCTCTTGTGTATGTGTCTAGAAAAGATTGCTGGATTCATTGGAGCTTTGTTGATTTTATTAGATAACTTCTTCACTGTGGTGGCAGCTGTTGGCATTTCTTCAGCTTTGCCGGTTCTCTTTTCCCAACTTCTTGACAGTGTTGAACATTGACTGATATTTTAATATTTCAGGGGATCTTCTGTGAGAAGTGATAGGTTTTAGTTTGCATTTTATTGGTTACTTAGTTTATCATTTCTTGCCCATTTACTTTCCTGAGAATTGGCTCTTCCATTTCCTTTGCCTGTTTTTCTCTTGGGTTATTCTTTATTTTAGTGATTTGTATGAGAGTTCCATATGCATTCTTACGCAGATCATAAGATATTTTGCTCTTTTGACTTTGCCTAGAGTAAGCCCTTCCATTAAAAATTCAGGTGGAAGGGCGCTTGGGTGGCTCAGTCAGATAAGCATCTGACTTCAGCTCAGGTCATGGTCTCACAGCTCATGAGTTCAAGCCCGCGTTGGGCTCTATGCTGACAGCTCAGAGCCTGGAGCCTGCTTTGGATTCTGTGTCTCCCTCTCTCTGACTCTCTCTCCTCTCTGTCTCTGTCTCAAAAAGAAATAAAAACATTAAAAAAAATTTTTTTTTAAGTGTAGTTGATCTGGTTTACATCAGATCATAGTAATAGTACCATAGTAATGGGAAATCTTAAAACTTGAAAACCACAAGTTACATGACGTGATCTCACGTCCAACTGTAACTTTGAAGTTCTGAAGAATTTAGGATCAGTAAGAACATCTGAAATTATCTTCTTCTTTTTTTTTTTTTTTGTTTGACTATGATCCAGGGAAAAATATAGCAATTTCTCATTCTGGTTTAGTCTATTTGTTTAAGACCTAGGATCCAAATTCTTTTTACTGATACTCTAGTAACCATGCCTACAGGTAAACTACTCTCCAGTATGACTAGGAAGGTATTCTGTATTGATCTAGTGCCTGTAATCTGGGGAAAATGTGGACTGGCCTTGAACTAATTTCTTAGGTTTCAGTGAAACAGGTAGTAAATTGGACAGATATTCAAGCATAACGCAGGCGTGCCTGTGTGACTGAGTTGAGTGTCTGGCTCTAGGTTTCGGCTCAGTTCATGATCTCACATTCTGCGAGTTCGAGCCCCATGCCCAGCTCTGTGTAGACAGCTTTGGAACCTGCTTGGGATTCTCTCTCTGCCCCTTCCCTGCTCGTGTGCGCATGCTTGCTCTTGCGCGCGCGCGCTCTCTCTCTCTCTCTCTCTCAAAATAAACTTTTTAAGATAAAAGGATAATGGCAGATGCACTAGATGAAGATAAACATATGTCCACAAATTGTTCAGGAATTAACCAATCAAATTGTTTTGCCTGTCCTTTGAGAAAACTGAAATAAAATGTCTTGCCTTTTTTACTGTAATTGATCTGTACATATGTGTTTGCCTGTATGTTTAATTTGGGGATGATTTTATTCCTCAAATGAAAAGTTGGATTATCTCCTACCAGATACTTTTCCCAAAAAGTTTTATTTTGATAATAACAATAATTGAGGACTTAGTGTTTGCTGCCTTTCTTAATACTCAAAAGACACTAACTTTGTCATTGTGAGGACTTTGAGGTGGTAGATAATTTTTTTGAGTAAAAAAACCATTTTGTTAGCTCACCCTTTTTCAGATTATATTTGGTTTCATCAAGAAATGAACTAAGCATAGCATTTTTAGATTTTTATGGTTTCTCTTAAAGATATTAGAAGTTTTCCCTGATACTGACTAAAAATGTGATCACATGTGCCTCCTGTATGTCAGAGCTATATTTATCACCCTTGAATCTAGTATTGCAACAAATAAGAATGTGCTTGTAATCTTAGAAGTGGAACACTCTTAATTGGGTTTAGAAATTTAGAGAGGGGTGCCTGGGTGGCTCAGTCGGTTAAGGGTCCGACTTTGGCTCAGGTCATGATCTCACAGTTCGTGAGTTCGAGCCCTGCGTCAGGCTCTGTGCTTACCTCGCGGAGCCTGGAGCCCAGTTTGAATTCTAGGTCTCCCTGTCTCACTGCCCCTCCTCTGCTCACACTCTGTCTGTCTCTCTCTCAGAAATAAACATTAATTCGTCAGGCTCTGACAACTCAGAGCCTGGAGCCTGCTTCGGATTCTGTGTCTCCCTCTCTCTGCCTCTACCCCACTTGCACTTTGTCTCTCTCTCAAAACATCAAAAATAAACATTAAAAAAAATTCAGAGAAATTATGATAAGGTACATGCTGGAAATATGTACCTTTGAAGTTCTTATAATCATTTTAAAGAAATTAATTTTTGAGAATAATAATGAATTCATCAGATTACAATAAACTTGAATAAAAATCTAACCTGGTCTGTGGGGGTTTTATTCTTATGCTTATTTTTTAAAACCAAGAATTGCTAAAGTGTCTTGTGTTTGAGTTGGTTTTAGCTAAATAATTCAGTTTTTTCCCCTGCCATTTTTCCCCTGTGTACTTGATCTTTCAAGTTGAACATCTTCAACATTTTTTTCCAGGTTGAATTGACCAAAGCAATGGTTATGGAGAAGCCTAGTCCCCTGCTGGTCGGGCGGGAATTTGTGAGGCAGTATTACACGCTGCTGAACCAGGCCCCAGACATGCTACACAGGTAAAACTTTTTTTTTTTTTTAACCATGCATGATCTAATGTTTTTTAGTATGTAGCTACTTATCCTTCAGAGTCTCTTGTCATGCACTTTGTAGACTTGTTGCATATATGTGCTTTGTACATAAGAGCCAATAAATGATGGCTATTAAAATTAAATTTTTAAATAGCATATACAAGTATAAAGAAATTAGACTAAGTCACCTAAACTTACACATTATCAGAAAAATCATGGCTGAAAATGTAAAAACATGGTATTTATGCTTTTGTTTCTGTTTTTTATGGTGTTTTTTGGTGAATCATGAATATTTTGTAAGAATGTATTGAAGACAATTCCTACAGTAACATTTTTGTGTCCATGTGCTTTTTTTTTTTTTTTTTAATTTTTTTTTTTTTCAGCGTTTATTTATTTTTGGGACAGAGAGAGACAGAGCATGAACGGGGGAGGGGCAGAGAGAGAGGGAGACACAGAATCGGAAACAGGCTCCAGGCTCTGAGCCATCAGCCCAGAGCCCGACGCGGGGCTCGAACTCACGGACCGCGAGATCGTGACCTGGCTGAAGTCGGACGCTTAACCGACTGCGCCACCCAGGCGCCCCATGTGTCCATGTGCTTTTAAAAATTAGGGTAACTTGGAAATGTGGTATAGCCTTGTAAATTAACAGTTTATGAAATAAACACTAAAAGCTCTAGTAAAACCATGTTTACAATTTTTCTTTGTATATGCAAACATTTTTAACATACTGTCTTTTAGTTTTTTCACTTGATAATTTGGGGTCATCTCATAAGGGTAGTACATGTATCATATTAACTTTAGTATTCACGTATTTTTTATTTTATAGAGATATATAGCATCTTGTAATCCCCAGTGGTGAATTTGTTGGTTGCTTCCATTATTTCTTCTTACAAACAGTCCAGCATTATACAAAGCTATAAATATACAAGTTGATTTATAGACTTGTTAGAATAATTTCTTAGAGGTGCCAAAATGTGTGTTTGCTGGACCAGACTATTTCCCTCGTTACTTTGACCAGCTTGCATATTGGATATCACGTCCTTATTGGGTGAAAAAGAAAATTTATAAATTTGAGTCCTTGTTGTGAAAATGGAAAATATATATATTTTTGAGAATTTACAAGTTTCTGCTTTCACCTGTTTCCTATTGATCTTTACTAAAACCTTTTAGTAAGACATTATTAGGTAGTTAACTTTATTTTGCAGGTAAGGATGTAAGCTGTTAAAAATTTGCTGGCGTTGGGGTGCCTGGGTGGCTCATTGGGTTAAGCACCTTTGGCTCAGGTCATGATCTTGTGGTTCATGAGTTCCAGGCCAGCGTCAGGCCCTGTGCTGACAACTCAGAGCCTGGAGCCTGCTTCACAGATTGTGTATCTCCTCTCTCTGCCCCTCCCCCTCTCATTCTCTCTCTCTCTCTCTCTCTCTCTCTCTCTCTCTCTCTCTCTCTCTCTCTGTTTCTCTCTCTCAAAAATAAATAGAAAATTAAAAACAAATCTGGTGTTGACATGACTTAAGTGATTGAACAGGTTTTCACATGTTTTTTTTCCCTTTTTTCTTTTTGTGTTTTATGTCAAAATTCGTTTCTATGTCCTCAGAGATTAGGTAACTTTGGACTTTGGAAAGGAGCAAGGGGTGCCTGGGTGGTTCAGTCAGTTAAGCATCCTACTCTTGATTTCAGCTCAGGTCATGACCTCACAGTTCATCAGTGTCAGCGGGGAGCCTGTTTGGGATTTTTTGCTCTCCCTGTCTGCCTCTCCCCTGCTCTTGCTTGCTCTCACTCTCTCAGATTAATACATAAAACTTAGGAGAACTAAGTGAAATTAATATAGTCCTTGTCGATATGTTTATTGACTCAAGACTTTTTTTTTTCACATTTTATCTTGAAGTACAACATACATACAAGCGTATCTCATTTTATTGTGTTTCACTTTATGGTGCTTTGCAAATACCGTGTTTTTTGGCAGTTATAAGTTTGTGGCAATCTTCAGTCTAGCAAGTTTATTGGTGCCATTTTTCCAGTATTTGCTCATTTTGTGTCTTTGTCAACATTTTGCTAATTCTCACAATATTTCAAACTTTTTCATTATTATATTTTTTAATGGTAATCTGTGATCAGTGACCTTTGTTGGTACTATTATAATTGTTTTTTGGCATATGCCTACGCATGTAAGACCATGAACTTAATGTTCAATAAATGCTGTATGTCTTCTGACTCTTACACTGACTCGTTCCCCATCTCTCTCCCTCTTTTTGGGCCTTCTATTCTCTGAGACTTAGTGGTATTCAAATTAGGCCAGTTAACTTAACCCTACAATGGCTTTAATTAGGTATTAAGTGGAAGGAAGAGTCACTTGTCTGTCCCTTCACATCAAAAGCAGTAAGTAGCTTGGTAGGGAATGTTGAAAGCTGAGATAGGCCAAAAGCTAGGCCTCTTGGCCTATTAGCTAAATTGTGAGTAAAAAGGAAACGTTTTTGAAATGAAAAGTGCTACTCCAGTGAACACATGCATGATAAGAAAGCAGAGCAGCCTTATTGTGGATATGAGGAACTTTGAGTAGTGGGATGGGAGGTCAAATAAGCCACAACATTCCTTTAATCCAAAGCCTGATCAGAGTAAGGACCTAACTCTTCAATTCTATGAAAGCTGAGAGAGGTGAGGAAACCACAGAAGAAGAGTTTGAAGCTAGTACAAGTTAGTTGATGAGGTTTCAGGAAAGAAGCTGTTTCCATAACATCAAAGTGCAAGGTGAAGCAGCAAGTGCTGATGTAGAAGCTGCAGCAAGCCATCCAGAAAGTCTAGATAAGGTAGGTGGTGAAGGTGGCTACACTGACAATAATAGATTTTCAGTGTCGATGAAACAGCTTTATATTGGACGTGATTCATGGGAAGATGTCAAAATATCAAGATGAGCAGGAGTTGAGAAGAAGATCCCAGCCCTCGTGGATGACTTTGAGGGGTTCAGGACTTCAGAGGAGGAAGTCACTGCAGGTGTGGTGGAAATATAAAGAGAACTAGAATTAGAAGTGGAGGCTGAAGATGTGACTGAGTTGCTGCAGTCTCATGATAAAATGTTAACAGATAAGGAGTTGCTTCTTAAAGATGAGCAAAGATAGTGTTTTTTAAAATGTTTTAATTAAAAAAATTTTTTTATGTTTATTCATTATTGAGAGATAGAGCATGAGCATGAGGCGGGGGGGGGGGGGGGGGGCAGAGAGAGGAGGAGACACAGAACCCGAAGCAGGCTCCAGGTTCCGAGCTGTCAGCACAGAGCCCGATGTGGGGCTTGAACTCACCAGCTGTAAGATCATGACCTGAGCTGAAGTCGGACGCTTAACTGACTGAGCCACCCAGGCGCCCCAGAAGTGTTTTTTTTTTTAAGATGGAATCTACTGCTGAAGATGCTGTGAAGATTGTTGGGAGTAACAACAAAAAAGAATATTACATAGACTTGAGTTGATGAAGCAGTGGCTCTCAGGATTTGAGAGGATTGACTCCAATTTCGAAAGTAGTTCCACTGTGGGTAAAATGCTGTCAAACAGTATCACACACTACAGAAAATCTAGTGAAAGGAAAAGTTAATTGGTGGAAGAAACTTCATTGTTGTCTTAACTTGAAGAAATTGGCACAGCCACCCCAGTTTTCTGCAACCACCACCCTGGTCAGCAGCCATCCATCGAGGCAAGACCCTCCACCAATAGACAGATTAGGACTCCCTGAAAGTGCAGATGATGGTTAGCATTTTTTTTTTTTAAGCAACAAAGTGTTTTTTAATTAAGGTATGTACATTGCTTACATTGCTTACATTGTAGTAGAAATACTGTTGCACGTTTAATAGACAAAGGTGTAGTGTAAACATAATTTTTATATGCACTGGAAAACCAAAAAGCCTATTTGACTCCATTTATTGCAATATTCTCTTTATTGCACTGATCTGGAACCAAACTCTGATATCTCTGATGTTTACCTGTAATGAAAAGTGGATTAGCCAGCATTGAACTGATGCACTGGCAGATGTGTAGCCTTTTAATAACTTTAAAATTTGCAGGGTAGACTTAGGGTACCTGTGGGCCCAAAACTGTCCTATTTGAGGGGCCAGAGAGGGACAGAATCAGGATGTAGAATGATATGTATGGGTTCATTTGTGACAAATTGCATATCTGTAGGTAGTATAGGTAGCAAGAAATTCTTTTTAATTTGAAAAAAAATTTTTTTAATATTTATTAATTTTGAGAGAGAAAGCACAATCAGGGGAGGGGCAGAGAAAGACAGAATCCCAAGCAGGCTTGGTACCATCAGTGCAGAGCCCGATGGGGGACTCAAACGCAAGAATTGTGAGATCTGACCTGAGCAGAGATCAAGAGTCAGATGCTTAACTGACTGAGCCACCCAGGCGCCCTGAAAATCTTTTTTTTTTTTTTTTTTAAGTTTATTTATTTTGAGAAAGAAGATGTGAGTGAGCAGGGAAAGGGCAGAGAGAGAGAGAAATCCCAAGGAAGCCCTAGACTATCCGTGCAGATGTGGGGCTCAAACCCATGAACTGTGAGATCATGATCTGAGCCGAAATCAAGAGTCCGATGCTCAACTGACTGAGCCACCCAGGCGCCCCAGTTATCAAGAAATTCTAATAGCAGTTATTTCTGGGTTGGGGCACTTTTTGGGGTATCTTTGTGTCTGCATCTGGCTTTCCTGATCCAGTATTTTTTTTTTTCCCCCTGATCCAGTGTTACAATGAAAAAACAAAGCAATTGAGGATATAGGTGAATTCAAGCTATGGGGAATTAAAGTCTGAAGCTCTTAATGCATCAGCAAGAATTGTTAAAAATTACTCTTAAACCTCACCTGCAGGAGTTACTGGTTTTGTTTTTGTTGTTAAATTACTGATTTTTTAATGGAATCCCCTCACATGCATTCTCAGATATAAAAGGTTTAGACTTTGTAAGCTTACAGGATAGTGTAGATGTCCTCATCTGTATTAAAGCTGCCTGTTTTCTTCTTGAGTGAAAACAGGAACTTGTTTTCTTCTGGGTAGCCTTCCTGACATGAACTACAAGATCTTTCCCAACACAATCATCCTACTCTGAAATCTGGAGCTTATGACTTGTAAAGTGTTCTGCCTCATTGACCAAATCTATTTCTATTCAGCAAATGTTGAGTGACATGTAGGGAGTAGATCTATGATTGTATACAAAAATGAAAAAGAAAAACACCTTGTTTCCAAGATTCTGCCAGTGAGGCAAATAGATACCAAACATGAAAAATAAATATCAAGGCTTAGAATGCTTGCACCTGACAAGTAAATTATCTCTCTGTTTTACAGATTTTATGGAAAGAACTCTTCTTATGTCCACGGGGGATTGGATTCAAATGGAAAGCCAGCAGATGCGGTTTATGGACAGAAAGTAAGCATCCCAAGCTTTGTGTAGGCTGTTACACAGCTAGAAAATAACCCATATTGAGGCAGGTACATACGTAACAGATTTGCTGATATTTAAAGACGAAGTTTTTCAATTGCTTTTTAGCAGTTTTGGTGTTCAGTACCTATTTGGTAAAGCCATTGAAAAGCTTAGGGTGTCAGATTTCCTTATTTTGAATAATTTGTTCTGAAAATTTTCTGTTAGGAGGTAATTGATTTTAGCACAGGGATCATTCTCATTTACTGTAAACCTTTTTTAGGTATGCCAATTCAGGACAGTTTTAAAAAGCTCAAGGCGGTCACTGGGGATATCCTGTTCTAAGGCAAATTAGGGTCTGTGTAGTTTGTAATTTAAACATGCAGATTATCTCTACTTGTGTTGTATTAAAAACTTGTTTTTGTTGGAGATTGTAAATTTTAAGTCATTAACTCTTCCCTTGATTCTTTAGGAAATCCATAGGAAAGTCATGTCACAAAACTTTACCAATTGCCACACTAAGATTCGCCATGTTGATGCTCATGCCACTCTGAATGATGGGGTAGTGGTCCAGGTGATGGGGTTGCTCTCCAATAACAACCAGGCTTTGAGGAGATTCATGCAGACATTTGTCCTTGCTCCTGAGGTATGAAGAAACAAACCACGAAAGGTTGTACAAATATTTTTAGAAAGTATTTATTTTGAAATTTCAAGCTTACAGAAAAGTTGTAATAATAGTACAATACCTCATACATACTCCTTACCTAGAGCCATTGCCAACACTTGCCTGTACATTAGTAATGCTTTTTCTATTTACCTGTCATTTTAATTCAAAACCATTTATAAGTAGGTTGGAGACATCATGCCTAGTCATCCTCAGATACTTCAGTGAGCATTTTTCCTAAGCGTAAGGAATACTCTTTCTTAACTACAGTACCATTATCTATTTGTTTGTTTTTGGCAGGGGGAGCACTTTATAACTTTTGTGGCACAAGATGTTTCAGGCTCATTTGATACTCTCCTTGCTCCAGCCCTAGTCCTAGCCCCAGCCCCAGTTCTAGAATCTGCTGTTTCTTCAGGGAGCCCTGTTTCTTTTCCTGCTTATCATGAAAGGAGCCACGGGTTTATGTTGAAGAGTTTGCACTTGTACTGTCTTCCTGACTGGTGCAGACTGAACAAAGTCAGGAAGCCTATCTGCATACGCATGTGGAAGTGGCTCAGTAGGGACCTGCTGATTAGATGTTCTCTTTAGCATTACCCTTAAAGATAGTTTTCTGTTCAGGGAGCCTGGGTAGCTCAGTTGGTTAAGTTCTGACTCTTGATTTTGGCTTAGGTCATGATCTCCTGGTTCGTGGGTTTGAGCCCTGTGTTGGGCTTCCATGCTCAGCGTGGAGGCTGCTTGGAATATTCTCTCTTTCTCTCTCTCTGTCCCCCATAAATAAATAAATGAATGAATGAATAAAAGATAATCTTCTGTTCAGAAATAATGAATCTAAAACCCCTGTCATCTTACTGTTTGAATAATAACTTAGTTGTCTTTTTGAGAAATTAACATGTTTCATTTTAGTCATGAGTTTTAGAGGATGGCTTAGATTATCTGTAGTATAAAACTTGATGAATTTCTAACTATACAGAGTCATATGGGATATGATTAAGAATTATTTTAAGTTTGCTTAAATTTCCTTTTCCTATTAAAGAGGAAGAATCTAACATTACCTTATATAATGCATTGTTATATGAACTGTCTCATTTAATATCCAAAGCTCCTACTTAGATAGGAGATGTGATATCCCCCCCTTTTTTATTTTATTTTATTTTATTTTATTTTATTTTATTTTATTTTATTTTATTTTATTTTTTCAACGTTTATTTATTTTTGGGACAGAGAGAGACAGAGCATGAACGGGGGAGGGGCAGAGAGAGAGGGAGACACAGAATCGGAAACAGGCTCCAGGCTCTGAACCATCAGCCCAGAGCCTGACGCGGGGCTCGAACTCACAGACCGCGAGATCCGTGACCTGGCTGAAGTCGGACGTTTAACCGACTGCGCCACCCAGGCGCCCCACCCCCCCTTTTTTTTTAAATGTAGATGAAGAGACAGTGTTGGAGCTTGAATAGTTAATGACATAGTTGGATTTATACTCTGGTGTGGTCTTCTAGGCAGACCTTTTCAGCTGTAGCACTGTTGAGTGTTTATATCAATATTCTTGGATACAGATTTAAGGAATTTTAAGTACGTGCTGCAGTAGGTAAAAGTAGTTACCGTTCAGATTTGAGGTGGTGACATGTTACATACTTTACCAGTATTTGGCTGTCCATCTGGTGGTATTTTAAGGGAGCAATATATTTGAGTGTAGTCTTTAATGGCTATAATGCAGAGCAGGGTTTTTCATTCTTGGTGTTAGTAACATTTTGGACCAGATAATTCTCTGTGTGGCTGGCCGTTCTGTGCATTGTAGGATGTTCAGCAGCATCCCTGCCCTCTACTCAAGCAATAGCTTTCAGTTGCACTCTCCCATGTGAAAACTGAAGTATCTTCAGACATTGCCAGATATGTCTGGGTGGTGCAATATTGCTCTTAGTAGAGAACCATTGGTGTAGGGTGATTTGGCTTTTGGTGAAAATCTGAATAAATGAAAAGTTTTTGTTGGCATTGCAGGGCTCTGTTGCAAATAAGTTCTACGTTCACAATGATATCTTCAGATACCAAGATGAGGTCTTCGGTGGCTTTGTCACTGAGCCTCAGGAGGGTAAGTTACTTGTCTAAATTTTTTTTTGGATGGCATCAGGTTGACCTGAAGAGAGTATGGGTTTCTTGAGTGTGTTTATTATACTCTGTATTCTTTATTAATAACTTCTAATTGTCAAGACAGGGGAATGTCTGAGTTTTTAACCTACTCGAATCTAACAGGTCAACCTGCTTCACGGAAGACCTAAAACTCCAAAGTCAGTAGTAGGTAATTACTGCAACAATGGTAGATCTCATGAACTGCACGACACCTGCATGTAGCAGGGTGCACTGCAAGAGTAGAATCCTAGGTTCAAGGATCAAAATCTTTTACAATAGGGAGTAAGTGTGCCTACCCTTTGCTCTGGAGGGAGACGCTTTTCTGAGGCTGCTGTATAAATATTTCTGAAGGATAGTCTGGAGCAAAAGGTAGCCATTGCCTTAGTTGTAAGATGTGCAGAAGAAACATGAAAGACACCTGAAGAATGGTCTCTAAACACTAATAATAATTAGTATATCAGTACTTATATGGCTGAAATAAAAATTTAAGTACTGTATATTTATTGTATAATACAACTGCTTATAGATAAGTACTTTAAGTACTGTTCTTATTTTATAGATGAGGCCACTGAGACACAGAGCAGTAATTTGCCTGATGTTGTATATAGCTAGTTACGTGGTAGAGCCTGCATTGGATTATGAGCCTCAAAATGACCTCAGATTCCATGTTCTTATTCTTAACCCAGCCACTACATTAGCCTTAATTCTGTCCTTACAGCTTTTCCCATGATTTTACCAAATTTCTGTGTTTTATTTACTTTCTATATATATGTTTTTATTTCATTTTTTCTCTTAAAGTTTTTATTTAAATTCCAGTTAACATGCAGTGTAATATTAATGTCATGTGTACACTGTAGTGATTCCACACTTCCATATAACGTTAGGTGCTCAGTACAAGTGTACCCCTTAATCCCCATCACCTATTTAACTCATCCCCCCACTCACTACTTTTTTGATGGTGAACACTGTAAAAATGAATATAATGTTGACCTTTGAACAAAATGAGTGTTGGGGTGCTAATCCCACCCCCCCCCCCCAGTCAAAAATCTGCATAGAACTTTAGACTCTCTATAAACTTGTTAACTACTAATAGCCTACTGTTGACTGGAAACTACTGATAACATAAGTCGATTAACATGTATTTTGTATGTTAAATGTATTATGTGCTGTATTCTTGAAGTAAGCTAGAGAAAAGGAAATGTTATTAAAATCATAAGGAAGAGAAAATTCATTTACAGTACTGTACTGTATTTAACGAGAAAAATCTACATATAAGTGGACCCACACAGTTGAAACCTGTATTGTTTAAGGGTCAGTTGTATTTGAGAATTAAGCACAAATTCAAATTTAAGTTTCTTTACTCATTTAGAATCTGAGGAAGAGGTAGAGGAACCTGAAGAAAGACAGCAGACACCTGAGGTAGTACCTGATGAATCTGGAACTTTCTATGATCAGACTGTCAGGTAAGAAAAACTTTATCTGTCCAGAGCTGCATGAGAATTTGGGTTGTCTAGTCTTTCCCTTTGTTGGAGGGCAGTCGTATATTCTCAGAATTATCTCTGAAAATAACTAATTTCCTAAAAGAAAGGTTTTGCTTTTGGTATCTCTGAGCTAACAAAAATGTTATAACTTGTTTTAATTCTTATTGCACAATGAGAACTACTTAAATAGTATCCATCAGTTGCTTTTTGGTTTCATTTTTTTCTTGGCCATAAGTGAAAAATAGATTTTGGGATTATTTTTTTCCTCCAAGATTTTATTTTATTTTTTTAAAATGTTTATTTATTTATTTTTTTTTTGAGAGGGAGAGAGAGAGCATAAGCTCAGGGGTCAGGGTGCGGAGAGAGAGGGAGAGAATCCCAAGCAGGTTCCATGCTGTCCGCACAGAGCCCAATGTGGGGCTTGAACCCAGGAACCCTGAGATCATGACCTGAGTTGAAGTCAAGTTGGACGTTTAACTAACTGAGCCACCCAGGTGCCCCTCAAAGATTTTATTTTTAAGTAAATCTCCGTACCCATCATGGGGCTGGAACTCACAACCTCTGTCAGGAGTCTCATGCTTTACCAACTGAGACAGACAGGTGCCCCTGATTTGGGGGATTTCTTATCAAGTATTTAACACATCAAGGCATTGCATTAAGTGCTTTGTGGGGAATAAATATATTCAAGGACTTATTTAGAGATCAAGCATAAATTGATAGAAATTCAGACATGAATTAAATAATTTCATTAACTCAGACACTAAATGTGTGACTATATCTTAAACTTTTTTTAATCTGCAACGGAACAGAAATATGATAGGAATAGAAATATTTACTTGTCATCTGATATGAAACTCTTAGTACTTAGTGCTTAAAGGATGTTTTCATGTTTCTCCAGGTGTGGTGACATACTAAACACATTACTCACCTGGGTTGCAAGTTGAAAAAGATCTGTTGTCCCACCACAAACCTGCCAAATTAGAATTTCAGGGGGAAATCATTTGCAGCATTAACAAACATTCCTTGTGATTTTTCTGGAAGGTTTAAGAAGAAGTCTTCTGAATCATAACTTCTTTCTCCAGAATTACTGGTGTGTTTTTTTTTTTTTTTTTTTTTTTTTTTTAAAGTTCTGAGAGGTTTTTTTTTGATGTTAAAAACCGCGTAATACAAATTTTACCTTATTAACCATTTTTAAGTGCACTGTGTAGTAATATTTGTTTTTTCCTTTTTAACGTTTATTTTGACAGTGCAAGCCAGGTAGGGACAGAGAGAGAGAGAATGAATGAATGAATGAATATGAATCCCAAGCAGGCTCCACTCTGTGAGCATGGAGCCCCATGCAGGGCTCAAACCCACAAAGCCACGAGATCATGACCTGAGCTGAAATCAAGAGTGATTAACTGACTGAGCCACCCAGGCGCCGCCCCAGAGTAGTAATGTTAACTATATGCCAATATTTGTACAACAGGTCTCTAGAACTTTTCATCTTGCAAAAGTAAAACTGTAACCTTTGAACAACTCTTTTCCCCTTCCCCACAAGCTGTTAGTCTTTTTGTATGTGTGGTTAGCTAAGTGAATTGTGATAGTTTCAGGATTGTAACAAACCACGATTTGGTTCATTTTGATCTGTTTTTGATGTATTTGCTTAGGAGAATTTAGCAAATCTGATTTGCTCATTGAATGCTTTTCTAAGGAGTTGTCTTGTTTTAATACTCAGATCTTTTTTTGGAGACAGGGAGCTATTTTTTGGTTCAGGTCTCTATAGTTAATAAATACTTGGGAGTTTCTTGCTAAATCAGTGGAGGCAGAATGATGTTTCTCAAATTTTCCAAAGCAATGATTTGGAAGAACATTTAGAGGAACCTGTTGCTGAACCAGAGCCTGATCCTGAACCAGAACCGGAACAAGAACCTGTTTCTGAAATCCAAGAGGAAAAGTCTGAGCCAGTGTTGGAAGAAACTGCTCCTGAGGATGCCCAGAAGAGTTCTTCCCCAGCACCTGCAGACATAGCGCAGACAGTACAGGAAGACCTGAGGGTATGTAGTATGTCTTCCTTCTTCCTGTTTCTAGGTGATTTTTAAAAACCTCTCTCCTTTATAGTACTGTTTGGTGGACTTTGTGGGTACGTTTTCATTTGTTCAGGGAAACTTACTACATAATGAGCCATACCTCAGATAGGAATTAAGACGCATATTGTTTTCTGAAAGTAATTCTCCTCCCCACCCAAGGAAACTTGAATACTTTTAGACCAGAAATTTCAGGTGCTCTTTTATCACCATATCAACAACCTCACATTTTTTAAATATTTTGTTTCAAAATAATGCTTGTTAAAAACAAGTGATAATGTACCTTTAAAAAATATATCATGGCACAACAGACTTTTTCCTGCTTTTTTTCTGACTCTAATTGAGGATAACTTTACAGTAGAAGTAGAAACAAATTGCCAAACTACAGCTACTTTTCTAATTAGAATACTTGATTTCAAAGTTCAAAGCTTTTCTGTTACTCCTGAGGCATTTCAGGGTGATGTTAACTGGGATCACAGAACATTTACATTTGGTGTTCTGTGAAGGAATGTGTTTTGTGCTGTATTTATGGGGCCAGGGTTCTTAAGGTTCTTTCTTATATCATTTATTTAATAGTTCAAGCACCTCTTCTGGTCATTGTTTTGGGTGTGGGAGATATTGGTAAAACAGGTAGGGTTCTTGGTCTCTCTCTAGAGGGCAGTGATTAGGTGAGTAGGAAATGACTTGAGCTTGCAGGGGAGAAAAGTAGGTTGGCTGGATTGAGAAGGAATGACTAGTTAGGTGACTGCTATTGTAGCCCTGGAGAGAAATTTTGACACCTGGGATTAAGGTTGTGGCAGTGAAGGTAGTTAAGCCTTAAATAGTAAGAATTGGGAAGTTTGATACGGATTGAAAAGGTGTTCAAGGGAATTCTAAAGTTGATGTAACAGGGTTGATGTTTGTACCATTAATTGGGAGAATCCTAGAAGGAAGCTGGTTTTGAAGGAGAGAATTTTCTTTGATTCACAAACCTGAAATTGAGTGAAAGTAGCTTCTTAGACCTTAAACCTTTTCTTACTTTGCTGATACTTGATGACTAGTCCTAGGGGATTTTAAAACTAAATTTGTAAGTAGGGGAAGCAAAGGAATCTCAAGATACTTATGAACAACATCCTACCTAGTATGAAAATGTGACGCATATATTATGTACAAGAAATTAAGGACTAATAGCTTTTATATTATTTTGAAAGGGGTAATCAAGTAATGTTGTTCCCTTAGACATTTTCTTGGGCATCTGTGACCAGTAAGAACCTTCCACCCAGTGGAGCTGTTCCGGTTACTGGGATACCACCTCACGTTGTTAAAGTACCAGCTTCGCAGGTGGGTTTCTAAGCTTGTATATTGGGCACATTTGCTTGTATTTCATGTAATGTGGTTCACATAGGTTTGGAGAATGTGGGAACTGGTACACAGAGCAGAGAAGAGTACAGGGTGGTTTTTAATAATTTCCTTTTTTGGAGAGTTGTCAGTTTTTATTTTTATTAAAACAATTTTTTTTTAATGTTTAATTAGTTTCAAGAGAGAAAGAGAGGGAGACACAGAATCTGAAGTAGGCCCAGGCTCTGAGCTGTCAGCACAGAGCCCGATGCAGGGCTTGAACTCACGAACTGCGAGATCATGATCTGAGCCAAAGTTGGACGCTGTAAGTTTATTTTGAGAGAGACAGAGATAGTACAAGTTAGGGAGAGGCAGAGAGAGAGGGTGAGAGAGAGAATCTCAAGCAGACTCCACATTGCCAGCACAGAGCCCAGTGTGGGGCTCAAACCCACAAAGCCATGAGATCATGACCTGAAACCAAGAGTCGGACACTTAACCGACTCAGCCACCCAGGCACCCCTGTCATTTTCTCTTTAAACCTTATTGTTAGCTAAGAAACTTTACAGGAAAAAAGGTAAGCTTGCTTTCTTTTTACACAGAGGTTAACTTACAATTTTTTCAGCCTCGTCCGGAGTCTAAGCCTGAATCTCAGATTCCACCGCAGAGGCCTCAGAGGGATCAAAGAGTGCGAGAACAACGAATAAATATTCCTCCCCAGAGGGGACCTAGACCAAGTAAGAGCTCAGAAGGGTGACTTCTCTGGTTTGGGGGATTTTGAGGTGAGAGCTTGTTCTTTAGGGGTGGTTGATATTTTCTACTTTAAAAATAAATTATGGGGCTGATGGAATTACCTGTGTTTGGGGGTGGAGAAAAAAATCATTGAAATAGCCACTGAAAATGTCTTTTTCTTTCATTGCTGCTGTTTTTTGTTTTCTTAGTCCGTGAGGCTGGTGAGCAAGGTGACGTTGAACCCCGAAGAATTGTGAGACACCCTGATAGTCACCAACTTTTCATTGGCAATCTGCCACATGAAGTGGATAAATCGGAACTTAAAGATTTTTTTCAAAGTAAGTTCCTGAGTTTTAAAAAAAAAAATTTTTTTTTTTAATGTTTATTCATTTTTGAGACAGAGAGAGACAGAGCATGAATGGGGGAAGGTCAGAGAGAGAGGGAGACACAGAATCCGAAACAGGCTCCAGGCTCTGAGCTGTCAGCACAGAGCCCGACGCGGGGTTCGAACTCATGGACCGCGAGATCATGACCTGAGCCGAAGTCGGATGCCCAACCAACTGAGCCACCCAGGCGCCCCTAAGTTCCTGAGTTTTAAGTGCTAGATTTACCTAATACATCTATCTGTTGAGATTTAAACACTAGATTCATTCATCTAAGTGAATTACAGATGTAATTTCTAGTGGTTATTTTAATTAATTTTTTTTACTGGTTACATTTTAAAAGGTAAAAAGAAACTGGATAATTTAATTTTAATATTTGATTTAACCCAGTGTATCAAAAACATCATTTCAACGTATAAAAATAAGAGCTGTTTTACATTTTTCCATATTAAGTCTTTGAAGTCCAGTGTGTATTACACTTACGGCACTTATTTTGGGCTAGCCACATTACAAGCGGTTTGTAGCCCCATGTTGACTAGCGGCTGTCATTGATTAGTGTGTGTATAATATTTAAAGGAAATGTTCTAAGAAGTGACTTGAGAGTCTTTGTTTCCTTTGCAGGTTATGGGAATGTGGTGGAGCTACGCATTAACAGTGGCGGGAAATTACCCAATTTTGGTTTTGTTGTGTTTGATGATTCTGAGCCTGTTCAGAAGGTCCTTAGCAACAGGGTAAGCAGTTTTTCATCTTTTTTTTTTATAAGAATAACTTGGATCTTTGAATATATTCGTTTTACAAATATCTCTTACATGGAAAGTACAATTTATTCCAACATGTTTTGGTAGTATGTTCCATTGTGATGGGCCATTATTGTTAAAAGACTTGCCTGGGAGTTGAGAGTAACAAAACTTCTGTCTAAATAACTTTATTTTTGAGTCGAATGATGAGAATGAGATAACTAATAGTTACCAGTGCACTGAAATTTATGCAGATTTCTTTCCTTGGTGATTTTTGGTTTAGGAGATGAAATACAGTGTTGCTTTTAACTAAGATAACTTAAGAGCCAATTTTCCCGGGGCAGGTGTGTAGGTTTGGAGTCACCCAGCCTGGACCAATTTTATTAACAGTACTTCTTCCTACAGGTACTTTCTAATAATAGAGGGATTTGGTAGATTTGGAATCTTACTACTGTGTGGTTCTTAAGAAACCCTTCCCTTCCTCCACATCTTTCATTAGCACAAAACACTTTCTGTAATAGTAGTAGAGAACAAAAGTATAAATACTGTTAATTTATTGTGATGGGTGTGGGATTTAAAAAAATCTCACTTAAAAAAAAATTGAGGTGAAATTCATATAACATAAAGTTAATCATTTTAAGTTTGAGAGAGCGCCGGAGGGAGAGGGGCAGAGAGAAAGGGGGAGAGAGCATCCCAAGCAGGGTACCTGATGTCAGCGCAGAGCTCGAAGCCATGAACCCTGAGAGATCATGATCTGAGCCTAAGTCAAGAGTCGGACACTTATCTGACTGAGCCACCCGGGCCTCCCATTATTGTAAAGTATAAAAATTAATGGTTTATAATACATGATGTGCAGTCATCACCTGTCTGTCTACAAAGCATTTGCATCAAAAGTTGCCCACAACAACTCATCTTTCAGTCTGCAGATTTAAACTACACATTGTCTTAACCATGTAATAAAAATCTTGTAGGTCATTATTTCCCAGAGGTTCTGTAGAACTTCTGATGTTCTTCAGAATGTTGATTGTTTTACTGTCCAGTTTACTGTTGTGGTCATAACATTAAGTGAGCCTTAATCTGCAAATGTGTATTTAATCTTTCAAACTATTTCACCAGTATTTTTATGATGCATCTCCTGCAAAAACACTTAGAAGTAAGGAGAGAACAGTGGCTTTTCTTAGCATAGGCGCAGAATACTGAACCTAGAAATGTCCCAGAGGTCTTGTGCATAAATCCATAATTCAGCATGCAAAAGGTCCAGTGCACCTTTGTGGTGCAGCCTTGAATTCATCCTTAGAGGGTAGGATACTCCCAGTGGGCCAAAAGAGGTCAGACCTGATAACTGGCTTTTTAGTTAATTGTCCAAGGTAAGGGGGGTTTGTTTCATTTAATGCACATGGATAAGCCATGGCATCTTTATGCATAAGAACTTTTTGAAATTTTCTCAGAGGCTGTATGTCTGAGACCTTTTTCTCATTCAAATTGCTTCTACCCTTGTGATAACTACCCAGAGGTGTCTTCAATCACTGCCTTTTAAAACCTCTCCAACTTCTCTCCTCTTACCTTTTAGACTAGTACGGTTTTATTTTCCCCATTGTATATAGAATATTGCCTGGAACAGTGTATCAGATTCATATGTGTGAAGTGATTTAATATAGTGTGAATATTAAAACATTACATAAATATTTTAGTGTTAAATATATTTATGAATGTACAAATACAAATTTATGTATTTAATCAGAATTTTAAATATAAATCAACTCAAAGGGGCCTCCCCTCCCCACCCTACCCTTTACGTAGCTTTCCTCATGTGTACTTTCACATCACCCCTTTGTACTTTGGGAGCTTCAAGTGTAGCTTGTCTTTTGCCCCCTTCTTACTGTATTGGCAGACCTCTGCCATACTCCCTTCAGTAATTTTTTATGAGTACAGAAATAGCTTATGTAAGACTGACCATGGTGTTTGACACACTGTAGTTTAGCCTCGTGGTTCAAAGCTTTTACTTGCCTCTCAGGATCCCTTCATTTCCTCCTCCTTCCATTGCTCTTTATGTTGTGACCCATTAAGTTCCTGAACATTCCTGGCCCTTAGTTGGCTGGCCTCTAACGTAGTGTAATGACAGCCCTTGAAGGGTGGTTGTGAGCATTAAATAAATGTGAGGCATATAGAACACTTCTTATCATAGTCAGTACTTTTAGGTATTTGTTTAAAAAAAAAATGTCACTGGGGTGTCTGGGTGGCTTAGTTTGTTAAACGTTCGACTCTTATAGCTCAGGTCATGATCTCATGGATCGAGAGTTCAAGCCCCATGTTGGGCTCCGCGCTGATAGCGTGGAAGCCTACTTGGGATTCTCCCTCTCTCCTTTTGCCCCTTCCCCATCTCTCCCTCCCTCTCTTTCTCCCTCTGCCCCCCTCTCAAAAATAAGTTAAAAAAAAAAAAAAAGAAAAGAAAAAGTCACTTAGAAAACCAGTGTGTGCCAATGAGGAGCATAAATTGAATTTGTTGAAATCTCGAGTAACCCTTTGTTTTCTACTTCAGATCTGTTGGGCTAAAAGCAAGGCCCAAGATTTAGTGTGGATGTATCTTTTTATTCTTCACTAAGGTCCTCTTTATTGTCTTCAGTATTGTCCAAAATTTTGTTAAGGTAAATAGCATTTTGTTACAGTTTTATTTAGATGAAATTAATGTTTTTGAGATGTATATGTACTTTGCAGAAGTATGTGTAGCCCCATCTTTCCACACTGGGTGATGATAGGGGTTTATTCTAAGCCTTCAAATCCATGGTGAAGATGGCAATTTTTTTTTTTTTTTGGCTGTTCTTACTTATATTGTTCTATTTATATAATTCTATGGGAAAATACATTTTGTTCATAGAAGTACAATGAGAGTTACTTGCACTGCTGTGTTGTTTAAATTGTCCTTTTTTTGAACCAGTTTGCATGCCTAGCTCCACCTTTCCATGTTATTTAATGATGTGTTCTGAGCTTGAAATAAAAACTGAGAATGTAGCTGATGTGTAAGTTGCTGCTTCCTTATGATAGCTTTGTTGGTTTTATCTTTGGTAGTTGGTAGCCCATAAGCACTCTTTAAGTCTGCTCCCCTTTGTTTCTACAGCCCATCATGTTCAGAGGTGAGGTCCGTCTGAATGTGGAAGAGAAGAAGACTCGAGCTGCCCGGGAAGGGGACCGTCGAGATAACCGCCTGCGGGGACCTGGAGGTCCTCGAGGTGGGCTGGGTGGTGGAATGAGAGGCCCGCCCCGTGGAGGCATGGTGCAGAAACCAGGATTTGGAGTGGGAAGGGGAATTGCCCCAAGGCAGTGAATTGCTCTTCGTTGATCTTCATGCAGCAGTACAAATCTTCTAGCTCCTGCAGAATGGTGAATTTCTTATACCAGCGTTTGGTATCCTGGAGTATGACCCTAGTCTATTATAAACTGCTTAAGTTTGTACAATTTTACTTTTTGTGTTAATGATGTGTGCTCCCTCTCCCTTCCCTCTCCTCACCTTTTAGTCCTTCACTTCCAATTTTGTGGAATGATATTTTAGGAAAAACAGATTTTTAAAGAAGAGAAAAAGACTGAATTTCCTTGCTTTACTTTTGCATATACAGACTGGATTTTTTTTAACAGCCGTTTCCCCAAAGGAATGTGTCTTACCTTATTACTGACATTTGGTATGTTTCATTCATTGGAATATTTCTTATTTTCTATGTGTTTCAAAAGCCTGTGAGAAACACAGGATTTGATAAACATTTTGAAGGCAGGAAAAATCTAAATTGTTTCTTCTTTGAGAGTCATGACTACCTTCTGGTGTGTAGAAATTGCCATTGGAAAAATTGACAGTTTGATTCTTGCTGGTATGGTTAAAAACTGAATAAAAGGTGTTAGTAGAGTTTTTTTTTTTTTTTTTTTTTTTCCTTTGGATATGTGATCACAAAACAATTATAAACCTACTGTTTTTATCATTTAAATTTAAATTTGTGAGATAGGTTTTAAATGTCTAGGATGCAACTAATTTAGATTTCTTTTGAAGTAGGGTTCTTTTATGTTTAATTTGTATTTAAAAAAAAAAAACAAACCAAAAAAATGACAAAAAAAGAAACCCCAAAATCCGAAGAACACAAAACCCAGAGCAAAACTGTTGTGCCTTCTATTTATCTTTGATTCCAGCCTTGGCAATTGTTTAAAGAAAAATAAAAAAGACAAAAAAGTCTAGATTTGTTTTACCAGGTGTAGAGTATGTTGGGAATTGAAGAATCCCTCTTTCACCTTGTATGTCTTCTGTTCATTTGTTTTATGCCTTATTCTTAAATTGAGTCTCAAACTGGAATGCCTTTGAGGACAGACATGCTTCTTTAGAGGTCCTTTGACCTAAATAGTCCAGCATTTGTATTTTATTTCGGTATCTATTCAGAATCCTAATCATAGCCCGTAAGAAGGAATATGACTTTAATATTGGACTTTGTGCTTGAGTGTCTGCCAGTTTTTTTCTTAAATCATAGGCATATGGTAAATTTTCTATTTTGTTATGGTTCTCTTTTATTGATGGGCATGCAGTGGGTGTTCCTTGGAAATGGCCAATTTTTATTAAAATATTTCTGGAAGAAAAATTAATCTGGCAATATAGACTAATATTCGTTTTACATAGTATGTTAATTTCTTGAGTGCTGGGTGTGAGGTGGGTGAAGGTTTTGTGTACACATTTGTGAAGCAAGCCTTTGTGTGATAACTTGTCCTACGAATCTGAAGGGCAACGAGGTTGTCAAATTTAACTTATTTATTTTCTTAACAGTGTTCAATCCTTAAGACTGTTTGAGGACAGTATATGAGTAGGTATAGGAATGTTTGTTTTGTTGTTACTGGGAAACTCTAGGTTTGCTGAAGGGTGTAGTCTTAAACTAAAATGAAGTTTGATATTATCGGTCCTCAGTACCTCAAATATTTGAAAATTGGGAACATCTCCTTCACATAAACAAAATTACATAACTGAATCACATGACTGTTTCTTGGGTCAGTTTAAATAACTATTTGGTAACCACTTCATTTGGGCCAGGCCAGTGATAATTGGAAGACATTCAGCTTGTACTTTTGTAGCTTATATTAAGCCTGTGGTGGAAAGAAAAAAACTTAGCTGGAGATATTTTTGAAAAAAATTTTTAAGTTGTAGTAACTGTAAAGTCATAAATTATGGATAACCTAGAAATCCTTTTTCACAAATAAATGCTAAACCATACATTTCACAATAGGTGTTTTTCCTACTCCATGGTTTAAGGGCACTAACTGGATGCAGTGATTCTCCACTGGGGCTGTTAATACTTCCTAGAGGACATTTGGAAATGGGCGAGATTTGCGGGGGAGGGGAGAAGAGACACCACACACATCTGGCATTTAGTGGGTGGGGCTGACAACGCTAAATGTTCCGTAAAAATGAAGCAACCCCCCATTGAGATCATGGATATTCCTCATTCCCTATAATGCATGGAGGATGGAGGGTGGGGTGGATGAGGACAACTTGAAGACTCCTTCATTTGAAAACTAGCCTTAGATGAATTAAATGAATTATGAAACAGATCTCTTTCAGGAGTTACATCTGCAGGTAATTAATAATCTCACTTTTCCTTTACCCATGTGTGGGTTTAAAGAAACATTTGGACAGGTAGTAATATGCTAGGTGCTTCTTGTAACTTGTTGCATAAGCTTAGGAAGAGAAGGGTTGCTTTAGTAATTTCAAGTCCTCAGGATTGGGATGATTGTGGCGTTTTAAATAGCATTGGACTTTACGTATCAGATTTAGGATCATGGTTAACACTATGAAGAATCCCAGTATCATTGTTTACATTATTGCCAATAGAATAAGCACGATACCCTAGATACACATATATTCCCACAGGTAGAAAGTGAAACTAGGTTAGGGCAAGATTGTCTCTAGGCAAGCACCAACTCGTCAAATTTAAGCTTTTCGGGTTTTAAAGTACTTTTCTCATCTGTAAGAATGCCCCAATGTACAGTTCTTTTCTGTTGAGCTTTAAACCCTTTACCCATGAGTATTTTAGCTAAGTAAGATTAGTTTGGGTCAGTGAGTCTTAGTCTTGTAAGACCTTTTGAAAGCAAGCACATCTTGGGCCTTACAAAAGTACATTGTTTTCTTTTGCTCTTGTATTCCTGTGTTGTCAACTTTGTGAGCTTTTGCTGGGAGCAGTGAAATGGAGAACCCAAAAATCATTGTTTGGCTTTGGATGGGTAGGTTACTTACCGCAGTATTAGTCGAACTGCACTTTAGTTTCAGATTAGAAAACTAATTTTCACAGTTACCCTGTGGATTAGGTGCTATTTTTCCCAAAGTAATAGATGAAGAAGAAATCGCGTAGAGCAGTTAAATGACTGGGCCTCTAAGTCATCCAAGTAGCAGGAAGCAGCTTGGCCTCCAAAACTGATGCTTTTTCTCTAGAACCCTAATGCCTACCTATTTTACATTTGAGTGACATATTAAATAAGACATGACCATAATAAGTTACCACAGTACAGAGACCTGAGTCTGTAAAACATTCAGAGAAAGGTTAGCATCACTCTTCTCCATTTCCTTTAAGGTAAACAAGATAAGGAAACATTGATTTTGTAGAGCTACTTTGGTTTATAGACTGTGGTAACAGTAATCATGATTTGTTCTTGGGTTATTTTCTCACCTGCATTTTTGATACATGTAGTATAACCTTGAACCTACATGTGGAAGGTAACAATAATTTTGTAGTACCTTAATCCAGGTGGGTTTATAGCAGTTGTGTTTTGTGCTTGTAACTGCCATCCTCGGATACTTTTCTTCATCCTTTTATTTGAAAATCCTTGTAGAGTTTAATAATTTAGTGGGAAAACATGGCACTTTATAGAAAGCAATTTGTTAGAATCTATATGGTTGCATTTGTCAAATCTACTGATCTAAAGATAACTTTATATTGAAGTTTTATTTTTGTGCTACTTAAGAGAAATCTCTGCAGGAACTGCGTACAGAGAAGACCTTTGGTTCAGTAGTTATGAACCTTTTAAAAAAAGCAACTTCAACTTTTCTTCGAATATGAGGTTTTAGTGAACTGCTTAATATGCCACGGATAGGCAGTGGACAGTTAGAGATAGTCTTCCACAAATGTTTTAGAAACCTTAATGTTTTTAGAGTTTTAGAAACTTAGCAACATTTTGCGTGGGAAGTTGCTGATCAAGTAATGGCCATGTGGCACTAGATAAGTAAGGATTTATGGTTTTAAGATAGTAATATGTTTTAGGATTTGTACTGTGATACTGAGGTTCTGGGGACCATAGGTGGGCTTATGAACTCTTATGAGACTATGTTAAAGGAGAAATGGTAGCACATGTGAGCTGAAACTTATTTACTTCTTAGTGGTTATGTAGCTATTTCAGGATAATGCTGAAATTCATGTGCTTTGCTAATGCTTTCATGAAACGGTCTCATAATGACCTGAATAAAAAGTAAGAAGTTGGTTAGCAGTGGTCTAAAGAAGTCCATAACCAGCTTTGGTTTGATTATACTTCTGTCTTGGCTTAGAATTAAAGTTGTTCACTTTTTGATTATATGCCTTGTTGTGAAAGTTTCGGACGGTCTCTGCTTCTCCAGTTTCCACTTGAACCCGGTAGCTTTTCTTAGCCCTCTACGAGAGGAAAATAGTATTGGAAATCAATTTCACGGTTACTTCCATAGACCACGTGACGTGGGCAGTTACAGAAATCCATATGAGTACCTTGGAATGTGGCCAGTGTCACAGATTCATAAGGGACTTGCAGTTATCCAGTGTGTCTTTGTCTTTTAAAAAAAGCAAATGTTTACCAAAAATTCACTATTGAATTACTTTAACGAGTATTTACTTTTTAGAAACCTGCTTATGGGAAGTTTGCATACATTTCTGGTCGTAAGTTAGAGATGATTATATCTTGTTTAATCTGGATATAAACACTTTCAACTGTATGATGTAATTAACTACTTTGGTTACTGATTTTCTCCCCAAGCTTTGATGTCACCTGTTTGAGTTTGGATTTGGTTTAAATTCTTAAATAGTTTTAGGAAATTTTTATGATATCTTATCCCTGATTTTGCCCTTTTAAATGAAGTCGTTATACCAAAAAGCTGGCATACGGAAGTAGCGGAGAAGAACAGATCTTCCTTTCTCTAAAGATTCAGTGTATGCTTAAGTAGATTATGTAGAACACATCATGTTGAAAATAAATTCATGTAGTTAGATGTTAGATTATGAAGAATGGGTGGAGGTAGAAGTTAGCTGGTGGGATAAGGATCATTGTGATTTGTACGAAAAAATCATAATTTTAAGTGAGACACATCAGAATATTTAAAGTGTTTCTTCCCATTCTGATTATTGCCATAAGAGACAGGAGAGACTCCTAGAATTCTCTGAATCATAGAATGTTAGTGCTGGAAAAGACTAAAGTTTGTACAACCTCTTCATTTGTCAAAAGCTAAATGGCTCAGAGAATAGATTATCAGTGCAGCGTCCTACATTGGCTTGTAGAAGTTAACATGGATCACCTTGAGGGTCACCACTCTGCCCTAGGTTCACTGAAGGAAGCCAGAGCTGTTAAAGGTCAGGATGTGGGGAGAAAAGGGAAGGAGCCACATTTTATATGCATACTCGGTTGCTTCTGTAGCTCAGTTTTCATACCCACTTTTTCTCAGTTTTCTTCGAACTGTCTTAATGCCCACTTCTACCAGGGCCTGTTGTCTAAGGACATTATTACCTTGTGCTCCCCTCAGGGATGGGTTTACTACTAGCTGTCAGAAAGCTATTGGGTATCCTAATGTTAATAGCTGAAACTCAGCTGTAATTTTCTCCTGAATCCTTCGGCAGTTTGCGTTCTGTACATTGTGGTGCTTTTCCCACCTTGTAATGTTATAACTGTAAGCTCCTAAGGGGCAGCAATTTGGTCTTAGGCATGTACCCTGTTCAGTGCCTGGCAGCGCCACGTACCTGTCAGGGTCCTAATCTTCCTTTGCGGTGATTTCTCCCATTCTTCATGGAGGTGATGCGCCAGCCGTGCTAAACTACTTACGGTTTTTCTAATAAGCCTGGCATTGCTGATTTTCGTGGCTTCAAGTGCCTTCTTTCTTCCCTGAAGATAGATTTGTATCCACATCCCCCTGTCCCCAAAGCTCTTGCCATCGAAATTGCTTTTTTCAAAACCCAGTTCAAGACCATTTTCCTTTTCCCTAAGAGAAAAGATTTGCAACAGGAGTGAGGAACCCCTTTTTTGGGGTCTGGTTTGGCCAGAATTTGAAGTGGGGAGCAAATTCATTCTCATCTCCTTCCTTCCTACGTCATCCTTCCTGTGTGAGATTCTGTCCCAACCTTCATTTTTAAAAATGTGTGTTCATAGAGCACTTTTAACCTTTCTCCTGGCTCATATAACTTACCCTTCAACCTACAATTAGAATGACCTGTGTGAGTTTTACTACCATCAGCTCCTCCTTTACTAGACCATAAGCTCCTTGAGGACAAGGACTGGTTCATTATCCCTGTATTTCACCAGAAGGTACAGTGACCTCCATGAAAAGAGTCCTTAAAAGAGGACTCATTGAGTTGAATAAATTAACGTATTTGTTGTTTTTTATTCTCACAAGTAAGGACATGCCTAGAGATAGGACTTAAATTTTTAGGCACTATCACAATTCATAGTGGAGGGGATTGTTGGGAAATTTTGAGGGGTGGGCACAGGAGGGAGGAAGTCACTGGGGACACTCAGAGGTACTTCCATCCTTGGTCTGGGTGATTAGCCATTTCTTTCTGATTGTGCCCAGTATATCCCAGACACTTTGTTCCTGTGCAGAAGAATTTTATGTGCCAACTTTCATTTCTTTTCCCAGACCTAGTCCATTGTTCTCTCTGTGTCCTCACCCATGCCAAAAGTCTAAGTCCTCTGCTTTTTTTCTTATTCTAGCTAAGTCCTGTCAGTGCTACCTCAAGGCTTTCACACCTCTTTCCTCCCCACTTAGATGATTTCAGTGGCCTCTCAGCTTCCTTTACCTGTTCTTACCCCAGCCTACCTTATACACAATATTAGATTCATCTTACTGAAACGTAGCTCTGACCATGTATCCCGTGGATGTGTTCTGTCTCCCCTACTAGACTGTAAGCTCCTTACGGGCAGGGTCTGTGTTGGAGTCATCTTTGTATCTCCCGTAGTACCTATCAATAAATGTTTCTTGAATGAACAACACACAGCCTTGTCTTAGTGAAATGATGTTTTCTAGATTATATGTAGGTTCCTCTCTGGGATAATCACAGTACTTCAAAAGTTTTTTCACAGATAAAGTTGGTTAAATAGTGACAACTATGAGTTGACCACAGAGAAAATTTCAGAAAACTTTAATTTTTTTCCATTGGAATCAGCGTGGATATGTGTATATGGATGGTTCAATAAATATATTTTTATATACATGTATCACAGAAATTTTACATTACATCTTCAAACTGCAGAAATAGATTTTTTTATAAGCCAAAAAATAACTGCCATAACTTTTATGATTCCATGCAAAAAAGGGCCAAGAGTAAGGGGCTAAAGGGAATTGGTTGTTTCAGGTTAAGAGTCCAGTAAGAAGTAAAAATGTTACATTAAGGAAGCGATTGCTTAACACGCTGCTTAAGGTGGTAGCCAGACAAATCCTTAACTGCAGCATTAAGGCCATACCAAGTTTATACATATATACAAAGAAATTTCCATATAAAAGACATACTATCACATTTTCTTCTGGGAAAGGATGAGGAGCTTTGTGAGTAATTCTGACCCAATTTTCCAGGCCAATTAATTGTTTAAGATGCCCCCAGGCTCCTGAAATCTCTTCTACTTTGGCTGTCAGTTGCTTTTATGTGGGCTTGTGACTTTTGTAGTCTTACGTGGAAGTATGAATCATCTTGAACCTCTTCCATTATGGGTGATGAAGCACTTTGTAGCTTAACTAACTCACACTGCCCAGCCCAGCATATTTTACATCTCCCAAAAGTATTGGAATCACAGTCAGAATTGTAAATTGTAGTCGTCTTACCTGTATCAGACTCCACAGCCAGTGTTGGCATTGTGACCTGAAGAAATACACGGTGCCTGTCTGTTCTTTGGGGTTAAAATAACTTTGAGTAGTTAAAATGTAATGAACCAAATTGTGAGGTGTCAAGGTAACATACCCTGGACCTGTTGCAAGTTAACGCTTTTATCCCCTGTATGTCGTGACATCCGTAAGTCGGTAGCTACCTTTTTGAAAAAAAAAAAAAAAAAAAAAAAAAAAAGGAAATGCAAAATCACTTGCAGAAGAATAACATGGGGTTTGTTCTTCTGTCTAAACATCAAATCAGGCAACTTTTAAGACAAAGGGTACATCTGTTGTGCAAATATCTTAAGTGCGTGAAATGGGGAAAATATAAGGGCAAGTCCTTTGGAGATGACTTCCAGTTAGAAGTCCTTTGCTTTGGCAAGGTTGGGGTGAGACTCTCGAGAGTGCGCACTCTGGTTCTATTGGCAGAAACTGGCCCACCTTGGTGGATGAATCTTGAGTTAAAGTTACTAAGTCTAAGATAAATTATGTCAATAAAATATGCTTTTCCCCAGTGACTGAGCCTTTATTTGATAATAAGTCCCGTGGAATGTTTTCAATCAATCTAATACTGCTTTTTCATTAATGTTGACGTAGCTGTGAATTGAAAATCCCTAGTGGTCCTGTTTGTCCCCGTTTCTCTGTAGACCATTTTCCAACTATGGCTCCAGCATGTTTACAACAATTATGGCTGCAAGGTAATTGGGTCTCCTCCCATGGGTTCCCTGGGCCAGTCGAGTTTGAGGTGTCTGGAAATGGCTTGTCTTGGGAGAAGACCAAAGAATTGTGATTTGGAAGCACTGGAGTATGTTTGCACACTTAGAAAGTAAGCCCTCACTGTCCTTCCCAATCATGCCTCAACCGCTCCTGACTGAAAATGCTAGCAATTTCCAACTGATACTTTGCATCAGTTCTAGACAAAGTGATTTTAGCCAACTGGTCAGTTATGATGCCGACCTACACACTGAGACATGGACATCCTTTGTCACTCTTACCTAGAGGGCTTAAAAGTATTAAGCGTCTTGTCTTGGTCACTTTGTGGTTCATTTTGTACATTTCAGGTCTAATTACAGCAGTTGAAGACTTGTATCGTGTCCAGTTTTTAAAACTTACTTGGAGGCTGCTGAGGTACCTGGTGTATTTGTCTTGAAAGTAGAACTTGGCTGTTTAGCTTTTTTTTTTTTTTTTTTTTCTTCAGGTAGGCATTTTATCTGCATTCAATAGACTAATTAAGCAAGATGCACCCATTGGGGTTTAATTCACTCCTCTCACTTTAACTACCATTAGTGCTGAAAATAATGGATTAAGTATTGGAAGGTTGAACCATGAAAGTATGAAATAATATGAATTTTAAATGTTCTGAGATTAATTGTGGGAACATCAATGTTTCAGCTTTTTACATACCATTCAGGCATGTTGAGCATGGTACACTTTTAAATGAGGTAGAAATACACCTAATGTGGAAAAATTGAGTTTAGCAAACTACTTACTTGATAGTAATACTTTTGAAGACTTAGAGGGTAGTCTTTGATTTACTAGGGTAGGTTATACTAATCTATTTGCCCACAATATTTTTTCTAATGAATTTGCCTAAGAAAAATTGTTCTGAAAAAAAAAAAAAATCCCACAAACTATTCTTTTTACATACTTCCAGTAGCAATGACTTGATTAAAAACCAGTTTTTTTTTTTTTTTTTTTTCTTTCTGTTCGTATTTGGCTTTCCCCACTTCTATACTCTTTTTTCTTTATGGACGTGATCTCATGGTTTGAATAGAGAAGTGCTCTCCAGGTTAGAAGTCATTTCAGGTGCAGCTGAGAATAAAAAGGATACGCTAGACTGTATTTTCCTTCTAGGTCAGCTCTGTTTAATATTTCAGACCAACATAAAGGTTATAATATTTGGACCACAAGCACTCCTTTAGAAATACCTGCACTGGATTAAGTAGCTTTTTCAGAATCACTGTAGAATAGTGAGCTCATCGTAGAACCATGACTTTACCTTTGTTATCCCCCTTCTAGTGCCTACCCAGCACAACTAAATGCTTAATACTTGTTGGGTTGAATTGATGCCCTTGAAGATGTGAATTTCTAGTGGGTACAATAACTGCTTCTGAGATGGAGGAAAAGGTAAGTTCTCCCGAAATAAGTACAGGAAAATCTGACTTAGGCTGGAAATGTCAGCTAATGGAAAGGAGACAGAATGAGCTGTTCTGCCCATGAAGGAATGAATACCTTATTGATTGGTCTTTGAGAATTGCCATACTCAAGAGTCCTGATCCCTTATTCTATATTTAAGGTGGTTATGATATACTCCAAATCATCTTTCCAAACATGTCTCCATTCATGACACTTCAGCCAAACAGATAATCGCTATACCTCGTATATGCCCCTTGGTTTTTACCTCCATATTTTTACTCATGTTGTTCCTTTTGCTGGAAGACTCTCCCCATCCGTCAAAACCTCATCTTTAAGGTACCACTGTTCAAATGGCCTGTAAGCCTGGAAACATTTTATGGTTTATTCTCTGCCTGCTCTGCGGCACCCTCCTTTCTCTGTTAACATATTTTCTGCATTCCACATTAGTGATTATTTTGGCACTTTAGCATCCCCTCCTATATTGTAAGAAAAGGGGCCATATTTCATTCTGATGCCCTGCTTTCAAGGTACACTGCCCTTGCCATAATAGATTTAATAAACAGGTGGATGGATGACAGGCAAATGCAAGGGAGGTTAAAAACAAAGCTGATAGAAAAGTGAAAGAGCGTACATTTCCTAGTCCTGACTGACAATTTTTGAGACCTGTTCCCTGACCTTCCATGTGTAACTCAAACTTTGAAAGGCTGAACTGCTTCCTCCAGGCTGGGACATTGCAAAAAATCATCTAAAGGCAAGTCTGTTGCAGTTGACCTGGACACCCGCTGAATCTGACTTGATGTCACTAGGGTCTATTCAGAATGTTCCTATCCTCACCAGCATTCAGAGCTGCACAGGGGGAGCTGTCCTAGTCCGCAGAGCACTAAGACATTCCTGGCATCACTGCCCTATAGCTCATGGTTCTGTTATGCCAAAGCCCAAGCTTCTGGATACAACTGAAGAGATGTGGATGATGCAAGTGCAACCTAGGAAATGTAGTAAGCAGAGGCCTTGTCCCATGAACTGGTCTGGCCAATTCCTACACATCACCCAGGGGATTCTTAAGTCGGGAACAAAAGGACTTGGAGACAAGCTGCGGCTTCTAAGAGTACTTTTGTGTGTGTGTGTGGTGGTGGGGGGGGGGGCGGGTAGGGGAGCAGGGGCAGGGTATGTTCATGCATTTCCCTGTAATTCCATTGTCACACTTTATTTCCAGAGCCTGGATGGGGGGGGGGGGGGTAAAGGACCATTAGGAGGCCCTCCTTGACTGGGACATTGGTCAGCCTGCCATTTTTAATACATTTGTTGCAATGGTATCTCATATGGAGAGATGCTCCCACTTTACCTGAATACCTGCCTGGAGGAAATGGTTACCTGTGTTAACCCTTTGAAAGGTGGATGAGACCACAATTACATAAATCCAGATAGTAAAGTGCTGTGGAAAATATTCTTTTGCTTTAGAGTCTGAGCTCAAATGTTCTGTTCTCCAGGAGACCTTGGATTGTCCCTGTGAGGTACCATTTCTCTGAATTCTGTCTCTGCCTCCTTCATCACCATATCATCCTTTGAAAATTATGTATTCATATCCATATCACATCTCACTGCTCTGAATTGTAAGTTCTGTAGTTAGGGATGGTGTTTACCTTTCGTTCCTATGCCTTGGCAATGTTTGTAGTAGGCTCTTAGTTGAGTGAATATTTTAAAGGGATTCTAGACTTAGGAAAGACTTCCAGAATAAGTCTAGTCCTTAACTCTTGATGCTGGCCAAATCCAGGCCATTCCAGCACACAAGTGGTCTCTCATGCAGGACTACAAACGAGGGTGTTTTCACTCTCTTCCAAATGTCATATATTCCCACCCTGCCTTGTTGCTTACTCATTTTATTCTATTCCACAATTCTATATCCAGAAAATGGTACCATATCCAGTCTAAATCCCTCATATGCCCCAAACTGGATTGATTAGTAGACTCTCAACCTCTTAAGGTGGGCTAATAGATTTATATTGTTTCTACCCAAGTTCTGAAAAGAAGGTGGCCAAGGATTGTCTGGTTGGTTCTTAATCAAGATGTTTGATTTCTAGCCTAGTAAAGGTAGTATTCCTTGGCATTCAACACGTTACAGGAGCTTAAATTTTTGTGTAGTAGAATGTTACCAAAGTAAAAGGGTCTATACTTTTTTAGCAGCAGTTATTAGATTCATTTAAGTTAAAATGAACTAATAAAAACCTGTATACTTTTTTTTTAATGACAAAGTAAGTTACCACATCAATGTCTTGATTTTATATTCAATAATTTGGGAAGATAGAGTGTTTTATGGGGAGAGGGGTGGGGACTAAGGTCATCAATAAGGCAAAATAATTTCTTGAAGGTCAAAAACAGGTAAGTGGAAGAGGTAAACACATCATGCCTGTTTCCAAAACTTAGCTTCCTGTTGTCTATAGAATCAGGTCCAAACTTTGGCAAGACTTTGACTTGGGCTAATATGATAAACTTTCCAAGCCTCGGTTTCCTCATGTACAAATTGAGAAGATCAGGGCCATCGTTGAAACTAGATCATGTAATTTAAAGAGACTGACCTAGAGTAGGTGCTCAGTAGCAGTATTGGGATTTGCAGGGTTCATTCACAATCTTACTAGTTTACATGAGTGACAGCTATTTGCAGAGCTATGGTGTGCTTTCTATTTAGGTAACATTCAAATGATACTTGGGCAAAAGGGATGCAGATTCTTGATAAGTGAGATCAGCACTAGAGTGTAGGTCCCTTCAGTGGGTGTATAAGCGAGAGGAAGCACAGAGGGGCCAGTCCGGAAGGGTCATAGGCTGCTCTGTTAGGGCAGGTGGATTTGGCCTTTTGGGAGCCATCTTCAATTCTAAAAGGAAGCTCTTGGCTGCCCTCTTCTGGCAAAGAGGAAGAAATAGGAATTTGGGAGAGACGGAGATAGTGACAGTGCTTTACATTGTTTACAGTGGGGGTGGAGTTAATAATGTGTACTATCTCATTTTATCTAGAAGATGGACCTGTGTATTATTGTCTCCAAATACATAAAGGAACTGAGGGGCAGAGAGATAATGGTCTTGCTCAAGATCAGGTGCCTGTGGTAGTTGCATCTCAGCCTTCTTGGAAGTGAGTACCCTTTCCTCTGCACTAGAAAACCACAAATGGGTATAGAGAGGAAAACTGAGAGGGTAAGATGAAGAGTGGGAAATTCAGTACTCCTGTTGTACAGATAGGAAAACTGAGGGTCGGAGGGGAAAACGTGTAAGAATTTTATAGGGACTATATATTAACCACCTAGACTATACAATTACCATTTCCCTGTATTTGTGCTATCACACTTCCATTTTAGAGGTCTTTTAAAATCCCTTATTTGAGTCTTTCAGGGGCAAAGAAGGAAGTGGCTATATGGTGATGGGGGCCAAGGGTAGGAAGTGATTGGGTTACCATATGGTTTCTATTTTATTATGGGAAATCTAAAATTATCTTTTTTAAAAAGCCTGTTAACTCTTAACCTTGGGAACAAGGAAAACGTTTCAGTCTGCAATATTCCCATTAATTCCAGGGCCAGATGAAGACAGAGTAGAGATCATTTGTTATAATGTCAACCTATAAATGTTTCGAAGCGATTCCACTGATAGAAAGCATAAATATGTCCTTGCTGGGAAAGATAGGGGCAGTGTTTTCTGATTATAAGCAGTGTTTGTTGGAGCTATGGGAGTGTGGAAGCAATTTCAGAAACATCATTGCCAGGGTGAGGTTTTGTTTGGCGGCAGGGGTGGGGGGCGGGGGGAGGATGTGCAGTGAGCTCGCCCAACTTCAGCCACACCTGCTGTAATATTTTTTATTTTTTTGTTAGGGTAGCCTAGCTAATGGTATGAATTTAGATGAATGTCTCTAGTGGCCTGGAACAATCCCACTTTTTTCTGCCTGTAACTGCAGCTAGCATAATGTACAAATGGGAAAATATTCTTAAATCTTGCTGGAAGTTTCTCGTTATGATTAAATTGTGTGTGCAGGGAACAGGCTGAGAGGGGACTTGGAGTCATTGCAGTATTTCCCTTGGGGTATTTCACGAGTTCTGCTCTGATTGTGTTTCTCTTTGATTCTTCCAGAGGCTCTGGCGGACAGACCTCACCTGCCATGCCTTCATAGGACACACATGCTAAAATACCAGAGTAGAATGTTGTCCTGGCATTTGATGGGATTCTCCGGTGAGAAGCCAGTCTTAGAGGCAAGTCCATCAGTGCCGTGAAATACCTTCACTTTCGTGGCAAACAACAACAACCACCACAACGAGCCACCAAAAAACTAAGATTGCAACCTCCTTGAGGGCCAAGACTCTCCTCTTTCTTAACCTCTCCCCACCTGTCCACCAAAAGGCCTGGGATGGGATTCCAAGCCTGACCGAAAAGGGGGAAGTAATGAGATCTTCTCTAACACATGGTATACCCTTTCTTCTTTTCTTTAACCCATGAAAGTATCCAGGGTTTGCCTTTGAGCAATCTCTTTCAACTCCCTCTTTTTACAGGGTAGTGAGCAGGCCTAGAAAGATGAAGTAGCTTACCTGCAGTTTCCATGGTGAGCCTGAGGTGATGCCAGAACAAGGACCCACTTCCTACCGGCCTCTGTCCGCCTCAGAAGGCAGGTGTGTTTAAAGAGGGTACGGGGTTTCTGAAGTTGCTTAAGAAAACAGTGGAATCTGAAGAAAGGCAAGCCAGACACAAGGCAACGCAGGGAAGCATGGAGCAGGGGAAGTGTGGGAACGGGAGACCCACTGTGTTTGCATCCAGCAAATGTCTTTCCTCCCGACATTAGTTACCTGGTGCTGCTCTGTACCCGGTTAATGGCCTTATGTAGAACATAATTTTCATCACTGGGTATATTTTTGGCTCGCCATTCTCTAGACTCTGACTTCTCGACCCAATGTTCCAATGGAAATTTTCCAGAGCAGTGAAATTTCAAAACGCACAGGGAAGAGGAAGAATAGAAATCGCAGCCTTAAAACAAATGAGACAGGAGCTGCTACGTCCATTCTAGTCCTCCCCACCCCCCACCCCCTCGGAAATAAACCAGCATCTTCTAGAAGAGTTTGGTTTCACCAAATGAGAGGCACAGATGATGAAGCAGAGGAGATGCTGACAGGGAGGCTGTGGGAGGAGGCAGAGAGAGAGTGCGAGAGGGAGAAGTAATGGTCTGGATGCTAACTGAAGAAGCCTTAATGATCCTAGAAATTATTGGGCAATAATATCTACTTCGGAACTCATTTTGCTTTTCTAAAGAATGATAAAGCACCTTAATTATTGCTTTAAATAACCACACAGCTCCATCAAAACAGCATGTAATAGCACCTACGTATGAACAAACCTGTCTCCTGACGTTGCTGTCTTTACAGCTTGAGAAATCCCAAAGGAAGCAACGGGATAATAATTTGGTAGTGGCATCATCTAGTCTGGACCCCCAAGACTCTAGATTACTTAGGTGGGGACGGCAGCATTTCAGGATTTTTCCAAGTTCTTTATTTGAATTTCAACCTATCTAACGATATTCTTTATTCATTGGGATTTCAGGATACTGTGAAACCAAAGCCTTTCCAACGTGTACTGTTCCTTACACAGATACAAGTCGTTGGGCAAGCCAGCTCAAACAAAACAAGGCACGTTTCTTTTAATCCTTCCTTTGGTCAGTGTGAGCTCCTATTTCTGGCTTTGTAGAGCTACAGGAAAACAGAAGGGTTCTCAATTCAAATTTCTGAAGCTGGTTTCTCAGAGAAAGGGCTTAGTGGAGGAAAAAAAGATAAATTATATTTTAAGAACATGGTTTCTACTTGCTTGTTTATAGTAAGCTTGTTTTGGTGTCATCGGTTCCTGAATTAAGGATGCTTTATCTTGGAGGGTAGAGGGCCATTCAGCCTTCCTCAGATCTTACCAGCCCCTCAATGCAAGCTTTCTAGTCAATCTGGGAAACCTAGCCTGTAGAGAAAACCCCATCTTGCCCACCTCTTCAGAGTTGGGGCAGAGGGCAGGCAGAATGTGCAGAAGGTGCTTGTTTTTGAATAAACCCGATAGCTTCCAGAGTGGTATTCATTGTCCCCGGGCCGGGATTCCAGCCAGAATGGGGACAAGTAGACCTCAGCTCTCGACCCCAGTCCTCCAGCTGACACAAATGGTACCACCACCAAGCCCTTTGCCTACGAGCTTCTTCTACTAAGGAGGCAGTTGCTGCAGACAGAAGGATGGCTCCCTTCAATTTCAGTGTGTTGCAATTAACTAAGGGATGTAATTTTCACAAAAGACTGATTTATCAGTGATGGTAACAGCTTAGCTGGGACACTAATCTGCTCTGCAATCTAATATCATGGAGGCTCACAAAACACAATCTCTTTTTAATGATGCCCATAAAAATGTGTACTTTGAAGGAAAGTAACCAACTCCTGTCATATTCATTTGTTTTCTCCCTAGTATGAAAACATAGTCTATGAAAAATATTGATAGGCTTCTTAGAGGGATACATTTCTTATTTATTGACAGTTTAGAAGAAGAAATAATCTGGATTAAATGACTGTCTTTTATCTCTCTCTCTCTCTCTCTCTCTCTCTCTCTCTCTCCCTCTCTCACGCACACACACACACACACACACACACACACACACACACACCCTAGCACATTTTTATATTCACTCCTGTCCTTGGGTTACTCTCTATAGCCTTAGCCCAGCACGGACTCTTGAAAGTTTGAAAAGACCAGAGATTGGCAGAGATGAGCCATTTCTTTTGGCTGCTCTTGAAACTAATCAAGGTAAGTTGTAGACTAAGGTGAGAAGTTATTGGCATTATTATCTGTCTGCTTAATTGATATTTCTCAAATTGGATTCCTAGGAATAGCTGCAGTTTTGGAGGTGTGGGAAATCACCATCCGCTCTATGCCCTGTCTAGTTCTACCTCCATGCATAAATACTGGTCTAACCATGTAGAGGTTGGAAGACCAGTAAGCCACCCATTATACCTTAGTCAGTTTTCTCCCTACCATAGCATTTGGTGTATGTAGTCCCAAGGTATGATATCCTCTGTGTACAGACTGAAGAGGAAATTGAGAAAGTATTGTCCTATTTCTTGGAGCCACCTACAAAACGTTTTTGGCCTAAGTTATCTAGTTTGATTTTTTTATAATGATAAAATCCATGTAGTTTATTGCTAAATCCTCACTACATTATACATTAATGACAATGCCTTCTCTTTGAGCATGCTCCATTCTAATTCATGAGGGTATTTTTGACTTTACAATGATGGATGTTCTTTTCCTGCCACTGCTCATCTTTGATAAAGTGGAGCAAAAGAAAAAACGATTCCACAAATTTCCCAAAGAAGAAAGGCCATGAGGATTGTGTGGATCCATGTATGCGTGGATCTATCTAGATCTACTGAGAGGGTTCGGAAATAAAAGCGGCATTAAGCCTTTCGTTGTGTAAACCTCCCATAGATCGGTTCAAGCACACAGAACAGTTAGAGCTAGAAGGGGTTAGAGGTTTATACCCCTTTCCCCACTGTGTTTGTAGAGGAACTAAAGCTAAAGCATTTATTCAAGTTTTCCCAACATATTAGTGCTAGGACTAAAATTCAGGTTCTTCCTTTCACTGCTGTAATGCATTCACTCACATTTATTCTCTATGAGGGATACCAAATTTGGAACAGTCGGAGAGAAGATTTCAGCGACATTCCCCCTCTGCGTCTCAAAAGGATGATTCTATTGTCTGCTAGATCTTGTCAACTAGACCTGGCCATTCCCAGTGGGGCCACTGGTTGAATATGGTGGCAGAAGTTCAAGGACCCAGCAGAGGTTGGGCAAACAGCCCAGTGATGACTTTGTTTCGGAGAGATTCCAGACACCTCATACAAGGAGCCCAGTTTGAAATCTGTAGATATTGCCATTCAAGCAGAGGCAGAATGCCTTGGAACAATTGATACTGTCTTTAGTCCCTGATAGAGGCCTGATGCCTTCGCTGCCCGATCACCTAGACTTCAAGACGTTCTGAATTTAGTCCCGTCACGAGCGAACTAGGGAAAAGGGCTTCTTAAATTTTTTCTTATGAAAAAAATGATTTTCCCCTTAAATAAAGTGAGTAAAATGCTAGTAAAAGGGGCAAATAGCCTCTCCAGCGACTCATGCATCACTGCAGGGCTGAGGATTCCCTCCCTTAAATAAAGTGAACATAGTGCCGATAGCAGTTCAAACACTGATATTCCAGTCTTGAACTGGTTGTACTTGTTCAAATCCCTCTGGTTCCCTTTTCCTCCTTTAGACAGTTTGTGGTTGGGAAAAGGATAACAGGATAGTCTTAGAAGAGAGATTCCTACCCACATGGCTCCCATCCCTCAGGAGCCGGGTTCCATCCCACATCATCCAAGGCTAGAATACAATTTAACTTCCTGATCTACACAGGCCAAGAGAAAGGAAGGCAATGACTTACAAACCTTGAACCTGGATGTAAACAGTTTGATCATTCAAGCCTCAAAGCCAGATCCTTTTTTGGCGGCTTAGTGCATTTTCTTTACCTAAACACCTTAGATCATTGTCTTGACTTGCTTTTCTGGGGTGGGGGGGGGGGGGGTGTGTGGGGAGGGCTTCTAGAGGTATTAGCAATTGTGCCACAGGAAATGGGAGAAGTTTCTCCGGAAGAAGGGGCTTTAGGGAAGAGTTAGGCTCCCAACGTCTCCCCTCTCTCCTGCCCCACACTGGGGATACTTGAAAGACACATGTAAAACCCCAAGCCTCAGGGCAAACCGATTGGCCACTGCGTCCCACCATCTACTGCTACTTTGATTCAAAGCCAAGACACTGAAGTGCAAGGGAAGAAATGTACCCCAGGACCCTGGTCACAGGCCACAGTGGGAAGCATGCCCCAGAGAGTCGTGCCATCATTACAGGCGTGGCATTGTTGGCAGAGAGGACAGAGGCTACTGGAGGCAACTCCCGTCTTTAATCCCATGGTCCACATTGCAGACTTCCCAACTGTGAGCCTCTGTGTCCTTCAGCAGGGTCCCCCACCCTTCACGATTCATTTCCTAATCCCTCTCCTTTTTTTTTTTTTTTTTTTTTCCTGGAGTGCCCTAGCCAACCTGGGATAGTTCTGGCACATCAGAGTTAGAGGGAAAGAAATATTTGTCTAACTTGCCTAAATGTTAAAGCTAAGCAAAGCACCAAAAAGGAAAACAAACAAAAGACTTATAAAAATATAATGGGGTCATCTCCCCATGCTTCCCACATTCGTTGTGGCATAGGAAATGTCAAAATATAATGAACAGACTTTCTAAACATACCATCTCTTTCCACCCGTATATATCTCAGCTGTGGCAGCCTCATTACTACCCTTTCACCTCTTAAAACTTCACTCTGTAGAACCACTCTGTAAGAAGTCCATTTCATCCCACTGACCCCACCTTCCCAAATATATACCCACTTGCAATTCCAAAGAGACTCTCCAAAAAAATAGACATTTGAAAAAAGTGCATCGGTTTATACTCAGTCTATCTGCATATTATTTCTTGAGATTATTACTTTTTTTTTTTTGTCACCATAAAAAAGATTGCATATTGGCAATATAATGAGAAACCATGGCAGCCATTTCTGGGTGGCAGTGGAGGGTGAGTGGGGTGGGCGTTGAAGCACAGAAGCGAGAGGGGCTTAGAGAGGGGCGGGTGTGGTCCTTAGCCTTGAGACGTGAGGATTGAGGTGCAGTTCTCTTGATTATCAATCCTTGGGCCTCTGAAAATGCCCCATCTCCTTAGTCATTCCCTCTCTTCTCTCCACTTTGCCCCATTTCCACTGCCCATGCCCAGGCTGCACAACCCTCTTGAAGCAGAGGTGGACTGCCTTTTTGGCATGTGTCCACCCAGGCCAGTGTGAAAACAGGCATGGCATTTGGAAGGCCATGGTATAGGACACACACCAGAGCAAAAGCTTATTTGTGACTGTTTCCACTCTGGGAAAAATTGTCCATCACTTCTGTGACTTGAAAAACTTAAGCAGTTACTAGGCTGATAGGTTAAGAAACAAATCCTTTGTTCTTGTGATTTTGCATTAATATTAAGCATGAATATATATCATATATTACATGGCTTTCCTTCTGCCCTGGGGCAGACTGCACTCTCCTTCCAAATAGGAAAACTGCACAGCCCATGGACTCAAGTTTTTGAAAGCTGTTTTTCCTCACTCCCTAACCCCTACCCACCCTCCCCTTCCTCCCGACCCCTCAGCTCCTGTATTAGAAAAGCCCCTCCCTCCCCCCCCACCAGCCCACCCGAGGTTAAATAGATAGTGCCACATTCTAAGATTCATGCATCACTGCATTTTGCTATTGCACATTTTTCAGAGAAAGAGGGAGTTGTGTATGTGTGCCCCCTCCCTCTCTTCCCCTTCTCTTCCTTAGGCTCTCAGATTCCTGTGCTATTTCCATTCTGCCCTCTCCCAGCCTCCCCCACTCCCGCCCCATCCCAGACCCGTCACTGGTTGTGGACGTCCTCCCTGCGGACAATCTTGTAGATGATCCAGTAGAACATGTTGAAGATGAGGAAGGCCATGGGGAAGCCAATGCGGGATATTTTGTCAATCTTCTTGGCCCTCTGGATGAAGAGTTTTCGCATCTCCTCTGGGGACTTAGACGGTGCGGGAGGGGGGTTGGTGGTATTGTTGTTATTGGCGCCTTTGACTGAGATGCCATCCTTGGCCTGCAGACAGGCTGGGCCCATCCCATAAGCAGAGAAGTTGAAGCGGCCTTCTCCGGCCTCATCCTCCTGGAACAGATTCAGCATGGGGCTCTACTTAAAATAAGACAGGGGCTGGGCACCCTCCCTGCAAGGCACTCCCCTGGGGGCCTGGCCTCACCCATCTGGTTCTCCCTGCCTCTTGGACTCTACCATTCCAGGTTTCTGAAGGCTTTCAGGCTGGCTGGGGAGTAATGCCTTATAGAGGGGCGCCGCTTGCTTGCTGAAACAGATACAAACCAGGGGATAGGAATGTGGCATAGAGTCTGGACACCTGTGTTCAAGTCTTGGCTCTGTCATTTGCTGGCTGTGTGACCTGAGGCAAGTCACTTCTTTATTTGAGTCTCGGGGGTTTTTATTTCATATTTTCCTATAAGTGGGGGAGAAGATTCACCCCGCTACATCAAAAGGTTCTTTTGACCATCAGAGATTACAGATGAGCAGATACTCTGAATGCTGTTTGGTTAGAAATCGAGGAGACAATTTGGAGAGATCCCCTGCTTTGCCTCTGTTGCCTCCTTGCCCTCTCTACCCACCCCATCCCCCAGGTGATGTTTCCTCGAGTGGATTGGGGGGGAGGGGGCGAATGGCCCAGGAGACAGCAAGAGCCTTACTTCCTTTTCACAAGCCGGGGAAGCCGCAGCTCCTTTCTGCCTCCATGTTCCCCTATCCCTGACAGTTGTGACCTCAGACATACCTCCGGGTTAAGTTATTGTTCAAAGCCCTTCATCAATTGGCTCCAACTTACCTTACAGGCTTTTGCCCCTCCCCTTACCTTCTGCTTTGCACACCTGCCAGTTGGGTTGCCCTTTGCCAGCCATCCCTTGTGCATTTCTCCCTCCCTGCCTTATGCTCACCACCAACATGCCTGCTGCCCTTATTCTTCTAATTTCTCCCTTTCCCAGCTCACGGGGATCTTTTCCTGATCTGACTCATGGAGACACTGTTGTCCGCTTGCATCATGTCTGGCTTCGTTATCTTCCCGTGTGAGCTCTGTGGTGGCACTGAGAGTCTCAGCGGAGCTGTTGATTCAGCATGTGGCTCTGGGGAATTTTTACCAGCTCACGTTGCCCTCCTAGGTAGTGAGGGCTTCTAGAGAAGAAAGTCTATCTTCTGTTTGTTCCTGTGCAGGACAGGGCTGGCAGACAGCAGGAAACACAGCATAAGAACCCCTGTCTGGCTCAGCTCTTGCCAAGCTCGCGTGGGCCACCAGACAAGCTTGTTGCGATGACTTCTAGCCCGGTCTTCCTACCGCCTCCGGTCTGGCCCTCCCAAGCCACCTGAGTTGTCATAACACAGATCTGATTGGTCATCTTTCGCTTGAGCTGTTTTGTAAAAATATTTATTTCTGATAGAGGGAGAGTGCGAGCCGGGAAGGGCAGAGAGAGAGGAAGACACAGAAGCTGAAGCAGGCTTCAGGCTCCGAGCTGTCCACACAGAGCCTGGTGTGGGGCTGGAACTCACAAACCATGAGATCTTGACCTGAGCCAAAGTCAGACGCTTACTTAACCGACTGAGCCACCCAGGCGTCCCTCGCTTGAACTTTTTAATGGGCTGCCACTGGCTTCAGGATGATTAAAATCCTTGCATGGTAAACAAGGCTGTAGATGACCCGATCTCTGCCTGCCTCTCCAGCGTCATCTCATCTTGCACCATCCTCCACCTGGCATTCTGTACACCAGTGACCCTGAAATGTTTACATATATTCAAAAGTGTCATGTTCCTTCTTTTTAACTCTGGGCCTCTGCTCAAGTTGTTCTCTCTTCCTTGGAACATACTCCTACCCCCACCTCTGCTCCTGACTCCTCTTCCACTGAACTAATGTCTGACTCAGAAGCCTTCCCTGAGGGCAAGGATAAACTAGGTGTCCCTGCTGTGTGCTCCATAGCTCCCTGTACATCCCTCTCTATTTAAAAAAAATTTTTTTTAATGTTTATTTAGTTTTGATAGAGACGGAGTGCGAGGAGGGGAGGGGCAGAGGGAGGAAGACAGGATCTGAAGCAGGCTCCAGGCTCTGAGTTGTCAGCACAGAGCCTGACGCAGAGCTTGAACTCACAAACCGTGAGATCACGACCTGAGTTGAAGTTGCATGCTTAACCAACTGAGCCACCCAGGCGCCCCATCCCTCTCTATTTTTTTAAAGCTCTTGATTAATGTCTGTCCTCCCATTAGACTCTAAGCTCCATGAAGGCAGTCTTATTCATGTTCATTGTACCTGCAACACTGAACATATGAAGAGTTCCTGAACATAAGCTCAAAACTCAGCAAATATTTGTTGAATAAGTAAATGTTTACCAGTATAGCTTCACTACTCCTAGCTTCCCTTTAAAAAAAAAATTTTTTTTTAACATTTATTTATTTTTGAGAGACAGAGAGAGCACAAGCAGGGGAGGGGAAGAGAGAGAGGGAGACACAGAATCCGAAGCAGGCTCCAGGCTCTGAACTGTCAGCATAGAGCCTGATGTGGGGCTCAGACCCACAAACTGTGAGATCACGACCTGAGCCGAAGTCAGATGCTTAACCGCCTGAGCCACCCAGGTGCTCCCCCGCCCTTTTTTAAATGGGATTTTATTCCTAGAACTTAGGAGGATTTGAGACATGAAAAATGCTCAAGAAATCTTTGGCAAATGGATGAATCTGGTCCAACACCCTCACTGCGGAAATGGGGAAAGAACATGTATAGTGCCTAGCAAATAGATCTCAATAAATTTTTGTCTGTGAGTAGGGCGACTGACTATAGGGTGTTTGTGGCAGGGCCAAGGAAAGGAGTTGGGGGAACTGGCCAAATTACTGGACCCAGTGCCTGGAAGGGATACCCAACTCTATTGCTTATCAGTGTAAATCTGCCCTTGCCGCAGGATAGGGTGCTTGAAAGTGTTTTCTCACTGGGCTCTAGTTATGCAGGGGAAGCACCAAATTAATTTTATATACAGCTTTGGGCAAATTATTCTCTGCCTTCCTCATCAATTAAACATAGGAGTGGAAGGGGTGGAGGTGTGGCCTGGAGGCCCCATCTAGTTAGATGATCATCAATTTCACATTGTAGCCCGGAGAAAGGAAATTCCCTGGGAATGACTGGAGAAAGGCTTGCTATTCCTGTTCTCCCCAGCAGATGGCAGGAAATGACAGCTTGGGGATGGAGCAGGGGAAATCCAGCAGGTGTGATCTAGAACCCAGGGAGGTTGGGAGTGTGTCTGCCCAGCCGGGCTCGAAGGTTTCCTAATAATCTGACTAATGAGGCCGGCCAGGGAATTTGAGGACCAGATGCTTTGTGCCCAACAAATGAGGTAACATGGGAGGATGGTGGGAGTTGAGGAGCCCGGCCAAGATCACAGGCTCTGAGAAACTCAGGCATGGAGCTAGTTTCTTTTCACTCACCATCTGGGGCTGAAAACCCCCTCTGCAAACATCCGGCTGAAGGGAGGTTTCTGCAGCCCAGGCTCGTACATTGCCAACGTACAAGCCACATCCAGAGGGGATTACTCCAGAGGAAGCGCTGCTCTATGGTGAGCCCAGTTCTGCATCCTTGTAGTTTCTGACATTTGAGTCAATTTCAGAGCCTTTAGGAACAAGGTCACACTGATTCAACCACACACAGGGGCCACGCAGGAGAAATGTAAGGGAAGAAATGAACCAGAGCTGAAAAAAATCTCCGGTCAGAAGGGACCGTGGCAAAGTGGAGAATGTGTTCCCTACCTAACGGCAGTTCCTGTGCCCCAGTATGAGGTGGGATGGGACTGCAGTGGGATCAGAGGCTGTGACTTTTTGACTGAAGATAGAAGTGTGATTTTTAAATGTTGGCCCCTTATTCTAGACTTTTAAGACACTGCTAGTGAAATTAGGGACAGTTGCATGTTGAATTTGATCTCTGGCTACTGGTTTTTGACCTCTGCCTTTGGGTAAGTCTTAGTTCTTATTTGTCATCTAATAAATACAGGGCTATTTTATCCACTTCGGATGGAAACCATTGATGAATACTGTGTGTGGTCAGTATTTTTGAGAAAAGCCATGGGACCTTCAGCACCTACCCTGCTTTTGCCACCAGTGCCTCTGTGATCCTAGTGATGATCACTTTGCCCCTCCTCACTGTTGTCATTTGCATGGGAAGAGTGGACAAGATGCCCTCTAAGGCTCTTCTAGCACTAACAAGCTGTGAGAGAATGAGGAAGGAACTGAGCAGGGTTATCTGATCAAATCTGATTGTGGCTTTATTTACACTTCTCTCCCGACCCAAGAGAAAGTTTTGTTTTCCTCTAGTGTGTACAACTGGTAAGGATTTGGTGAGAGCAGAGGCAGCCTTTGGAGGTCCTCCAGGCCTGTCATGCTACATATCTGCAGGGGGCTCCATTTACATTTTAGTCTATGCGCATAGTGCCCCCTGGGGTTGTGCCATGCATAGTCTAGTGGCCTGGAGCTAGTCAAATATTTCAGACATAGTCTCCCCAAATAAGTGTCTCTTCAACAAACGTATTAACCCTCTTTTAGCAGAGGAAAATGTGAAAAGCAGTTAGCCAGTGGGAAAAAAAGGAAAAATAATAAATTCCAAAGATAGTTGTGTTTGGCTAGTTCTTGCTTAGATTAGTGTAATAGTCAGGGGCTCAGTATCCAATGAGCAGTAAGGACTAAGACTAGAGGTCTTTAAAGAAATCCTATTGGGGTGCCTCAGTGGCTCAGTTGGTTAAGTGTCTGACTCTTGATTTTGGCCCAGGTCAGAATCTCACAGTCTGTGGGTTTGAGCCCTGCATTGGGCTCTGTGCTGATTGTATGGAGCCTGCTTGGGATTTTGTTCCCTCTCTCTCTCTGCCCCTTCCCTGCTCAGGCTCACTTTCTTTCTCAATATAAATAAACTTAAAAAAAAAAAAAGAAAGAAAGAAAGAAATCCTGTCTGGCTTACTGCACGTAAGATAGTTTTCTCTTCTAATGTGGAGTTAAAAGGGTGGTTATACCTTAACTCCCACGGACATCTTCTGTCTTGAAACATCTACCTCCTGCCTATGGTAACCTGCTAGAAGTTAACTGAATCAGATTGCTGATGTTCAAGAAACATACTGATGGAAACCTGTGCGTGTGTAATCATTATTCCCTGGCATTTGTGTGGCAGGAACAAAAACTTAAAGCTGCTTTGTAATCTGATTTAATCCTCACCACAGTCCCCAATTGTGCCAATTTGGTCCATTTTACAGATGGAGAAAACGGGCCCAGAAAAAGGCTAGCTTGAAGTCACGTACCAAACAGTGATAAAGAAACAGGGTCCTCTGCCACAGTACATTGTAGCTGAGTAGACAGCTATTCGAAGTGGGTCAGTCTGAAACTTGGAGGGCCTTGGTGTGCGGCAGGTTTGTGGTGTGGCCTGACAGCTCATAGTGTTCGCCCTAATCTGTTGCTGGAAAAACTTCTTGGTAGGCTCTCTGACTGGAAAGGCTCCTCTTGGTTCTTTAGTTTATCCATTTGTCCATTTGTTCAGTCCATACTGAGGCAGGACTTCAGAGAAAAGTGCCTCGTGGCCTAGGGGCCCGTGTAGGATACAATCTGTGCTGCCATACTCGACTGTTGCATGAGAACTTCAATACAGGACCTTGACTTTGACTCAGGTTTCGGGGAAGATGCCTCGGCTGAGAGCTGGAAAGCGAGCGCTTGGTTAACATTAAGCAAAGTGCGCTGGGAGGGCATTTCTGGAGAGAACAAGTCCCATGTAAATGCTTGAGCAACTAGGGAAAAACTAGGGTGGTTGGTGCTCAGAGAAAAAAGGCAAAAGCAGTGTAAAGATGAGGCTGGAGAGAAAAGTAGGTTTTCTGATCTCCATGGGAAACTTCTTTTGGAAAAGTAGTTCTAGACCAAGGTATGCAGCCAGTTTGCTCCCAGAGACTGCACACTCCCCAGTGGCCTTTGCTGGCTTTGGGACACAGTCTCTGAGTTGGCAGAGGCTGGTGACTTTGCAGAGATGGCCTGCCAAGTATTTCTTTATTCAAGCTGTCATAAAGTGAGAGAACCCACTTTGGGGGAGCATTTTGCTCGATGCCCCTTTCTTGGAAGTAGGAAGCAAAGGCCTGGCACCTGGACATTCTACTCAAAGATCTTAACCTTTTGTGGTGCAATTCCATCTGAAACCAAACCCCTGGAAATAATGCAGCCTTGAAGAAGGCACCAATAATCATCTTTTAGCCTGCCAAGCTTCAAGGTCACAGCTAGTTATTATCGTAACCCCATCAGTTCTGTCTTCAGGTGTAACCTGATAATTTCTATACTGTTATTAGGATTAGAAGAATAACTTGCCCACAGACTCAATCAAGGCATTGTTTATGGGAGGGGAAGTTAGGGCTTCCAGGAGTTTAATCCCTCTTTTGTGTCTGCCTTACCCCCTGAGAAGGATGGTCCAGCGAAACAACTATCATGAGGCAAGGCTGCCTGAAACTCTTGTGTTTATCACCAGCTGTCCCTCCTTAGGCAGTGATCCAAAGGCCTACCTTGTGATGTCTTCGCTTCCTCCTGAATCGGAGCAGCTCTTTGTGCTGCCGAGACACAAAGTTGACAGCGGCATACTCAAGCAGGGCTGAGAACACGAAGAGCAGGCACACCGCCATCCAAATGTCAATGGCTTTCACATAGGACACCTGGAGTGGGGGTGGGAACGAACACAGGAGGGTGAGGGCAGAGGAGAATGAAATATCTCAGTATTTCTGCTTCTCAGTAACTCTGCCATTACCCACTGCTATCCCCTTCCTCAGCTGGGGTATTAGGAAGGTGCAGAGGAAAAGAGAAGAGAAATGCATCAGGAAGACGGCATGAAACATTGGAGAAAATAAAATATGGTACCTAGACGAGTACTAGAGAGAGGAGAGAGGAGGATGGTGTATCGAGCATCATCACTGAGCAAAACGGAATGTTGTGTTTAGCTAAGGGTGATAGGAACAGAACGGTGTACCTAACATTAAAAGTAAACAGAGGATGTTAGCAAAAGCGACAGGGTAAGATCTTCAAAAACACTCTCCTCTATAAAAGCAACAAGGACAACAGCAAAAATGGTCAGAATCAACTTTCTCAGAAGCCCTCTTAACCAAAGGCTAACAGCGATCTTGAAAGCGTTTACTTAAAAAGCCAGCTGAATGCCAGCAAGAGCATCAAACTTGGTGGCATTAAAAAAAAAAAAAAAAGAAAACAGCTTCATTGAGATATTACACACTTACAGTGTGTATTTCAATCGTTTTTAATACATTCCAGATATGTGCAACCATCATCACGGTCACTTTTGGAATATTTTCAGCACCTCTAAAAGAAACCTAATACCTTTTAGCCATCATTCTTTTCCCTATTCCTCCAAGTCCTCTCCCCCCAGTCCTAAGCAACCATTAATCTACTTTTTGTTTCTACAGATTTCCCCCTTCCGGACGTTTCATATAAATGGAATCATACACCATGTGGTCTTTTATGACTAGCTCCTTTTACTTAGCATAATGTTTTCAAGATTCATCCATGTTGTAGCATATTTCATTCTTTTTTATGGCCAAATAATATCTCCTTGTATGGCTATACTACGTTTTGTTGAGCCAGTCATCAGTTGATGGACATTAGGGTTGTGTCTACCTTTTGGCTATTATGAATAATGCTGCTATGAACATCTATGTACAAGTTTTTGTGTGGACATGTGTATCTATTTCTCTTGGGGCCTTGTGGTGTTTCAACTTGCCATATTCGCATCCTCCTATTCCCAGCTCTGTGCTAGACTTGAAAACCAACAGCCTGCAAGCACAGTGAAAACCAGTATCCAGGCAATCAGTGGCCGAGGCAGAACAGAGTTAGAGCTTCTTTAAGGCTTCATTCCCAGAGAACTGTCATTATTTGACCTGTCTTGTGGTTCACTGAAAGACCTCACTCACTAGGCAGTCTTTTATTTGAGCTGACTTGGAACTGGCCCAGTGTGAACGGCCTTTTCCCTGGGGACATTTGTTGAAAAGAGTCAGTGGCAATTGTTGAACATCACATCCTCCTGAGGTAGTAGGTAACAGTTCAGGCAAACAATAGGTTGATCAAAAAGCTTAAAAGGAAAATCTGGGAATGCGATGTCCACAGGAGCTTTAGAAAAAGCTCTGACATATACATGGGAATCTGTGTGCATGCACAGGCCTGTGTGGGTACTCAGGGAAGACCTGACTGGGAAGGCCCCTTAGCTCTCAACTCTGGCTAACCTTGACACACTGAGCCAGCTGCAAGTGAAGGGTAAGGCAAAACTGTAAACTGCCTGGCTGAGTGATGAAGGTGTGTTCGAATATATATGTACAGCCCCTAGGAAAAGGCCAGGAGATTTATAGGTTCCAGGCATTTAAGGAAATTTCTGTCCAATTTTAGGTAATGGCCAAGCTAACTGAGCAGAGACTTCAGTGGCCACACACAACAAAGAATACAGATGTTACAGAACTGGTTCACAAAAGTTACTAAACAAACAGCAAAAACAACAAATCCTGAGGAGGGAGCGCAATCTGATTTCCACAGATGCCACATCACATTATGTTAAGTGTGTAATTTTCAACCCTAAATTATAAGATACGCAAAGAAATAAAGGCTAGCCTTGCAGTGGACTAGATGTTTTGTGTCCCGTCTCCCTGTCATAGGTTGAAATCCTAATTCTAATGTGATGGTATTTGGAGGTGGGGCCTTTGGGAAGTAATTAGATCATGAGAATGGAGCCCTCATAAAGGGATTAATGACTTTTTAAAAAGAGGCCAGATAGCTAGCTCTCTTTCCACCATGTGAGGATATAATAATAAGCTGGCAGTTTGCAACTGGACAAAGGTCCTCACCAGAGCCCTACCATGCTGGCACCTGACTTCCAGGCTCCAGAACTGAGAGAAATACATTTTTGTTATTTATAAGCCACCCAGTCTCTGGTACTTTGTTACAGCAACCTGAATTGACTAAGACAGGTCCATCCATAGGAAAAAAAAAAAAGTCAGTCAAAAGAAGCTGCCCCTGGGGAAGCCCAAATGTTGGACTTAATCAAAGCTTTAAATCAGTTATTTTCAGCATGTTCTAAGAGCTAAAGGAAACCTTTAGCTTAAACCTTTAGTATAAACGACTAAAGAAAAGCATGAGAACAAAATCTCACCACATAGAATGTGAGATAGAAATGATAAAAAGAACAAAATAGGAATTCTGGAGTTGAAAATTAAATAGCTGAACTGAGGAGTTCACTAGAGAGGATAAATAGCATATTTGAGCAGACAGAAGAAAGATTCCATGAGCTCGAGGTTATCTTGTCTGAGGGACAGAATGAAGAAGAATGAAAAGAGACTCAGAGATATGTGAGGAACCATTAAGTATACTAACATGTGTCTAATGAGTGTGCCTGAAGGAGAGGAGAGAAAGAAGCAGAAAGAATATTTGAAGTAATGGCCAAAATTTCCCCAAATTTGAAGAAAAACACTAATGTACACGTCTAAGAAGTTCATGAACTTCAAGCAAAATAAACTCAAAGGGATCCACGCCTGCACACTTCACAATCAAACTGTCAGAAGACAAAGAATCTTGAAAGCCACAAGAGAGACGCAACTCATCATGTACAAGAGATCCTCAATAAGAATAACAGCTGATTCCTCGTTAGATTGATTATATACTTTTAAGTTGGGGGAGGCAGCTCGAGATTATTAAAGCATGGGGACAAGACCTGTGGGCAGAAAGAGCTGCACTGTGATTCTGAGGAACGAGATGTCTCTTTAGAAACTAAGCAGTCTAGAAGGCAGTGGAATGACCTAAGTCAATGAGAAGACATCTGTTGTTTATAGACTGGAAGACTTGATATCGTTAAGATGGCAATACTCTCCAAATTCATGTCCAGACTCAGTGCATTTTCAGTCTCACTTCCTTTTTTATTGTTGTTGCAGAAATTGACAAAACTGAGCTTAAAATTCATATTCAGATTCCAAAGGAAAGGCAAGGGACCCGGAATAGCCAAACCAATCTTTAAAAAGGACCAAGGTGGGGGACTCACACTTCCCAATTTTAAAACTAACCACAAAGCAACAGTAATCAACTGTGTGGTACTGGCATAAGGATACATACACAGATCAACGGAACAGAACTGAGAGTCCGGAAATAAACCAATACGTTTATGGTCAATGGATTTTTTGACAAGGATGTAAATTCAACGGAGGGAAAAATATAGTCTTCCCAACAAATGGTGCTGTAAAAACTGGGTATCCACATGAAAAAGAGTGATATCCCTCCCCTACACCATATGAAAAAATCAAAACGGACTAAAACCTAAATTTAGGGTTAAACTATAAAACTCTTAGAAAAAACCATAGATAGAAATCTTTGTGACTTTGGATTAGGCATTAGTTTCTTAAATATGATAGCAAAGGCCAACCAACAAAAGAAAAAATAGATACATTTTACTTCATCAAAATTAAAACCTTTAGTGTATAATGGACCCTACCAATCAAGTGAAAAGATAACCCCCAAATTAGGAGAAGATATTTGCAAATCACATATACGATAAGGGATTAAAATCCACAATGCGCAAAGAACTGCTACAGCTCAACAACAAAAAGAAATACCTCTATTATAAACTGGGCACAAGATTTGAATAGACATTTCTCCTAAGATCTAGAATAGGCCAAAAAGCACATGAAAAGATGCTCAACATTATTATTAGGAAAACACAAACCAAAACTACAGTGAGATACAGCCTCACATCCACTAAAATGTCTGTAATCCAAAAGACAGATGATAATAAGCATTGGTGAGGAAGTGGAGAAATTGGAACCCTGGGGAGATTATCACATGGTGTAGCCACTTTGGAAAATAGTTTGGCAGTTCCTAAGAAAGTTAAGCATATAGTTGCCACATGACCCAACAATTCTACTCCTAGATATACACCCTGTGAGGGTTGAAAATATTTGTCCACACAAAACTTGTACGTGAGGTTCATAGTAGCATTATTTAAAATAGCCAAAAGGTGGAAATAACCCAAACATCCCTCAGCCGATGAATAAATAAGCAAAATATGATAAACCCATACAAGGGAAATATTATTCAGCCACCAAAGAGAAAGAAATACTGGTAGAATGTACAACACAGATGGATCTTGAAAACATTATGCTAAGTGAAAGTGCACGTTTTATCTTATTCCATTTATATGAAACGTCTAGAAGAAGCAAATTCACAGAGGTAAAAAGTGGAGTAGTGTTTGCCAGAGGCTGGTCAGAAGGCGGAATGAAGAATGACTGTTGATGAACACAGGGGTTTCTTTTTGGGGTGATGAAAATGTCCTAGAATTAGATAGTGGTGAGGATGTGCACCTTTGTGGACATATAGTCACTGAATTTTATGCTTTAAAAAAAGGGAATGGGGGAATAATGTGAAGTTGAGTATTACTATAATAGCAAATGGAGTCAAATACTGAGTCTGGTGTTTACAGTGAGTGGAACAGAATGTTGAGTCTAGCGTAAATTATAAGTGAAAGACAATGTGGCATCGACTGTGAATAGACAGTGGAGCAGGATGTTGAGTCTAACATAAGGAAAAGAAAGCAGATATATCTGCTGTTACAGTTGCACAGAGCACAGTGTGTTGTCAAGTGGTAATAGGAAACGGAATTTGGTCTGAAGCATCTATGGTGAATTGAGCAGAATGCAAAGTTTGGTGTTAATAGCGCAAAGCGCAGATTACGGAGCTTTGTGTAAGAGTGAAGAGAGGAGACAGTGGTGTCTACTGTGGATGGCAAATGAAGCAGAATGTCTTCTCTCACGTTGAGAGTTAGTAGAACAGTAGAACAGTTTGGTCATAGAACCAAACAACAGTAGGGAGAATGTTCTAGATTAAAAGAGAAACCACGAACAACATGAATCTTTATTGCATCCATGATTGGATCCCTCGCCATATTTACTGATGATGCTTTTTGACAACTGGGGAAATTTAGATAAAGTTTCTGTATTAGATGACACTACAGAATTATTTCTAATTCAATAATTATTGATATAAAATTGGTAAATATATATAATTTATATAAATATAATTATTATTGAATTAATGCTAATTTTTTCAGATGTGACAAGTATCACGATCCTTATTCCTTACTTAGAGATAGCTTATCATGATGTGTGTAATCATCAAATGACTCAGCAAAGATTTGTCTACTTACTTACCTACCCACCTACCTACCTACCTACCTACCCACCCACCTACCTACCTACCTACCCACCTACCTACCTACTTACCCACCTACCTACCTACCCACCTACCTACCTACCTACCTACCCACCTACCTACCCACCCACCTACCTACCTACCCACCTACCTACCTACCACCTACCTACCTACCACCTACCTACCTACCCACCTACCTACCTACCACCTACCTACCTACCCACCTACCTACATACCTACCCACCCACCTACCTACCCACCCACCTACCTACATACCTACCCACCCACCTACCTACCCACCCACCTACCTACCCACCCACCTACCTGTGTATAGAGAGAGCTAAAGTAAATGGGGCAAGATGATAACAGTTGGAATCCAGGTGAAGGGTATTCAAGAACTCATTGTATGGTCTTCCAACCTTTCTATATCAAAACAGAATGCTAAGTGAGGCCTTAATCGGAAATGGTGCAGTGTTGCATTTAGCATAAGGCTGAAGGGAGCCAAATATGGAGTCTGGCATTAACGGTGGAGCTGAATGTTTTGTCTGCTGTTGAGTGATTAAGGCAGAACGCGGCACAAACGATAGTAGTGAACGGAGTAGAATGCAGTGTCTAGGCATTAAAAGAGAGTAAAGCAGAATGAGGCATCAAGCATTCATAGCGAAGGCAGCAGAATGTTGTACCTCACGAATGGGTGACTGGAGGAGTATGTGGTGTCTGGCGTTAATTGTAAATGAAGCAGAACATTATGTCTAGTGTTAAAAGTGAATCAAGCAGAATGTGAGGTCTGGTGTTAGCAGTGAAAGGAACAGAATGTTGCGTTTATTGTAAGGGTGACTGGAGGAGAATTAGTGTGTGGTGTCGGTAATGAATGAAGTGGAATGCCGCGTCTGGTGTTAGAAGAATGGAGCAGAATGTTGTGTCTAGTACAGAGTGAATGGAGCAGAACATGTATCCGGCTTTAGTGGTGAATGGAGTGAAATGCTGTGTCTAGTGGTAATAGTGAACGGAGCAGACTGTGGCTCAAGCGTGAACAGTGAAAGTGACGGGATGTGTTGTTGCACATTAGAAATGTAAGAAATAGGGGCAGAAAAGTGTTAACGTATGAGTTTTAAGATGACGCTGCTATCCTTCGAAAGACGTGCTTGTAAGATTGGCCCTTGGTTGACATCTGGGAACTTGGATTTGGGGAATGTTCCCACGTCCCCTAACTGATCAGGGGGCCTTGCTGTGCAGAGAATGCCTGTACAGACGATATGGTTTATGCTGAACATTTACTTTCCTCCTGGGAGTCTGGAATTTTCATATGTGCTAGGCAGAGCATGTGACGAGCACCCAAGAAAAAACACTGATACAGAATCTTAAAAGAATCTCAAAGCAATTTCTCTGCCTCTCTGGGCAGAAACATCTCACACGCGTGACTGCTTTTGAATTGTTGGGGTAAGAATGTACTCTGTGTGGTCCCTCTTGTGGGAGGGAGAAAACAAGGAAGCTTGCACATGGATTCCTCCAGACTCTGCCTGTGTCTTTTCCCTTTATCACCTAGCTTATGTCCTTAATACTTCACCGTAAGAAATCTTAGTTGTGAGTACAGTGCTATGCTGAGTCCTGTGAGTCGTATCAAATCTCTGAATGTAGGGATGGTCTTGGAGACACCCAACACCAAGTATCTACTGTTACTGGTGAAAGAAGCGGGGTGTTGCATTTAGCACTAAAAGTGAATGGAGGAGGAAGTGGAGTTGAGCGTTAGTAGTAAGTGAAGCAGGACGTGTGTGCAATGTTGGCAGGGAATGGAGCAAACTGTGTTGTCTGGTAACTGTATACAACATAATGCACATCTGGAGGAGAGGTCTGCTGGATCAGAATGCTGGATCCTAGTTGGGCTTCAACCTCTGATTCATGTCTGTGGAGATGGACCATGGAGTGACCTGTGGAGTGACCTACCATTACCTTTCCCTCATTTTAATACTAAAATCTCCACCCAAGGGGGAGCACAAGCCTCATTCACATAATATACGTATTGGCATGTTTCCTTAAGGCATGTGTGCAACCTTACGCCCGCCTCTACATACAATGATGAGGCTCCCCTTTCTATATGCATCCTGACCCTAAATAAAAGGAACTCATTCACCCTCACTCAGGGACTCATGGCTTTGGAAGTTATTCCCCATGATCTCCTTATTTGCTGCAAATAAGTTTACTGTGTGCAACAACTCCAAAACACAAACAAAAACACCCCCAGAGTGCTGGATCCTGCCAAGTGTAGTAGATACATAGTGACTAATTCCTTGCGCTCTCTTTATCTCAGGCAAGGTGGGGAGATGAGAGTCCTTTGTCCAGGTGTTCTGTGCTCTTGGGCAGTAGGACTTACCTTGGGCAGGGATGCTCGGGAGCCAGAGCTCTGGGTGGTCATGGTGAGCACAGTGGTGATGCCCAGGCCCACACGGGCTGGCGCGGCATCCATGTTGATCCAGAAGGATATCCATGAAAGGATGACAATGAGCAGGCTGGGAATGTACATCTGGATCAGGTAGTAGCCCATCTGTCGCTCCAGGTGGAACCGGGCCTCAATGCAGGTGAATTTCCCTGTGAGAAATTATAGTGAGAAGGCAAAGTTGCCTGGTGGGTTGGAACAAGGCTTTGAGGTCAAAACAACCAAGGCTTTGAGGTCAGCTGGGGCCTGGTTCAGGCTCACACTAGCTATGTCCTCAGACAAGTGTCCTCAGACAAGACAAGTGAATCGCTCTGTGTCTCAGTTTCCTCATCTATGGTAAAGTAGGGATGGTGATGATGATGATGATGGTGGTGGTGGTCGTGATGGTACCTACCTCATTTGGTTACTGTGATGATGCCTATAAAGAACTTAGTACGGTCCTCACATCATTAATGCTCAGGAATGTCAGTTGCCATCATCCTCATCAGCCTTATTGTGTTGCTAAGAGTGGGCCTAAGTAGACCATTCTTTTTTTTTTTTTTTAATATTTATTTATTTATCTTGAAAGAGAGAGGGTGGGGGGAGGAGCAGAGGGAAAGGGAGAGGAAGAATCTCAAGCAGGCTCTATGCTAACAGTGCGGCTGACAATGTGGGGCTCAATCTCACTCACCCGTGAGATCATGACCTGAACCCAAATCAAGAGTTGGACGCTCAACCTACTGAACCACCCAGGTGGCCCCTCTTACTTCCTCTTATAAAACCTTTCTTTCCTTCCTTCTCTCCTCAGACCAGAAAGTCTCCTTTACCTACAGGGAAAAGTTCAAAGTTTTTAGTCCACTCTTCACAGACATGCTCTGGCCTGCTTTTCCATCCTTCTTCCCTTCTTTCTTCACCCTAATCATGACCCCCTCTATTCTATCCCTTGCCTTGAGCATGTCCTGTACTTTGCCACTTCTGAGCTTTGGCTCCTGCTAATGCCTCTGCCTGGAATGCCCAGACTCCTTCCCACAACCAGACAAAGCAAGCACCTTGCTCCTCTGTGATGCTTTGAATGTGGTCTGCCCTAGGCTCAACACCCCCCCCCCCCAACCCCTAGATTCCTTCAGTTCAGTTCTGTTCACACGGTCATCAGGGCCTTTAGGGCACAATACAGTGAGTGTATAGGCACATCGTTCTCTCTCTGTTCTCTGCACTGGACTGTGGGTAGTTGGTCTCCTCCCTACCTGTGCATCCCTGGAACTGAGACAGAGCCAGTCCCATGGGGGTGTTCTCAGCTCCAGTCCACTGCAGCACAGTTACTAGGTGATTTCTTAGAGCTCCCTGGACTGTCTGCTCCATGGGGCAGGGCCTTATCAGCCTTTCTCGCTTGTAACCACAGGGCCTAGCACAAGCACAGAACTCTGCTCTCACTTCAATAGGAATAGTCAAGAACAAATGAGGTAGTGAATGAGAAAGCGCTGTGTAAATGGTGATGGGCTGTGGTATGTGAGAGTCAGTGTGGTTATGTGATTCATGGGAAGTCACTGTTCTCATGGCTGCTAATGGGAGTACCATTACCTCTCTAAGGCTCAGCGTGCCCAGGGATCAAGAGAGTATCTTTCGAGGTTCTGAGACACCTCAGAGGTTACACGGGAAGGGGCAGCTGTCCCAGACAGCCCAGAGCTCATGCCACCGGCCCTTGCTCTGGGCCTTCTCCTCCACCAGAGCACATAGTGATTTCTCTCAACACCCCTGCTTCACCTCCTCTTCTCTCTGGCATCTGTCATCAGCCTATTTCATGCCTCTACTCTCCTCAGCTGGGCTCACACAGCAGCCTCCTACCCAGCCCTCCAGCTGGCATATTGACTGTCTTTCTTCCACTCTGCCTCCATGAAGCTCCTTCCCAGCCTGAGGCAGGGCAGGGAAGGCCAGTCCTGGTTTGACTCCAGTTCATTCCTGTGTCTGATCTTCCAACGAAGGCTGTGCTGTGCCTGGGAAACAGACCTGAGCAAAACAGTGGTGGTTTCTTCGCCCTCTTGCAGCTCACAATCTAGGGGACGCTTTCCAACCGCACTTATTTATAACCTCAGTGCCACCTCTCAGCTCCCTCCTGCTGAAGTCTGTGTACTTGTGCTCTGTCAGAAATGACAGCTCCCCTGTGACAGACTCTGCTAGATGTCCTCCTAATATCAGCTCTGCCCTTCTGCCTTAGGAGTAGGATTCATTTTGACTGGGCATGCTGCTACCTGGGATGGAGACCGTATCTCCCAGACTCCCTTGCAATGAAGTGTGGCCTAAGCTTCAGTGACTTGCCCCAGGACATCCAGGAAGAAAGGGTCAGAGCCACTTTTCTGGTTTCAAAGCCTATTCTCTTAACCATGAGGTAATTAACACAAAGCTATGTCCATCAAGAACGCCTCTTGATTGAATGAATGTTTGAAATGACCTCTGGCCCTGATTGGGGGTGGGACCTGAGGAGGACATCCTTGCACCTACCTGTGTTGTAATGCTTCGTGCAATATCTCAAGTCCTTCTCTTCTTTCAGGATAAACTGGGGTAGAGTTAGTCCATCTGCCACCTGCACAGCTCCCTGCTCCTGCCACTCGAAGATCAGGTCATTCATGGTATAGCCAACTGGGATGGGGGTTCAGAAGAAGGAGCAGTCACCACCCAGAAGGATTTATTTGAAGCATGTCAGAGTTGGTTTGGCTTAGAGACTAAGAGGCATTGGGCACTAGATGGAACTCATGAGACCATGTTGTCTTGCTGCCACTCTCTCCCAGCCCAGTTGCAACAAAAGAGGTTAAAACTGGTTTAATTATTTCTAGCCCCTGCCCTTCTACCGTGCTTCTTACCCCTCCCACCATCTGACACTGGCTTGTCCTTTTGTCCCCAATACTTACCCCATGGTCATATTCAGCTCACATCTGCTACTTTGCCTGCACACCATCCTTGCAAGCTCCCTCTTTTCCTTTGGGGAATGATTCTATAGAATACTGTTGTAGGACTATCAGTTGGGGGCCAAGGTGTGAGTTAATGACTCAACTATATCAATCAGATCCTCTATGGCAGGACTTTGATTCTATCTATCATCTATCTATCTATCTATCTATCTATCTATCTATCTATCTAACATTTATTGTCAAAATGGTTTCCACACAACACCCAGTGCTCATCCCAACAGGTGCCCTCCTCAATACCCATCACCCACTTTCCCCTCTCCCCCACCCCCCACCAACCCTCAGCTTGTTCTCAGAATTTAAGAGTCTCTTATGGTTTTCCTCCTTCTCTCTCTGTAACTTTTTTCCCCCCTTCCCCTCCCCCCTGGTATTCTGTTAAGTTTCTCAGGATTCACGTATGAGTGGAGAGACGTATCTGTCTTTCTCTGCCTGACTTATTTCACTTAGCATAATACCCTCCAGTTCCATCCATGTTGCTACAAATGGCCAGATTTCATTCTTTCTCATTGCCATGTAGTACTCCATTGTATATATAAACCACATCTTCTTTATCCATTCGTCAGTTGATGGACATTTATGCTCTTTCCATAATTTGGCTATTGTTGAAAGTACTGCTATAAACATTGGGGTACAAGTGCCCCTATGCATCAGCACTCCTGTATCCCTTGGGTAAATTCCTAGCAGTACTATTGCTGGGTCATAGGGTAGATCTATTTTTAATTTTTTGAGTAACCTCCATGCTGTTTTCCAGAGTGGCTGCACCAGTTTGCATTCCCACCAACAGTACAAGAGGGTTCCCATTTCTCCACATCCTCTCCAGCATTTATAGTCTCCTGATTTGATTCTGGAGGCAAGTGACAAAAGGTTCAGAGTGGGCTGGTGCCAATTCCGCTCAGAGGTGGTGCTCCAAGGGGCTGCCCCATTGGTTCCCGCTGCCTAAATCCTCTGCCCTGGTTCCTGTGCTTTCAGCTTCTCTTTCAAGTCCATGAGGACCCCCTATGTCCTTCCATTTCTTTCCATCTTTTAAATTGGATTGGTTTCTGTCTGCAATCAAAGAAGGCAGCTACCTCCTCTGGTAGGTTCACTTGTGACCTCCTACAAAAAACCTTCCCTAGCACCCCTTCTCTTTCCCAACCAGAAGGAAGCACTCTTCTGCCATGAGGCCACAGCATTTGTACTTCTCACAACATGCTTACCGCTTGCCGCCCTGTGTTAGAGTTACTTGTGCATCTAGTTGTCTATCTTCCTGTGAGTTCAAGGACTATGGCTTGTTCAAACTCTTCCTGCTGCACTCCTGGAGAGCATGTCCGCAAGGGGCATGGAACAGAGTCTTGGGAAAATACTGCTGGCTTCAAAGTTGGGCCTCAGCCAGACAATGGAAGGGGGGTTATATTTCTAATGCATTTTCTAAAGCAAAGCCCCTCATCTGGTATTTTGGGCTAGTGCAGTAATCCCCTGGGGCCCAGCAGTTAGGAGTAGCTGTATGGGAAGTTCTGCTCGTCCCCTGGGTAAAGGGGAGTCTGGTTTTTTCTAAAGCCCTCAGGCAAGGGACTCACAGCTTTCCAGTTGCATGATACACGTCTGGACGTCCATGGGGAAATTCTTTAAGTCCATGGGGCAGGCCAGTGTCAGGGTGATTCTGGGAAGAGAAAAGAATTGGATGATGGTAGACCCACAGACCAGGGAAGCTGTGCCTCTGTGCTAGTGATTACCAGAAAATCAGTTAACTTGGACAAGTCAAGGAGGGCAGGGAACTGGCGTGTATTGAAATAATACATGTCTATTTCTATACTCCAGCTATGGAGTGGAGGCTCAGAGAGATACAGTAGGTTGCCTAAAGTCACACAGTCAGTGGAATTCGTGGGTTTCTTTGGAGACTATCTGGCTTCTAGACATCTGCCTGTAGCAAGCTGCCTGAAGGCCTGGAGGCCAGGGGCTGTCTTCTGCAGAGTCTGATTTTAAGTTGAGTAGCCCCAGGCCTCAGGTTTCCCAGGTGCACCTGTCAGGTGCTTCAAGTGGTTCTTTGCTGCCTCCCTTCATACACTGGACTTATCAAAAGCCATTTCAAAGAGGCCCTTCTGGGTGTCCAGACAGAGCTGGCTCACACCTGTGGGCTCACGCTGGAGTCAGTTGGGAAGTGGTGGGTGCCCCCAGGCTTCTGGGATAGCCGTTTATTTTGGGTTGTTAGACCCTTGAAGAGGCTCAGCCTTAGACCCAGAGGGAGTCCCCCTAACAGAGCTGAAGTCTGCAGCTCAGGTTAGGATGCAAGGCTTCAGCTTAAAAGGCTGTGCCAACATCTGAGCACCTGCTGCAGAGAATGGAGAAGAAAGGCTCTCGGAGCCCCAAAGAGCCTTAGATCATCAGGCCAACTCCCTCATTTGACAGGTGAGAAAACTGAGGTACAGAGAAGAATTGGTAGGGACTCATGCAAGGTCACACAGCAAGTGATGGCTCAAAGGCAGGATTCAAAACTTTGTCTCCTGGCCACTGGATTCTGAGCTTAGTGTTTGCTTTCCAACACTGCCAGCCTGAAAGGCACCTCACTGGCGGTGGTCTAGTGACACTTAGCTGCTGGCATCTTAGCTGCAGACGGTGAGCGCATGGCCCTGTGTCCACTTCCTCCCTCCAGCTCACTTCCAACTGCTCTGGATTTGGGTCCCATTTAAGCACAAGGTAAGAAGCAAGAGGGGGGAAAGGGAGGTGAGAAGGAAGGGAAGAATGGGGTGGGAGAGGGAAGGGGAAGGTGAAGAGAAAGTGAACACAGTTGAATTTCTGCAGATAAAAGCTCCAAAGTGGGGCAGCTGTCACACTAGGTTAATTTCCTGAAGTTGAATGACCTTGGGAACATCACTTTTTGCTGATTTGTCCTTCTGTCATGCTGCATGGGGCTTAGCTTTGTAGAGATACAAAACTAGCCTGGCAGCAGCAAAATCCAAGCAGGGTAACCTCTCCTGCCCCAGCCAGTCAGGGCACTTGGTGGCTCTCATGAGCCCATCACCCTTCCATCTGGATGTGCACTGGCAGGACAGGCTCCGGGGTGAGGAAGGCCACATCGGCCTCTGGCTCTACCCAGCCATCCCCTCCTTAGTGCCTCCTTTCCCTGCTGAGGTTCTTAAGTACCCCCCCTCCTACCTGGCCTGCTCTCAGGAGACACCCCGAGTCCAGTCACATCTGAGGGTTAGGATGTGTATGCAGACTCCCCTATAGTCCTGGACATTTAAAGCTCATCTGCTAATGGAAACAGGAAGATTTCTTCTGCCAAAGAACTGGAGGGGGAGGAGGAGTCATTTAGGGCCAGGGTCCCTTTTAAGCTCTTTGAAATAAAAACATATTCATTCATTCATCAAATGAGTACCTATCGAATGCCCTACACTGTTCCAGGTCCTGAGCAGGCATCAGATCCATGCTAACAGATGAGAATCTAGGCTGACTGTGGGAAATTTGGCAAATAACTTAAACTTTAAGATCGTCACCTGTCCAATCTGCAAAGTCGGCATAATAAAAAAATACTTCATGGGATTGATAGGATTACAAATAATTTATGTAAAATACCCAGCTTAATAAATAAATTCTCAGTGGATGCCAGGTATGTAAGAATCTAAAGTGGACATTGGTCATTTTCTCCATGGCTCGAGGGAAGAAGTTGGGAATGAGGTGGGGAGAGTCGGCAGGAGACTCTGAAAGCTTGCCCCTAAACAGCATCTGCAGGATACCTCCCAGCTGGGAAGGGGGTCCTAGCTTCCTAGACCCAGTGCAAGGTATGGAAGATAGAAAGGGTTTGGGGCAGCCCTGGCTTGTATCTGTGAGTAGCACCATCCACCTTTCGTTGGCTGTTGAAGTGGCTATGACTTTTCAGGCTTTGTGCCTTTGCTCCTGCTATTTTTTTTTTTTTTTTAATTCTGATAAGAACATTTAATGTGAGATCCAACCTCTTAACAAATGTTTATGTGTACAATACAGCATTGTTACCTGTAGGCATAATGTTGAATGGCATCTCTCTAGAACTTCTTCATTTTGAGTAACTGAACAGCCCTGCCACTGAGCGCTGCCTTTGAATACTCTTTTCCATTTTTGTTTTATTGAAATTGTGGGTGAGCTTAGGGGGCCTAACCTTAACCCCCCCTCCCACTCTTTAGGACGCTTCCTCGGTTCCCCTGGTTATAATGAACCACTCACTCCTAGGATTTCTCAAGGTATTGGATTCTCAGTCGCTGAGTGTCATTTACAGAGCTGGCTCTGTGTATTGTGTAAAGGAGCTGGGTTGCCAGGGCCTGTTCACGCCTGGTTGGTTCACTTCTTAGTATCTGCTCCCAGAAGGCAACGGGACAAGGTGTGTTCTGAGGAGGAGGGTGGGGGCGAACCTGTGTGGAACTCACCTGATGCTATAGAGGACATTTCCGTTCCGGGAGATCCTCAGCAGTTTGTTGTCTGTGGTAATCTCGTGGAAGTGGGCCCCCTTCTCGTTGGCAAAGAACAGGTCGGGTTTCCAGATGGAATCCAACATGGATGGGTCCAGGTCCAGAGAGTCATCCGGGTACTCATTGTAGGCCAGCCGGGGGTCGTTCCACTGCTGCCGCAGGAAGATGTTGACCCTATAGTCCTAGAGCCAGGAGAGGAGGAGGTAGAGTCAGGGTCAGGCCCTGGGATGTCAACTCTCAGAGGACCCCTTGTGCTTTTGTTCAGCATACCCCAAAGTCCCTTCTGGAGAGTTATGAGTGTGGTTGCGCCTAATGTGGGGTGAGATGTAAAGTCTGTGCATCAGGAAAAAGTCAGGGGAGTCATTCCTAGAAATCCTCTTAAATTAAGTACATTTAGTTCTGAACTGAGTTATTTAAATGTTTTCTTTTGGGGCGCCTGGGTGGCGCAGTCGGTTAAGCGTCCGACTTCAGCCAGGTCACGATCTCGCGGTCAGTGAGTTCGAGCCCCGCGTCAGGCTCTGGGCTGATGGCTCAGAGCCTGGAGCCTGTTTCCGATTCTGTGTCTCCCTCTCTCTCTGCCCCTCCCCTGTTCATGCTCTGTCTCTCTCTGTCCCAAAAATAAATAAACGTTGAAAAAAAAAATTTAAATGTGTTCTTTTGAAAAATTAAAAAAAAATAATAAAGTTCCAACTGGGGCACCTGGGTGGCTCAGTAGGTTATGCATCTGACTCTTGATCTCAGTTCAGGTTTTGATCTCAGGGTTGTGAGTTCAGACCCCACCCTGGGCTCCCTGCTGGGCGTGGAGCCTACTTAAAAAATAAAAACAAACAAACAAAAAATAAAGCACCGACTGATGTAATAAACACCTGTTTTCATCCTGTTGACATTTTGCCCTGTTTGCTTCATTTTTTTAGGTGAGATTAATAGTCCATCACTGATAAGGTTGAAGTCTCCCTTTTATTATCGATGCCATCAGGGCAGTAATTCCCATGCACACTGAAGTTTGAGAGTCACTGCTCTAGATGGATTGAAGGAGCAAAAGGAAAGGCTAAAAGCTGATGCCTGAGCATTCACACTATTCTGTCTAAAGAGAGCAATTGATTCCCAAGCAGTGAAGGAAGGATGGGTGAATTCAATGGTCGTAGGCTTCACATCTCTCTGTTTCTTTTTTTTTTTTTTAAATTTTTTTTTTTTCAACGTTTATTTATTTTTGGGACAGAGAGAGACAGAGCATGAACGGGGGAGGGGCAGAGAGAGAGGGAGACACAGAATCGGAAACAGGCTCCAGGCTCTGAGCCATCAGCCCAGAGCCCGACGCGGGGCTCGAACTCACGGACCGCGAGATCGTGACCTGGCTGAAGTCGGACGCTTAACCGACTGCGCCACCCAGGCGCCCCAACATCTCTCTGTTTCAATACCAGCCTTCGGCAACCTTCTATCATATATGTTGCTTTATTTCTTTGGGGAGAATTTTCTCAAAAAAAAAAAAATTTTTTTTTTTTAAATGTAAGCTCTACACCCAATGTGGGGCTTGAACTCACGACCCTGAGATCAAGAGTTGCATGCTCTTCCAACTGACCCAGACACCCCTGGGGAGAATGCATAGATGTTGTGGAGTTATACCTTACTGGGTTCTCAACTCAGTACTTGGTTAAGGGCTTCTCTGATGTGACTGTAGTGGAGTTATGTGGCTGAAAAAGTCACGATCAAACCCAAGAGGGAAATGTTGGACTAAACCAAATGCAATGGATTTTTTATTGTAGGACTTCTCAGAGACCTTAATATGCTGACTATTTGTACGTATCTCCAAGAAGGGAATAGAATATGCATTATTTCCCCGATTTATTTTGGCTATAGAGCTCTTGTGTTTGTACATGATGCTTGTCTTCTATAGAACCTACGAGAAGAAGTACGGTCCTAGTCGAAACTCTCTCCCTCACCCTCCACCTTTGTTTTTTTTTTGTTTTTTTTCCCAGATGGACAAAATGAAGTCCAGAGTTAAGACCGACCTGGTATCACTCTGAAAAAGCAGGTCAGAGTTGATTCTGGAACACAAGAGTCCTGACTCCTAGCGGAGGATTTGGTCACTTGGTTCTAGAGGAGCCGAAAGAGTCCATTTAGTTTCCATTCACAGCCTGAGAAGCAGTTAGTGGGGTGGTGGGTCTCTGTGCCAGGAAAGTGGGTAATGAAGTTAAGAAATATTTTCATGAAGAAACGTTTTCAGTTTTGTTAGGGAGGCATTGTAAATCTGTGATCTATGAATATTATGTCACTGCAAGTAGAATTTGGGACATATTTGTGCTTTCCGGGAAGAAGAACATGGGTCTCTATGTTGGATTCTCAAAAGGGTCTATAGTTCCTTAAAAGATTAATGACCTCAGTTCAAGTCCAACTCTGAATGCTCTCCTTCACCAATAGTCTCCACACAGGAGCACCTGCTGCTTTCCCTGAAGGTGCTGGATAAATGAGATCATGCTACATTTTCTTTTCCTAATCACTCTGGGTCTGTCGTCAGCAGGGATGGACTAAAACAATCCTCCTCCCCACCCTCACCCTCACCCCTGCCAGCCTCCCCCACAGCACATGCCTCATTCTGTTCTCCTTCAGAAATATCCACAGCTTCATAAAATGTTCCAAGGTATTATATAGGATTGTTCTATAATTTCATTGAGGCCTCTCCCTCCAGCCGGATAGAAAATGACATTTGGTCTCATAATCTCATGTCTTATAAGTCCCGTGGTGGAGGGAGAACTCTAGGCCAGACCTGGATGTTGATACTTTGTTTTTCCTGCTGACAGTAATGGACGGCTCCCAATCTGGCCCCAACTGATTGGGGAGTTAGAACTAGCCTCTCTTTCTCTCTTGGATTTTACGTGAAGTGCGCACGCGCATGTGTTTGCGTGCATGTGTTTGTGTGTGCAACGGGGCACTGGACAAGTCGTGTCAGAGTAAACGAGACTATGAGTGGTTGGGCAGGAAGAGCCTTCGGTCCCCAAACCCCAGCTGCACTTTTGATGTTCTTGCCAGTGATACGTCACGCCTGTTGACGTGACCGGAAGGAAGAAAACAAAGTGGCATTTCTTAAAATGGTCTGTTAGGCACCAGGTGCTGTTCTAGGTACTGTCACACACACTTAATCCTCACGAAACCCCTGCACACCACACATTCAAGTTTGTTTAGTGAGGGGAAAGAAACTGAGGCTTGTAAAGGTTATGAAACTTGCCCAAGGCCCAGAGCTAGTAAGTGGCAGAGCTGGGCTCTGAATGCGTCAGCCCATCCCTTTGTTTTGTCCCACAGGTGTGACTAGCCAGTTCTGTGCCAGAGATACTGCTCTGTCATCCTCACTGTCTCGGCAAATTCTGCCTGCTCAGCTTAGGTGCTGTCTCCTGCAGGAGTCTCAATGCCTCCAGACTTCCATGATCTCTTCCTTTTCTGATCTCCTTGGCAAGACGGAATCACCAGGAACATTTAATTTAGCACTGGGTGCACCTTATTTTCTCAACTTGATCGGCAGCAAGTTGAGAGGATGAGTCTGACCTTATATTTCTCCTGCACCATCCCACCTACCCATGCAGTTAGTGCACCTACGAGCTACCCAATACCCAGAAGGAGGAGGAAGCAAAGCCAGAAAAAGTTAGAGTAGGAAGAGCTTTCCTCATTTTATAGTGTAGAGACTGAGACCCGGAGAGGGAAGGCATTTTTCTAAGATCACGTAGTGGTTCAGTAAAGGACCTATTGGCTTCTCTAGACCTCAGTGTTAACACGAGTTAGGATAGGGGAGCCTGGGTGGCTCAGTCAGTTAAGCGTCTGACTCTTGGTTTTGGCTCAGGTCACGATCTCATGGTTTCATGGGTTCAGGTCCCGCGTCGGGCTCTGCGCTGACAGTGCCTGCTTCACCTGCTTAGGATTCTCTCTGCCCCTCCCCCCACTTGCACTGTCAATGTCTCTCTAAAAAAAAAAAAGTTAGGATAGATGGTCTCTAAGAACCCTTCCAAATCGAACAGCTAATTGTTACTAGTTTTATTTTATTTTTATTTTTCCATTTAACTGAGCCTCTATTAAGGACCAGGCACAGTTCTAGGCACTGGAGAATCTACCAAGAACAAGAATGACAGACATATTCTTGCAGACCCAGAGCCTAAGTGTAATGTTTACACCACACGGAGATGAGGGCTGCGATGGGGATGAAATACAGGGTGCCACAGAGATGTAGAAGACAGGCCCTCCAGCCAGATTTAGGGCTGGTGGTCAGGGAAGGCTCCAGAAGAAGCGATATTTAAGGTGAGGCCAAATAAAATTGAGCCAGAAAGGAAAAGGAGCCAAAGGCTCCTTTGGGCAGTAGGAGCCGCATACTGGGAGGTCTTGAGGCAAAGGAAGGATGTGGTACTTTAGGGGCGCCTGGGTGGCTCCCTTGGTTAAGCGTCCAACTTTGTCTCAGGTCATGATCTCGCGGTTTGTGAGTTTGAGCCCCGCATCAGGCTCTGTGCTAACAAATCAGAGCCTGGATGGAGCCTGCTTTGGATTCTGTGTCTCCCTCTCTCTCTGCCCTTCCCTCACTCATGGTCTGTCTCTGTCTCAAAAATAAGTAAACATTAAAAAAAAAAAAAAAAAGGAAGGGCATGGTCCTTTGGAAAAAACAGCAAGTAGATGTTTTAAGGGAAAGGTGCTTGCAGGGCCTTGCAAACTCTCCTGAGGGATTTGGACTTCATCCCGAGAGTCATGCGGAGCCTTTGAAAAATTTTAAGTAGGGGAGGGCATTATGACATTTGCATGTTATTACTGATATTTAAAAAGATATGTTAGTTTTTCTTATAAGAAAAGTAAATGCATGTTGATCGTAAAAAAGATAAAGGTACATCACTTAAAAGTAGGAAAAGAAAACAAGAGCGGTGGGGCCTCATTAGGAAATGACCAGTGCAAAGGGAAAGCGGGAGACCTGGAGAATGTATCTGGTGTCCACAAGCAGCATGACTCCTCCCAGCAGCCCCCTGCTCCTCCCTTCAGAGGCTGCTACCCAAACAAGCTGTTGCCATCGATTTTCTCCTCCTTAGTTGGTAAACAGCAGTGGGAAATGCAGTTCAGAAGAGATCAATGTAATTGGTGTAATAGGCTGAAAGCTAGATGCTGTTTTGCTTACTTAGCCCTGCAATCACACTGGTCAGCATTCGACATGCTCGGGGTCTCCGTTCAGGGTCAGGGGCCAGAGGAGCAACACTTGAATTCTCCACCCTAGAGCCTCAGGTTCCACCTCCGGTAGTTGGCTTCTAGGTCTCGAGCTCTCAAGGCTAGCCCATCTAAGTCTGGGGTGGGAGGGATTTCCTGAGCTCTCGCTCCGTAGTATCTAGGATCAATTCACCCATCCTGCCTCCGAGAGTCGCTGATGGTCTGTTTTCTGGTAATGGGGCAACTACCTTGCTTATAAGACCAAGGTAGAGCATTCATTCCTTCATTCACTCATTCTACCACTCAACAAACATCTATTGAGGACTTCCTGTGTGACACTGCAGTGGGATCTGCCCCCCATTGCCATCCCCGCTGTGTCTAACTTCACGCTCCAATTTTTCCCACTAAACTCTCCTAAACTCAGCACTGTGGTCAATTAGGAAGCATGAAGTGTCTTAATAGGAAGGGGCCTGGATGAATGTGGTGGTGAGAAGGGAATGTGGTAGACAGGATGTGCTCCCGTTGCAATCAGAGCCAAGAGATAGTGTCCAAGGCATGGACAAAGGCCAGATTCTCATACCTTCCCAGGTCTCCGTATCCAGCTCTCAAAGGGGTGTCTTCTGTCTAAACTCAATTCTACTCTATAAATATTTGTTAGGCTTAGAGGAAGAACAGTGAGGGTGGAGGCATAAGGTCTTGGTTTCTACCCTCAGAGAGTTCAAATTATCTGGCGGGTGATGCAAGATATAGACACAAAAACTACCACACAACACTGGCAGTGACAAAGGTCAAAGAGGTTCTAAAAAATTGCTATTAGATATTGCTCTCGAGTCTTTGAGATGACTTCCAGCCAGCTTGGGTGAATCAGGAAAAGCTTTCAGAGGGAAGGTGACTTTGGAAATAGCCCCTTTCAGTCTGTTCCAGCCCCCCAATGTTAGCACCTCCAGGTCTGGTGTTGTTCTGAGATGGGAACAATATCTAGTTTCAGCTGGAAAGGAGGCCACTGATGTGTGAGGAGGAAGTCCAGGGGTGGGGAGTCAGGCTTAGAGCAGGACAGGGCTTGAGGACTAGGGTGTGGCCTCAGTGAATTTAGATTAGGATATATATATATATATATATATAGTTGCAGGTCAAAGGAATCTTGTGTAGAAGGAATAGCAGAGGTGTGTAGGTAGGGGCATTCAAACCATTCAGCTTAGCTTAACCGCTAGCCATATAAGTAATAAAAGGTCCCCCTTACTGAGGACCTACTATGTTCCAGGTGTTGTGCTAAGCATGCCATGCATTTCGGCTCTTTTTATCTTTTTTTTTTTTTTTTTTAAATGTTTATTTAGGGTCACCTGGGAGGCTCAGTCGGTTAAGCATCCAACTTTGGCTCAGGTCATGATCTCATGGTTCATGAGTTTGAACCCTGCGTCGGACTCTGTGGTGACAGCTCGGAGCCTGGGGCCTGCCTCAGATTCTGTGTCTTCCTCTCTCTCCGCCCCTCCCCTGCTCACACTCTTTCTCTCTTAAAAATAAACATGAAAAAATTTTTAAAAAATATTTATGTATTTTTTGAGAGAGAGAGAGAACGTGTGATCAGGAGAGGGGCGGAGAGAGAATCTCAAACAGGATCTGTGCTGCTAGTGTAGAGCCCAATATGGGGCCCCATCCCATGAACTGTGAGATCATGACCTGAGGCAAAATCAAGAGTTGGATGCTTAGCCATCTAAGCCACCCAGATACCCCTCAGCTCGTTTTATCTTTAAAACAACCCTATAGCATAGATATAACCAACCTAAGTTAGAGGTGAAGGAGAGGCAGAGAGGTTAAGTAATTTGTTCAAACTTACACAGTAATCAGGAGGGTTGGAATCTGAGTAGAGGGTGCTTAGCCTTGCTATATGAGCTGCCTCTTCCTCTCCCACCCCAGGAGGGAACTGCCCTCCCCAGCCCTCTGAAAAGCACCGTGGAACCAGAGTCATAGACGAGGTCTCCAAATGTGAGATGAGTCAGCCCCAGCTCTTCACAGTAAGGACCTGGCTCATTGGCACATGTAGAGTTTACTAAATCCCCACTGAGTGCCAGGAACTGTGCTAAGAGCTTTAGTGAGCCCTCTCACCAAATTCTCACAGTGACACCATTTTATAGATAAACTGAGGCCGGGGGCTATCTCGTGCTTCATCTAAAGTTAGTGACAGGGCTGAAGCTTGAATCCATGACTGGCTGACTCCAAAGTCTGCTTTTAAGTAGTATGCTGCACTGGCTTCTTTTATTGATGATGCGTGATTTGGGGTTGCTGCTTTTTAGTTTTCAGGGCACCCTTATGTTAATTTTGTTCTGTGAAGTTTGGCATGAAGAGAAGATTCTTCTCCACCTTGGACAGATGTGGTATCTAAAGCCCTAAAATCTTGAGTTCTCACCACTAGTTACTGGTAGATCCAGGATTGATAATACTGATATGTAGGCTTGAGACCTGACCACGTGTAAGGAATGATGCCAAGAGCATGATGTGTGTTATTTTATCTTCATGGTAATCTTGCGATGTAGGTTCTATTATCATTCCCATGTTATGGTTAGTTACATCAAGGCACACTGAGGTTAAAGTACTGTTCCTACATCACACAGCTAGCAAGTGCTAAAGTTGACATTTGGACCTAAGATGTTCATGCCAAGCAATTAACTCCTAGACTACACTGCCCAGGATCTCCTAGAATTGCCCCAAGTGACAGTTTCATGACACTTTAATGCCACCTGATACTATCTCTGGCTGTGGTTATGCAGCTGTGGGTTTGTAGATACCCATAATTATCAGGACGTATTAAAAGGGGCAAGAAACAAAAAGCTTCTGCCCCAGGTCCCGCAGTCCACCAGTGCTCCTACTTCATTGCTGATCTGACCCTTGAATTTGACCCACTGTCTGTGCCACACTCAAGTCCAGGGCTGGCAGAATCCCCAGATCCTGTCCCATTGTCTTCTTGGTTCCAGATGCCTGCTCTGTGCCTCGAACCTCTCCCAAGTCACCACCCTGCTTGGTGCATTCTGATTTGGATCTCACACAATCAGAGATACATTTGTTGTAAAGAACTGTAGGTGGGTTGGACCAGTGGAACTGAGCATCTTTGTTTATCTTTAGGGGATCACTAAAACACAGCATGAGTTTAATAATTACATAAAAATGCTAATAGCAGCTGCTTTTATTGGGATTCTGGCATTTGCTAGAACATTATATGCATTGTATCTCTAAGCCTTTCATCAACCTAGCACACTGGGTATTATACTCATTTTACAGGGAAGGAGACTGAAATTCAGAAATTATTTGATAATAATTCTATTATTCAGTAGAGGTCAAGTGTCTTGCCCAAACTCCCATAGCTAGTAGGTGCTAGAGCATGGACACGAACCCAGGACTATCTGGCTCTCAATTTCACATTACTTTGACAATTACATGTGGCCTCTTTATTTCCTTTTTTTTTTAAACCAAGTTCCTACGTGGGTAGGTGAAAGAAATATGGTAGATATAGTATACTGGGACCCCACTAAGCCCATGTGACTGGTTGGCTCATACATGCCTTTATAGTCAATTATCAGGTGGAGAACTTTGGTTTGGGATATTAAACATTGAGGTGGATTCATAACTGGTTGTCAAGGAGTGCAAATTGAAGGGCGGACGTTACCCTGGAAAAAGGCAAGAGGACAGTGTTGTCAGTACAGGGCACAGTAGTGAGACATGCCATTAGCCCATTTGGAAAAATGGAAAACCGGTTGCTCTGTGTAGGTTAAACTACAGCAGAGAAGAATATGCAGTAGAAGAGCTTGGCAAGGCCCAGAATCAATCACAAAGTCCCACATGTAATCCCAATGATTTAGAACAGGCCTGTGCTTGTAATTTAATAACTGGAACCCTAATTTACTGTATTGTGTCTCATTTGGAGAACTATTTGATAAACATATGGGAGACATTCACTCAGTAGTATGAGAAAAGAGTATTTGAGGAACAAGAATTTGGCAATTGGTAATCTAGCATCATCGGGATGGGGGAACATCAACATTTTCATTCCTGGAAAGAGGGTTTCTGAATGGTAAGGCAGGGATGGTTTCTTAGACCTCTCTCTGGCATGGACAAAATTTCCCTCAGGACTGTCGGTCTTCTTCCTTCTTTTTTGTCCAGTTCCATGTATGTCGAATGCAACTTTTGATTGGCTTCCCTGGTATTCAGAGAATAGCAAGGGAGTGCTTTCACGGAGGACAAGAGCATTCCTATTATTCAAATGGAGAGCCCCACTGTAAATTAAATAACTTGGCAGTCTTATTTACCCACTTTAGTCTTTTCTGGGTTTGACTGTCATGAGTCAGCCTTCCTGAATCTGATCTGATGGAGAGCCAACTCTGAGCTGTCATAAATTCACGATTGCGATGCCTCCCTCAGTGGGGTGCTGGGAGAGAAGCATTCAGCAGAGGATTCCAAAGCTGCCCGAAGCCCCATTTCCTGCCTGTAACAGACTCTAATGGCATTTCTGAGTGTTCTATCCTTGGCCTTCTTTAAGTATTCAGTTTACCAAGGCTTTGTGGAGTGTTGAGCTGTATCTAATTGGATGACATTTAATAGACTTTCTCTTGGATCCCCCAAACCCAAGAGTATAAAAAACGACCAAGCATTAGCTGTGTAGAAAGACTGAAAGTGTAATGGAAAAAAGCAACAACAGAAAAGATTTCATCCCAAATAGCAGCAAACCACACAAAATATCTAGGAATAAACCTAACAAGAAATGTGTGACTTGTAGACAATAAAAAAAAAAAAAAAAAAAAAAGCAAAAAACCACCACCACCACCACCACCACCACCACCAACAATTCTAAAACTTTACTGAAAAGACACAAAGGAATACCTAGATAAACAGAGGGATGTACCGTGTTTACATAATATTGTAAAGATGTCAATTCTTACCAAATTAATCTATAAACTCAATGCAATCTCAATAAAAACTTGAGGCCATTTTTATCAGCCTCAACAAGTGGATTCTAAAGTTTATATGGAAGAGAAAATGGACTGGAAACATTAGGAAAACCTATAGAAGAAGAACAACAGAGAACTTTTCTAGCAGAGGTAGAAATAAAATGTTAAGCCTTAGTAATTAAAATAGTGTGGTATTGGTGCAGAAACAGACAAAAGGAGCAATGGAATAAACTGAGACTAGAAACAGACCTAGGCATAATGATAGAAAAATTACTATCTAATCAGAGAAATATAGAGTTAAACCACCATCAAATACTATGCAGAAAACTAAACCCTAACTGTATTAAGGAGGTATACGTAAAAAAAGAAATCTAGACTATTATTGAAAATGCCCAGCATGCAAAAAAAAAAAAAAATATGCAAAGATACCCAAATTCACTAGGAATCTGGAATGAAAATTAAAACTGACAATGAGGTACCATTTTAAAAATCCCGTTTGGTAAAATGAAAAGGCTTGATAATATTGTGGGTTGGCAAGGATAAAGGGAAATGAACACTGTTATGGGGACAGTAAATTGGAAGCTGTTTTGTAAGTGAGCTGGACAATAATGTCTGTTGAAATAACAAGAAAGGTGCATGTCCTTTGATAAAGGCATTCCACTTCTGGAATATATCCTGAGGAAACACACAGAGTTGTAGACACGACTATCCTTTGGGGTGTTGTTTGTATTAGTGAAAGGCTACATAAACGCAAAGGATCCATCAGGAAAAGAGTGGATCGATACCATGAAATGATGGCATGGGATTGTTTAGGCAGGCCATAAAGCTTGGACACAGATTAAAATTATTTGTCATATCTTTTTTAAAATATTTATTTTTGAGAAAGAGAGCGCAAGCAGGGGAGGAGCAGAGCAGGGTGGAGGATGGACAGATGATCCCAAACAGGCTCCGTGCTCACAGCAGTGAGCCCAGTTTAGGGCTACAACTCACAAAGTGTGAGATCATGACCAGAGCCGAAACTGGTCGCTAAACTGACTGAGCCACACAGGTGCCCTATTTGTCGTATCTTGAATATAAGCCACTTATATTCCACGTTGGTGGTGTGCAGAGAGTTAAGAATGAGTTAGACCCATATGTAGTGATGGGAGAGATTCCAAGGGTTGGTGGAAATGGCAAGAGCACAGTCCTATTTATTTATTTATTTATTTATTTATTTATTTTTCAACGTTTATTTTATTTTTGGGACAGAGAGAGACAGAGCATGAACGGGGGAGGAGCAGAGAGAGAGGGAGACACAGAATCGGAAACAGGCTCCAGGCTCCGAGCCATCAGCCCAGAGCCCGACGCGGGGCTCGAACTCACGGACCGCGAGATCGTGACCTGCCTGAAGTCGGACGCTTAACCGACTGCGCCACCCAGGCGCCCCGAGCACAGTCCTATTTAAATGAAGGTCGCGTCGATGTGCATATATGTATGTGTGGTTAGGGAAGGTAGTAGGACGTACACTAACTTGCTCGTCTGTAGTGGCTAACACAGGCTAGGATAGTGGGACTCAGGGGCATTCCTGTTTTCTTCCTCTGTCTTTTCTTTTTTATTGGACTTACTACAAAACTTGTTTTCATCTGTTACTCATATACGTAAAAAGATGTTCCAGTGTTTTCTTGTCTGTAGCATAGTGTGAGTGAACACTGTGACATGATTACTTAAACTGAAATGTCTCTTTTTTTCAGAGAGAGAGAGAGGATGTGAGTGGGGGAGGGACAGAGGGAGAGAAAGAGAGAGCGAGAGAGAGAGAATCTTAAGCAGGTTCCATGCTCAGTGTGGAGTCCAATGCAGGGCTTGACCCCCCAACCTGAGATCATAACCTGAGCCGAAATCAAGAGTTGGACGCTCAGCTGACTGAGTCACCCAGCACCCCCAAACTGAAACGTCTTTGAAGTGGCATGCATAGAAGTGATTTTAGGTTTCTGAGGAGGTTGCCTGAGGCTGCCTTGGGAAGGCACGGATTGAGGGAAAAACCAAAGGAGTAAGATTCCTGGCCTCTGCTCCACTTCATCCAGAACAGGCCTTTTTGTAAAAAAAAAAAAATCAGTTTGTCAAAGTGCCACATAAGATTTAGCCTAAGATGAACTGTGGTGGTAGGGCTGCTATTAAAAACAATGCTTTGAAGCCTACTAACCCAGAACTGGGATAATGATGGCTCCACTTTGGTCTGCTCTGAGCAGTCCTGGGGGGCCGGGGTTCATTTCTTGACCTTTCATTTCAAGATGGAAGGCAATGGCACTGGATGTACTCTGAGAGAGCACCATGGATGGCAAAGGGACTGGGCACCATGGGGAACGGTTGAAGAAGCCAGGTGTGGGCAAGGGGCAAGAGGACTGACCTCAGTTATTTGAAGGGCTGTCAGGTGAATAGATTGATTCTCTGTGGCCCTAGAATCATAATGAAAGCCATGGGTAAATGGAGATTTCAGAGTTGTCCAAAGGTGGGATTGGCTATCTTGGGAGACAGGGAGCTCCCTGTCTCTAGAGGTATCCAAGCAGAAACTACTTGGCCACAGTGTTTGTGGCTGAGATTCTTACAACAGACGGCGGTTCAACCAGAGAACCTCCAAGGTTAATTCTTCCCACTAATATTGATTGGGCTCCTATGGTTCAGGCAGTGTGTTGGGCACTGGAAATATGGAGATGATTGAGAGAGATAAGCCCCCCAACACAAGAGCAAACAAGACAATAAACAAACAGTAAATTTTCACATCTGAGACATCGCTTCAAGGATACTGGAACCCAGTGATGTGATAGTGACTGGAGAGGGGAACGTTTTTAGATAGGGAGTCAGGGAAGGGCCCTCTGAAGAGCTATCTGAGCTGAGACCTGCAGGGTGAGACGGAGTCATTCACACAGAGATCTCTGGGGACAGAGGGAGCAGAACAGAGTAAGAGAAGCTGCTGTGGGGTTTGTAGCAGGAGGATGCTGTGATCTGATTTAGGGCTTAAAAAAATTCCTCTAGCCACTGTGGGAAGCAGTGTAGGAAGTGAGGAAGGGAGGCATGGGGGCCAGTTAGGAGGTAGTTTTAGCCAAGTAGGAAAGAGACGATGCCAAGTTTAACTGGAGTTGACAGCAGCAGAGTTGGAGAAAAGTATATGGATTTAGTTTTATCTTCTATGATTCAAAGCATGTACTTCATTCAATCAGTTGACCCCAGAAGTAGGTTGGCCTTGTGAAATACAGCTGCCCAAACAATGGAGTCACATTTAGGGTTGGGCTAAGGGGCATTTCATCTCCTTAAGTGGTAGCTGTTTTCGTGTGTCTTGAGGCCTCATTTGCAAATATCTGAAGGGATGGATGGCCAAGGTCTTGCTGTGATAAAAGTTCTGATAGAATCACACAAATCCTACTGATTAACCAGACCACAGTGCAGGAGACCCATGGCCCATCGTCTCCTTGGCTCCACCACCTTTCCTCCTGCCCAGTGCTGAGCAGGTGAACATGGCCAAGATCAGGGCTCCAGAAGTCAGGCAGCCCGGGGATAGTAACTAGCAAGGGTATTTATTGGTCGGAAAAGCTTGGGTGAATTAAGCCCCTCTGAGCTTTAGTTTCCTCATCTATAAAATGGGATGGTTGGATTACATGAACTAATCCCCATAAATTGCCAACCGCAGATGCCTGGTTTTCAGTAAAGCAGTCAATACGTGAGAGTCACTGCCACCTCACCTCTTCATTGGAAGAACTGTCTTCCTACTGTCTTTGTTCCACTTTGTCTTCTGCTTTCTTCATTCCCCTGATATCACATTCCCGAATTTCACACACCCTCCCCTTCCCCATCCACCATCGCCAAACCCATCGGACGCTGTTGTCTTTTCTTACTTGACTTGCCCCCTCTTTTAGCACTGCTGGATACATGAGTTTTTTTAACCTCTCCCCCCACCTCCCAACCTTTGGGTCATTCCATGACATCACTCTCTGCTGGAAGGTGTTAACAGAGAGAGTACCACGATCAGATTTCCTCTTTAGAAAAACTGCTCAGAATCACACAGCGGCATTTTCACAGCACCCCACACATAAGACGTGTGAGTAAGTGAGGGCTAATATTGCTATCGGTGGTCATTATTTGCTATGTCCCATAGCATCCTGTGCAAACCTCTGTGATCTCACTCATCACATTGTGTTGTTAACTTTGGTTTTGTTGTTCACTGTCTCCATAGAGAAAGCAGAGACCTATGGGGTCGGGGGGTGGGGATTATACTTTTCTTCAGGCAGGGCCACATGACTTCCTTTGGATAGTGAGATATGAGCGGAAGTGGTCTGTGTCACTTCTGGGAGGAAAGCATCGACTTGCTGGTGTTCAAGCCTTCGGTGCCTTTTTCCCTTGCGTGGCAAATGTGAAATCACACATTGATGTGGAAATGCAACGCTCGGCTACCACAGGGAGGGCAGTGGTCTTAGAGACCCCCCCACATCTGCTTTATACTGATTTATACTTAAGTATGCGCTCATATATTCACAAATATCCATAGCAGACTTTAGATGAGTGATAAATCAATCTTTGTTGTTTGAAGACATTGAGATTTGGGGGATTGTTTGTTGTTGCAGGAAAGCCTAGCCTAATATGAGTAAAACAGAACTCTATTCCTAGAGCTTAATGCTATATTCAGCATGTATAGGATGTGGTTAATAACGGAGGTGGAAAGAATAAATGAATAAAACAGGGAACAGAAGAAATAAACCTAAGAAGGTGTTTTCTTAGGCTTATGTATTGGAGTCCTTGGTTGATTGGTTCAATAGTTAACAATCCTTTAGGGGTGCCTGGGTGGCTCAGTCGGTTAGACGTCTGACTCTTGGTTTCAGCTCAGGTCATGATCGCACGGTTTGTGGGATCGAGCCCCGTGACTGGCTCTGCACTGACAGCTTTGAGCCTGCTTGGGATTCCCTCCCTTCCTCTTTCTCTGCCCTTCACCTGCTTTCTCTCTCTCTCTCTCTCAAAATAAATAAGTAAATTTAAAAAAATAGTTAATAATCCTTTGTATTTCTGTAGCATTCATAGAAGGCTTTCATACCTATTACTCATGTGCTCCTACACACCATTCTTAAAGCCGGATACCTAGAGGGGACTGAGTCTGAGTGGCATTAAATGGTGGCAGAGCTAGAACTCAACTCCTGGTCTCTTGATTTCTGGTTCAGGACTCTGTCCATTGCTCCTTAATATCTACAAAGGAGGCCAAACTTGTAGACTAGAGTTGGATAGACTTTCACCAGTCACTGGGGGTCATGGACACAGTGTGCCTGTCTCTATGCCAGGCCAGCCCAAGACTTGGCAAGAGAGCCTGGAGCACATGTCCTAATAATGGAAACACTGGGATTCGTGCCCAGACGGTGTCAATACACATACACACAGACACACATACTCATACACACACACACACACACACACACACACACGCATACACTCTTCTCTCTCTCACGTTTGTTTACATATATTCTACGTGAATTCCAGCTATCCATGTGTCCCCACATATACACACTCACACGTGTACCTGCGCATGTATGTGTGTGGACATACTCACATACCGATACACATTTAAATTTCTCTTTCACTTATTCACATGTAATTGTACATACACATATTCATGTGTACATACATACACCCATAAATGTGCTCACTCAGATGCTGATTTGTACTTAAATATGTGCTCATATATTCACAGATATCCATATATAATTGCATAACTGAAGATAATATACCTCATGTGCGTTCACTCTTAAGTATACTTTTACATATATGTGTGCACACAGATATGTGCACATCCACACTTATTTACATGTACATTTATCACCACAGAAACAGACTTATGTTCGTATCTGTGCTTGGTCGTACACATTTCTCTTTGATGTTCCCTGTTTCATTTTCTGTAAGCTAGCATACACATTTACACATGCCTCTTTGTACATCTGCACAAATGCACAATCCCACAATATACACATGTGTGTAAATACTACACGGACACATAGATGCTGCAGTATAGGGACTTACATGTGTCCAGACAAGCTGGATGGATCCCTCTGGGTTCTAGTTCCAGATCTTTCTCTCATGGCTTGTCAAAGGGGCTGTTTAGTTCAGGACCCCTCTCCCTCTTCTCTCTTTCCCATTCCTGTCCCGATCTCTACCTTCGTTTTCTGTGTAGACTCAATGAAACTGCCTGGAAAGGTCAGATGAAGGGCTGGCAGCTTCAGCCCTCCCCTCGTCGGGAATGGATAGAGACCCCTGTTGCTTTCCTGGCTGCCTCTCTCTGCTCTCAGGTCTGCTAGCTCCAGTGAATAAAGCCAGGCCCTGGGAGGCAGACAGTCGGGCCTGGGGACTCCAGCTGTTTATAGAGCTGCTATGCACTCCCGCTGCTCTTGGAGAACAAACACAGGCTGGAAAGTTTCTGGCATGGGGACTATGCTCATATTACCATGGTCCCAGGAAGCACAGTCAGCTCTGTGTGCTTTTGGTGAGGCAGAGTGCTGGGCTGGAAGTCTGGGGGCTTGGGCCTGTCTATTCAGTGAAGTTCCCTTTCATCTCTGATTTCCTTATGATGAAAGGAAACAAGCAAGGGCTGGGTAATTCCAAACATCCAGGGATTAATTATTTATATTTGGCTCAGGAGAAGACAGCCTTTGGGGTGAGACAGATCTCAGTTCAAATTCCACCTCTGCCACTGATCTGCTGTGTGACTTTATGCAAGTGACTTAATGTTTCTGAGCCTTGGCTTACTTATCTGTAAACTGGGGATTATGTTTCCTGCCTCACAGAGGCTTTTGTGAGGTCTGAATGAGATGATATTGGCAAAAGTGCTCTGCACACTGCCTGGCACATAGTAGCATTTAGACATGGTTGTTGCTCTTGTTATTGTGTTAATATGGGTCCAGTCTTGCTCTGCAAACACATTTTGAGTGACAAGGAGAGAGGCTTGAATGGGAAAGTGGTCCAAAGGGTTTGGTTGGTGGGATCTACATTAGAAAGAAACTGCGAGGGAGGGGAGGCCTTGGCTACTGCAAACAGCATTAGACCTGGGTTTCTGTCCCACCTGCTCCATGCTGTGTGACCTTGCTCAAGTGATGTCCTCACTCTAGCCATCAGATCCCCTCTCTGTAAAATGAAGGCCTGCCTTAGACAACTTCTTAAGGTTTTTTTCTAGTTCTGAGGTATTATGTTTTGTTTTTCCTAATTCATCTGCAAAGTAAATTAAACACATACAGATAATTAAGGACCCAGTGGGGGGAAAAATCACAGTATTGTGGAATGTACAAGCTGAAAATGGTAACTCCTCTTTTGGATTAACTTTAATTACTAAGGAGTAAACTCTGTCCCTTGTGGAACACTCCCAAGGAGGCACATCCTTGCCAGTTTCTCATTCTTTGTCTAGAGATTATGTATCTCCACCTCAGGGGACCATGGCCCCCTGGGCCTCCCTTGTTGGTTATCTCGATTTTCATTATTGACTGTTTCCTCCTGAGGCATACTGAGCCTGGCACCATAAGAGGTTGGATTTCTTTTTTATTTTATTTTATTTTATTTTATTTTATTTTATTTTATTTTACTATTTTTTTAAAATATGAAATTTCTTGTCAAATTCGTTTCCATGCAACCACCTAAGTGTTGTCAAACATAGAAATCCCACCTCTTTTAATTTGGCACTTTCAACAATAGCCGACTTAAAAGAGGTTGGATTTCGACATTTGACGACACTTAGGTGGTTGCATAAGCGTGCTGTGTGGGTCTGTGGTCCCTCCATTTCCTATGTCTTGGCCCTTTGGTGTTGTGGTGGTTTGATGCACAACAGATACCTTCTCTGGCTTTCGAGAACTGATCTTAATCCCTGCCTAGGAGCTCACTGGTTCTGTGATGTGATGCCTCCAAATCTGTTTCCTCAGCTGCAAATTGGGGGATATAGTGTCCACCATGTCTACTGTATAGAGAGTCGTTGCAGGACCAAGGTTTTAGTGAAGGAATCTGACAAGAGAGAGTGAGTGTGAAATGTGTTGAAAATTAGGAGGAGTGTTTAAGAGTAATGGCAGACATTCATTGTGTGTACTTTGTGTCAAGCACTGCGCTTAGCATTTTCTATGCTTTGTCTCTTAGTCCTCATAACACGTCACAAGGCGGATGGTACCCCACTCTACAGATGGGAAGGCTGACTCAGGCTACTCTGCCCGAGGTCACAGAGCTGAACCTCAGGTTTGGTCTGGCCATGGAGGGCTGTGTCCTAATTGTTACACTGTCTCTGTAGAGAGCAAATTGCAGCAGGAGTGAAGTCTGGAAAGGTGGACAGGAGACATGGGGGAGGGGTAACGGAGGCTCAAGATCGTATAGCTAATCAGTGATAGCTTTGGGGTCTCCATTATCATCACCATCACCATCAGCATTATCATGGGAAACATGAAAACCACTTACAAAAACTCTTTACTGTGCTAAACACTCTTGCACATAATTTCCACCCATGATGTCTCAAGGAAGTCAGTATGTTAGTCACCACTGGGATTTTACAGACGGGGAAACTGAAGCTTAAAGACATGAAACAAATCAGCTCCTCACATATAGTGAATGAGCCTGGGTCTATGTGGCACCAGAGTCTGGCTTTTAACCACCACACAAAATAAAGGCAGACTGCTCTTCCATTAGGAATCTGTGTCAAGATCTGTGGCCATCACATAGAAACAAGTTGGGGTGGGGGTAGAGAGCGGATATGTATACCTGTCCTCAAATAACCAAGTTCTTTACATAGCTAGGTGGTCCCTGACTTGATCTGATAACTATTTACTATTCCAGAAGAAGAGCAGAAGTGTCAATACTCACGACACAAAGACTGAATAATGCAAGTGTCAATGAGCTTCTGATTTGGGAGGGACAAAAAGAAAAGCAGGGGGGCTCCTTAGGCGCTCTTAAGACATCCATTCAAAGTATGGGAAAACCTGGCTTTTTGACCTGGATACCCAGTGAAAAGCAGCTGGATTTGTTCCTAGTCAACAGGTGGGATCATCTCCATTTGGAGGTAAGACGCCTATTAATTTTAAGGAGTTTGATCATTCGTCCTTTGGAGGTGGGCAGGGTCTCTGTGATCCTATGAAGACAGGCCTCTTTACAAAAGGACAGATTTTGGACTATTTGCCCCATGATCTATAGAGCTCAGTGATTTTTGCCAGTCTGGGACTGAAAGATTAGATCTAATCTCTCTAAATGTTTAGGACTGAATCACCGTGTCAATCAACCGACAATATATTTGAGTTGGTTTATTTATTTTGAAAAGTTATTGAGTACCTGTTATTAAATCACTGTGCCAGCTGCTGAGGTTACCACAGGAAACGAGACAAGCTTCCAGCCCAGAATAACTTGCGTTATAGGGAGAACAGGGACGAATAACCAGACTCTTAATGGTGGTACGCATGAGTGGTAAGGGCTAGTATGGGGACTGTCAAACGTGTCACGAGAATGGGTGGGAAGAACTCACTGTAGCCTTGGGTCAAGCACACATGTGAACTTGCACATGTACACCCGTGTTAAGAATGTGAAGTCTGCCTCTGCAGGTAATTCAAGTATAGACTTAAAGGAGAATAGCAGTCAGCAAGGGAAGGGGGCTTAATGCTGAAGCCGGGGGGAGCCACAGGGGAGGTGTGGAAGCAGGGCAGTGGTGTGGTCAAATCTGTGGTCTTAGAAGGACCAGTGTGTGAGAAAGAAGGATGGGCGTGGGGCAGGATGAGAGTTAAAACTCTTTTGCAGTAATGTGAGCAAGCCCCATGGAAGCCTGAATGAGACTAGGGGGACGGGGATGTCCAGAAATGGGTGGCTGAGAGGATTTCCTGGCAGTAACATCTGTCTATAGGACTTGGTGATTGGCTGGCTGCTCTTAGTCTGCTCCTAAAGAGAGGACTCTTCAGGTTGCTTTAATTCTTTTCTCATGAGTTAGATCACTCCTTTCAAAACAAGTACAATTGATTTTTTCCCCCAAGGATTGAGAAAAAATTTTTTAAAGCATCACTGCATTTATTTATAATCACAAATGTAATGTTTGCTCCTTGCAGAAATTCAGAAAGTAGGGAAATACTGAAAGAAGAAAATTGAAAATTATCCATAAATCTGCAATCCAGGGATAATTGCTCTTAACATTTTTGTATTTTCCCCTCTAGTCTTTTTTTCCAGTATAGCTGGTTTATTTCATTTTGTTTTATTTTATTTTTGTTTATTTATTTAGTTTTAGAGAGAGATAGAGAGAGAGCGTGCGCACATGTGCTAGAGTGTGCACAAGGAGGGGCAGAGAGAGAGGGGGAGAGAGAGAATCCCAAGCCGGGATTCCCTCCGCAGCTGTCAATGTGGAGCCCGATGTGGGGCTCGAACCTATGAATAGTGAGATTATGAACTGAGCAGAAATCAAGAGCTGGACACTTAACAACACTGAACCACCCAGGCACCCCCATTATAGTTGACTTATTCTAAACTTGTTACCATGTGAATTTTGAAAGACACACAAAAACAGAGAGAGGAGTAGAATCAACCCAGTATACCCACTGCAGCTTCTATAAGCTGTCTTCTGCTATTGCACAGTTGAGCTGTAAACTTATAAGCAGCTCTTTGTATTTTCTTTTCATCTAAAACTTCAGCCTGTTGCTATAATGTTGTTCCTGTGATCCTGGGTGTTTGGCATGTTCTAGCCTTGCCGGTTCTTTGACCATTTTCAGATGCATGTCTTCACCCAAAACATTGAATAGGACAGTAAAAATGTCCAAGTCTGATATACACTAGAGATCTGAATAAAAACAAAAAAAACAAAGAAACCCCAAACCCCACCAGATTCCCTGCCTCCTCGGGGAAGCGCAATGCAGAGGGTGCCATATTTCTGGAAGAGATACACCCCCCAGCGGGAAATAGCAGCCTGTATTCTGACTCACTCACCATGGTTGTCTCAGCAATGGAGCCGAAGCTGTTGATGAAAATGTTGCAGCTCACATTCACCGGGGGACCTGCCAATCAAGAGAGATTGCTGCTTAGCTCCATGGTCAGGAAGAAACCCACAGGATAGGACCCATTGTTGGGACACTGACTCCAGGGATGGATCCCTCTTGGTGGTGGAGACCCTTGCTTGCCCTCCACCCCACCCCTGAGCAGCTGGGACTCCCAGCTACATTGCTATGCCAGATTCCCTGGTCCCCAAGTGAGCACCAGGTACAGAACACCAGAGGCTGAGCTGAGATGTACTTTCATTAACACAGGATGATTCATCATCCTGCCATATGGTTGAAATCCCTTCCCCAAACCCCATCGGCTGTCTTCTAATTTGTGGCTGAAATGCATTTACGGCTACAACATTTGGAGGCCATCTTGGGAATCGCCAGGAACAGCAAGTTCCTCGCCTTGAACTTATGAACCAAGAATGATTGCCTGAAAGGGCGTTGATGGGAATTACCAGCTGAGGAATCCGGAGGGAACCTCCAGGGAATTCCATAAGTCTTTGTTAAATACTTGCTAGGCAAGCTTTTGAATTCTACTGAAAAGGATAGGACACAAATGGCGAGATATTTGCTCTTTGGGATCTCATTGTTAGGGGACCTGTGTCCAGTTGAAGCCCAATCTCTTCATTTTATAGTATTAGTTGTAGCAGTTACCATTTACTGAGCATTACAGGGTTCGCTGCTGTGTTAAGAGTGTTACTGATATTGTCTCATTACATCCTCTCGACAACTCCATAAGAAGACATGGTTATTACCTCCATTTTGCAGATGAGGAAACAGAGGCTTAGAGAGGTTATTTGTTCATGACCACACAGCTAGTAAATGGTGGAGCCAGGGTTTGAGTTCAGATTTATCTAATTCCAAAGCTGGTGGCTCGCTATACTTGGAGGAAAGAGGTTCAAGGAAAGGAAGGGGCATGCTTAAGGTTACAGAGTGGCAGAATCCAGGATTTTAAGCGCTGGGCTTCCACATGAGCTGACAAGGGGACCAGTATAAAATAACCAGAGAGGAATGTGAGACTACGGGTTAAGATTGCCATAAGTAATAGGGGTCTAGGTATGAGAGAGGTGCTGGGGAGCAAGTCATTAGGAAAGACTTCAGGAAGGTGATAAACCTTGAGCTGACCTTGAAAATGGTAATACTTGGATGAGAACTCATAATCCTTCACGTGAAGATTGCAATGTGCAATCTGTGAATTTTTTTCAGGTCTGCTTTCTTTTTGATCCCCATGAGGTCCTGTGGGAGCCGGAAAAAATTTATCGTCCCTGCTGTGGAGCAGAGAGTTTTAATAAACTTCCTTGGGTTTATTTAGCCAGCAAGTGGTGGAGCCAGGGGTCAAATCCAAGTTTTCTGATTGTGGAAAGAAGGAAGCAGACAATCCTTGGGTCCTCTGTTACCCCCTCCCCTCTGTCCCTCTTTAAAAAGTAGCCCAAACATTTTGCCCAAACTCAGCCAAAGTTTCCTTCTTTTCAGAAATCTCGGTGTGTAGGAAGGGACTCAGTCTTGTGGTGGGAATCCAGGTTTTCCCTCCAAGGGAGTGCCAGTCTCCCTGGGTTTTCAATAAAGCTCCAATACGCACTGGCTACTTTATTTAGGCATGCCTTTTCCTGTTTCTGGGTAACAACTTCCCCATCAGTCTGGGACAGTAGCTCTTGACCTGGGTAGACACTCTGAGCTCCTTTGGTTTGGAATTCCTTTAAGGAAGCTCTCCATTTGAATTACAAGGTTACAGGATTTCAGGCCTGGAAGGTTTCTTAAAGGTCACCTAATCAATTCCTTCCCAGCCTGCTGTCTGCAGTAGAATCACCTGGGGAACTGGTTAAACTGCAGATTCCTCAGCCCGACCCCAGACCCAGTGAACCCAAATCCCTGGAGATTAGCCCAGACACTCTTGTTTAACAAGCTAACTTGGGTGATTCCCACGTACAGCCAAGGTTAGGAACCATTGCTATGGTGGCACCAGCTACCCATTCAAGGCTGAGCACTTGAACACTTCCAGTACTGGGGAACTCATTTTGTCTTGAGCAGCCCTTTCCATAGTTGGATACTTCTGTCTGCTAAAAAATTTCCCTTATGCTGAGAGGAAGCCTGCCTCCTTGTCACTACCACTTCAACGAAGACCCATTAATTTTTTTTTTTTTTTTTTTTTTTTTTGGTCCTCATTTAGACTCAGACCGGGCTTTTCTTTTCATTCAGTCTCATACCATTAAGATGCCCCCAAAAGTTACTGCCCATGCCTTGAAATGACACACCCAGAGCCCCCACCCAGGCCCTGCAAGTGTGTGGTGCTGTGACTCCCATACAAATTAGATCCTGATTTATGTGTGTGAGAGGGTACCAGCCAAAGGGACCCCATGGGGGAGGTGCGGTTCATTGATATAAATCTGAAATTAAATTATCCTTGAGAAAATTACAATCTGGCTGCCTTTGGCAGCAGGATAATGTATATATTTCATTAAATATTAAAGTTTAATTTTGCTTTTGTGTATGTGTTTGTATTAGGCTGTGCCCCTGATCCTGGGAGCCATTATCCTACACAGAGTCTTAGAGAAGATACAGAACATCAGAGCTGGAAGGGCCTAGGTCTTACTGGATCATTTTACAGATGCAGAAACAGAGGCCCAGACATGTCAAGTGATTTTCTCTGGGTCACGCTATCGGTCGGTAGTGGGAGGACTGGACTCCGATATTAGTGCTCTGTACTTCCATATAACGCTTTGCATTGCCACGGTGTTCTGCAGACTCAGCCTGCTGTTCCCAGCCACCCCTGCCTTCAGGAGATTCAGGAGCAGGCAAAATTTCTGGTGCTCGAAGGAAACTGCTGAGTGATTAATCACTCTGTGCAGTTTTCAAACAATGCAGGCCTCTTCCTCTTGTGTTAGGGTCACAGGGGCCTTATCTACATGGCCTTTTCAGGAGCTCTGCGGTTTGTATGGGGCTGTGGGGAATCTTCTTTGTGCCTGAGTGGGAGTGTGAAGGGACCATGGGGCTCGGGGGCAGGGGACACTTCATGCCAATGTTTCAGCTCTCACCACAAGGGAGAGCAGAGAAACCTTGCCTCCTAGTTCTTGGGAAGGGGAGGTGGGGAGAGGGGTGTTCTCTCTCTTCCCCCAACTTGGAGGAGACTGAAGGGGGGAGAGACACTGCAGGTTTGGAAAAAGTCTAAGACATTTTCTAGTCCTGTAGATTTGGGGCCCAGATATTCAAAGTAAGGTTCTCAGACTGGGGAGGAGAAGGGCCCTGCTTGATTCAATAATTTTTTTTTAATATAATCTATTGTCAAATTGGTTTCCATACAACACCCAGTGCTCATCCCAACAGGTGCCCTCCTCAATGCCCATCACCCACTTTCCCCTCCCCCCCCCATCACCCCTCAGTTTGTTCTCAGCTGATTCAATAGTTTTATAGTCTGGGTGAAATTTTACTCCTTAAAAATGTCCGTTGATAGGGGCGCCTGGGTGGCTCAGTCGGTTAAGTGGCCGACTTCGGCTCAGGTCATGATCTCGTGGCCCGTGAGTTCGAGCCTGGCGTCGGGCTCTGTGCTGACAGCTCAGAGCCTGGAGCCTGTTTCAGGTTCTGTGTCTCCTCTCTCTGACCCTCCCCCGTTCATGCTCTGTCTCTCTCTGTCTCAAAAACAAATAAACGTTAAAAAAAATAAAAAAAAATGTCCATTGATAGGCAAATAAGTAAATAAATGAGTGAATACACAAATAAATTGCTAGCATTAGACAAAGAATTGAGTAAACGTAGCTGAGTTGAAGTCTTGACAGCATCCCTTGGGAAGCTCTAAGCCTTAGCATATATTTTGTTTCATTCATTCATTTTTGAAAGGTTTATCGAGGGCCATCTACGTGCCACGTACAGTGCTATGCATAGAGGAAAGCTAACACCTGTACTCTGGATGCATACACGTCCAACACACGCTTTCCTCCTTAGGAGAGCTAGCCCAGGGCACTCAGGATGGAGTTCCAAGAGAGCCCACCAGGGGGCATGCTGGGCTGGAATTCCCGAACACCACCAGCGGCGACGGAGGCAACCTGGTGGTCAGGTCTGTAATGTATTCGGTTTGGCCAATGGTGTTCCTAAAAGATGTGATTTAGCTGCCAACTTGGACGATTTGACAGCAAACTCCAGCCTCAAGTCTTCTCTTGGAAGGCCCACTGCCCAGGGCCTGCGTTCCTACCTGGCAGCTACTGTTAGGACCTGAGAAATGGCTGCTCTTAGGTGAACTTGTGCTTACTGGTTTTCTTTCCTTCTCCCCATCCTGCTTTACTCATGTGCCATACCTGATCCCCCTGGGCGTTTGAAATTGTGACCCTGGTGAAGGGCTTGGGCACAGACCCTGTGGCCACGACCTTGGTCCTGACTTACCTGTCCCTAAGGGAGGCAAGGTCATGCTAAATGATGCTGGAAGGTATGGCCTCAGAGAAGGTGCCAGGGGAGCCTCACGGTAAACAGGAGTGGGAGGTGGGCCCCAAACAACCGACCCCACTTGCAGAGCACTGTGAGAAGGGTACTTGGAGAATGGCGAGTGAAGTGAGCAAATATTAGGAAGCTGTTATCAGCTGTCACATCCCTTGTTTGGTCTTGCACTTGAGCCAAAAGGAACAGTGCGGAAGGGCATTTGGAATCAAGAATTGATTAGGAGGCTGGCAGTTGGTCCTCGAAATAAGATTTCAGCAGGGGTACTGGGAGGAAGGCGGGCGTGCACAGGGACCCCCTTAAGGACCACACCTGCGGAACTCTGTTCAGTAGTTTGAGATGGCCACAACTTCCCAGGGCATCCATGGACAAAGGGAGCTGGTTTCCTCTTGTAACAGACGTTAAGATCGCAGAGGACTCTGAGAGTTAAAAGAAGCTTTCCAGATCAGTTTGGTGAGGATTTGTAAATTGCACCCCCATCCCCCAGCGTATCTGGCTTGCAAACATGTTTTGTTTGAATTCACATGTTTTAGGAATCAGGACATTTTGCATAAATCTTGATTTCTGGCTCTTCTTAGACTACTGGATGATCTGGCGACATGGGGCCCTCCCTCATTCCTGCAGGTAATTATGGGCTGGGGCTGGGGCTGGGGAGAGGCCACCCGCTTCAGAGAGGCCTGCACCTCTATTTCTCCAGAATCGCTACAACTCCCTTTGGCCTTACTCTTGGCTCACCTCATTCATTGAAGTAACCTGCCCAGTCCCTGTGGGCATTTGAAATCATGACTCTGAGTTAGACTAGAACGTCTCAAAATTACATAGCAATCCCTGGGAACTTTCAGCAGATGCATTTTAGCTGGAAGTTTCTTCTCTGAAACAAATACAACCAGAGCTGCCTGCGGGGGGAAGCAAGGGTGGGCTTGCTCGCTATGCCCTCTGCTCCTTTTTGGGGCACATGGTGGGAAAAGCCTGAGGGCTCCGTGGAACGTAGTTTATAAAAACCACAGATCTAGCCAACTCTATCACCGCAGAGATGAGGAAACTGAGGCCCAGGGACAGGAAGAGGCTTATCCAAGTTCAGAGTGTAAGTCTGTGCCTGAAACAAAACGTGAACCCATTTCTCTGCGTTTGTCCATTGTCCATCTTAACCAGAGGGAGCAAACAGGTTTTCACGCACATACTGACTCCTGGAAACCAGGGTACTGTCGAGCTGGATTCTCTGCAGCTTTGTTCGGTCCTGGTGGGGAGAAGACAGAACTGACTAACGATGTCTGCCTCTGGGAGAGGAAAGAGTCGTGGGATTCATACCATGTGTTTACCATCTGCTTATAATACCGTGCTGCTTGCTTCTGTAATCTAGGAAAGCAGACCCCTGAGGATCTGGACGGAAAGTTTTCTCTACCTTTGAAGTTGGGCCTGATCCTGGCATCATATCCAGAGGTTCTCCCCATGAGCTTATCCAGGAAATCCGAGGGTGACATAGGCTTGGGCGCGGAGCGGGCAGCGTCAGCCTCCTTCGAAGCAGCAAGGCTAAGAAGGGAGAGAGAAAAGCAGCGGGTTAATGATGGCCCTGTGATCCTATCCCCGCCTTGCCCAGACCCGAGAACCACCAGAGTTTTCTCAGCCTGGGAAGTAGGCAGTGTGGGTCCTTAAAGAGGAGAGGCCAGCTTCTGTGGTTTACTCGGCCAGATATCCCCTAATGTGGGATCCTGGCAGGCAGCTGGGTGTCTGATTGCTGCTGAGAAGCTGCCTTGTCTTCAGGCTGAGGTTTTGAGCAGTCATGGCTGCCGGGCCTCCCTGGAGAGGAGACTGAAGGGTTAACTTCCCACCAGGTCCAGCTCTGTATTTTAGGCCCCTGCATTCTTCTAGGTGTTCCTGGGGAATAGCACCACCAGATAGAATCTCAGAGACCTAATAGTCCAGCCTTTCCCCAGCGTCTCTCTTCAGAGTCAGAGTCACTAATTAAAAAATAATGTTGCCCAAGTCAAATGCATTTGGGAACATAAATTTAATCAGGCATCTGTACCTGGTGTCTTCTCAGAAGCTTTAACAAGCTTAGAAGCCTATCTGTATGGGACTACCATCTCATGAAACATACACCTTAGAAAATGCTCGGTTGGGAGAATTGAGGCACAGTTACTTGAAGAGACCGACATAGGTCTCAGAGTAAGTCAGTCTGCCTTGGTGTCTCAAGACTGGGGGATTTAAGATCAGACTGTGGGATGCTTCACAGTGTTTCTGTCCCCACCCCACCCCCATTCCTATGCGACAAAGTGGTTTCAGGTTCTCATTCAAGCCATAGCATGAACTACTGACATCTGACAACAGTGGCTGCTGTCCCCCTGCCACATGCTCAAAGGTGTACAGATTTCTAGAAAAGTCAAGATTGGAAGCTGAAGGGTTAAAGAACAATCACTTGGGTTGCTTTGGGCAACTGAGCTTTCCTAGTCTTGAAATTACACCAGGAGAGAGCTGGGAGCAAACGCAGCCCTATCGTGTAGTGCTGGGGAGCAGGTACGTTGAGGAGGTGAACGCAAAGATGAGCGTGCGCACGCACGTGTGTGTGTGTGTGTGTGTGTTGTGTAAGATGGGAGCTTCTGTCACCCAGCCAAGTACGACATTGCGTTCCCCAAGGATCTGCACTCAACCTCTCTCGTTCTTTGCCTTGGCTTGTTTCTGATCTCACAGTTGTAACAGTTTAAGTGATCACCTCTAATGGATGATTCTCACATCTGTGTCTCTGCCTGGCTGCTCCCGGAAGCCCCCTTTCCTCATTTGCAAACACCCGCAGGGCTCGTCTACCTAGCTGTCCGGCCTGTGCCGCAAATTCATCTTCCAACCTCAACGCCACGGCTTCCTCTCTGAACTTGCTCCTCCAGACCACTGCTCTCTGGACGGCACCAGCATTTCCCCATTCTCCAGGTCCAGAAGCTTCAGAGCCATCATATCTCCTTGTGCCCTTTCCTCTCACATCCCCTCCCTTGTCAGGTTCCGGACCATGTTACCTTGTAATATAGTTACTTGTGTTTGTCTTTGAAGACGGGGAATCATGGTGTTTTCATTTATCGTTTATTTGTTCTTTTAATCCCCTACTGTGTCTACCATGGTGTCTCCAGCATAATTGGTACCTAGTAATTGTACAGTGAATGAATGAATGAATAATATGCTACTTTAATTCATCAAATATTCTGGCTAATAGGGTATTCATAAATATTCATGTATGGATTAACAACTTTAAAATCATTAGACTATTATCTCCAGCGATGAAGAATACTGAAAGCAATCTGGTATTCCTTTGCAGGTTCAGAGGGTATTTCTGGATTATTTAGACACTCCTATTTAGTAGATCCCCTCATCCATATACTGAAGAACTAGTTTTGATTGACAGGGTGAGGGACAAATGCATTTTACTGGTTTTGTGTGCATGGATGTTTGTGAGTTGGTGTGATGTGGGCAGGTTTCTGGATGTGATGTGTACAAGTGGGGAGATGTGCATGGACGTGTGCGGGGGTTCGGGTGTGATGGAGGTGTCTGTGTATGCACAGTGGATTGTGTTACATGGATATGTGTGTGCAACCAGATGAACACTGACGTTCATGTGAGAGTGTGTTAAGCATGGCGTTCGTCTGTGTGGATGTGGGGTATGGGGTGTGAATGTGTCGAATGCTTTAGTGGATGTATAGATGTGGCATGTGTAGTGCATGTATGTGTTTCTGAAATGTGAGAGATAGTACAGAATAGTGCAAGAAAAGAGGAAAGAATGGATGACTGGAATTTATTCTGTCTCACTTATTTATAAGCTGTGTGGCCTTGAGGAAGTTACTGAACCTCTCGGAACTTCAGTCAGTTGCCTCAGGTCACGTTAGTTTTACACAAGGAGTAACAGAGAAGGCACAGCTCAAAAACACCTAGGACAGTTCTTGGAACATAGTGGGCACTCAATATATTGGCTTGCTCTTGCCTTGCTTTATGTGTGTGTGTGTGTGTGTGTGTGTGTGTGTGTGTGTGTGTGTGTGTTTGAAGCAGTTCAGAGTCAGTCTGGGGGCTTCTTCTGGTCTCAGTGCCGCTTTCAGCCGCACCACAGGCCCCGCGTGGCTGGGAAGTCCTGCCAGATGCCTTCCGTGGCCCTTGGTCAGTACCACAGTCCCAGGCTTTTCTCCGTTCAACACCAGACTCCTGGATGCTCTGTGGCTGTGGTGTGAGCAAAGGGGACCACAGGCGCGCAACTGGTGATTTATGACTTTTCTGCTGCTATAATTCACTTCTAGAACCTCTCTAGGAGTGGTGGTTATGAAGCTTTCATAAGCTCCTGTTCTCTCTCCTGCCCCTCCTCTCAGATAATAAGATTTGGGAACACAGTACTCCCTCCCAGCAGCTACTAGAGCACCAGCCCCCTCTTGGCCCTTAGGCCTCTTTCATAATCCTGAATCCTATTATGCCGTAGAGTGAGAGAATGAATTCGCCCCAAATTATCCCCTACCATTTGCTGGTAGCAAAATGTGCCATTTAATACCCGAATCCTCCACAAGCTGAAGAGTCTTCTGGTTCTCCTAGCTCCCATGTCTGCCGTACAGCATTTCAGTCTGGCTACCTGGCAGGTGACTCACTAAAAGCCCTGGCATGCAGACCTGAACTCGAGGGCGTGGAGACTCCGAGAGGTTAAGTAACTGGCCCCGGGTCACACAGCACTTTAATGAGAGAAGGGTTTAGAACTCAGATTTTTTTTAAGGGTCGCTTCATCTGAAGTCTACAGTGTATGGGCAAGGCTTATAAATTGGGAGGAGTGCCATGGGTGATGGCTGCCATTACTCCTATTTGTTTTTGAAGCTTGTTACGTTCTGTGACATGCAGAAACTTCGAAACATGAGTCTGACTTCCAGCCATTCTGATACCCACAACCGAGGTTGCCACACTGAAAAACGGAGGAGACACAGTCGTGGATTACCACCACACCATCTGTTTTGTCAAGTGAGTCGCAGCGGAATTCTTTGAAATTTTGAGATTTGTGAGTCCCAGCTTGACCATGTATCATGTACCAGTGGGTTCTTTTGGGTATCAAAAATATGGGTTTTTTTTTTTTTTTTTTGCCTTGTTTCTATACCACCTCTGCTAGTCAGTTACAATGTTTCCTTAAATTGCCTCGCTTCTTTCAAACTTACTCTTTTTAAAAACAGAACTTTATATAGTCACGGCTTACAGATGAAAAAGCAGTATTGTTTGCCATAATAGACGCAACCACCACGGTGAGAACAGTGAAGACAAAACCAAAAGAGAAGTCTAAAATTCTAGCTGCATGCTGTGGCTTACCAACATTCGGAGCCCGAGCTTGCCCCGAGCCTCAGGGAGGACCAGTGAATGTTGGGAAAAGGTTGGAGACGTGTTAACACCTGATTGAGACTTTCTTCTCGAGATAATGAGAAGAACTGAAAGAAAAATTTCTCAACAATAATTCACCCGTATTATGTGTGAACCACCCTCAAGCACCGCCCCCTTTTCTTACCGCCCTAGACCCAAATTTCCCTAATTCTTTTTCAAATACAAAGTCTCTATTTGAATGTCAAAATAGCCATGCCCCTCCACTTGATAATCAATGGACATTTCGGTCTATATTTAGAAAGCACATTTTGCACAGAATTAGTTCAAGGGCCCCCTATAGTAAATCCACACATCAAGAAGCCCTTGGTGCACCTTTAGAACCACTACCCCTGGTGAACTTGAACCTTTGCTTATAGACTGTGAGCTACTGAACAGAGAAGCTGGGAATGAATCCGAGAAATGAAACATTTGATTGTTAGGATTTGCTGACCCTATAAGAGTATTTGGAAATGATGCAAATTGTTCCAGGGATTTACTGCAATGTAATGCAGTGAATCAGACTCAGTTTAGACAGATTTGATTAATAGTAATTTCAGAAAGACAGTGAGGTCTTCTGGGACCAAGTGTTCTGCCCCTCTCTGAGAAGGCTTTATGGCAAAAGCCACACAGACTGGAAAGAACGTTAAACTATCACCTTTTAGCCAGGGGATTTGTCATACTGGGAGACTGTGGTACTTAAAGGACCTCAGTTTTGACTCCTAATGAAATGGACCATGGAAAGATCCAGGAGTAGGCGTCCAAGCTGGGGGTCGGGGGGAATGGAGGCAGAGTGACCCGGTGAAGTGGGGGCTCTGTGACCTTCAGGGTGTCACTTCCCTTTGAGGCTTTCAGTTTCCCAAACTATAAAATAAGGGGGTTAGAATAATCTCTAAGAGTCCTTCTGGCCCTAGTGCATCATTTTATTAGTCTGTCATATTCCCTCCCCCCCCCCCCCTTTTATACACATCTGGTCTTGGGATCTGCATTTGTCTGGAATCTTTCGAGGGAACGTTGAGTGTGTTTGTGTCTTTGTTCTTCCCAATCCAGTCTCGAGATTTTTCTCCAGTGGAACAATTCATTTTTCAGGGATTTGTTGGAAGAAAGGCCAGATCAATGTTCAGGTTCTCCTCCTCCTGTTGCAACATCAATTGGGCATAGGGAATCCATAGGGAGCTGTCAATCTGAATTTCAAATGAGCTGGGGTTGGCAGCCATACTGGGGAGAAACAACTTCAATTTCACCCTGTGAGGCACCACAGCACCAAGAACCATTCTGGGTTAGCAGAGGGAGCCCCCTCGACAGATTCCGTCTCCTTGGTTCAAGGCGCACAGAGGAGTCGGTCGGGAAGTCACGGGTGGGATAAGGGGAGGAAGGACAAGACGAGGGGCAGAGGACAGCCAAGGGAGAGGTGCTCAGGGCTGGAGGAGAAGTTGCAGGTGCAGCCTGGGAGGGGAGGGGAGTGAAGTGGGGAGAGGAGAATGTGCAAGTAAAGGTGTCTGAAGTTCGGCCAGCGCTAGGAGCGAGGGGTTCAGTGAACACAGGGGACAGGCATGCAACCTCACTTAATGCAAGGCGAGGGCTTTCCGAGAGGCTTTGTGGGGAAAGCGGTTTTTATAGTAGAACTTGAAGGCTGGGTGTAGAGTTGGCCTAGAAGAAATATGGGAGGAAGAGTGTTTTGAGTAAAAGGAACAGCATGTATCCAGTCTAGAGGTGAGAGAGGACTTGGAGAACCGAAAGACATTTAGTGTGTGTGAGGGAGGAAATGAGGGGGAGGGAGAGAGAAAGGGAGGGAAGGAGGGAGAGGGAGGGAGAGAGAGAGAGAGAACAATGATAAGAGGTGAGGAGGTTGGGAATAGTAGGGATTGGACACCCTGGTCTGTGTGCTTACAGGTGGGTTTAAAAGTTTAGGGAAGATTACCATCCCTTAATCCCTTTATAGTAGAAATAATCCATCCTGATTTCTCAGCTGGTTATACTGAACTGAAGCCTGGCCAAGCTTGGGAAACGGGCCCTCCAAAAACATCTCTGAATGAGGGGTGTCCGACTTGGCTTCCAGGCAACTTGTCCTCTGACTTGGGTCAGAATTCTATCTCCTTTGCTTTGGCAGGGAGGTGATCCAATGAGCTGCTGTTTATTCTGTGCAGAAAGCACCTGGTCAACTAGTCAAAAGTTGTTGGAAAGTCTGCTCTGTATTTCCATGGGTATTTACTTACTACAGGGTTTTGAAGGTCACTGTGGAACAGAGGAAAACAGTAAGGTGAGAGCTGGGGAGCATGGGTATAGTCGTAGTTCCGTCTCTAACCACGTGGTCTTGGGCTAATTCTTTGTCTTACATGGCCCTCAGTTTCTTCATCTGTGAAATGGCAGTTTCGCATTAGATGAGGCACAACGAACAGTTGTATGTTGAGTACCCACTCCATCCAACTGGTGGTGGCTGCTCAGAGAACAGCTCTGGGGCTTGACCCAGCAGGGAAGGTAGCAGGATGGGTCATCTGTCTGCCAAGGGACTAGACTGTGGAGTGCTAGGTTGTCTTAGTTACGCAGGCCCGCTTGCTCTGAAATCCTCCGACCCTTCTGATTAATTGAGCACCCACCATATGCGTAAGGTACTACGGAGGGGTGCAGGTGAACATGTCACTGCCTACAGAAAAAGCACTCCACGTGGGCAGAGTTTGTGTCTGTCTTATTCAGTGCTTGGCATGTGGTAGCAATCAATAATCATTTGTTGATGACTGGCCTTTGCCCTCTTGTTGTTCATTGTTGAGCAGATGGAATAGATTAAGCACATAAACAATTATCGAAGGTGGCCACCCAGCGTAGGTGGCATAATCGGACTGCTGTGGTGGTTCGGAGGAGGAAGGCAGTATTTCGAGAGAGGTGGGGACATGAATCAGAGAATTTTTCTGGGTTTTATGAATTTTAGCCTCTGCACCTTTTTTTTTTTTTTAATTTTTTTTTTCAACGTTTATTTATTTTTGGGACAGAGAGAGACAGAGCATGAACGGGGGAGGGACAGAGAGAGAGGGAGACACAGAATCGGAAACAGGCTCCAGGCTCTGAGCCATCAGCCCAGAGCCCGACGCGGGGCTCGAACTCCCGGACCGCGAGATCGTGACCTGGCTGAAGTCGGACGCTTAACTGACTGCGCCACCCAGGCGCCCCTAGCCTCTGCACCTTTAGAAAGCTCCAACATTTGCCATTGCCCATGTTGCGCCTGTGGAGGGAAGCCTTCTTCCACCAGTGGGCCCTCCTCGGGATAGGAATGGGGAGAGGTGGTGCGGTTGGCTCTGTGTCCTAGGCTCCTGGGAATAAATGGGGCTGGCACTTTCTGTCCTTATGGACTGGTCCAGTTTCGTGTCCCTGCCTCTGACATCTGGGAACTTGGGGGTCATTGCACAGTGTGGGTCCTGTCGGTCACCCTCAGCTTTCCTGGCTTGCATCCTTAGGCCAACATCTGGCTTCTCATGGCCAGCTGTGCAATTCCAATTTTATTTGATTGCAGTAAGGGGCTTAGGCTGGCCAGAGAGTGCCTGACATTTTATTACTCTCACTTCATGATCTGCTAAGCACCCCTGGGAACAGAATGTCAGAGTTGGCATGCTCTGAGCCCAGTTCTCCCCAGAGTCTGATGCACAAGACATCCTTCCCCCTTCCTGTCCTACCTCTCACAGCTATACCTGCTTCCTAGGAAAAAAAACAAAAACGAAACCCCTTATCTGGGTGAGAAAGCACATGTATTTGAATATGATTCTTTTGTGCAGTAAGATAAAATCTTGGATCCTTGGAGCTGGAAGGAACATTGAGGTTCCATCTGGCTCTTCCCCTGCCCCTAGGGTAGTCGGAATCTCTAGGGATCTTTCATACTCCTTATCGTTGCTTCTGGTCTGTTCCTCTGCATAACCTTCCGTCCACTAACTCTTCTGCTCTATTTTATGTATCTCCATAATGCAGGCAGCAGCAGGGTCAGGGAAGGAGGCACCTAGCGAGACTGAAGGAGGCACTCACTGTCAGGGCTTTGCCGACCGTGCCCGTGTAGGGGACCGAGACAGAGCACCTTTTTAACTTTTGTGTCTCAGGAGTCTCACTTGCCTCACCCTAGTCTTTCCTGGTCCTGCTACAGTACAGCATCAGAGAACCTCAAACCCGGTCCATCTCGGGTAGGGTTTCCTGTAGCTAATTGAATACATTTACCTGGAGAGGGAGTCTAGACTTCTGACAGCCTCTCATTTGATTTCTGAAAAGCTTTGTTTTTATTCTTCTTGTCTGGTGGCAAGAAACGGTACTGCATGTTTTATCTCATTTTATCCTGCCAACAGCCTGAGAGGTAAGTTGTCTGTCCCATTTTACAGAAGAGACAATTAAGGCTAAACTGCGTGGTGATCCAGCTGCAGCGCACCTTGCTGCATTTGCCTAACTTACGTCAGTGTTTTCCTTCCTCTTGCCTCTCTTCTCCTGACTCTCTGGGTCTGTTTTAAGGCTGGAATCACAGCAGCCCTTGGTGCTTACGGGTCAAGCTTAACTTTCCGCTCTCTGGCCTTCCTCGTCCTCGGGATAGGGGCAATCAAGGTGTTATGTAAGCAAGACCTTGAAGGAATGTTTTTTTCCCCCCGTGTTTCTATCCAGGCTCTTAATAAGTATGATTTCCATGAACACAGAGCCTGGCATGTGGTCAGGGCCCAGTAGATATTTGTTAAATGGGGGGACCAGCAGCTGGCTTTCCAGGGGGAGCAGAATTTAGCTGTGCAGGTACTGGGCTTCCGTGATGTGACTTGAGTGGTGTAAAAAAGTCCCAAATTCTGGCCCCAAAACCTTTAGTCAGTCCCTAGGGAAAATACTGATGTCCTCTGGGAAAATCCAAGGCAGGAAAATAGGGGAAGAAGCCGCTCTTTTTCTTTTGGGAGCATCCCTCCCACGGGGTTGACTCGGGCCAGGGGCCTAGGTCAAACCTACGTTCACGCATAAACCTCACATTTCTGCCCACTTAGGTCCCTGATCACAATTCTACAGCTACCATCTCACTTTGCCCTGACTGTTCCTATATGTCTCACTTGGGGAAATTTTCCTAGCCTCTGACCATCAATGCCATTCTGCCGTCTGGTTCCACGGTGAAACAATACTTGACTTAAGCCTGTGCGCATCAAGTAGCACCCCCAACCCCCCTGCCCCAACCTGTCCCCCCGAGTTGAGTTGCAGTGTGAGGAATCCAGGGGGATTCCTCAGAGACGTGGATGCTGGAGAACAGGCCTATGGGGGTTGCTGTGCCAGAGTCAAAGCTCTTAGCAGGCCCTGCGTAATCAGCATGCGTCCCACGAGCTGGACAGGAGAGCAAATAGCTCTCATTACCTTCGAGGCAGCTTTCTTTTTAATCAGATGAATCTCACTGGAAAAGTCTGTCTTTGCAGAGAATGGAGCTCAGGGCAAAGACATGTAAGAGCTCCCGTTCACTCCATGCTCATTATGTGCCAGGTACTTTACATGTGTTGCTGTATTTAACTTCCCAACAGTCCTATGAAGATGACATCATTACAGATGAGGAAGCTTGAATTTCAGAAACTTAGGCAAGATTGGATGGCTTATGAGGGACAAGGCCACCAGTCAACTGGCCTGTAAGGCCTGTGGTATTAACCACTGTACTCTGTTGACTCTTCTAAGTGATAGCGATTGCAAAGTCCCTCTGAGGACCTGCTCTGGTTCGTGATTTCATGATGAAATGTTTGCATGACTCTCGGAACTACCAGTGGGAATTCCTGGAACTCTGGGAATTGGAAAAGTGTGGGTTGAGAACAGCGTGATGATCGCTGTCACACAAATAATGCTTTCTGTTTACGTGGCACTTCCAAATCCATCACTGCATTGGCTCCCTGCGCCATTCCTGCCACAGCATCTCTGTGTGCAGGTGACGACATTGAGGCTCCACTGAAAGAGGAAGAGACCTGCTCTGGGTCTCAGGTGGCAGAGCCATAACATGACTGATGCCAGTCATCCTTGTTATGGATGCCTCCATAACAAGGAGGCCCCCAAGATGCCTCCTTGGGGGCTTCTTGACTATGTGGTCATTCCCAAAAGATAGGAAGGGGACAGGCAAACCCTTCCTGACCATTAAATTCTTTCTCTCTCGGAATGTTTCTGGCATTAACGTTTTCGTTTTATTTATGTTTTTCATTTCAGTTCACTCCTTTTTAAACTTCTTTTACTTAAAATTTTTTTAATGTTTATTTGTTTTTGAGAGAGAGAGAGAGAGAGAGAGAGAGAGAGAGAGAGAGAGACTCTGAAGCAGGCTCCAGGCTCCGAGCTGTCAGCACAGAGCCTGACGTGGGGCTCGAACCCACGAGCTGGGAGATCATGACCTGAGTCAAAGTCAGCTGCTCAACCGACTGAGTCACCCAGACACCCCAAGGCAGATTGTATTTTAAAAATGAATGAACTGAGGCGCCTGGGTGGCTTAGTCGGCTGAGCGTCTGACTTCGGCTCAGGTCATGATCTCACAGTTTGTGAGTTGGAGCCCCATGTCGGGGTCTGTGCTGACAGCTCGGAGCCTGGAGCCTGCTTCAGTTTCTGTTGTCTCCCTCTCTCTCTGCCAGTCCCCCGCTCATGCTTTGTCTCTCTCTCAAAAATAAATAAACATAAAAAAAAAAAAATACAATCTGCCTTTACCAACTGCAGGTGTTGTGTGAATGGCCAAAGGTCCCAGTGCTTCTACAGAAGCTGTGAAAATAAGTTCTTTCCCTTCTCAGGTCAGTCAGCCTTCTTCATTCACCAGGCATTTTGAGGTAATCATCATCTCATTTGAGATAGTATTAATTTATTACTTCATTTATTTACTTATTTATCCCAAATAATTTATGCAGTGCCTACTGTAAGTCAGAGATTATACTGGGTGATGAAGCAAAATAGAAATAATCTAATAATAAGAGCTGACCTGTGTTGAGCAGTTATAAAGTGCCAGGCATTACACCAAGAGCTTTACTTTTGATATTTAGTCCTTAATATAATCCTGTGGGTAGGGGGTCATGGTAGGGGGTCATGACTCCCATTTTACTGGTGAGGAAATTGAGTTTCACAGAGGTTAAGTAACTTCTATAGGTACTTCTGACCTGACAAATTTCTCTCTTAACTGTATAGATAGTGAATATGCCATAGCCCTTGCTTTGCATGAACTCCCAAACTAAAAGAGGAAAGCCTACGTGAAGACACGTGCTTGAATATCCGGGGCTATTAGAAACAGCTTATCACTTTTCCCTCCCAAGTCCATATTAGTTCAAACCTACAGTGGAAAGTCAGTGTGATGAAGTCACAGGAAATGCATCCACAAAAAGGGAGCTATTTATCCCAGACTCAACAGAGGTTTTCATGAGTGGAGGGAGTTTGAAGGTGTGTGGCCCCCAAGCATCCGGGAGACTGATTTCAAAGAAGGATGTTGAGAAAATAAACAACCCTCACTGGGCTCTCAGGGAGAATGACCTCAAATTATAGAAAGAGCAGCTTGGATTCAAATCTGAAGCTGCCTTTTAATAGACTGAGTGACTGGTTTGCAGAAAGAGAGCACTTAACTGTGAGTTGAGAGGGTTTAGTTGAAGTGGGTATTTGTATGTAAATACAGAGTTTTACAGGAAGCTCCAGGGTTCTGAGACTGCTCTAAATAGCCCTTGTTCATTCCCCACTCCCCCTCCCCCAATCCTCTAAGACAGACAGCTGCAGCTATGCTCAGTGGGGTGGATCATCTTTGTCTCACTCAGCAGGTTCCAAAATCTTGGGGAAGAAGAAGGCAAAAGAGTCATAGAATTATGAGATCTGGTCATCTTGGGCATTAAAAAAAAAAAGACATTTATTTAGTGAGCACCTGCTATAAGTTAATGACTGCATCTTGCGGCTCTGCAAAGTCAGTAGGGATGATCATCTCCAATTTAGAGAAGAGGAAACAGACTCAGAGGTTAGCTAAGAATAATAACAATCGCCACCAATGCTTGAACACTTTCTAGGTGCCACACACAGAGCCAAGAACTTTTCCATCGTGCTTTCTAATTCATCCAGCAACTCTATGAAGTAGGTACTGGTTTCTCCTCCATTTCTCAAACGAGGAAACAGAGGCTTGGCGAGACTAAATAACCTAATCAAGGTGCTTTGATGGCAGAACTGATGCATGACTCTAACTGAGGTGGGATTTGGGCATAAGTTTTGGAGCAGCTGTTCACATGTGCTAATACAGCTCACTTCACTGGAATATGCACTGTGTTAAGTTCCTGTTCCATTTAGTATAAGCTTCTGTAAGAAATATTCACTGAGGGGAAGTCAGGACAAGATGTGTCCGTGAAGCCTGTGGTGCCCGATGAGACATAAGGAAGGTAGATGGATGATGAAGGAAGGACAAGGTGTCCTTTCTGGTTTTAAGATGAAGGAGGTTTAATGGCAGAAGGAACGTGAGGGTCGCTGCTGAATCTTTCTTTTCCTTCTGGGGTTTCTTTCCATTCTACCCTGCAGGATCTTGCAGCAGGGTCACCTCTTTGTAGCTCATTGGGGGACCCCACAGGGGGCCAAATTCCATTGCTTCCTGCTTCTTGCTGTGTGTCTCAGAGGCAAAGAGAAACAGCTCAGGGAAATGGGGTAAGCTGTGGATGTTGAGTCAGAAATCCTGGGTTTGACTTGTGCCTGTTCCTTTCTTGTGTGATCTTGGGCAAGCCCTTTATCATATTTAAGCATCATATTTAAGCATCAGTTTACTCATCCATAGAGTATAGTCACCTTCTGTGCTAAGTTGTATATTTACTATTTGAAGTCACATTGAAGAAAGCACGAGGTACTCCACAAATAGAAACTCACTTCTGGACTGAAACAGGGGCAGGCTCCATGGACTGTGCCATCAATTTCAGGCTCTGCCATTTACTGGCTGAGTGGCCTTGGACAAGTAACTTATCCTGTGTTTGTTTCTGCATCTGTAAAATGGGGGTAATAGTAGTTGTTGCTCATGGGGGGTGTAAAGAATACATAATTCTTTAGCAATGCTTATTTTAGTGCCTGACACACTGTGAATGTCCAATGCAATTTGTATTGATTCAGAGAGAATTGGTTGATCTAGCCTCTATCATGAGGGATAAACAGATGAACTTCTGGAGGCTTCTTTGTGCTTTGCACTAGAATGTTCAAGGACCACCCACGGTCACACCTAAAGGAACACTCCCTGGGGGATCCTTCTACTATGCTGTTAGTAATTTATCTGTCAAGTGGTAAATTAATAGCATTACTCTGGCATTTCAATCAATGGGATTAAGATGATCTGATGGTGGTGGAGTAGTAATTGGTGCTGCTTGGATGGAAAGTGCCCAGTGGCCAAAACTGTTCTTTACAAGCTGGCTGGCTGCCCTCAGGCCAGATTCTTTCAACCATTTAAAAAAACAACATTTTTCTCTGATGGTTAAAACAACAAATGCACATTGGGAAAATACAATGAGGTTCAAGGAGAAACAAAACAAAACCAAACCCATCTGGAAATTCCATTATCTAGATACCTACTATTAACACATTAGTACATTTCTTCTGGGTTTTCTCTTTTCCTCTACAGATTATAATTGGTTTCGTTTCCTGCCTTTTTTTTTTTTTTACTGAAGATTCTAAATGAAAATTTTCTCTTGTTATTAAACCTCTAGAAACATTATTATTAATGACTGCCTATGTCGGTGTGTTAGCATTCATGTAGCTGTCCTTCTATTGATGGGCGTTCATATTATTTTCACTTCTTACCTGTTATAAATTATGCTGTGAAAGCCTCCCTTGGTCACAAACCTCTGTTCGTGTCCTACAAGCAAAAGTGCTGAGTCAAAGAGTATGACTCTTTCTAAGGCAGAGAGAGTACACCAGTGTAAAGGGACTTCCCTTCTCCTCCAACCCCAAGACCAGCAGGTTCCTCATTGAAAACTCTTCACAAGGTGGAGTCTGGTAAAGGGTCAAGGGCAGAAGGAATTGGTGGGGCAGTGGAAGTTAAAAGAGGAGAGATGACTGCTTCTACCTTTTTCTTTTTTCTCTATATACTCATACTGCCCAAGAAGCCATAGACATTGGAGCATACTAGAGGGGAGAAGAGAGACCATTGTGATAGTATAGTTCAGAAGTCCCATGTTGCAGGTGTAATATGTCTTTTTTTTTTTTTTTAAGTTATTTAAATTGCCCTGGCCTATGTCTTCTGCCTGTATCATATCCAATTTTTTTTTTATCCCTGAAACTACTTATATATAATAAACATCCCCTAAATGCTTGGTATGAGAGGTAGTATAGCGTGGTAGATTCCAATCTGCCACATAGCTGTGTGATCTTGGGCAAGTCACTTAACCTCTTCACAACGGTTTCTTTCTCCCTCTTTTTTTAGTCACTTTTTTTTTTTAACGTTTATTTATTATTTTTGAGAGACACAGAGAGACAGAGTGAAAACAGGGGAGGAGCAGAGAGAGAGGGAGACACAGAATCTGAAGCAGGCTCCAGGCTCTGAGCTGTCAGCACAGAGCCCGACTCAGGGCTCGATCCCATGAACTGTGAGATCATGACCTGAGCTGAAGTCAGACGCTTAATCGATTGAGCCACACAGGTGCCCCCAAAACTATTTCTTTATCAGAAAAAGGAGGGTAATAATGTGTTCCTAGGATTGTTGGGGTTGAAAGAGAAAATGTGTGTCAAATGCTGATGTGGTGCCAGACACATAGAAACCACTTTGAGTGTTAGCCATTATTACAAATAAAAATTGAAGTTTTTGTTTGTGAGAGTCAAACATTCTTCACTAAACTTTTATGCCAGTCTAGGTACACCTAATCATTCTGAAGAACTTCAGAAAAATATAAAGACTAAAAGAGGCAGGTATGGCAGGAAACATGGGATGTGGGTTGTGCTTCAAATCTTGGCTAATTTATTATATTCCATTGTAGGCCCTGCATTTTAAGAGGGACATTAACAGGTTGGAGCAGGTCCAGAAAGGAACAACAGGGCTGGTAAACAAACTTGAAATTGACCTGTAAGGAATAATTAAAGACTCTGTGGGTGTTTGGCTCAGAGAAGATTTAGGCAGAGAGATCATTTTTTACAAATCTCTGTTGGGTTGTCATGGGGAAGAGGGACTCGGTAAAATAATGTTCTTGAATATTTACTGTTTGCCTGGCACTGAGGTAAGCCCTTTGCAAGCATTATTTATTTTCTCTTCTCCCAAACTCTAGGCGAGGTACCTATTTGTGTTCGTATGGCACAGATGAAGAGACCGAGGCCCAGACGGCAGAAGTGACTTGGTTGAAAGTCACGTGGCTGGGAGGTGGTAGGTAGGAACAGAACCAGATTTTTCTGATTCCATAGCTGAGGCACCTTTTACAGCCCACTGACTTGTTCCAGGTGGCCAGAGAAGATGGATAGGCCTTTCAGAGAGGGAGGTGGCTGCCCGACACGTGTGAGGAAAGGCTGTTTTGATCAGCTGGTCAAACAATGCTCAATAATGGAAGATGCAACACAAGTAGGTGGTTTCTTGTTGCCGGAAGTGTTCCTGGATAGGCTAACTTTGAACAATGTGTGAGGATGAGCCAGCTGAGGAGTGGGCTAGAATTGTGACTTCACTACTTACTTTATGACCTTGAAAGTTGTGTAACACTCCGGAGCCTTAGTTTCTTCCCCTGTAAACTAGGAATATTCTATGCTAATGTTAGGATTGTTGGGAAGCATAAAAAATTCGGATAAGTTGCTTAGCCAAATACCTGGTATACGCAAGTTGCTCATTGTATGTCAAGCCAACAATGATCTATGGTCTTTGTCTTTGCACCTGTGGTTCTCATTTATGTAGTGACACTGTCTATTCACTTCTTTACTGGGGTCAGTTCCAGATTTGGAGATGTGCCAGCAGAATGGGTATTCTACCTTACTTCTACAGAGGCAGGTATCTGCCAGCTCTGTCCACTCAGGCAAATGACAAGTTGGACTTTGAAGCATGCTTCCTTTTTTTTGAATAAACAAAAGGAAGAATGTTTAGACTGAAATGCTAAGCAGCAGGCTAGATATTGTTGAGAGAGAGATTAGAGCCATTTCACCTACTGACCAATTATCAGACGGGTTTGGCGAGCCCACTGGGTGCCCAGCACTGTGCCCTGTGGATTAAGGGTACATTTAATCAACCAGAGGCACTGTCTTTGTCTTCAAGAGCCTCAAGGCCAGCGACGGTTCAGACAAGTATGAAAACTAGAGAATAGGACCAAGTGTCATTCTGTGCTAAATTCTTTGGCATGGGGCTATTAGGGAAGAGATGCTTAGAGGCAGGAGGTTGGACAAGATGACCTTGGAAGATCTCTTGCTGGCCTGGGATATCCTCTGGAGGTTCCCAGGATCACATCCTTGCAGGCACAAGGTGATAATGTTGCAGCTGTAGCTCCCTGGGGCTCATCCTCTAGTCTTTTCCCCAGGACATGCCCTGGAGCCTGGGAATATGCTAATCATCATTGTCCATTGTCAGGCCCACACGGGGAGGGGCTGTCCTCCTTCCTAGACGTCCAGAACCAGGCAGGCCCCTCCCGCCTCCCAGGGCTGCTTCAGACCCCCCACCACCATCAGTCATGGCCCCCACCAGGGGGAGGCATGGAGCTGACTGCCTGAGGATAAAGATTTTATTGCTATAATTCTTGATACAAGAGTCTTTCTTCTCCTCTTTCAACAAGAAAGCAGACTCCATCTGCTTTGGGAAGTACCTTCTCTCCTTTCTCCTGTTTCCTTCCCCTTTCATCATTCCTCCTTAGCATTTGCTTTTTCCCACCTACCTTTCTCTCCCCTTCTGGCCTTCTGCCTTCTTCCTTTTCCTTCATGTGTTTCTGAACCTAGACTGTTGGCGCTGAGAGAGATCTTAAAAGTCAGCTAGTCCAGTCCTCTCGTCCATTTTACAAATGAGACTACTGTGGACCAAAAAGGGAGGGAGGTTTACACAGGAAGTTCTTGGCCATACCCGGAGGAGACCTGAGTTAGCGCTCTTCCCTCTTGATTACTTTGTTTGTCTCTCCTTTTCTTCACCCCCTCATTTTCACACCCCTCCCCTCACCACGTTTTATGTCTTGCGCCATATTATTTCTTATTCTCTTTTGTCTCTTCATGAGACAAATGGTGACGGATGGAAAGGAAATCAGGACTTTCGGTGGCAGAACTGAGGGGAAATGTGTTGTCAAATTCTCCCCACCCTCTTTCCTCATGGGAAGGGCTATGACTTGGGATGAGTCTCTCAGTTTTCTTCCTCTACTCTCTCCACCCTCCCCCTACACCTCTCTGGAGAGGTTTGTGCAATGTCTTCCTGCCTATGAAGACTTTGAAATGGATTGGGCTCAAGGTATCCTAGATTGGTAAAAATCACCGCTTTGGTGTACTCGTCCACAAAATGGGGATGGTAACAGTACCTACCTAATAGAGTTGCTTTAAAGATTAAATGGTTGATACATCTGGAGCTTTTAGAAAAGTTCTTGGCATATAGTAGATTCTACATTCATGTTATCAGATAATATTATAAACATTATTTAGAGGAATTTCTGTTCATAAGGCAAAGGGTGGGAGCACAGATGTTTTAACATGAGAAGGGAATAGAAAACTGTAGTTTAAATAGGTCCTTGTTGGTGACCCCGTCCCTGCTATGCATGAGCTGTCTGCTGAGTGTGCCTACTTACTACCCAAACGTGCTATCTTTCTTTCAACTATTTAAATTCAAATAGCAGCCCATGTCCATGACTCACACTGAGAAGCCCTTTGAGACTTAAAGGTAGTTAGGCTTTGCTCAGAACTGACTGGGTTTCACAAGTCCTTCTGGCATTTTCCATTCAATCCAAGGGCAGTGTTTAAGATGGAATGGTGGAGAACAGCATTCTTGAAACCCAAATGGCTTGCATAGCATATGACCAATTTTGCCCAATTCACATGCTGTTATTTTATTTTTATTTTTTAATGTTTATTTATTTTTGAAAGAGAGAGAGAGACAGAGCCTGAGCAGGGGAGAGCAGAGAGAGAGAGAGAGGGACATACAGAATCTGAAGCAGGCTCCAGGCTCTGAGCCGTCAGCACAGAGCCCGATGTGGGGCTTAAACCTACAAACTGCAAGATCATGAGCTGAAGTCAGATGCTTAACCGACTGAGCCACCCAGGTGCTCCAACAAAATAACCCAGGTACCCCATCAAAACAAATAAATAAACTTTTTAAAAAGGTAAATTAAATAATAGCATGTGAAGGGGCACCTGAGTGGCTCAGTTGGTTAAGTGTCCAACTTCAGCTCAGGTCATGATCTCACAGTTCGTGGTTTCAAGCCCCGTGTCGGGCTCTGTCCTGACACTTCAGAGCCTGGAGCCTGCTTTGGATTCTGTGTCTCCCTCTCTCTCTGCTCCTTACCCCCCTCTCTTAAATAAACATTAAAAAAAGTTTATTTATTTATTTTGAGAGAAAGAGAGAGAGTGTGAGTGGGGAGGGGCAGAGAGACATGGAGAGAGAGAGTCCCAAGCAGGCTCTGTGCTAACAGCCCAATGCGGGTCTTGAACTCACAAACCGTGAGATCATGACATGAGCCGAATTCAAGAGTCAGATGCTAAACCAACTGAGCCACCCAGGCGCCCCTAATTTACCTTTGGGTTTTTAGTAATATAAACTACTAGTATTATAATGAAACTGGTAAATTCTAGTACTTAGTAAAATAAAATTCATGATTAGTGAAATAAAAGAAAATTATCCTGTACCACTGAAATTTGTCATGCACACTATCAGTGGAACAGTCTTTAGGTGTAAGGGAAAATTGTCATAGTGAAAAGAGACTTAGAGTCCTTGGTCCTTGTCTGGGCTGGGCATCAATTCACTGTTGACTTTAGACAGATCCTTTTCCCTGTGGCCTCTTTTCCTCCCTGGGAATTGAAGGGATTGGGTCAGATAATTCTTTACATCTCTAACTTTTTTTTTTTTTAAGGCCATGAGGATTTTATGAAATTACAAAAAGAATTGGTTAGGGCTTCAATCACGCCGATGAAAATATATTCCATCTATCACTGGTTCTAAAAACCCAAGTCTATAATGTAACTCTGGCCTTCCATTTTCCAATGACATCTTACTTCTAGAACAGTGACTTCAGTAGGAAAAGCTACTTCTGTTTGCTCAGAAAATTCTTCCAAACACACCAAACAGACTCAGCCTCTAGGTTCATTTTTATTCAGAGAAAACCAATCAACTGGGCACTGGTTCAGACCACTGCAAAAGTCTTTTTTCCCTACCTGGTACATGTGTCTTTTATTTAGGTTGGCTCTAAGTTTGATTGTGTTCCCATTCTCTCTGATATCTCTTTATAGAAAATCTATTTTTTCAGCCTTCAAAAGTAATACATTATTGTGAAACATTCAAGCATTACCAAAATATTTAATGTAGGAAAGAAAAGCCCCCCATAGTCTCATTCTCAAGAGATAATAACAACTATGAACAGTTTCGGGTCCATTTCTCTAGACTTCTTTTTCCCATATGAGAACAATAAAACATTAAAAAAATAAAAATGGGATCTTATCGTAAACACCATTTTGCTACTCTCTCTGCACTTCTCCCTCCGCCCCCCATTTCATCTTTTGTCCCGGATATTTTTGACTTCCCTGCATGGAATGAGGTCACCTGCCTTTGGCACTTATTGGCTGAGACTTTGGATGAATCACTGCTCCTCTCAGGGTTTCAGTTTCCTCATCAGTAAAAGGAAATGGACTTTTCCCATCTGCCCATCTCCCTAGGATGTAAGTCTTAAGGGAGGTGACGTGTGCAAGTGTAGGCAGCCTGGGGTGGATTCCAATGGACTATTCTCTGTCCCATCATCTGACTAACTGGGTTTGTAGCACTGCCCATGATCTGAAAGTCTGTGGTTTCCCAAGCTGTTTGTTTGTAGACCCTTCAAGATGTTAGGCTGCATGAGAGTAAGGACTACGTCTGTTCTGTTCATCACTGTGTCTATCCCCAGGACTTAGAACAATCACTGACTTATAGCAGGAATTCAAGAAATATTTTTTGGATAATGAGCAAATTGTCTACTCTCAGCTGGGCTTCCAGTTGACAAAAGGCCCACTGGGAGAGAACAAAGAATTGCAGGACTGGACTGAGTCTGGTTAACAGTGGACAGCTGGCCCATCCAGTGCCCTTGATCTCCACATCCTCCAGCCTGCCTGTTCGGCAAGCCTTTCCTCTGCCTGCAACAGTCTCTCTTGGCACTCATTGACACCTGGTGGATTAGTCATTCTTTGTGGCCCAGTTTAAGTGTCCTGGCTCCTTTGACTTTTTGCTGTCTTCCCACCTCCAGGCAGAGTTACACTCTTCCTTATGCTCCCACAATGCTTTGCACCTCTCCCCTTGTAATATAGTAATCATGGTTTCCTGCTTCGCACGATTTCTGTGTGTCACACACCAACACTCTCCATGCCTTCTCCCATTTAATCCTTCAGGTGATTTTTCAGTGTGGGGGGTGGATACTAATCATTACCATTTTACAGATGATGAAAATTGAGGCTCAGGAGTCCTAAAAACAATCTTTCTCCAGGACATACAGGAATCAAGTAATATAACTAGGGTTCTAGAATATATCTGACTGATTCCCAAGAGTTTTTAACTGCTGGGTGTTCTATGAGCCAACTTAATTTAAGAATTATGCAGGGGCACCTGGGTGGCTCAGTCAGTTAAGCATCCGACTTTGGCTCAGGTCATGATCTCACAGTTTGTGAGTTCGAGCCCTGCGTCGGGCTCTGTGCTGACAGCTCAGAGCCTGGAGCCTGCTTCACATTCTGTGTCTCCCTCTCTCTCTGCCCCTTTCCTGCTCATGCTCTGTCTCTCTCTGTCTCAAAAATAAATAAACATTAAAAAAAATAAAAATAAAACTTAAAAAAAATTTAAGAATTATGCTGGAAAGACCCATAGTCTTTACCTAGTGCAGTCTTACTTGAGGCAGCATGGGGTTACCCCTTTTATTGAAACATGTCACCCTCCTCTTCAGGAAGTGTAGCTTTCTATATTCCAAGGCCTATTCAACGAATTCCTCCAAGCCCCTTTGCTCTGGATATGATGCAGTCCTTTCTTGGCTCCTGTCAAGAATTGTTCTTTTCTACTAAGTGTTTTAGGTCACATCAAGAAAACTATCTCTACTGAAGTTCATGCTTTTGGCACAACTAAAAACTGTTTTAGAAAGTTTGCCTTGTCCTGTGGAAGGAGCCTCTCTGCAGACCTCCGTCATGGTGGGAAGCAACTTTAGCTGTGATGCCTCAGGTGTTTTGCGGGGCCTGGAGTTAGAACCTGCTCAGCCAGACAGCGAGGATAAAACTGAGAAGCTCACTGCAATGGTTACTGAGCCAGGGCTGAGCTGCGTCCAGCTCCCTCTCACTGTGACTCATTTCTTAGAGGAAAAAGGGATCATGGTGAGACACAGCAGTGCTTCGGGGTTGGCTGGTTGGAAGACTTCCGGTCCTGGGTTTCTGTAGAACCAACAGGAAGATGATGGGAGCAGGCACGTGGGGACAAGGTAATTCAACTTAACAAGCACCGAACACCTAATATATATGAACTGCTGGGATGATGCTGTCTATGAGGAAGAGGGAGAACAAGGTGAAAATTCTGGGAAGCACCAGGGGATGGGTTCTTTTTCTTCTTGCTGCCCTTTCCACACGTACCACAAAATTCATTCAGTTCCTAGCCTTTGAAGGGCTCACAGTCCAGTAGGGAAGTCAGAAGGGCACCCAAATGTATGTAAGGGCACTTTGAGTAAACCGAGCGCCAAGGGTAATGCCTACTTCTCCAAGAGGATTTAGGAAGGAGGGTCTACGCCCATCTAGGGGGCTGGTGGCAGTCCAGGGGCTGCCTCACAGAGGCAGTGGGGCTAGAGGTGGATCTTGAGGCATGGACAAGATCTTAGGGAAGTGGAAAAGGGATTGTCCTTTGTTAAAGGCTTAAGTTCTGCACGGAAAAAGTGCTTGAAAGGTAACTTCATTTATCTGTTGGTGAAGTTGTTCTCTTCAGTTTTTTAATTTTAGTTTATTTATTTATTTTGAGAGATAGAGCAAGAGAGAGCAAGAGAACATGAGCAGGGGAAGGGCAGAGAGAGAGAGAGAGAGAGAGAGAGAGAGAGAGAGAGAGAGAGAATCCCAAGCAGGCTTCACACTGTCCATGCAGACCCGGATGCAGGGTTCGAACACACCATGCCTGATGTGGGGCTCAAACCATGTGATCATGGACCTGACCTGAAACCAAGAGTCAGACACTCAACTGTGTCTTCAGTTTTTAAGATGAGGAACAGTTCTAAGATGAGAAAGGTTGGGTAAATTGCCAAGATCATACAGCAAGGAAGTGCCAGAGGCAGGATTCAAAATCAAATTAGCTTGAATCTGGGGCTGGCTGGTGTGCCTTTCAGGGCTGAAATGAGGGGCGGGGAGTTTCTCGATTTATGGAGGGATAGGGAAGAGTGTGAGAATAGTACAGGGATGAGAAGAGTGGGCATATTACAGAGACCAATGAGAAGTTCAGTTTGGGCTGGAATTTGGTCTGTGGGAAGGCAAGAAGCTGGAAGTGGAGGTAGGGGCTGTGTTGTGACAAGCTGAGAGCCATATCCTGCCCAAACCTGGCATTCTCGCCAAAGGGCAGTGCAAATGGAAAAAAGGAATGAGACACATCTGTGTGCACACTGACAACATATTGCTGGGTGAAAAAAGGTAAGTTGCAGAACACGGTGTTTAGTATAATCCCATTTTTGTAGAACAGAAACGCTCACTAGTGGAACACGGCAGTTGAAGGCTCTCTGAAGCCAGACTGCTTGGATTTCAATCTTGCACTGCTGTTTCCAAGCTGGGTAACCCTAGGAAAATTATTTAACCTCTCTGTTTCCTCCTCTGTAACCTCATCTATAAAATGGGATGAATAATGCCTTACAGGATTGTTCTGAAGCTTCCATGGGTTAATACATATTCAGCTTTGAGAAAGATGTCAGGCACAAAGCGAGCACTCATGGTTTGGTCATTATGTTATTAAAATCATCTGGAAGGATGAATAGCAAACTGTTGAGTAATTTACCCTGGGGGGTAAGATTTCAGTGTATTTTGGTTTTAAACATATTTCCCCATGTGATTTAAATATTTTATGGCAAACATGGAATGCTTATAATGTAAACAAACCAGCAAGTTTATTTCAAGGTTGATATTTGGAGACTTTGTTTTTATTGTGTTTTTTCCTGCTGTTAGCAGCAGGCCTGCTAGGGATACATTTGGAGAAGTCTCTGGTGTCACTCAGAGAGCTGTTGAAAACAGGTGTCTGAGGCAACAGTTTTGGGCTTCCCACAGGCCAGGTCTGGAGTGCAGCTCATGATAGGAGAGCTGGCCCCGTCCTTGCCTCCTGGCCCCGTTCTGCTCCCACCACCCACCACCCTCCTCTGGCCCTGGGTGCGGTTTCCCCTGCCTAGGGATATTCTTTTTTTTTTTTTTTTTTTAAGTTTATTTATTTTTGAGATAGAGACAGAGCACGAGTGGAGGAGGGGCAGAAAGAGGGAGACACAGAATCTGAAGCAGGATCCAGGCTCTAACCATCAGTACAGAGCCCAATGTGGGGCTCGAACTCACAAACTGTGAGATCATGACCTGAGCTGAAGTCGGACACTTAACCAACTGAGCAACCCAGCCCCTCCCCTCCCAGGGATGTTCTGAGAAGCCCATCATTGGGTGTGTTTTGGGAAAGGCAAATTTGGAGGCTGTGGTGAGGGCTGGAGCTTGGGCTGTATCTCTAACCTCCTTCAGGGAAGGTAAAAGGAAACTGGTGTTCTTGGTCTTGTGTGTTTGTGGGTTAGGATGTGAGGCTCTGCCCTGAGTACTAAGGGCCAGCAATTAACAATTAAAAAAACAAAAGGGCCAGGATTGGTGCTGGCTTTCTCCTTTTCCTCCCCACCAGGTCAGAAATTCTCTCGCAGAACCCTCGATAGCTCTTTTATCTGAGCGCTTTTCGTCACGAGGCAGGTGCAGGTGCATAAAGAAGAAAAGGCTGCAGCAACCTGTCTGCCCTTAGAGCCCCAACCATGACCCTCTGGAACGCGGGTGGGAGTTAGTGCCATTCCCCTCCTGTGTGAAGGGTGGAGATTGAAAACTCAGCTACTTATGGATGTATGTTAACTTTATTATGATCTAGAAAGAGATGGGCCCTCGGAAAGAGATGAGCCCCTGATCATCTAGAGAGGGAAATTAATCTCTTTTCTACCTCTGTCTTTCTCATCCAGTTCAGTTCCCTCTCTCCTCCTCCCGGTTCATTCTGGGAGTAACAGTGTCAGTGCAGTGGTTAAAAGAGTGTTTTATGGAGTCAGCCTGGTTTTGAATCTTGATTTTGCCTTTTGCTAGTGGTCTTAGCTTGGGCAAATTACATAACTTCTTTATGCCTCAGTTTTGTCACCTATAAATGGGAATATACTAGTACTTCTGTCTAAGGGTTTTTGTGGGCTTACGAGACGAGGCATGTGATGTTGCTAGCACAGTACCTGGCATTCGATAAATGTTCAATAAATAGTAACAACTATTATTAGTGCATTGTTACGGCCCAGGCTGAGAGGGAGCAGCACAAGAGAGCGAGGAGGGAAGATTCAGGAAGAAAGGAATGGCAGACTGCAGTATCTATTAGCATAAAAGATGCACATGTTCTGTGCCCCAGCCGTTCCATTTCTTGTTCTTGTTATCTGCCTGGAAAAATGTCACATGTGTTCACAAAGATGTAGGTACACTGTGATTATTGCAGCACTGATGGCAGTGGAAAACTTAGAAAAAAAAGTATAAATGCCCATCAGTGGGGGGGGGGGGGGAGATGGCTGGAAAACAATGGAATACACACAACATGAAATTGTTTGCAATAGTTAAAAGAATGAGGTGAGCTGTGTGCCTCAACAGGTAAAGCTTCCCAAGACCTGTGGAGATGCAAACGAAACGAATTGCAGAATTATGTAGGCAATATAATTCCATGAAATGATAGTCTACACGTATATATTTCAATAGTGATACCCACATGTGTGTATGTATACGTCTACGCATGCACACCCATATATGAATAAAAATGATCAAGTACAATACCCCTTAAGGAAACATAAAGCTGGGAGGGACCTGGAGATCATATCAAAGGGGGAGTTTTAAGCTTAAGTCTAGTATTAGATTTTTTTAAAAAAGAGAATATATGCATATATTGTACAATTAAAAATGATCAATGGGGCGCCTGGGTGGCGCAGTCGGTTAAGCGTCCGACTTCAGCCAGGTCACGATCTCGCGGTCCGGGAGTTCGAGCCCTGCGTCGGGCTCTGGGCTGACGGCTCAGAGCCTGGAGCCTGTTTCCGATTCTGTGTCTCCCTCTCTCTCTGCCCCTCCCCCGTTCATGCTCTGTCTCTCTCTGTCCCAAAAAAATAAATAAACGTTGAAAAAAAAAATTAAAAAAAAAAATGATCAGGAACAGAGAAAGGGAAATCCGTATCTGGCTCAGAATCAGAAGAATATGACTGTCGAACTAAAGACCTGATGGGAAATTCCCAGCTCTCCTGTCAGGAGCTTCCTGCCACCCTCCCACTGCAGCCCACTGGCAGAGGGTGAGGGCTGTTAGCCTGATAAACGCCCCGGCTTCCCAGGGCTGTGGCTTAGGAATATATATATATATATATATTGCATATATATATGGCGGTGTGGTGAGCTAGGAGATAGGAGATCTATATTTGAATCCTGGATTTACCCTGAGAGTAACAGCAGGGTGTTCGGCAAGTCCCTTCTCCAAACCTCAGTTTTCTTAACTCTAAAATGGGGATAGTAACCGCTGTCTCGTATCTGTTTTTTAAGGTGATTGGGGAGCTCTCATGGGATCGTGAATGTGAAACGCTCCTTAAACTGCGAAGTGCTCTTGTAAGAGAGGGCTACACCTCTGCCCGGCAGCCAGGGTTGCAGCGGACTTGCCGCATTCCTCTGGAGCCGGGCAGTGTTGCAGAACTGAGCACACCGCCATCAACACGCAGCTCGCAAAGGCCGAAGATCATAGCAGTTACTTTATTTGATGTATACGATCATAATGTGCTTTGTGGAAAGGTTAATAGGTCAAAGGGGGTAGAGAAGAAGGAAGGACGTGGTCCCGAGGTCAGACAGATGGTAGAATGGGGCAATGGTGTCTGAACATCTGGGAGTCCTAAACAATACTCTAGTTATGTTGGGTCATCGTTGGAGAAAGAAACAACAGATTTCCTCCCTCTCATCACCTTGATCTACTTCCTCTATCAGTCCCGAGAGACTCTCAGTGCTACGTCCTAGGCCGCCCACGCCCCACCCCCCGTGCCCGGATTTAAAGCCCATTCTTCAGGTGCCCCTTCTCTTTATCCAGCATCACATGGCTAGAGTGCCCAGCTGCGTAAATGGGCGCTTTTGGTGTGCTAGGACTTCAGGGCCCAGGCCACCCACCAGTTAGGGAATGGGGATAGCTGTCTGAGGTTTGTGTCTGTGAGGGAGGACGGCGTGTGAGAGTGCCAAAGGAAGGAAAGTGCAGTGGCAGCGTTGAGGGCACACAGCCCTTAGAGATGACATGCGGGGGAGTAAGTTTGGGGGACGAACATAATCCCACAGGACCTTGGGAGCTCTGCCATTCACTCTGTAGCCTTAAGGAAGTTATTTATCCTCTCTTCATCTGCAAAATAAAAGGGTTGATCTATGTCAGGGGTCCCTAGCCAGGATCATTTAGAACCTTGCTACTCAAACTGTTGGTCCATGGAAACATCAGCATCACCTGGGGGTTCTTAGAAAGGCAGACTCTCACTGCCCCCAGCCCGGACCTTCTGAGCCTGAATCAGCATCTAACTGAGATTCTCAGGTGATTCATACACACACTAAAGTTTGAGACTCTTGGTAACATTATAGGTTTCTGGGTCCCCCTCCTGAAGGATCCTGTTTCAATAGTCTGGTACGATGGTAGGAAACTCTACGTTTGACAAGCCCCTCACTGCTAGATTGGAGAGCTGTTGAATTCTAGAATTGCCTTAAGTTTCCATGATTCTGTTGGTACTTAAGACTCGCTGAAGGGAAAGTGTGATTTTCTGGGGGTGAATGGGAGGGAAATTGAGGACAGACCTTGCCAGGAAGGGAGTAGAGGCTTATACTCTAGGTGCCTGTGGGTTGCCCAGTACACGAAGCAAGAGAGAACGCTGCCCATTTCACGGCTGGGATTAATGACTGTCAGCAGCTCCCTGTTAAGACGGTAAACTCATTTAGCAACGGACACTGAAAAACAGCCGAATCCAAAGGCGGAGAGTGGTAATCTAATTGCACTGAATTAGCCTCGGGAGACTCGGACAATATCAACTTCAGAAAACCACAAAGTGATCCTTTATAAGGAGTTTCAAAGGCTTTGGGGCCTCAGCACCCCTCATAAGAGCTTGCATTACAAAGCATAGGCACTGTGCGGATAAGTCCGTCTCGTCAGCATCTCAGGGCATTGTTCCCTTCTAACGTGCTTTCTGAATGCATTTGCTAGCTGGCCCTATGGGGGGTCAGTTGTGTGTTGGGCTTACCAGAGGGTTGGTTCAGAAGGGACAGCGGGAGTTCAGGGCCAAGAGGCCTTCAGCCATACAGGCCATCGGTCCTGTGAACACGAGCCGTGCCTGTGGACTTGTCTGTAGACCAGTGCATTTTCTAGGGGTCTTTTTTGGCTCTGACATTTTCTTAGTCTGAGGTCCTTCTCATTTCTTAAAACCAGCCTCTTACATAACCAGGTGGTTTCTTTTAATAATCCTTTGTTGCATCGTGTGTGTATATTCATTGCCCAATTTATTCGTCACCAGTCCATTTTAAAGAAGGAAAAGTTATGAGTGAATGTGTGTTTAGGGTGTACCCAGAGAGCTTACAAAGATCGGAGGGTAATTTGGGGATCAGGAAAAGAGGGAATATAAGTATCGTAAAGATTTGTCCCTGACCTGCATTCATTTACTTTTTTGCAGTAAATTACAAATCTCAATCCTCAAAAGCAGCTTGGATTTCTTCTACATCTCTCATGGGAGGTGGGTTTCTCTGCCTTCATTCCTCCGGTGACAGGGACCCTTACTACCACTGAGGCAGCCCATTGCACCACTTGACAAATCTGCCAGAAAGTTCCAAATTACATTGAGCTAGAATTTGTGTGTGTGTACAGTAAAATAATTACCCATTAATTTGCTCCAGTTCTTCTCTTGGAGCTATATAGAATAAATCAAATTTAATGTTTCCCAAATGGGGTCCCTGGATACCTATGGGGTTCATGAAATAGTAATGAGGATTCAGAATCCATTTTAAACATTTCAGAGACTCTAACAAATTGCATATTTACTTCTGACAAAGCTCTATGGACTAACTAAAAGGCATCACGTGTCTTTGCTTTTGTTTTTTTTCTTAGGTCAACTCAGTGTGGCGACACTGTCCATACCGTAATGTTTAGTATTTCTGAACATTATCAAAGGCAGTTATGGATGCCTTCAATTAATAAAAATGGGGAAAATAAGTTAATGGTGTATAGGATTTGGTTAGCAAAATTTTAAAAGCGTAGACTTTATGGGCGAGGAAAAAAACCGAAAAAGAATCCCTGAAAAAAGTATAGAAACTTTTGGTCTCTTTTCATGCTCCTCTTCAGATCTATGGGGACAGTAATCAAACACCATGTTTTCTCATTGTCCAAAGCACTTCCTGGGGGAGAGAGACATATCCATGCGATTTGTTAATAATCGTATCTAGAATGTGATAACCCTCCAGAGTGAAGTTGCTTAATGAGGTCCTCAGTTCTTTCAGACTTTTGAGTCTGCATATAATGCAATGTCACTACTTCATATAACAATTGAAATATGAGGCAATATTTTTAACCAAAAGCATTCTATCATGGAGATTGGAGGAGGACAATTCTTAACTGGCACAGTTAAAAATGATTTTAGAGAGATTGATGTGTTGATTCCCTTCATCTTACAGCTGGGGAAACTGAGGGCCAGAAAGGTCATGGAACCCTGTCAAGGTCAGGCCACTAGCTAAATTCTGGATCCCAGGTCTCCTGCCCTTTGGGCCAAGTCCGCTTTGCCTAAAGCAGCAGAAAACCTGCAGAATAGCGTCAAGATGGCCAGGCGGGAGACAGTGCCATCCGTCTTAAAAATCATTCTGGCTTCTGCCAGCTGATGAAGGAAATAAAGTTAATGACGCCCACATAAATGCAATGCTGTCGCAGGACGCATACACAGGCTGTCGGGAGAGGAGCTCTGCGGGCCCTCTGAAGAAGGAAAGAGGTTTTTAATGTAGCTTTAAAGGGAGCAGTGTCTCCTCTTTCTGCAAGGACAGGGACTGTGGCATCTGTTACCTCCGTGTCCCCCATAGAGTGCAGAGTTTGGGACTGGACACGTAAATACACGATAAATAAATGCCTAGTGAAGAAATGAAGGCAGCGTCAGTGTTGAAGGAAGTTCATTCTGAGCCTTTGTGGGTGTGGGCCTCTGTCTTTCACAAAGACCTTATCCCAGGCTGGAGGCAACATAGGGGTGTTGGAATCAGTCATTTGAGTTGATTGGTAAGCAAACTGAGTCCCCATGATGCAGACAGAGTCTTATGAAAGCCATGCTGCAGGATGGGAGCAGAGCTCACTTTAGAACAGGGGGCTTTCAAATCCTAGCCTAACTGCTTTCTCCACTGCACCACATTTGCAACCTCTTTGGTAGTTAAGTTGGTCTCAGGGATAAATTCCCTACATATCCCCTGTGTTTTGCAAATACACAGAAGTTATGCGCCAATTCATAACTCTATTTACCAGCCTAGGGGTCGTATCTAAGCTATCCTTTGGGAATAAAAGATGTGATGTTTTCTTTTCTCTTACTCAAGGTTCCTAAGCCCCCAGAAGAGGGTAGACTGACAGTTTGATTGGGCCTGGTGCAAGCTTGCCCAAGGAACTTCTTTCCTCAGGAAAAAAGTCCTTGGCCCATTTCAGAAGCTCTTAAATGCTTTCTGCAGTGCCCAAAACGCAGCGGGTAAGATTTGAGGGAAAATACAGCTATGCTACTGGGAGGAAGCGATCCAGAGGGGGCACCTCAAAAGAAAACTCATTTACCTTCCAACTGGGTGGGTTTCCAGGACCCAGATATGAAACAATCTATCTGCCATGTTTCTCTTGACCCTTGTGTGAATAGAAACATCTTTCCTTCAAGATTTTAGTGACCTTTCTTAACAAATGAGTGTCATATTCAGCACAAAGCCCTGTGAAAGGAAGCATGGCAAAACCATCCATGGGTTAGACTTGGTTAATCTCCTCTCCCTTTATTCCCTTTGCAAGCATGAGCTAGGTCCCTTTTTGCTTCATTGGGGTGATTTGGGTGGTTCATGGGGGGCATGTTCTCAAGGAAACTAGACTTTTCTTCCCATTGTAATTAGGACATCGGAACAGCAGATTAAGAATTTGGTCATTCAATACCAGTGGTTCTCAACTGCAGACAATTTTTGCACTCCCTACCCCGGGATTTTTGGCAGGGTCTGGAGACATTTTTGATAGTCATGACTGGGGGGAGGGGATGTCACTGAGGCCACGGTACTGCTGAACATCTTACAATGCACAGGACAGCCCTCCTAATAAAGATTATCCAGTTCAAAATATCAGTAGTGCCGAGACTGAGAAACACAGTTACATGTTATGAATTACCCAGAAGATAAAAAAATGTTGGGGTCTTCCTGGGCCTTTCCAGCCATAAGCTAGAAGGTAAGCGTTCTGTGAATCAAAGCAAGTTCCCTTTGGCTTGCAAAGGAGGTTGAAAGGAATGTGCTTCTACCATTAAAAACCCCCCAAAAACCATATCTTTGTCTATTATTTTTGGCCAGTCTAGCTATAAAGCCCCATCTCCAACTGCAAACAAAGAGACAAAATTTAGCTTATCAAATCCTAGGATGTCACTCATGGTTTTAGAACCATAGGCTTTTAAAATACCAAAGGAGGAACTTCAGCCAAATCACCTCATTTTACTTATGGGGTCACAGTTGATGAGCACTGCAATGCTGTTTGTGTCCCAGTACCCTATGTCTCTCTCCCCGTCAGCTCTTTTGAAGGCCTCAATGCGTTCTCTGTGTTGGCACCATATGAGATTTCTGCCTCACTTCAACTGCTGTTTTGTTTTACTGTTTACTGTCATTATGGCCATTTCGCTGGTTAGGTACTAATGCAGCAGCACTTCTGTTATTGATGGCCTTTCCTTTTCTAGCCCCCAGATTTCCCCCAACAAGGTGAGCAGCTGGCATCATTTAATCTAAGTAGTACCTGGGTGCCTGAGATGATTGGATTGGCTCATTCCAACACGGTGCCTGTCCCTTGGGGGAGAAAGGGTTATTCACATGGAACCTGCTAGGCTGCCAGTCTCCATTTACCCCCACATACAATTCTATTGAGTCCCCAGATTTTAATGCTTCTGTATTTTCACCTAAAATTTAAAAAATGAGAGAGTTAGAAATGAAAGTGCCAGTGACACAAGGATAATACTTTCCCTCCTTTTGACCTTTTTTTTTCCAATCTCTCTGAAAAATTGCTGAGGGTATTTCCTGAGTTCAATTCCTAGCTTCATTATTTTATGTTTCAGAACAGTTCTGAAACAACATTGACTCCTCAGATGATGTAGTCATTCCTATATTTTGAAAGTGCAGTGGTACCAATCCCTTCCCAGCTCTCCAGAGTCATGACTTTTCTTTTCTTATAAACACAGAATCCCATACACATTGTAGCTCAGATATGCCTTGACACATGTAGGGGAAGGAGATGTAGAGTGATGTTTCCTGATGGGCTACCACCAGTTTACTTAAAGAATTAGCACAGTGGATTCATCACCTTCTCGAAATGATTACAATGCAAACCTTTTAGACCGTGTCTCCCTTTTGTGAAAGACAATGTCGGGGAGAAGAAAATCAAACGTACTGTTCATCAATAAAAAAGGAGTCGGGTGTGTGTGTGTGGTGGCGGGGTGGGGGGAGGTGATGTGCTTGGTCCTATTAATTTGCTCTTTAATCTTTCTGGTTCAGTTCTGTCTCGGTAAGCCAAACAGAGAATCAATTTGCATACAAATGTTACCAAGTACCCCACCTCCGCGGCATTTTACAGTTCTATATGCATGTAGGGGAGAAAGGATTTGATATTAAGAGGATACTTCTTGCCCCTTCCTCCATAAAGTAGCTACATTTCACAGGGCCCTGGATTGTTGCACTTTTTCATTCTATCTGACTCCCTGACTATTTGCATTCTGAGCTGTGGGCAGGACTATGGCCTATCAAAGAATTATTTGAACTAGAGATTAGAAGCTTTAGTGTTGGGTATCTCAGGGAAGGAGGGGGTCTTTTCTCCATCTCAAGAGAAAGACATGAAGAGAGGTTCACATATAGACCCTTATAATCCGGGGTTGGGGGAGGAGTCATTCATTTAATAAACCAACCGACAGGTTAGTCAAACCAACAATTCATATGCAGAATTCTCCACAATGTTAAAAGGAAAAGCAATAATTAGTTGCTGGTTTATGATGGGAGAGAATAATATTTGGTGGTTATTTTTAAAAATAACCTAGAGTGGGCTTTTCAAATGGCTGTTAATACAGTGCCATGGTAAAACATGAGAGGCAGGTATCTAAAATGAGGAAGATTAATGATCCCTGCGGGTCATGGAGGAAGAATAATTTTTTTCAATTCATATAAATGGAATTTATCATAACCATCTCTGACGATGGCTGATTCACCCACTTACAAAAGAACTATCTATTTCAATGCTTCCTGAAGAGGGTGATTTTTCACTTTTCACTTGTACTAACATAGAATGCTAAGCCTGTAGGCAGAAAATTTTAACCTGAAGAGATAACGGATGAGGGAACTCAGCTACAGATTCAGGGACGGACATAAATTAAACAAAACAAACAAGAATTGTCCATCAGTTCAGGATCTGCAGCTAACAAAGTAAGAGTTTGGAAAGGCGAGTGGGTGAGAGGAGGGAGTCAAAGTTTCTAAAGGGAAATCTTTCCCAGAATCTGTTCCTAAGTAGATCCACTCTGCACCCAAGTTCAGGGCTTTACAACCTGAGGTCATAACACTATTGTTTCCAAGCACTAAGCCTCAGCCTACTCCCCCCCCCCCGCCCCACGCAGAAAAAGAAAACAACAACAAAAAAGGAGAGAAAATGAAATGTTCTGTGTCCAGTGAGCTCGAGTGCAACCTTCCCCGTCACCGCTAGTTGTCACTTGGCTCCCAGACGGGAGAGCTGAGGTTTTCGGCACTGCGGTTAGAGAGAATGCAGTCCTAATTAAACTGAGTAACTCCAAAAGCTTCCCCTTAAAGTCCTCAGCCCAGTGAAAACCAATATGCAGAGGGGCTGGGGGCCAGTGATGGGGCGGGGGTATAGCAGATGGAAGGACAAACAAATCACAAAAAAACAGGCAAACAGCTGCTAGAGCAGCGACTGTCTCAGACCTCCACGCACAAGCCAGACACCCTGCGGGAGGGGTGGGGTGGGGGAGCGGGGGATGGAAGGACCCGATTGCAGCGGTATACAGCAGCCCCTTCCCCCCAAAATGAAGGGATAACGGACAGAGTCAGCCTCAGTGCTCCTTTCCCCCATTTCCATTACAGCGATGTGGTCAGTAGAAAATTGCATACCTGAAGAATACAATGGTCTCCCAAAGGTAGAGTCGAAGAGTATTGAAGCTGTACATTTTTCAGGTCCTTGTGCTTTGTAGTCCACGAGTTATGAGGGTAAAAAATGTTTCAAATTGGCACTTACAAAACCAGCGAGCGCTATTGAAAAAATAATCCAGATGCTAAGGGGAGGTGTAGAACAGGGGCGCGGAGGGAGAGCCCCAGGGGAAATTGGAACGAGGGGGCTGTAGGTACCACGGACAGAGGCAGCCGTGAAGCGTTTCAGCACCACGGAGAGCGTCCAGCCCTGCTTTTCAGGAGCGCGAAGAGTATTGCTGTTTGTTAAACTCCAGCTTGTCTGTTGGCTCCCTGCGGCGCTGGGGAGGCACGTTTGGGGGTGGGTATATTTTCTTTTTTACCCCTGTTTTTCTGTTTAAACGGCCAGCTCCATGCAAGGGAAAAAAAAAATCTTCTGTAGCGATCAGAGCGCTGGCCTCCGACCGTTAGATTGGGCGAGCATCTTGGGTAGAGAGAGCAGGGCTTTATGCCCCTGGGCTGGCCTGAGGGGGCTAGGGGCCAGGGGAAGCGATTGACGGTGCTGCCTTCAGTTAAATCCCGGAGAATGTGCCAGGCTGGCGCATCGCGACCGAGTCCCGGAATCTCGTTTCCCTGCCTGCGTGCGAGTCTGTTGTCGCCTTGCGATCCCTGTTCTCTGGTCCCCGCCGAATAAGTTATGATCGCTGCAGGAAAGGTGTCCCATTGCTCAGGGCTGCAGGCATGAGAGAGCTCAGGGCAAGTTTCAGGGGCTGTCAGGGTCCATGGCGACCCCGCAGGGCTGAGGAGCCCAGGGCTTCAGATGCATCTCGATTTTCTGAGCTCGCCCATCTTCCTTTGGCCAGGACTCCCTCAGATCTTCAGACTTTCTTACTGCATTAATTTAACAAACTGGCGGCATGGGAGCTGGGAGGGGGGCGGGCGAAGGCCGATGGGAGGGGGTGGAGAGGAAAAAAAGGGGGGAAAAACTCCTTAGTATCTTCAAACCCTCCCACTCGAGGTGCTCATTGGCCCACGGATGCGAAAACCAGATCTTTTCTCAGTGTTTGGCCAATTGCGTTTTAGACTCTAGGTTGAGTTTAACGCTTAAAGTGCTGGACGAGATCCTCGACTCTTCTTTCCTTTGCAAGCGGGCGGTGGGGTGGGGGAGATTATGGAGTTAATCTCTTGAGGTCTCTTAAAATATTGCCTTGATATTTAAAGAATGTAGTTGTATGTGAGGAAAACAAACACCACGGGTCCTAGTTCGGACCTGCCTCTGGGCTCAGCATACCATCTTAAAAGGGAAGAATTGAACCGGATCCCTGAGTTTCTTTAGAGCTCTGAAGTTTTAATACTTGGTATAGAAGTAAAGGAGAGGTTTCAAAAAGACGTCTGGCCCATAAAAGACTGCTTCTCTTCCCCTGGGCCACTGCAATGGGAAAATACAGGAGAAATTCCTTGAGCACTTCCCAGGGTCAAGAGGGAGCAGTCCTGGCCTCACTGTTGGAGCCCCTAGGGGAGATAAGGAAGATACGCAGTCTTCCAACAGGACAGGAGACAGTTTTATTTACATTTCACAAGCTACAGCAACAGAGCCTAAGAGAGCTGTGTCTTGTTCCAAAACAATGATTGAGCCAAGCTATACACACAGGTATCTAGTACTTAACCACTCCTGCTTCCTTTTTTCTCTTCCTCCTGCTTCTCTCTTTCCCATCTTATTTGAGTCTCAGAAACCAGCTAGCTATAGATTTCACTCTAGAGCCCAGCTGGGGAGGTGGAGTTAATCAGATTTTCTCCAAGCTCCCAGAATTTAGTGGATTAATAGCCTTGCAGGATTTTCTGGCTGATTTGAACTGGCTGGGACTCTGGGGTCTCTCCCTCCTAGCCTACCAAGTGGGGACAACCCTTCCCTCTTTCTCAGCAGCATTAGGAATGCCTTCTTTTGAGTTTTTGGAGGTTGATTTTCCCTAGAATAGTTCTTAACAGTTCAGGTCTCTCCAAGCCCAGGCATTCTCCCTGAAGAAGCCTGGAAAGCTTTGTTCTCTAGCCTCCTACCAACAGGGATTTCCCCCACCCCCATCCCCCACACCACTGTTACACACCCCACATTACTCTCTTTTATTGGCTTCCACACACTGGAACAGTAATGGGCTGCTTAGAATTTCCATGAGTTTGAGTAGTGACTGAAAAGGAAATTTTGCTTTAAAGGTGGATTTTCATAGGAGTCTGATAAAAATTTATATTATCTATCTACCTACCTACCTACCTACCCATATCTATCACTAACCTTTACTAGCATGCTTTTTACGTATCAGGTACTAGTGTGCACTTCCCATAATGTCATCTACTTCTCACAGTAATACCTTGACGTAAATATTATCCTTGTGAATGCATTTGTGTACATTTGTGAGTAGCTTGGGCAAGACAAACGTGTATATTTCTGTGTGTACAAATTGATTCGTGATCCGTAGCCACCCTACTCTGAAGCAAATGTGTGGTGCATATGTGTATTTACACATTTGTGTTTGTAAATGGTCTCTGTCCACAAAGGCATATATGTATGCACCTATCTGTGACATTTTTGTACCCCTGAAGGTACTGAAACAAAAACTGTGATGTCACAATTTTGTGCTTGTTCCTTACCTGGCTAGGAAGCGATTGTGTGGGCAGGTGGGATGCAGCATGTAGAAGTTACTTTTTCTTTTCCTTGAAGGGATGTGGTGTGGTGTGCGTGTGTGTGTGTGTGTGTGTGTGTTGTTGTTGTTGTTGTTGTTGCTGCTGCTGCTGCTGTAGTGGGTGTGACTGGCTCCAAGGCTTTGGGCTGTTCTGGAGATGAGAGTAATTATTGCCTGGGGGCACCTGTTTTCTAGTAGGCCCTTACTTTTATTTAATCAGCATACATGAAGTAAGAGTGTGCTGGGCCTTGGGGATATGACAGTATGTAAGAGAAACAGTGCTTTGAACTTCTGAACATGAAATCACTTTGGAGGTTCAGTGGGAAAAGCTCCTCATGGTTGCGAATCTACACTTTTTACCCCATATCTCGTGTATTTCTTATGCCCATAAGCGGTATACTCGGATCTTTCTCTCTTGTTGTAGGTCACTATCGAAACTACCTGCAGGCTTGGAGGTCAGAGATTTATGTTTTTATTTTATCTCTGCCTCAAAAAGGCTGGATGATGTTGGGTAAATGACCAAATCTCTTTGGGCCTAAGTCAAACAGGGAGAGTAACATTCCTTCATCTCATCACAAGAAGCTGCATAGAAGAAATGGCATTCAGGTCTAATCTTATTGTGACTACTATGCTATGAAACAGAAATCTCAATGGAATGGAATGAGTTTGCTTCAGCAGATGGTCCATTTCTTATGATAAGTATTCTGTGTAGCCTAATTCCCATACTTGAGTGGCCCGTTATAGGTAGCCAGATTTGAACCCTTCCAAGTATGAATACATTTTGACCTATACTGAGACTTATTACTAGAGTCAATTCATTCTTTCATTAATGACGCAAAATATTTATTGAGCATTTACTATGTGTTAGTCACTGTGCTAGGGAATGGGGATATAGCAGGGAACAAAACAGGTAGAGATCCCCATTCTAATGGAGTGTATCTCCGGTGGAGGGAGACAGAAGATAAAAAAAAGGCAATTTATGATGTATTAGGCAATCATAAGGATTAAAGAGAAGAAAGTGGTCTCAGGGCAGAGAGTGATATAGAGGCACTATTTTATATAGGGTGGTTAGACCAGGGCGTGCTTTCTGAAAAGAAGAAAAACATTTGAACAAGTGACTGAAGGAAGTGAGGGAATGAGCCATGTGAACCTCGGGGAGGGGGGAGGGGAAGGAGAGCTTTCCAGGCAGTGCAGAAAGCAAATGTAAAGAGTCTGAGAGGGAAATATGCTTAGAATGTGCGAGAAATAGCAAGGAGGCCATTGTGCCTGGGTGGAGTGAGTGAAGTTGAGAGGACCAGGTTAGAGAAGGCTCGGGGGCTGGGGCATACACTACCTCCAGGGCATAGTAAGGACTTTGGGTTCACTTTTGAGTGAGACCCATTGGAGGGTTTCGAGCAGAGGAGTAACAAGTTCTGACTTAACATTTTAACAAGATTAGTCTGGCTACTGTGCTTAGAATAAAATGTGTAGGGAGGGAGGGGGCAAAATGAAAACAAGGATACTAGTTAGAAGCTACTGAAAAAAGTCCATGTGAGAGAGTCTTAGAGACTGTTCTTGTTCAACACTTTTATTTACAGAAGAGGAAAATTATATCCAGAGAGGTTCAGTGACTCACCCCCTAGACTAGTAGCAGAGTTGGGACAAGAATACAGGTACCTAATTATAGCTGAAGGGTCTTTCCACCATTTTTTGCTCCCACGAAGATGAAGGGCATGGGAAGGGTAGGTAAAGGAAATCTACAAGGAAGGGACTTTACCTGGCTTCTTGATGATATGTTTAGCACCTGCACAGTTCCTGGCACATAGGAGGAACTCAGTAGATATTTCTTGCCAGGATGAATAAGTGAATAAGTGAAAGAAGAACAAAAAGATTTAGGCAGAGGGCCTGAAGAGAGAAAGAGGAAGGAATAGTGTTAATCAGGTGAGATTACGTAGGCCTGAACCAGCTAATGTAATTAACACAGTGCCAAGTCTCTGACCATAATGACATTCACAGAGGAGAGGGCTGGGCGTCTCAAGACTTCTTTGACAGGCCTCAATGATACTTTGTAAAGAGAGACAGATATTTGGAGCAACTAAGCAGCTTGCCTAATTGTGCTGAAGTATTATGATGAATATGGGTCTTCAAATAGTACTATGGAAAAGCCTTTCCTCCAAGGAGCTGGAGGCTACTGCCAGCCTTTCCCAAACCAACTTAGAGAATGAACTTGGTACCTTCTTCTTCTTCTTCTTCCTCTTCCCCTTCTCCTCCTCCTCCCCCTCCTCCTCCTCCTCCTTCTTCTACTTCTTCTTCTTCTTCTTCTTCTTCTTCTTCTTCTTCTTCTTCTTCTTCTGAATTGCAAAGCAACAGTATGTTTTCTGTGCTTTAAAGAAGGGACCTCAGAAGTACTTAGGAGATCTCAGGGCCCTGGGAGAATTTTTTAGTCATAAGGAGTGGATGCATAAAATATTGAGAGACCTTTTCTTCCATTTTTCTGATTAGTCACACAGAAGCCAGGAAATTGGAATGACTGGCCTAAGGTATCACCACAAAGCAGGATCTAGAACTCAGGACTCCCATCTCTCACGTCCTGGCTCCTAACCCGTTCATTTGGAGACCTAAAATAAAGGAAGAGGAGGTAGGATCAGTGAAGAAGAAAGGCCTCATATCAAGACTGATCAGCCCCTGACTTTCTGCCCAGAGACTCCCCAATTTAGTTTTGCCAAGTCTATATGTATATCCTGGGTTCCAGCAGCTTGACATCCACGTGAGACTTTTCATCATCTCCTTGTGCTGTTTTCCTATCTTTCCATCAAACGTTCTCAGTCTCTTTTTTCCTACTTTCTGCTCTGTCTGTCCTTAACTCCTATTTCATGTTTATCCAGTTAGTTCCTCTTGTTGGGTCTCTCACTGCCTCCACAAGGAGTTTTGGCATGAAAAAGGCTTGGCAGAGGATATACCTTCACTCAGAGGTTCATTCGTTTAAAAAGTACACATATTATGCACACGAACTGTGTGTGTGACACTGTGCTGAGGTTTTGCATCTCTACTAAAAGAGTTGTTCATTTGGTTTTTAACAAATATTGATTAACTACCTTCTCTGTGCTAGGAATTAAGGCAAATGGGTCATGATCAGTGTTGGTTGAAGGCGATTCTTGTATTACATATTTAAAAACCATTTAAAATGGAAATACACATGTATTAGTGCATAAGTTTTGTTAAGTTACTCATAAAATGGATGCTATCGATATAATGATACAGAACGTTACCAGCACCCTCGAAGCCTACCTCACATTCCCTCCCAGTCATTGCATGCCAAAGGTAGCTGCTGTTCTAATTTCTATTACTTTTATTTTGCTTGCTTTTGGCTAAACGAGGTCATCTTCATTCATGAGAGGGCATTAACCTATAACCTTCCTTTTTAAAAATGTCTTTTTCAGGTTTTGGTATAAAGATTGTGGTAGCTTCTTCACAAGTTGCAAATGTTTTCTCTTTTCCATTCCTTAGAAACATCTATATAAGATTTGGTGTTAGTTCTTTTTAAAATGTTTGGAAGTGTTCATTGATGAAGCCATATGGGCCTGGAGGTTTCCTTTTATATATATATATGAAATTTATTGTCAAATTGGTTTCCATACAACACCCAGTGCTCATCCTAACAGGTGTCCTCCTCAATGCCCATCACCCACCCTTCCCTCCCTCCTACTCCCCATCAACCCTCAGTTTATTCTCAGCTTTTAAGAGTCTCTTATGGTTTGGCTCTCCCCCTCTCTAACTTTTTTTTTTTCTGGAGGTTTCTTAGTGGAAAGTTTTTATTTACAGATTCAATTTATTTAATAGATATAGGGCTGTTAAGATTGATACTTCTTGTGGTGGTTTCAGTAAGTTGCATTTTTTCCCTAGGCACTTGTCCATTTAATATGATTTTTCACATTTATTTGCATAAAATTGCCATAATCCTCCTACTTTGTTAGTCTCTAGAATCTGTAGTGATGTCTTCTTGTCCATTTGTCATACAATAATTTGTGCTTCTTTTTTCTTGATTGTTCTTTCTAGGGGATCAGCCATTTTTTTGGTCACTTCAAATAACCAGCTTTAAAATCTTTTCTATATTATGTATCTTTGTTTTCTATTCTTTCTTTTCCCTCCTTTTCTTTTTGCTCTCAACTCGCATTTTTTTTGTTTGTTTAATTTTTTTTTCTGGCTTCTTTTTTTTTTTTTTCAGAGATTGCAGTTTATTTCAGACACACTCAGAAGGTGGGGGCTGGCCAGTGGGCTCTGTCTGCATCCCCTCCCTACATGTGGCTTAATCTACCCCCAAACCACTAGACTGTGCAAGATAGACAAGGCATTCCCACCCCACCCACAGGAGGGGCTTAGGCAGGTGAAGAGTGTGGAGAGTGGGGGGTCGCGGTAGAGTTCAAGTACTCACAGTTTCCCCATCCACACCCCCAGATTACACTGTACCCGGGCCGTGAGGGAAAATCCCAACCCTGGGGTTCCTAGTGGCATTAACAGCTCTTTTCTCAGAAACCTCAAGATGAGTTCCTTACCCTCTTTCCCTGACAATAACAAACCAAATTCTGTACCTGGGCAAGGAGGGAACCTCAGCACTCCACTTACCCAAGACCCCTCCTTCCTTATTTGGAGTGATGGGGGCAGGGTGGGCTTCACTTGTAGTGAATAGGTTGGGTTTAAGTGGTAATAGATGAGGGGAAGGGAGAGAACTGAGGATCTTGGGAGGCGGGCTTGGGGGATGCTGATGAGGTTCTGATAGCCCTGGTCCATGCCCCCAACTTCATCTCTACCCCATACCGAGGCCCAGAATCCCTGCGAGTCCACTGCAAATGTGATATGGGGTGGGGGTGGGGAGGAGTGGGAGCAGGGGGAGAGCTTAGGAAGGGCCAGGACTGGGCTCCAGGCCTAGCAATCGAGCTCTGGTCTTCTAGAACAGCTGAATCCTGGGGAACACAGGGTAGTCTACTAACCCCCACACCCCAGACTTCCTGGCTTGGGCAGAGCGGTGGGAATGGGTGGGGGGAGGGTCCTTCCAAGGGTATTACATAAAGATATAACCGTTAAAAATTTTGAGGGGAGAAGTGACTCTCAGCCTCTTGCTTCCCCAAGTTGTGAATCTCCCCAGTGCCCAACAGATAGGGCTGAGTGTGTCCCAGAGAGCTAAGGAAGAAAGCTATACCCCCTCTCTGACAGGATGGGGCCCAGAGAGGGGGCCCATTAGCACCATGCAATGTTGGGGCACCCCTGGCAGCCTGACTGACCCCCAGGCAAGGGCCCTCCCAAAGCTGGAGTGCCCACTTGCTAAAGCTTCTGTATTCTTGAGGGGGACCCCTCTAAGGGAGGGGGGGTGATGGGAGAAGGCTTGGCTGAAGCCCAGGCAAGGGTCTCAGCTAGGACCCCAAAGGGCCCCTCTGGGAGTCATGATTTGAAGAATCTTCGTACCACGAACTGGCCCAACAGAACCACAGACAGAACTATCAGCACGTTCAGGATGGGGCCATTTCCCAAGTTCAGGGCTGCCACCCAGCTGCCCCTCTGTGGGGTCCACCCAGCAATGCAGTGACGCAGCATGACGTCAACCACTAGTTTGGTCACCCGGACCAGAAAGCCAGTCAGGCCGTGCTGGTAGATGTCGAGGGCCAGGCGGTAGCCAAAGCCCAGGAGAGCCACCACTTGGCCCCAGTTGATGCCGCTCTCAAATCGACTCGAGGCAATCTTGGTGAAAAGATCATAGGCGTTCTCTGCTGTGGGTTGCAGGCGCTGCAGCATGGCCTGGAACTCTGAATCGTAGCGCTGGTTGATGTTGTCTCCAGTGATGGTGAGCTGCTGACCCACCTGCCCCATGGTGCTGCTAGGTTCGAGGGGCAAGGTGACCATTTCTGGGTCAGTAGGCACAGCTGCCCCCTCAGCCTCCTGCTGCTAATGGTGAAAAACATAGCTGCAGAAAACGTCCTCGGTGTCCCAGGCTACCTACTCCTCCGAAGTAGCAGATGGGGCAGTCTCTTCACACTCCTGCCTGGGAGGACCTGGGCATTGCTCGGATGCCATTTCTTGGGTCCCAGTGGAGGGCAGCGCTAGCCTGCCAGGACCCTCGCCCAGGCCTGGGATGGCTCACGGGGCCAAGGCCAGAGATCCTGAGGGGCCAGCGGCTGCTCCTGGGGGTCAGGTGCCCAGGCCCAGCTTTCTGGAACAGGTATCAGTGCAGTCCCGATGTCTGGACGCAGCTTCTGCTTGCCCCAGCTTGGCCCTCTTCTGGCTTCTTGAAATGGATGCTTCATTGACTTTTAACCCTCTTCTTGTCTTTTTTTTTTTATTTAAAAATTTTCAATGTTTTATTTATTTTTGAGAGAGACAGAGACAGTGCGAGTGGGAGAAGGGCAGAGAGAGAGAGAGGGAGACACAGAATCTGAAATGGGCTCCAGGCTCTGAGCTGTCAGCACAGAGCCTGATGCGGGGCTGGAACTCACGCACCGTGAGATCATGACCTGAGCCGAAGTCAGACACTTAACTGACGGAGCCACCCAGGCGCCCCTCCTTCTTATTTTCTAATATATATTTAAGACTTTGTCTTTTCTCCTGAGCTTTAGTTGAGATGCATCCCACAAGTTATGGTTTCATTATTATTCAGTTCAAAATACTTTCTAGTATCTTCCCTGCTTTAGATTTTGATCCTTAGAGGTATTTGGAAGTGTACTGTTAATTATATCACTCTATTCTTTTCTGTCTAGTATAATATCTTTGAAAAGTCAGCTATAGGCCTTAGTTTTTGTCATTTAAAGGCAATGGATTTTTTTTCCTGTAGTTTTTAATATTTTACAGACTTTGGTTTTATCCATTTATATCATGTGCCTATGAACGTTTGCTTGATTTTTTTTCCCCAAGGAGTCAAACACAATTTAAGGAATTATTATTTTTTTGCGTGTGTGTGTGTGTGTGTTCAATATGTATATTATTGAAGTATAGTTGACACACAATGTTACATTGGTTTGAAGTGTAAAACACAGTGAGTCGACAAGTCTGTATGTTATGCTGTGCTCACAAGTGTAGCGACCATCAGTCACCATACAACACTTACAATGCCATTGACTATATTCTCTGTGTTGTGCCTTTCATCCCCATCCAACACTATTTTTTTTTTTTAATTTTTTTTAACGTTTTTTTATTTTTGATACAGAGAGAGACAGAGCATGAATGGTGGAAGGGCAGGGAAAGAGGGAGACACAGAATCGGAAGCAGGCTCCAGGCTCTGAGCCATCAGCCCAGAGCCTGACGCGGGGCTCAAACTCACGGACTGCGAGATCGTGACCCGGGTGAAGTCGGACGCTTAACCAACTGAGCCACCCAGGCGCCCCCCAACACTATTTTAGACCTAAATAGGAAAGATTGAATGAAGTTGTAAGCTGAACTTTCCTGATAGACATTTTCTCATTGAGCTCTGTGTTATGGATTATACCAGTCCCATTAGCCACCTTCATACCATTCACAAAAGATGTACAAATTGTGTGATTTGCTTGAAGAGTCAAGTTTGAAAATAACAATCTTTCCATTCTTTTTGCTTTTAGAACAATTCTCAAAACACATTTATTCTGCTCCCAGCCCATAATTGCTCAATTAAGTGTTTCTTCTAAAAATAACTTGGAGTAAGAGAATCATTTACTTTATATGTATTGAAAAACAGAACTCATCCATTTTCTCCAGTGTTCCATGGAGGAAGAAACTGGTTCAACTAAAGAGGTATTAGTACAAAATAGGTTTTCCATTTTGGTTCTCTGTTTTAATGACCAGAGAAAATTCTCTGTTGTTTTCACCTTGGTAAAACACAATAGTATCAATAAACTTTTCTTCCTCTGAATCTTGATCTGGCATCCAACGTTGATATTTTACATGCAAGGAATGAATATTTCAAAGCTTGGAGTGTCTTTCCTTCAAACACTGTTGATGGGATTTTCCTTCCCATCCGAGTGTGTGGAGTACACACTCGGAGGGAAGCAGGCATACGGCCAGGTTCTCTTCCCGGTCCATCCTATGCCACCCTCTGCCTGGTCCTGGCAATACCCGGACTGTGGACTGTGCCTCTTGCCCACCGTGGCCTCCACCCAAGCAGTCCACAGTGGCTGGTGAGACTCGGTTTTCTTTGTGAATATCCTGCTCAGACTCACAGAACTCTTCGGGTCCTCTGTCCCCCTCTCCCTCGAATTTGTGTCTTGATGTATTTCATCAGTCGTCAGTATTTTTTCCACTATCGCTCCTTCATTTTCTCTTCTCCATCTAGAATCCCAATTATCCATATGCTAAGACCTTTTCATGATGTTTCTATGTCACTTATACCTATTTCTGCATTTTCTATTCTCCCCCCCCCCCTTTCTCTGCATCTATCTGGATCTTTTCTACTCTTTTCAAGAATCATCTCTTCTACTGAGTTTAATCTGGTTTTACACTTATATACTGAATTAATTTCAATTGTTTTAATTTCCAGGCTAGCATTTTCACTCCTTTTTTCTTTAAAAAATAGATTGCAGTTCCCTGGAGAAATTATCCATCTTTTCATTTATTTTCTGGAACATAATCATCATAATTATCTTAAAATTCCTGCCTGATAATTCTAGAATCGGAGCTATCTATGGGTATCTTTCTATTGCCTCATATTTAAAAATTGATTTTGATCATTTCTGTTTACTGTCATGCCTGGTATTTTTTGCAGTAAATACTTTAAATTGTATATGAAAAATTACACTGGCTCTGAATCATGTTATCTTGTAGAAAGGATTAAATTTCCTTCTGGCTGGCAGAGTGTGGACAGATCACCTTGATTCAACCATGTATTGAGATGATTTCAAGCTCTGTTTCAGGCTTTGTAAGGAGTGTCTATTTCCTACCCCCCTCTTTTTTTTCAGTGTGACTTTTTTTGGGGCATAAAATTATATGTAACATTGTATAAATTTCAGTGTACGACATTGTAATTCACATCAGAATACACTATAAAGCAATCACCACCAAAGGGCTAGTTACTATCCGTCACCAAAGGAGGGGGGTCTCTTTCTGATTTGCCTTGCCCCTTCGGCATGGCCCATCAGGTCTCAACTGAAAGGCCAGTACATTCTTTTTGGTGGGTCCTGAACTCCAGTTTTTGTTTTCGCACGTCTCTGGGGCTGCCCAAATCCTTACTTAGTATTTTCACCTCTTAGCAGCTTTTTCAAAAACCATCTTTTAAAATTCTGTTTTGTAGTGAATCCCTCCCTGACCATCCTCCCTGAAGCACTACCCTCATCACTATCATTACTTTTGTTTTATTTTGGAATTTACAAAAAAGTTCCCAAATACCCTTTACCTAGTTTTCCCTAATGTTAACATTTTACATAAAATGATATATTTTCCAAAAGTAAGGAAGCAACATTAGCATATTACTATTAGTTAAACTATAAATTTTATTTGAATTTCTCTCCCTTTTTCCTTTTTTGTCCCTTTACTGTTCTGGACTCCAATCCAGAACACCACATGACATTTAGTCGTCAGGTCTCCTTAGTCTCGTCTGCACTGTGACAGATCCTCAGTCTTTCCTTGTTCTTCATGACCTTAACCATGAGCAGTCATGGAATGCTGGTCAGGTATTTTGGAGAATGCCAGTCACTTTTAGTGTGTCTAATTTTTTTTTAATGATTAGATTGGGGTTATGAGTTTTTGAAAGAGTATCATGGAGGTGAGGTGCCCTCCTTGTCATGTGGTAACAGTGGGTACATGATATTCCCTGACTTACCACTGTTGATGTTGACCTTGATCATTTAGTTTAGGTGGTGTCCGACAGGTTTCTCCATGGCAGAGTTACTATTTTTCCATTCCCACACTGTGTTCTTTCTGTGTGTTTTTAAGTCCTGCTTTTACTTAAGGAGAGGGAAATTAGCTCCACCTCTTGGAGGAAGTTATCCCCTATGTTCGCTTGGTTTCTTACACTCTCACCACCTACACCTGCATTTGAGAATTTGGCAAATGCACTGATGAGAAATTGCCTGCGGGATGTTGGTCTCACTTTTCTGTGGTTCCTTTTTCTCTAGGGTTGTGGCTCTTCAATTTCTGGCTGCCTATAACTATTTTTGAGGGGCCTTGTACCCCATGGGAACTGCTAAGCCACTGTTTTTTGTTTTGCCTTTTTGTTCTGCAGTGAGATTCAGAAAATGCCCCGAGTGGAGAAGGCACTGATTCAGCCCTTCAAGTCATGGCCACCTTGGTTGCTCCAACTTAACATTCAGTTTTATTTTTGACCCAGTTTTTATAGTTTTTCTCAGTGGGATAGTTTTCAGGCACAAATTACTTCTTCATAGGGAGAGAGTAGAGAACCACTGAAGGGTTCTCACCACTACTCTGCACTATGCTCATGTCTCCCTCAGCTAGCTCATTTATGGACCCTCTTTATCTCTGTCTTACCTTATGCTTTCCTCGGGGAAAGTTACTTTTTTACTTCTATGCTTCCATCAAGCATTTTTTCTTCTCTAGCTCTCACTTCTACTTTTACACCCAGCCCATAGTCCATTCTTTACACAGTAGCCAGAGTAATCTTAATTTTTTTTAATTTTATTTTTGAAATATTTATTTATTTAATTCATTTATTTAATATAATTTATTGTCAAATTGGCTTCCATACAACACCCAGTGCTCATCCCAACAAGTGTCCTCCCCAATGCCCATCACCCACTTTCCCCTCTCCCTCAGCCCCCATCAACCTTCAGTTTGTTCTCTGTCTTCAAGAGTCAGAGTAATCTTTAAAATATTAAACTTTCAGGGGCACCTGTGTGGCTCAGTTGGTTGGGCATCCGACTTCAGCTCAGGTCATGATCTCACAGGTTGTGAGTTCAAGCCCCACATTGAGTTCTTTGCTGTCAGCACAGAGCCCTGTTCAGATCCTCTCTTCCTCTTTCTCTGCCCCTCTCCTGCTCATTCTCTCTCTTCCTTTCTCTATCAAAAATAAAAATTAAAATTAAAAAAAAAACATTTAAAATATTAAGACTTTTCACTGAATTCCCTTTGTACTTAGAATGCAATACAGTTCCTCGCCACAGACTTAGATGATCAGCCCTGACCTCTCCTCTGTGACCATACCTTGTGCCACACCCTCCCCCTTATCTCACCAAGCTACCAATTTTTTTCACTTGTTTTTGAGCCCAGATCTTTTTGTCATTCATATCTCAGTTCAAATGCTTCTTCTCAACAAAGCCTTGTGTGACGATTCTCCCCCAGGTACCTCTTTCCCATCTCTATCATCCATTTTATTTTATTTTTCTTCATAGCATTTATCTTTATCTAAAAGTTTTTGTTCATGTATACATTTACTTTTTCATTTTAAAATTTCATTTAAAGCAGCACAATAGTAAAAACTTTCTTCTTCACTGTATTGCCAGTACCCATAGTAGTTCTTGGCACATAGTAAAATTTAATGAATGAATCAAGTCCTACAAGATTTATTTACTATGTGACATGCGTTGTGCTTCATGCTCCTGAGAACTCTCTTATTAGATTATCACAATGACTCTATGAAGTAGAGTCTATTATTGTCCCCATTTTACAGAGAAATGATGTTTAAGGCACAGAGAGATCAAGCGTCTTGCTCAGGATAGCAGCTAATGTCATTTTTCAGACTTGTGATCTATAGTGTGCACTTTAGGTTATTTGTTATAATCAGTTAGGTTTTCTATCAATTTTACCTGTGACAACTTCCCCTCAACTAAAGAATGGTTTCCTTGATGAAAAAATACAGCATTTTTGTGGATTTCCTTTTTGGATTTCCACCAGAAGAGTTTTACGAATAGATGTCTTTTGTTTTTGCCCAACCGGCATCCATTTGTCATTGTTCTGGTAACAGCACCTAGATTTTCCTTGAGGAATACCAATACCCCTTACCTCACCCACTGTCAGTCCAGGTAGTTTGGGTGGGGTTAATCAAAGATCCAGGGGTGAGAGGGCCTGGCAGGACTGTATTCTCAATATACTTCAGCCCCTGAGTGTGGACTTGCTCAGGAATAAACGTATGACCCAAATTTATCCAATCACAGCTATTTAGTCTTAATGCTTTGAGGATGTAAACAGGTGAGCCCACACTCTGTTCCCCTCGCCAAAACAAAACAAAAAGGATGAAGCCAATACTGAGGAAATCAGAATCAAGAGTAGGAGAGAGCCAGTTTCCCAGTGATATTGCTTGATCACCTGATCCAGCCAGCCTCAAATCATGATCTCCTCTGGCTTTTTTAGTTAAATGGACCAATTAATTGATTTTGTGCTTGAAGCCAGTTATAGTTGGATTTCTTTTTCCTTTGCACCTGAAAGAGCCCTGATTTATATAGTGCTCAATATATGCCTCTTGATGTTTGATTGACCATGTGCCTTTGCAACTTGTACCCAACCCAAGTGTGTGTCTGTGTAGCCTGATTAGAGGCGAAGGGCCTCTCATGGATCCTTGCAGAAAATCTCACCATGCACCTCTCTCTCTGCTTTGGCCCCTTGACTCTTCGTGAGGGCGGGCTCTCCTTTCTCAGGTGGTGGTAATAACAAGCCAGGCAGAGTGGTGCCGAGGCTTGGATATCAATTAGTGAAGCTCTAACTGCAGGAAAACCTCTCAGACATGTCCTAAGTGTCTTAATCTCTCAGTGGGCCTTCTCCTCTCAAGGCTTAGGTGGCTGATAATATGTTTGAGCTGTTGATCCCTTCTTTGATCATGCCTTATAGGATTATTCTGTAATGAGACGGTACCAAGGAGCTGAGGCTGTTATTTGGTTACCTTGCCTCACACTTGGGCCACATTTCTTCTCTCTGAATTTCAGTTTTCTTTCTTCTCCTTCTGCTTGTTCTGGATTCGAAGCCCCTCCTTTGGGCTTTCACCAAAGCATGTGTCTTCCGATTCTTCCAGCTCTCACCAAATTGTGAAAGTGTCAGAGTAATCTTCAAATGAGAAAATTGGGTTTACTAATTCCTTGCCTACTCAGAGCACTTTCCTCTCATTAGTGACTTCTTTCAAAACCCTTGCACCTGATACTCATGGCCGCTTGGGGAGAGTCAGGGCAGGTGGCTGTTATTTCCATTTTACAGATTCTGGCTGGAATGAGGGGCAGAGAGACAGGCGCAGCATAGCAGATCCGTTCCCGGCCCGATGTTTTCGCTCTCACACCAGCCCAGGACCCTCAGGCCACCCGGTTCTTTGCAAGAGCAGATGGTCAGTAACATTTCTCATTCTTCAAGACCAGGCTCCAACAGTATCTCCTTTGTGCCATTTTCACATCCTCAATGGGAAGAGATCTCCCTTCTGGATCCGTGCAGCGCTCCTTCAGGTATTCTTACAGTTTCATAATTTTCTATCTGGTAATGTAATCATTTGTGTGTATTTTTATCTTCTCTCTTAGAACTTAAGCTCCGTCGTTCCCTCGGCACATAAATAGCCGAGTGTTTGATCTGTGGTCGGTATTCAAACAGTGTTTACTGAGTGTGAACAAGTAAATAAACGCCTTAATTTTTTTTTCCCCTGCGTGGTAGGGAGAGAGGAGGGTGGAATATCTGAAGAAACCAGAATTGTTTTCATGAACATTTATTTATTATTGAGAGACAGAGAGAGAACACAGAGAGAGAGCACATTTATTTATTATTGAGACACAGAGCGTGGGCAGGGGAGGGGTAGAGAGAGGGGGAGGCACAGAATCTGAAGCGGGCTCCAGGCTCTGAGCCGTCAGCACAGAGCCCGATGTGGGACTCAAACTCACAGACCGCGAGATCATGACCTGAGCTGAAGTCGGTCACTCAACCAACTGAGCCACCCAGGCACCCCCAGAATTGTTTTCAACCCCAGAGGGCTGTTAGGGGGATAAAGGGTGGAATTTGTTCTGCAACATCTGAAAGGGCAGAAATAAGACCAGTTGGGTAGACATTTCAGTGAGATGCATTTCAGCTCAATGTAGGGTTTCCTGTAGCCAACTCTCTTCAAAGGTGAAGGGGCTACCATGTAAGTTAAAGTCTGTCATTGAGGGTATGAAAGCAAGTATTGGGTGATCACTTGGCAAGGATAGTGTAGAGCAGATCCAAGCATCTTAGGAGGGATTGGGCTTCAAGGCCCCCTCCCTATTCATTCAGTAGTATTCAAGAGATCTTCAGCATGGTTGGCTGTGGAATGCTCTTGGGAGCAAAGCTTACACTCAGGAGGTAGATCCTCAGTCATTTTATACACACAGGCAGTAGTGACAGTGACTAAGAGTGTAGGCTCCAGGGTTCAAATTCTGGCTCCCCTACTTACTAATGTGTGACATTGGTGAAACTACTTAACATCTCTGAACCTCAGTTTCCTTACCTGTAAAATGGCGGTAACGGCGCAGACCTACCTCAGTGGGATGCTGTGTAGTAACGCACAAAGTACATTTAGCCTGGCACAGGCAAAGTGCCCATCTCTCCTGGTTGTGACTGTTACCACCACCTCCCTCTCCCATGGTGATCCCCAGGCTGAGTCTGTGACTTGCACTTGCCAAGGGCTGTCTCAGTCCTTCCCTCCTGGTGCTATCTCAGGTCTCAGGCAGAAGAGGCTGAGCAGGTCCTCCAGGGACCCCAGAGTTTGTGCCCCTTGAGCAGTCAGTTGACAGTTGATTGTGAGACTGGAGAGCTGAGCCTGTGAGGCCTCCGGCCGCTTGCCAAAGCCAACAATACGAGTTAAAAACACAGTATCATCTCTCCAACCTCTTCTGGGATCCTGGCTGCCGGCACTCATTAAAGGCAGTTTTCTCCTGAATTTCAGAAGCAAGGGGTCCTTTTTTGTTTTAAAAGCTTAGAGTCTAACACTGGGTTCCCAAAAGATTGATGACAGTTTCTTCAGTTTTCCCCCAAATCCCTGACCTGAATTTCCAGTGCCTGGGTTATTAGTGCATCAACAAAACATGTGCCCTGGGAATGGAAAATCTGTTCTTGTCCTTTGGTCCTTTAGAGAATGGCAAGAGGACATCTCAAGTCCTCAGCCCACCCCTTGGTTGAGGGCAAAATTGTTCCCAGAGTAATTCTCTGTCCTGCGAGTTCCAAGACTTAATAAAAGTGGAACAAAATGGATTGAAAGACTCTTACATACATTCTTCTTTTGTATAAGCTCCTTGATAAGAAATTATTACACGCACAGGTACTTGAATATGTTTTACCTACTTAATATCACCTCCATTTTAAGGAAGAGAAATGAGGTAGTGTTTTCACTTCTGCTTTAAAATAAACACAAGCATGTTCCCGCTCCCCGCCCCCCCCCACCACTTAGCAAATAAGGGACAGAATTGAGACACTAAGGCAGATCTATTTGACCCCAAAGTTGGGGCCATTCATGGTGACCCATGCTGCCTTTGGTTAGGAGGACCCCAGGCAAGGGCTAATTGTTTATGTAATAAATTAAACAAAATAACAAAAGAGTTGTAGAACTGTCAGACAAGATAACAAACATGTACAACGAGCTGATGTGTACTTCTTTACATTAAGCAGTGAGACCAACCCCAAGAGTTTGATGTTTCTATTCTTTTTTAATTCTTTTTTAAAAATTTAAGCAATTCTTTTTTTTTAATGTTTGTTTCTGAGAGAGAGAGAGAGAGAGAAAGAGTCAGAGCGTGAGTGGGGGAGGGGCAGAGAGAGAAAGAGGGAGACACAGAACCTGAAGTAGGCTCCAGGCTCTGAGATGTCAGCACAGAGCCCAATGCAGGGCTTGAACCCATGAACTGGGAGATTATGACCTGAGCCAAAGCCGGACACTCAACCAGCTGAACCACCCAGGTGCCCCTGATGTTCCTATTCTTGATTTATAGACAGGAAAAACGGGTGCCAAGAAGTTATGGGGTCTGCCCAAGGAAGCAAAGCTAGGATGCGAACCCTTCTTCTTGTCCTTCTCCTTTTACATTTATTTATTTTTGAGAGACAGAACACGAGCAGGGGAGGGGCAGAGAGAGAGAGAGAGAGAGAGAGAGAGAGAGAGAGAGAGACACAGAATCCGAAACAAGCTCCAGACTCTGAGCTGTCAGCACAGAGCCCACTGTGGCACTCAAACCCACAACCTGTGAGATCATGACCTGAGCCAAAGTCGGACGCTCAATCCACTCAGCCACCCAGGTGCCTGTGAACCCTTCTTCTTGAGCAGTTGGGGGATGTATCTTCCATCATGTCACGGTTGTCGCCCTGTAAGAAATACATTTAAAACATCATGCTCCAAATATGCCTTCTTTCATTTTTTTCAAAGCACATTAAGGAATCTTTTGGAGTCCCTCAGTGATTCAGCAAGCTTGGCAGGGCAGGCTTTAGGTACCCTGTTTCAGTAATGATGGGCCTGAGGTCAGGAGGTTTGCCTGATGTCAAACAAGGACACCAGGGAGCAAATGGGTTTGAACCAGCCATTCACACTTACAGGAAGCTCTGCTTTGGTTCCCCTTCATTTCATGTTTTTTTCCTGCCTGCCTTCCCAATTCCCTGAGTTGTGAACTTTCTCTTGACCACTCAGGGGCTCCAGTCTGGTGTTGCTTTGAGTCTCCTCTTCCCAGTCATGCATTCAGTCCACTCGTTGTACATCAGGTAGTTGCCAAGGGTAGAGCTTACCTGAAAACCGGTCATCCTGCTTCACCACTCACTTCCCCAACCCCATTTACTGGTACCTATCCTACCCCCCAGGGACCTCAGACTTCATGAACAAAATTGCATTTCATAGATGTTTATGTAACCTTGAGTGTGACTTTTGTGTAACAGAGGTCAGCGCAAGGGTGGGAAAAGGTCAATGATAAATGCTTGGAGATAAGAGAGAGCTTGGTATTGAGAGATCAGTCCGAAAATGTGTGTTCAAGGGTCTGTTTGGTCCCTCATTAGCCATGTGACTTTAGGGCAAGTTAATTAACTCTTTTCAGCCTTGTTTCATAATTTGTTAAATGAGCCTAATTTATAAGGTTCTTGTGAAGATCACAGGATATAATTAATATAAACCGTTTGGCACAAAGCATGTGCTCTTTTATTAGTATAGTAAGTGCTGAATAAATGGGTAGATAAAACATATAAATAAAGGAATTAAAATACAAAGCAGGGAGTGTATTTTAATGGCTGCAGAACCCCAATGCCTATCTCAGGGCTTGGCATAATGTCGAGGTTCTAGGTCTATACCTGTGGGTACCATCTATTGAATGGTTTATTTGCTCTAGTCATGTGCTGAGTGTAGCATGTATCACCTCACTTATTCCTTCCAACAACCCCTGGGGAGAGTATTCTGGCTCTCTTACAGGTGTTACAGATGATGAAGTTGAGACTTGGAGAGTTTAAGTGGCTCACCCACTGTCATATGGGTTATTCTAAAGACTAGTAGATGGGGCGCCTGGGTGGCGCAGTCGGTTGAGCGTCCGACTTCAGCCAGGTCACGATCTCGCGGTCCGTGAGTTTGAGCCCCGCGTTGGGCTCTGGGCTGATGGCTCAGAGCCTGGAGCCTGTTTCCGATTCTGTGTCTCCCTCTCTCTCTGTCCCTCCCCCGTTCATGCTCTGTCTCTCTCTGTCCCAAAAATAAATAAACGTTGAAAAAAAAAAAATTTAAAGACTAGTAGAGTCAGAGTTTGAGGTGGGTTATATTTGACTCCCAAGCCTGTGTTTACTTGCTCATTTGATGGGTAATTTATTCATTCAGGCAGCCTTCTTTGAGTATCTTCACTGGGGGATGTCCCGGATCTAGAGCTGGGAATGAAGTGGGGAGGACGGCATAGTTCCTGCCCATGAGGAATTCATCATCTGGGAAACAGACCCCTCTAACATGGGGAGGGGAGGACAAGAGTCCTGGGGAGGGCACTCATGCAGGGATTGTGGACACACTCCAGAGGGACTTGTTGCCTCCTGAAGGAGGTGGACGGCAAACTTTGGGAGCAGGCCGATGGTAGATCAATGAGAGGAGAGTGTTGTAGAGAGTACGCTTAATGGGATACGAGGGTGGGAGAAGAAGATGGCCTGTGGACTCAGCCAAGCAGATGGAGGTGACCAGTGGGGAATAAAGCCAATGAGAACCCTCCAGTCCAAATTGAAAGCACTCAAGAACAGTTTATTTTTATTTTATTTTATTTTATTATTATTTATTTATTTTTATTATTTTTTTAATATGAAGTTTATTGTCGAATTGGTTTCCATACAACACCCAGTGCTCATCCCAACAGGTGCCCTCCTCCGTGCCCATCACCCACCCTCCCTACACTCCCACCCCCCATCAACCCTCAGTTTATTCTCAGTTTTTAAGAGTCTCTTATGTTTTGGCTCCCTCCATCTCTAACCTTTTTTTTTTTTTTTTTTCTTTCCCTTCCCCCATGGTCTTCTGTTAAGTTTCTCAGGATCCACATAAGAGTGAAAACATATGGTATCTGTCTTTCTCTGTATGACTTATTTCACTTAGCATAACACTCTCTCCGGTTCCATCCATGTTGCTACAAATGGCCATATTTCATTCTTTCTCATTGCCACGTAGTATTCCATTGTGTATATAAACCACAATTTCTTTATCCATTCATCAGTTGATGGACATTTAGGCTCTTTCCATAATTTAGCTATTGTTGAAAGTGCTGCTATAAACATTGGGGTACAAGTGCCTCTATGCATCAGCACTCCTTTATCCCTTGGGTAAATTCCTAGCAGTGCTATTGCTGGGTCATAGGGTAGATCTATTTAAAGATGGTGAAGATGAGGTAGGCAATGTTGCCTTAGAGATTCACACAGACCTGGGGCGCCTGGATGGCTCAGTCAGTTAAGTATTTGACTCTTGGTTTGGGGTCATGTCATGATCTCACAGTTTTGTGCATTCGAGCCCCATGTCAGGCTCTGTGATGACCCTGCAGAGCCTGCTTGAGCTTCTCTTTCTCTCTTGCTCCTCCCTTGCTCGTGCTCTCTCTGCCTCTCTCAAAATAAGTAAATAAACTTAAAAAAAGAAAGAGATTAACACAGACCTGGGCCTATGGGAGGTTGCACACTTAGAAAGCATTTGCTGGAACATGGGAAGGCTATGATAAACTTGTAGCACTTTTGTTTTTTATGAGATGATCTTCCACGCCAGGTAGGTGGGCAGGGCCAGAAAGATCATTGGAGGCAGTGGGAGTTTGGGGATCATCTCACATCAGGTAATGGGACTCAGCTGGCCCACTTGTCCTCCAGGAAGTTGCAAGTGTGCAATGAGATAAGGTGAGCTTTTTGCCAGCCCCAAAGCCCTGTGTTCACGGGGGAGGAGGTGTGAGGATGGCCTTGCTTCTCTGCTGATGCTGCCAGAGGCCAGTCTGGCCACCTCAGCAGAGCTCCTGGGAGAGGCCCTGCTGGGCATTTTCTGCAGCTGCAATGCAGCCACATTGCCTTATGCTGCTATTCCACCGGCCAATCATGAGGTTATCGAGTTATTGAACACTCTGGGAGCACTGCAGGTGGGAGGCAGCTCCCACAAACTACATTTGCTTCCCAGTGATTACAGTGCCATCTGTAAGGAAGGACAGTTCCAATATTTATGTATGGGTTTCCAGAGGGATGTAAAAGCAAGCAACTGAACATACGAGGCTCTATTTTCTTTCTTTGTCTCTTTCTACTTATTAAATATTAAAAAAAATTGAAGTATAGTTGACCTACGATGTTATATTAGTTTCAGGTAGACAAATTAGCGATTTGACAATTGTGTACATTAAACAGTGCTTACCACGATGGGCGTAGTTACCATACAAAGTTACTACAATATCATTGACCGCATTCCCATTGTTGTATTTTTCATCCCCATGACTTATTTATTTTATAACTGGAAGATTGTGCTTCTTAATTTCCTTCATCTACTTCATCAATTCCCCCATCCCTCTGACCATCATGTATTTATGAAACTATTAGTGTGTGTGTGTGTGTGTGTGTGTGTGTGTTTGCTTGTTTGTTATTTTTAGATTCCACATAGAAGTGAAGTCATATGGTATGACTTTCTCTGACTTATTTCACTTGGTGTGATACTCTCTAGACCCATCCAGGTTGTTGTGAATAGCAAGATTCCTTTTTATGGCCGAGTAATATTCCATTAGGTATGTGTGTGTTTATAAAACATCTTTACCCTTTTGTCTCTTGAGGTACACTTAGCATTCTTTCTTTTAAAAAATTACCATCAAGGTTGTCTCATTCCCGTTCCCAAACCAGTTCTGTGTGATATAGTACAATTGGTGGCCCTGATTGATATTCTGTATGTGGCATCAGAGCAGGGCAGTGGTGTTCAGGGTTGAAAGCACTTGATGTGGAACCAGCGAGATTCTTCACTACAGTCACCCAAGGGAGACCATGCCTGTTAATCCTGCTGTCAGAGGACCTCCTTAACTTTGGCTGGAATTAGAGCAACTCAGTGTGGTCAATATCAGTCTCACGGCAACTAGGGAGACTTGGTGAAGGATGCAGAAGAACAATGATCAGGACTTAAATCATGCTGTTGAGATGGGAATATTTTGAAGCCAGGAGTGCACGAGGGTGAATGTGAAACGGGTCCTCCGGGGTACAAAAATCGAGAGCCACCAGTCCCAATTTATTCCCACTATGCTCATGGGCCTGGTCAACATCTCTTTATCTCCCTCACATAGAAGAGCCTAAAAATACAATCGTTGACTTGGGGAACATTTTAGGAAACAAGGCAAGTTGTATCTAAAGCCCGTAGCATGGTTCTCCTGACCACTCACAATGTAGCAGCCACGTCTTGTCTACGTGCCTCCTCCACTCACTCCTTCATTCAGTGAGTCTGGACTGCTCTTCCTGAATTTGGATCTAGTGAAGTCCCAGGCATTATTCAAAGTCCAGTTGAAAGACCATGAAACACCTTTCTTGTGTTTCACCTGCATGTTTATCTCCTGTTTGTACAAACCTGTAGCGCTTTGCTTGTGTTACAGCAGCTCCCAGAGCATGGGCTTCACAAGCCCGGAGGATGTCTCACAGAGACGGAGATCTGAGATTGAAGAATGTGGTATAGAAGTTGTTCTCCTTTTGGTATTTCTGACTTCATCAAGAAGAGCTTCTCATGTTGCTGACGCTATGTCTTTCACACCTTTTTTGCCCCTTTCACTTTCTTTTTTTCAAATAAAGGCGGAGGGCGGAGCAGTCCTCAGGCCCAGAGTCTTTGACAGTGGTTGTAGGTAGCTAGAATTAATAGTGTTCATTTAATTATACTGTTTTTGTTTATGTTTGCTTTCTATTTTTGGTAAGTAATATGGGTTTTCCACAAATAAAAGTATTTTTTTTCATGTTTATTTTATTTTTGAGAGATATATAGAGAGGGAAAGCACAAGCAGGGGAAGGGCAGAGAGAGAGGGAGAGAGAATCCCAAGCAGACTCCATCCTGTGTTGTCAGACGTGGGACTCGAACTCATGAATCACAAGCTCATGACCTGAGCTGAAATCAAGAGTCAGATGCTTAACCCACTGAGCCACCCAGGCACCCCACATTAATAAAAGTATTTTAACATTAAAAAAGAAAATTATTTAAGTCAAAAAGTGGGTTGGTGATGGAAAAAAGGATTAAATAAGTTTCCTCACAGACATGGCCAGTATTGTTGAAGTTGTACTGTAGTGATTGAAATTGAGCTGAAACAAATTCTCCAGGAAGAGTGTCGGTTATGCCTTTTTTTTCCTCTCAAGTATGTGAGGGGAGGGGCTGTGCTTCCTTCATCTTAGAGATATTCTGGAACAGGAGTTGGCAAACTAACATCCATAGCCAAATCTGGCCCACTGCCTATTTCTGGGTGCCCACTACCCGCCGCCCCCCCCCCCCCCCCGGTCCCAGGAATGGGTCTTATATTTTTAAAAGGTTGAAAACAAAATGAAAAGAATAATATTTCATGAACATGAAACTCAAATTTCATTGTCAAAAAAGTTCTGTAAACACCGCCATGCCCATTTGTTTACGTATCGTCTGTGGCTACTTTCACGCCACAACGACAGAGTGGACCGGTTGTGACAGAGACGTACAAAGTAAAGTGTTTACTGTTATCCCTTTGCAAAATAAGCTTGCTGACCTCTGTTCTGGAGGCTCCTTGGACCTGGAGTCAGGACACCTGAGCTTCACCCTTGGCACTTTTGACTGTCATGGGGTGACCTTGGGCAAGTCAAGTCTTCTCTCCAAGCTTCAGGTCTCCATTTATAAAATGGAGCTAATAATAGTACCTACCTCATAGGGCTGATGTGAGGATTGGATATGTGCGAACGCACTTTATAAATGTGCAAGCATTAGAAAACCAAGATATTTTTATTTCCCTTAATAGTTCTAACCTTTGTTTTGTGAGACACAGTGTGGGCTCATAAATGCCAGCTCCGTTCCTCATATTTTCTAACAGATTCTGAAGATCTCTTCTATTTTTTTTTTTTAGTTTGTTTATTTTGAGAGAGAGAGAGAGAGAGAGAGAGAGAGAGAGAGAGAGAGAGAGAGAATCCCAAGCAAGCTTCGCACTGTCAGCACAGAACCTGATGTGGGGCTTGAACTTCTGAACTGTGAGATTCATGACTTGAGCAGAAATCAAGAGTCAGATGTTCAACTGACTGAGCCACCCAGGTGCCCCTCTTTATTCTCTCCTTTCTCTCCTGCTTCTAACATACTTTCATTATCTTGCTATTTTCCACATTGCTTTCCACTCCTCCCCCACTGGTTACTAACAAGCATTCTGTCCCCCCACCTTTTTTCTTTTCCTTCCTTCCTTCCTTCCTTCCTTCCTTCCTTCCTTCCTTCCTTTTAATATTTATTTATTTATTTATTTATTTATTTATTTAGAAAGTGAGAGAATATGAGTAGGGGAGGGGCAGAGAGGGAGAGAGAGAGGGAGACAGAGAATCCCAAGTGGGCTCTGTGCTATATAGTGCAGAGCCTGACGTGGGGCTTCAGCTCACGAATTGCAAGATCACGACCTGAGTCAAAATCAACAGTCAGATGTTCAACCTCCTGAGCCACCCAGGAGCCCCTCCCTCCCCACCTTTCCTTTTGAACTTCCCCATCTTGGCCACTATAATTGATTCCACTGCAACCCCAGGATTCTTCCTCCAGAACAAACTGTACTTAAGGAAATACCATCAGATCAGAAGCAAGAACATATTTTTCTATTCAGTATTGTCCTAGATCTGCTGTGTGCTGTAAGGGCATGCTGACTTCTCTTTGGCTTTTCAAATAGAATTTTCTCCGGTCAGGTAGGGATATTTGAATGAAATTTTAGGTGTGTGTGTGTGTGTGTGTGTGTGTGAGAGAGAGAGAGAGAGAGAGAGAGAGAGAGAGAGAGAGAGAGAGAAATAGGACTTGGATGAAAGATGCTAAAAAATTATTTGGCACTTATTGAACATTTACTATGTGCTGGGCACCGTGGTGAAGCATTTTACGCTCATTGTCTCACTCGATCCTCTCAATAATATTAAGCAGGAGATAAGGTTATTATCCCTTCTTAATAGACTGGGAAAATGAGGCTGAGGGTTGAAGTCACTTGCCCAAGTCTCCCAGCAGGAAAGAGGTGGTGCTGGGATGTCTCCACGTCTAACTACACGGGAGCTGCCACGCAGGCCAGGCAAGCGCTCCCCGAGCTCCTATTGGTGCTCCCAGTGTCACGTGGTCCCCCTCCAGTCCTTGTGACACTACACTGCAGTCGCTGTGGGGTACTCTGTCTGCCCATCTAGCCTATGAGCCTGAGGGAGGCAGAGACCTCCTCGTTGTTATATCATGGCACCTGGTCTAGGGCTGGTACAGAGCGGGTGCCCCCCAAATGGTTACTAAATGGATGAATGAATACATGAGTATAATGAGCATTTTTATAGCTCGAAGCATTCACCTGGAACTTCAGGGGAAGGAAAATGATATACTCATAGGGCTCACCAGCTGCAAATTCTGCAGCCGCTAAGGAAGCCTTGGGAAAAGAAAGGAAAAAAGAAGTGAGAGAGCCCAAGTCTGCATTTCAGTTGGAAAAATGAGGCGACAAGATGTGTTGTTTAATTATTATTTACTTTGAGAAAGGAGGAAAAAGTCTTCATGTCATGTATTTCTTTCCAGTTAATCCAGAGCTTTTTCAATCTTAATCTTTTGGTGTTTTTTTTTAATTTGAAAATTTTAAAAATTTAAAAAATTTTTTAAAGTTGATTCATTTTTTTGAGAGTAAGATGGAGACAGAACGTGAGCAGGGGAGGGGCAGTGAGAGGGAGACACAGAATCCGAAGCAGGCTCCAGACTCTGAGCTGTCAGCACAGAGCCTGACGTGGGGCTCGAACCCACGAACCGCAAGATCATAATCTGAGCCCTCCGGGTGCCCTCGATTTTAATCCTTTGTATGCCATCTTTGTGATTTTTGCCATACCTATGTACCAGTCATAATATTATTTGCTTAATATTTAAACAAATCAGCCCACTTAAAAAATCATACATGTATTTTTTTTTAAAGGGAGTTTTCAATACTATTCCATTAAATGGGAAGCTATTACCATCTGCTTTAAAAAGCAGGTGATGTGAAAATAAACACAACCGAAATAGAAGCAGTTACCTAGCAGGTACTGTTGTCGGCCGAAGGACCCGAAGCAGGGCCTGCTTTTTGTTGAAAAGGAAGATTAGGAGTGGGAGAACAGGGTTAAAGACCCACTGGTGCCAAACTGAGGCTTTCTTCTTCATAATGAGAAGAATTTAAAGAGAGTTAGGAAGGAAATGACCTCCGTACAACGTGAGTCAGTGTGATTGAATGTTGTGTCTGCGTCTTACCTAAAATCATCTCCTGCACTGTGTGAAGTCGGTGTTACCCTGATTGGGAAATGCTGAATCAGGAAGCAGGCCTTCTCTCTTCTCAAGTGGGATATGTTAGATGATTCTGCTAAAAGCTCTCTTCCTCCTGAAAAGAATCGGGATGGTCTATTTCTTCCTGTCTCCACATACAGCTCTGTCCCAAGGCAGGGAAGAGGGTAGAGGGCAGGCTGCCAGTGTTCAGGGCGCTTCCATCCTGGGCCACCTGTGCTTCAGGTCTTCAGAGGCTCACCCCAGGCGCTGCGGGAGGGCCTGGGGGACAGCCGCAATACGAGGCTGGAGCCTGCAAATCGAGGGGGTCTGGGAGCCTCTGCAAACAAAGCAGATCTACTTCAGCCCAGAACATTTTATTCTCGTGAAATCTCTCTCCTGCCCCAATTCACTCACTGCAAAAACCAACATAATTTATCTTCTGGAGGGAAGGGTGCAGACTTCAGCTTGGTGTTTTTTTCTTTTTCTTTTTGGCTCAGGCAACAGCTCAGCCTAAGTCACTTGAAGAAAAAGGTGGGAAAAGGCGAGAGCAGGGGGCCAAATTGCAAGTTGGAAAGTAAACATCAACGTGGGCGTTCTCTGAAAGGTTGGAGAGAAGCTTGCCTTCGTGTTACGGGATGGCGGGAGAGGAGGTTTGCACATCCGTGTTTCGTTTGCCCTGTTTCTGTTGGAATCACAGACTTTTAATGATTTTAGGAATGCTGGGATCTTGAAATTCTGCATATTCCCTTAGAGGGAGAGAGGGAGGGAACTAATGTTTGCTGAGTACTTATGTGCCCCACAGGGGGCACACAGCGATACCCCAAAGAGGTAGAGGAAAGGTTAGCCATGTGTTACCGATCAGGAATGCTTTACCCAAGGTCATCCAGCCTCTAAATAGAAAAGCCGGGACTGAATTGCACTATCCTGATTCTAAAATCTTTGCTGTTTATACTGCTGCCCTCCACAAATCATGGGAAAAGAACCTGCAACTTGGAAGGGATCTTAAGGCCTCTGTTTAATGTTCTACTCACATAGGATCTGCTACGGGGTCCCCTATGGATTCAGCTCCCCCTCGACTCCTTGTCCTGTAGAGTCAAACCATTCTACTGACAAAGGACATTAGTCGTTAGTGGGCTTTCACTGAAGTCTCTCTTCTCTGCTTTCCTCAAACACCTTATTCTTCATGGACATCTCATCAAAGACCCTGAGAGTGGGGCTACCATCCATAACTTCTGTAGCAAAGGGATCCCAGGAGACCGGGCACTTTAGAATCTCATTTTGTATAAAGGCAGACCAAGCTAGGAGTTTTGCTTTCAAACCTGTAAACCCTACAGGATTTCTCTCATTCTTCTCTTGCTGTCAGGATTTTAAAAAAGTATTTCCCTGACCAAGGAGGCTATTTATTACAGAGCAGATGAGAGGAGTCCAAGGTGATTTATTTAGGCCATGCAGGGGCTAACGGCCTATGTTAGGTTAGGTCAGAGGTGATCACTTGCTGGGACAGGCAAACAGCTTGGCCAAGACACCAGGAAATCACAGTCCTCTCATCAAGGCTCCATGCAGATGGTGGCATGTGGCATGTTTGTCTGCAGAGGCTGGGGACAAGCCGGAGCAGAGGCCAGATGGCTGGGATTTCCAAGGCTGCCTGTCCAGTGAGCGATGGTCCCCTGTCCAGGGCTGCTGGGTGCTGCAGAAGATGTTTCTGCTGAAGAAAGGCTAACAGGAGGATCTTAGGGGTTTGTTTTGTTTTGTTTTTTGTTTTTTGTTTTTTTTGGTGCTAATTCACCCTGTTGTTTGGTCAACACCTTCCCTTTTCTGGACCTTAGTTTCATTTTCTCTAAGAAAGGGATGACTGTACTGGCTCTTTGGGACCGTAGCGTCCTGAAAAAGAGAAACACACATACTAGGTCTGAGTCTTTCATTAGGTACTTAGAAGGTACAGCTCTGAGCTAAGCACAGCAACCCCGTGCCTTCCCCTGGGGTGAACAGAGTTGTCAGCATTTGCTCTCCTGGAACCTGCCACCTGCCCTTCCCTGGATCCTGACTTTGGGCTTCAGTTTCCCGGGCACACTCTGGTCTCCTCCCTGATCCCTGCTAATGGCCCATAACTACAGTTCTTTGGTACTGGTCATACCTCTGGGAGACATCCTGGTGTTGGTTGTAAGACTCTCTTACAAGCCTGGCTGAGGGGTCTGTCAGACTGGAGTCCTTTCTTTTCTTCTCCCCCTCCTCCTCCTTCTAAATGATTGTTTATTTTCAAATGTTTATTTTTATTTTAGAGAGAGAGTGCAAGCCGTGGAGGGGCAGAGAGAGGAGGACAGAGGATCCGAAATGGGCTCTGAGCTAACAGCAGCGAGCCCAATGTGGGGCTTGAATTCATGAACTGCGAGGTCATGACCTGAGCCAAAGTTGGATGCTCAACAAACTGAGCCAATCAGGTGCCCCAAAATGTTTTTTTTTGAGAGAGAGAGAGAGAGAGAGCGAGTGAGCATACAGGGGAGGGGCATAGAGAAAGGGGGACAGAGGGTCTGAAGCAGACTCCACACTGACAGCAGACAGCCTGATGTAGGCCTCGAAGTCATAAGCCATGAGATAACGATCTGAGCCAAAGTCAGACGCTTAGCCAACTGAGCCACCCAGATGCCCCAGTGTCAGATGGGTGCTGGAGTGATCGCATCCCCAGTGTGTTGCTTTGGTGAGTCCCCTAACTGACAGCTTTGTTGCTCTCTTGTAAGACTCCTCCTTTACATTTGAGGGTCTGAACATGAGCTGGAAGGTGAGCAGGCCGTTCATAAAGCAGCATGCAAGCATAAGGCAGGGCAGTGGGCTGTGAGGGATGGGGCCCTGACTGGGCCTGACTGCCTGAGTTTGGGTCCTGTCCCTGTGTCTTGAGTGTGTGACCTGGGAAGAGTTGCCTGGCCTTGCTGTTGTAAGGAGGTGCTTCTGGTGCTCATAGGGCTGTCGTAAGGATGACATGTCACGTCAGTGAAACATTGAGAGCTGAGCCTGGCATAGAGTAAAAATTCCATAAAACCCATTATTGCCGAGGCTGTATTCATAGTTCTATTGCTAGTGGGGGGTGCAGACTATGTATAGAGTGGATTCAAGTGGGGGCAGAGAGGGATGAATTTAGGAAGACTGCCTGGAGGAGGGAGGCTGTCACCAGTTCTTGGAGCCTGGCTAGAGGACAATTCTGGGTGAGGACAAGGGTGAGGCCAAATGCCAAAAATGGAAATGGCGGTGGTGGTGGAGAGGGGATGAAGCCCCAGAGGGAAATCTAGTTCTGAAATGCTAAGTTGTTGAGTGTATCTCTGCTTCTGGAGCCTGTGTGAGTGTGTGTGTGTGTGTGTGTGTGTGTGTGTGTGTGTGTGTGTGTGTGTATTGGGGTGGGGGGTGACTTTTTGTTTTGCTCAGTCAGGGCCAGGTTCTCCCTGACCTCACTGTGAGAGCTGTGGAGGAGGAAGAGGGCAAGGGCTTCTCATTCACACGGGTCTGGGTTTGAATCCTGGCTCTGCTTCTCGCTGGCAGAGGGACTTTGAGCTGAATTATTTAACCTCTTCGAGTCTCTGTTTTCTCACTTGTAGGGATATTGGGAAATGACTTAAGTGAAGAAATCTCTTCCCTCCCCCCGACCCCATTCGCTCTCTGGGAGAAGGAAATCTCCGGGACTGCTGCTACAGCACCTCCCGTGAGCACATCTGGTTGCCAGCGGTGGTGGGTGCCAAGAAGGTGGTGCCATGGGAGAAAGTGGCAGATACCCACTGCAACAGTGGAAGGAGAATTCTGCAGAATTAGAAAGGTCCTAAGTGGCTCCTTAGTGTGAATCACAAACAGGTGGACACGTGAGAGTTTTGTTTTGCTGTGTTTTGTTGTTCCCTTCCAGAGTTTGTCAGGGGATAGTATAAGCCGCTTAACATCATTGCCATCTGCCCACTCATTGTGTGTCTGTGTGTATGTGCCTCCCCTACACCACACCATTTCAATACGTGCACCCTGATCTAGCTCATAGTTTTCTTTTTAGAGGTGAGGAAACTGAGGTTAAGAGGGCAGAGGTGACTTGCCCAAGGTCACTCGGGTCTCAAATCTGAGCTCCACTCGTTGCACAGAGAATGGTGTCCAAAGCTCTTGGTAGTAGGAGATGCTTTGTAGGAAAAAGAGGAAGTTGTCACAGAGGTGAGGTCAATTTTTCCTGGATTATTTTGACGTTCAGGCTAGAATGGGTGTTCCTTGTGGATCATGCTGGTAGACTCCTGCGGATTGGAGGTTTCTCACCAGCCTTTTAGGCTTGGTGAAAAAAGAAAAAAAATGATCACAAGCCCTGAATTTCCCTGAGAACCTGAGGCTTTGGCTCCCCTGCCTCCTTTCAGGGCCCCTCCCTCGGGCAGGTTTTTTAAACATGATGAATTGCCGTGGTCAGCCGCGGCCGCGCGCTGTGCCCAGGGGAGTCAGCCCTCAGCTCCTTGGCCAGCCTGCATCTCTCCAGCAGGCCAGCCTGCTGCATGCGTCCCCGCGTAGACAATGTCGCGGCTGCTGCATTCCCTCTGTCCCAATGGAGGCGTCACAAATCACCGAGAGGGACGTGTCCACCCTCTGGCCTGGCAGAGCAGAGAGAAGAGGTGGGTGTTGCAGAGTCGGGAGAAATTGCTTTGGGTCACTTGGGGCTTGAATGGCCCCCCAGAGGAGTCAGGTTTTGCAGCGTTTCTTATAGGAATGGACTCAACTGGAGGCTGGGTTGTGAACATGCCTGGGGCCCTGGACACTCTGTCCCGTGCACACAGCCAACACTTGGCTGTGCATTTAGCTATTGCAGCAAGCATTTGTTGAGGCTGTAATCTCCTACTGCATGAAATGGGGGGATACAGAGTTGAAAGACAACTTTTGACCTTCGTTTACATCCTGGTTGAGAGGCATGTATAAAAGTTAACGTTACAAGCCTGTGGGAGAGACCTCACCAGGTAGCCTATCACTCCATAGTGTAAATATTTACTAACTGCCTACTACATGCCAGGCATTGGCTTACTATGGTTGAAATTCTCTGGTCAATGAGCTCCAGGGATCTGGAAGAAGGAAAAGTCTCAGCAGGGTACAAAGTCTCATCATCTAATGGCAACTAATAGTAATTCATCACCTGGATGGTGTGAAACACGCTGTGGGGAAAACTATCATCCCATTTTATAGGTGGATCAAAGGCAAAGAGAGTCTAAGAACCCTCCCCTCCCCCTTCCCCACAGCTCACTGCTTGTATGTAGCAGGGCTAAGACTGAACGCCACGTCTACTTGACTCGAAGGCCCCAATCCTTAAAGACTTGGCTTTTCTGGAAATTGAAGACCAGGCAGGGCCAGGGAGGAAGGATTCTCATGGGTTAAGCATGTTCAGAGGTTTGTACTTTCCTAAATGTTTCAAGCTTCCTTCATATTCCAAAGATAAAAGAAAACTGGTACCAACATAATCTCATGGCGCCTGGGCCTTCCAGGCTGCCCATTTGTTCAAAGCAAGGGCATTAACTTCTCCATCATTAAACTTATTCCTGTAGAGGAACAGGCAAGAAATGGTTCCATCTTCCCAAGTACATTCTCCCTGTGTCCTGTGATGGCCCTTGGGTTGCCTGACTCCCCCAATTGCTATCTGCATGACTTTATTGAGACTCAGTTTCTTTATAAATGGAGGTAATAGCAGCTACCTTTAAAGGTTGTGAGGATTCAGTGAAGTATTATTAAGTGGACAGTTTCTAGAATAAGAGCGTAAACAAGCTAGCTTTGCTTAATTATTATTCTGGGCATTCTATTTTGCTTTAATTTTGGTTGCTTTACTACACTAATATTCTGGGCATTCTATTTTGCTTTAATTTTGATGGCTTTACTAGACTCTAATCTCCTCAAGGAACTTCTTACCTCACAGAACCCAATACCAGGCCTGAAATACAGTATGATGCAGAAATGAGTGAATGTCTAAAGAGGTGTTTTTGTATTTATATTGGGCAATCTGAGCAGGAACTCAGTTAGCCATTAGCCTTCTATGCTTTAATCAGTTATACTTTTATTTGCTTGTTCACTTTTTCACTTTTACCTACCCAATGACCAATCATGGACTCATTTCCTACCAGAGACAAATAGTACTTGCCAGGAATTAAAATTTTTTTGTTTGTTTGTTTGTTTGTAATGGAGATGTTTAAAAGTAGAAAAAAAGTGGAGAGAGTGATATAATAAACTCATTACCCAGTTCTGAAGTTAGTGATATTTTGGTAATCTTGTTTTAACTATCCCTCCATTTTTTTTTTTTTTTTTTTTACACTGGAACATTTTATTTATTTATTTATATTTATTTATTTATTTATTTATTTTTAACGTTTATTTATTTTTGAGACAGGGAGAGACAGTATGAATGGGGGAGGGTCAGAGAGAGAGGGAGACACAGATTCTGAAACAGGCTCCAGGCTCTGAGCTGTCAGCACGGAGCCTGACGCGGGGCTCGAACTCACGGACCGCGAGATCATGACCTGAGCCGAAGTCGGTCGCTCAACCGACTGAGCCACCCAGGCTCCCCTACACTGGAACATTTTAAAGTAAACACCAGAATCATGTCTTTTTTGCTGTAAATTACTTCATACCAGCTTTTACTGATAAGGACTTAATTATTGTGCCTAGCAACATTTATAATAACCCCTTAATATCACCTATAGGAAATCATATTTAAATTTCACAGATTGTCTCAAAAATTGCCCTTTAATAGTTGATTTATTGAAGTCAGGATTTAAATAAGGCTCACACTTTGTATTTGGTAATTACATCTCTTATGTCTCTTTTCTTTTCTAATAGGGTCCTCTTCTCCCTGACTTTAAATATCATTTACTAGAGAAATTGGGTTTTTAGTTGATTATCCCACATTATGGATTCAGTTGATTACTTCTTGGTGGTGTTCACGTTATTCTTTTATCCCTAGTATTTCCTGTAAAATGATATGAAGTCGATAATATAATTATACTCAGCTCAGTTTTTTAGGCTAGATGACCTTGTAGGCATGGTGACAGTGTCCTTCCTTTTCTACCACATCCTGGGTGTGTCATGTCGGGCTGTCCGAGTCCCCACGATGTCAGCCTGGTCACACCATGACAACATTCTCCATCAACTTTTCACCTAGTGGGTTTAGCATCCACTGATCATCTTATCTAGCCCCATCTTTTCATTAGTGGTTGCAAATGGTGACTTTCTACTTCTTTCATTCCATCTAGACCCTCTGTTGTATCCTTTCCCTACTCTAATCTTTGCAAGTGCATCTAGCAACCTTCAAATGTGGACATGGATGGGGGTGGGGTTCCCGAATTTAGTTAATAGGTTGGAGTTGGGCTGGCTATGTAAAAATCAATGGGGATCTTTATAAAGATGCCAATGCCATTGTTCCACTACTGTAGTTTCTGACTCCAAAGGTCTGGAGAAAGACAAGGAAATGTTCTTAGGTTTTAGTATTTATTTATTTATATATACATTTATTTATTTATTTATTTATTTATTTATTTATTTATTTATTTATTTATTTATTTTAATTGTTTAAGCTTTTTATTTCAGTGTTTCCAAATGGCCTTCAGTACAACATTCAAACTTTAAGGCCCCTCTAAAATCTATCCCCAAATGTTGGGATGATCACTGGGTGTTGTATGAAGTGACAAATCACTGAATTCTGCTGAAACTAATATTACTCTGTATGTTAACTAACTAAAATTAAAAAAAAAAATTAATGTTTATTTATTTTTGAGAGAGAGACAGAGTGTGAGCAGGAGAGGGTGGAGACAGAGGGAGTCACAGAATCTTAAGTAGGCTCCAGGCTATGAGCTGTCAGCACAGAGCTTGACGTGGGGCTTGAACTCGTGAAGGGTGAGATCATGACCTGAGCTGAAGTTGGATGCTTAATCTACTGAGCCACCCAGGCGCCCCCTAACCAAAATTTAAATAAGAAAATGTAAATATACATTTTTATACACTTGTGTAAAATGCACATACCCATACAGATATGTTAGTGGAATGTTGTGTTGGGACAAATGTAACATGAAAAAAATATTTTCCATAAAAAAAGTAAAAAATAAAATCTATCCCCAATTTACTGTTCTAACCTTAATATCCTTATCATGGTGGCCAGAGGTCTTTTTTTTAATATTAAATATAATTTATTGTCAGATTGGTTTCCATACAACACCCAGTGCTCATCCCAACAAGTGCCCTCCTCGGTGCCCATCACCCACTTTCCTCTCTCTCCCACCACCATCTACCCTCAGTTTGTTCTCAGTATTTAAGAGTCTCTTATGGTTTGCCTCCCTCCCTCTCTGTAACTTTTTCCCCCCTCTTCCTTTCCCCCGTGATTCTCTGTTAATTTTCTTCAGGATCCACATATGAGTGAAAACATATGGTATCTATCTTTCTCTGCCTGACTTATTTCACTTAGCATAATAACCTCCAGTTCCATCCACGTTGCTGCAAAAGGCATATTTCATTCTTTCTCATTGCCACATAGTACTCCGTTGTATATATAAACCACATCTTCTTTATCCATTCGTCAGTTGATGGACATTTACGCTCTTTCCATAATTTGGCTATTGTTGAAAGTACTGCTATAAACATTGGGGTACAAGTGCCCCTATGCATCAGCACTCCTGTATCCCTTGGGTAAATTCCTAGCAGTGCTATTGTTGGGTCATTGGGTAGATCTATTTTTAATTTTTTGAGGAACCTCTACACTGTTTTCCAGAGTGGCTGCACCAGTTTGCATTCCCACCAACAGTACAAGAGGGTTCCCATTTCTCCACATCCTCTCCAGCATCTATAGTCTCTTGATTTGTTCATTTTAGCCACTCTGACCGGTGTGAGGTGGTATCTCAGTGTGGTTTGGATTTGTATTTCCCTGATGACGAGTGATGTTGAGCATCTTTTCATGTGCTTGTTGGCCATCTGAATGTCTTCTTTAGAGAAGTGTCTATTCATGCCTTCTTCCCATTTCTTCACTGGATTATTTGTATTTCACGTGTGGAGTTTGGTAAGTTCTTTATAGATTTTGGATACTAGCCCTTTGATATGTCATTTGCAAATATCTTTTCCCATTCCGTTGGTTGCCTTTTAGTTTTGTTGATTGTTTCCTTTGCAGTGCAGAAGTTTTTATCTTGATGAGGTCCCAATAGTTTTTGCTTTTAATTCCCTTGCCTTTGGAGATGTGTAAACCAAGTTGTTAACGTGTAGCCAGTCCAGGGAAGGGGAGCTTTAAATTCACCACCACTTAACATTACAAAGGATGAAGTTTGCCACCATGTATGCATGCCCTTGTTTGATGGGACACCAGATTGGGAACAGAAAGGGCAAGAGAAGCTAACATGAATTGGGAAAGTTCCAGAGGTACTGTGGCTCTCCCATGCTGCCTCTCCCTTGAAATCTGTGGTTGTGTTTTCCTCCCCTGGTCTCCCTCATTGCATGAACCTCAGAAACTTCAAACTGCATTAATATGATTCCTTTGTGCCTCTCCCCAGTCTAGATCTAATTACTCTGAGCTACTGGGACTTGGACATGATGACAGAGGATTTTCTAGGATTATGCTCAACATGTGACATTCAATTACTACTCCCCAGGAGGGCAGAGGTTAGCCAGGCAGGGAGCTGGTAGGGATGGATAGGATTTCCAGATAAGAATAGCAAGTTTCTGGAGGGAGTCCTCCAGAAATGGTGCTGCCTAAACTTTAGAGCCAGCTTGTTAAAAAGCACATCCTGGGATCTCACACCTGATAATAGGTGTTAGTAGGTCTGGGGTGGAGCCCAGGAGTTAGCATTTTTAATAAGCTCCCAGATGACTTTGATGTTTGAGGCTCACAAACCTTGGAGAGTCATCGCAGTGACTTGAGGGGCCTCAAGAAACTTTGGAGACTGGAGACTCAAAGGCATCTGGAAGAGCAGAGAGAAGTTTAGAGCATGTATTTAGAGCACGTTAGAAGACCATGTCCTAACCTAGCTCTGTCAGTGATCCCAAGCACTTCTTCTCCCCATGCCTAACTTGCCCATGTGTAAAATAAAGGAGTTGGTTGGATCTGTGATTTAATTTTTGTAAAGCACTAGACTGTTTTTGTACTCTCAAAATTACCATGGGCTAAATGATGGAAACAGGGGTTAGTTCACTCAGCATAAGCAACTGATTCTCTCATTAGACTTTCAGACTCTTGCCTGCCAACATCCACACACAGCTCTAGACTTTGTAGATCCAGTTTGAAAACCACTGGACTGAGTGATGGCTGAGGTTTCCTCGTGCTCTGACATTCAGGGATTCTGGATTTGATCCTTCTGTACATGAACTCTGACCTAAATCCCAGATAGTGCTCTTATGAACTTCACGAGAGAGTGATAACGCCCTCAGTGCTCACTCCTCAGCTGGTGAGGGGTGGGAGGGAGGGACAGGGCTTTCTGAATTCCTACAATACATGCGGTGCTTGGCATCATGGAATGAGGTAGACATAGCTCCCTCTTTTGAGGAGCTTTTATTTGGGAGGTTATTTTATTTTTTTGATTGAAACATATTAGGCATATAATACTGAGAAAATGTAAGGTGTACAACATGTTGATTTGATACATTTATGTATGGTAATATGGTTGACATTTAGGCGTAATGAGAACCTCTACCATGTCACATAATTATCATTTTTTTTTGTGGTTGGAATAATTAGGGTCTAGTCTTTTAGCACATTTGATGCTTATAATACATTATTGTCTATATTCGCTCTACAGTGCATTAGATTTCTGGGATTTGTTTATTATTCATTGCAAGTTTATACCCTTAAACATCTCCTCAATTCCCCCTCACTTCCCCATCCCTCAGCTCATGCTAACTACCAATTTGCTTCCTGTTTTTATAAGTTTGGCTTTTCTAGATTCCACGTGTAAGTGGTATCATAGTATTTGTCTTCCTCTGACTTAACTGCACTTAGTGTAATGGCTACAAAATCCATCCACGTTACTGCAAATGGTGGGATGTCTGTCTTTCTCATGGCTAAATAATATCCCATTGTATCCATATTTATTTATCTTATTTATCCATTCATCCATTTGCAGGCACTTAAGTTGTTTCCATACCTTGACTATTGTGAATAATGTTGCAGTAAACATGGAGGAATGCAGGATCTCCTCCATATTGTGTTTTCATTTCTTTTGAGTATTGCTGGACCATATGGTAGTTCTATTTTTAATTTTTTGAGGAACCTCCATATTGTTTTCCCTTGTGTCTGGGTTAATACACATTTCCACCAGCTGTGTACATGTTTTCCCTTTTCTCCACATCCTCACCAAAACTTCTCTTTTGTCTCCTTGATGATAACCTTTTGAACAGGTATGAGGTGATATCTCATTGTGGTTTCGATTTGCATTTCCCTGATAATTAGTAATGTTGAGCATCTTTTCATGTACCTATAGCCATTTGGATGTCTTCTTTGGATAAATGTGTATTTCGTTCCTCTGCCCACTTTTTAATTAGATTAACATATGAAAAATGAACTAATTGACAATACGGGAATGTGGTATGCAAAATTGGTGATATAAAATGAGAGAAGAGAGCTTTGAGTAATACACTGATAACTTCAAGAATGATTGGGTTCACTTACCCTTGTTCACAAAAGGTAATATCCACACATATGGTTGCATATTAGAAAACATACATGTTAGGTCTATTACGGAAATCCAGTTTACATTAATTTAAGAAAGGATCTATCAGATGACACAGCTAGGAATTTCAGGGATCAGTCCAGCTTCAGGCATGATTGGATCCAGAAGCTCAAAGCATGTCATAAGTGTTCTTTATTTGTTTTCTGGGTCTACTTTCTGCTCTGTCTTGCCTTCATTTTAAGACATGGTTTCTGCCTTAAGTATCATGAAAGCAGGATAATCCGTCTCCCAGCAATCTTGGCTTATTATGATCTTTTCAGCCTGAAATTCCAGAGGAAAGGTAAGCCTCTCTTACAGTGCTCAGATATTAAGTCTTAGAGGCTCAGGCTGGGCCATGAGCTTTCTCTGAACCATCCACTATGCTCATGGGGACAGAGTGGTCTGCTTGGCTGGCCTAAATTAATATGACAGTCTTGGGGGTAGGGTGGTGGTGATGAGCATGGGGACAAGAGCACTATGACTGCCCTGCCACAACCGTTTGGGCAGGATGGGTTGTTCCCCAAAGGAGAAAGAGAGTGTGCTAAACCAACCGCTGCCCACCAAAACTATGGAAACAAGAAAAAACAAAAATCACTGGTAATTAACACTGAAGAGGTTCACACACGCAGATGTGTATGCATGTGCAGAAAGATGTTTATGCTACTTCAAGTGAAAAAAATCATGATAGAAAAGTTCATACAATAGCACTCCATTTTTAATTTTTAAAAGATATGTATATTTTATCTGCATATGCACAAATATATATGCTTTGACAGTATAATAATGAAATGTGCTTTTTTTTTAAATAATCATGAACACCATTCCTTGTCATTAAGTATATTTGGGGGCTGTATTTAGTTATATGGTTGTAGAATGAGCCAGTGGATACCTGAGTTCCTTTTGGAGAGCTGGATAGCATGGATAGAGCTGGCATTGGGATCTGCTGCCCAGCTGTCCCTGCTAACTGGTGTTTCAGGTCAGAAGATGTCTACCTACCTTCTCCTTTTTGGGTTCTTCCCAATGGGACCCAGTCACTCAGGTCCCCAGAAAGCTTGGTGAGTTGAGTGGGACCTTTAAGCAGGAGTGTATCGACTACTTCTGAAATAGGAATGTCAGGGCCCAGGCATTTATCTATAGCCTTTGTCTCAGCAGCCTCGTGCGGAGCTGGCATTTTTGGGGTCAAGGCAAGAAAGATCAGGGACAAGTAAAAGCTGGAAGAATTTGTTGGTGGAAAGTAGATTGTTTCAAAGCTGAGGGTTGGGTTTAGGCTTGACAGTAACTCAGCATGACCCCAGAGAAGTCGCGTGCACGTCTCATGTGCCTCGTAGAACCATTGCAGATGAACCAGCTACGGGTGAAATGGGGGAGGGAAGGGAAACACCTTTTGCTTCAGGCTGTCAGGGGTTCTGACCGGACTTGGTGATGGCTTCAGTGGCAGTGGAAAACCCATGAGGTCACTAGCTTGGGTCAGGCTCATAGCGGGCATAGTTTTGGTGAGACCCTCAACTGGTGGCCATGCAAAAGACCCCTTGTTTCACTTCTAGATAGTGGTTGGCCTGTTAGCTGACTGGCTCACCTAAGACACAGGCAAGAAGCTTGGAGAGAAGTCAGCTGCTCCTCTGTCTCAGACTGTGGGTCCTTCAGACTGTGGGTCCCTTTGTTCAAAGGAAGTTATACTTGAGTAGGAAAGCATAGGGCTTGTCAGTATAGGCCCTGTGGATTTGACTTTGGCTTTACTTCTTGCTGGCTGTATGTATTTGGACAAGTCACTTAATCTTTTTAATCCCCAGTTTCCTCATGTCTAAACTGGAAATGAAATAACAGCTGTCTTATAGGTTCATTGGGAGTATTAAATGAGATAGTGTATATAAAAATGCTTAGCATAGCACCTGACACATAGGAAGTGCTCAATAAATACTAGCTGGTGCTATTAACAGAGAGTAGAGACAAAGGTGGACTTTGACTGAAGCAGAGGTAAGAGCTGTCACCTTCTAGAACATTGTGTTTAATATGATATGCATAGGGTTACACAGAGGCAAAAGAATGAACATCCCAGCATACTGTAGAAACTGCACTCAATTGAAACTTGTGGTTTCTGCATTCAGCTGAGATTCTGGCCTAAGCTCACATTGAGGCTTCTCTGGGCCTCAGTCTCCCCATTTGTAAAATGGGCTCTTAGATGGCTGGTCTTGGGATTGTTCCCTAGTGTGTCCAGGTTTCAGAGAGGTACCGGTGATGGCTGGGGTTGGGGGTGGGGGTTCCATGCCCCCAAACTCAGTAACAACCAGAGCAGTAGTCCAAAGTTTATCAGTCTGACATATTGGGGTTCCACATAAGATTCCTTTTGAGGAGAGGGTTCTACTACTTCTAACTTGAGTTACTGATTGCTTTCTGAGTGTTCTTGGAGCTCTAGCCCTGTACAGCATGAGATTAGAAATGTAAAGGGAAATTCCATCTTTTTTTTTTTTTAAGTTTGTTTATTTTGAAAAAGCTAGCATGAGCGGGAGAGGAGCAGAGAGAGAGAGAGAGAGAGAGAGAGAGAGAGAGAGAGAATCCCAAGCAGGGTCTGCACCATCAGTGAAGAGCTTGATGTGGGGCTTGAACCCATGAAACTGTGAGATCATGACCTGAGCCGAAACTGAGAGTCAGACGCTTAACTGACTGAGCCACCCAGGCACCCTGGTACATATTCTTATTACAGCGTTGTTATGACTGTGGCTCACAAAACTCCTCATTTCCTTCATTCGTTCATTTATATTTTTTATTCATTTTTTTCCTTTTAAATTTTAATTCAATTTAGTTACTTAACATACAGTACAATATTGGTTTTAGGGGTAGAATTCAGTGATTTCATCACTCAGTGCTCATCCCAAGTGCCCTCCTTCATACCCATCATCCATCCAGCCTATCCCCCCGCCCATCTCCCTCCCTCAACCCCCCGTTTGTTCTCTAAGAGTCTCTCATGGTTTGTTTCCCTCTTTTTTCTACCCCCCTCTCTCCCATAGGTTCATCTGTTTTGCTTCTTAAATTCCACATGTGATAATTCCTCATTTTAAAAATGAGCAAAGTGAAACTCAAAGGGTTCAAGCAATGGGTCCAAAGACCAGCATCTGATGCCAAGTCTCCATATATATTCTGGGCTCCCTGCCCCTATTCTAGTGCTCCTTTCAGCCCATTGCTTTGCCTTTTGAAACCCTAGGCATGACATTTTATAAAATGGGACTGACACAGGCTGGGTAAATTCAGTGTTCCTGATAAGCTACCCATCTTAAAATATCACCATCTCACTGTGCTCACATCTCAGACACATTTGTCATGAAGGAAGCACAGATAGACATCCAGCCTTCCTTTGACCTTTAAATTACCTCTCTCTTATCAGCTGTGGCTGATCAGCTGCTCTTTTTGAGAGCAGGTGGGTTGACGGGATTGATTGGTTTTCTCTGCAGGGGATGTGACTTTGTCCTCTCCAACCTTCTGACCTGCAGAGGTCCTCTGAGATCCGAGAGACTCAGCTAGAAAGAAGAGCATGGATTAATAAGGTGGGATGGTGGAGGGGGCGTCCTCTGGATCCAGGATCCTGGATCCAGGACAGAGAGACTAGCTGTTGAAGACTCAGAAAGAAGACCAGTCTTTGGGATGTAGGTAAGTCCCTTGGTCTCTCCCTTCTTAGGATCCTAAGGTTAACTGAGAAGTTAGACAAGTAGACAAACTCGTCTTCTTGGGATGGACCAGGTAGGAAGTTTGAATTCGGAAACCATTGTGCTGTGGTGGAAAAAAATGGATCCAGCAGCAGACTGGATTTGAACACCAGTCCTGGCACTTGTAGGAGAGAAAGTGGTAAGGTGGTTGTGAAAACCTTGGGCAGGTCACTAAACTCTGTGCTCCAGTTTCTCCATTTGGAAAAAGGAAAGAATCATGCCAAACTTTCCAGATTCTCCCGTGTTAGGATACTCAACTTGCCTGGTGCCCACCTAAGTGCTCAAAATGGTAGTTTTTGTTATTGAGGTGAAATGCTTTATAAAACAGACTGAAGGGCGTATGAGGGGTGGTGATTATTTTATTGGTTAACAGGATAATCTGTTGCTGTGGGACCAACTGATACCAATTAGTTTCCTCACAAAGAAAAAGCGATTTTGAATGGGATATGAGCTTTTTTTGGTGTTTTTGTCTGGTGGGATCTGTTTGGGCATTCTCCTATGAAGCAACTAATTGTTGAACTATGGCGCTGAGTCATACACTGGCTAAAGAAGGCCACTTTGGAAAAGACGCAGAGACATCTTAGCCCTTTGGGAGCAAGCCCATCATGAGCCAATCTGTGATCTGGCTGCCAATACAGATAATAGGCTCTTGGAGTACATTAACAGAAGTAGCACGCCTAGAACGAGGGAGGAGATACACTTGGATACACTTAGGATACACTTAGAAATATGGGTTCAGCCCTCTGAGAGACTCTTGTCATATTTGAGTTTGTCCTGCACAAGGTGGTTGAGATTGGAAGGGTCTGGAGACCTTGCCAAGTGAGGTATGAAGAAAAGAGCTGGGGATTTTTATCCTAGAGAAATGTCAGGGTGATCATCGACTTGAAATCTCTGAAGAGCTACTGTGTGGAAAAGGGATAGATGTTGGGTTCTGTGGGACGTCGGGTCACAAGCTTGGGAATGAGGGGGGTGGCAGAGTCGGTGTCTTTTGGACAAAGTCACAAGGAGGTATATTCAGCTCAATTTAAGAAGATGCCTTGTAGTGGAGAGACGTCTGCCATGGAATACGGCTCCCTTATGAGGTGGTACGTACCCAGGCAACAAACACATTCCAGCAGAGGCCAGCCAGAGTGAAGCTGTATGATGTAGAGTTTCGAGAACAAGATTTGGCATCAGATCCGCGTTCAAATCGTGGCTCTGCAATTTATTAGCTGGGTAAGGAAATAAGACTCTCTGGATATAGTTTCCTTAGCAAAAGAAAAAAAAAAAAAGGAGATCATACTTATATTCCTGGATTGTGAGGATTAAATGAGATACTATATATAAAGCCCTTAACAGTCGCTGTTACTATGATTTTGGTTACTTGTAGAGAATGTTGTGCTCACCAGGGCTTCCTTCCTGCTCCACGTTCTGGGATTCTATGAATAAATAGGCCACTGCTTCCTCTCTGTCCTCCACTTTGAACCAATTGTTTCATTGCATTTTGTTAATAATGTAATTCCAGTGAAAGCTGGCCTGACGTGATTGTTTTTTTTTTTAGCGTTTCTTCCTCATTAATTTAGATCTTCTTCCCCCGCTGATGAAAATTTTTGCTCAGCAGAAGTTCATTACCGCTCCCCCTCCCCCACTCATTCCAGCAACACAATGGCAGCAACAATAATCCTGTGTTTAGCGAGAAAATGGGGTTTTATAATGGGAAACACTCACTTTGAGAGTTAATCTTCTTTCTTTCCCCCCTCAAACATTTTTTTCTTAATCCTAATTTAATGACAAATTACCATCCCTTGTCTCGGAGGCGGGTTTGAGAGGGGTAACAGGTAAGTGTTAAGGAATTTTAGAGTTAGGACTCTCACCCAGCCCCTCGTCCTACAGATGAGGAAATCGGGCCTCAGGGAGGTTGAGTTATGGACTCCAGGCTGCCACAGAGTAAATGGCAGAGCCGCCGGGACTTGAATCTCTTCCTGCTGTACCAAGCTGTGTTTGTTTGCTATGCCGCAGAAGGCTTCGATCGTGTTCCCTCCACCCGCTAGCCTGCCCTTGGAAAGTTGTTGAGTGCACTGAGGCTCAGTGTTTTGATCCATGAATTCCAGTGTGGTGATAATTCCTTCCTTGTAAGTTTTAGGGGTAGAATCCTGTACACAAAGCTGTAATAAACTTGCCAGTGTCTGGTCTGCATAAAACAGTATTTGTGGAATGAAGGACTAATCATGTAAGGTGCTTACTATGTGCTTATCATTTATTTATCTGAGTGGTTCCTGTGGGCCAGGCCCTGCTCAGTTCTCCCAGACAATCCTATGAGGTAGGTATTGTAATACAGTAAAACCTTGGTTTGTGAGCATAGTTCATTCTGGAAACACACTTGTAATCCAAAGCACTTGTGTATCAAAGCGAATTTCTCCATAAGAAATGATGGTAACTCAGATGATTCATTTCACAACCCAAAAATATTCATATAAAAATGATTAAAATACTGTAATATAATACAAAGTAATAAAGAAAATACAAAATATAAAGACAAATAAATTAACCTGCACTTACCTTTGAAAACCTTCGTGGCCGGTGTGAGGAAGACAAGAGAGAGGAAGTTTATTGTGTAGGGCGACTTTCACTATCGCTAACGGAATCACTGCTCTCTATTGGCTCAGTGGAATCTCCTTCTGCATGGGGGCCATTGTATACACTCGCGGGGATGTTGACTACAGTACAGTATTAATAAACTCTTGCCATAGACTGTATTGAATGTAACTGGCAACAAGGCAGCCGAGGAAAGGGTCTCGATCTGCAGGCAGCCTGACCCAGAATGAAGCAGAGCATTCCTAAGCTCACTCTTGTATGGAACAGTGGAGGGCTGTCCATAGGTGCTTTGAAGGGACAAAAAACACACTAGTGCCAGTTGGGGGCACCTTCCAACCTTCTGAAAAATCACTGATTTCTGCCAAACATTGTGGCCTGAGACCCAGCATCTGTGCGTGGGAGACGATCACCCACAATCCCACAGTGAGAGAGAGAGAGAGGGAGAGAGAGAGAGAGGGAGAGGAGGAGGAGGAGAAGAAGAAGAAGAAGAAGAAGAAGAAGAAGAAGAAGAAGAAGAAGAAGAACCACCACCACCACCACCACCACCACCACCATTGGCTCAGTTGTGATCATGTGACATTCAGCATCACGTACTACTCGTATTGCAAGACATCACTTGTTTATCAAGTTAAAATTTATTAGAAACATTTGCTTGTCTTGCGGAACACTCGCAGAGCAAGTTACTCGCCATCCAAGCTTTTTCTGTATGTCTCTACTGTCTGGAGAACTCTGGAACTTCTGTTATTCCCCATTCCTGTCTTGTTTGTTGCTTTTAACACTTCATCTGTTTCCTGCAGGAATGAACAATGAAACCCTTAACATGAGAAGTTCTTGGGGATGGGTTTCAGAACAGAGGAGAGGCAGCTCCTGGAGAGATGTCTCTTATTCCAGAGTCAGGAGCCGAGACCCCTCCCGGCGTAGGGTGGGGCTCTGCAAGTGAGAGGCAACAGGGAAGCAGGGGGAATCACAAGAGGTCCAGGAAGAGGAATTTGACTAATCATAGTTGACACACGTAGAGCTCAACAAGGGACAGTTTTGTCCCCCAAGGGACATTTGGCAATGTCTGAGGACATTTTTTTGCTGTTGCAGCTGGCAAAAGGGGGGTGGTTGAGTGTGCCACTGGCATCTAGCAGCTCCTCACAGCAAAGAATTATCTGATCCAAAATGTCAGTAGCGCTGAGGTTGAGATACCCTTCCTGATACCCATCCTATGATTTGATCTTCATAACAACTTGCGAAGTCCAAGAGGAGGGATGTATAATAAGGGTAATGGGACCTCTTTTGTGTGAGGCATTGAGTTAGGTGAGAGTAGGGAAAATAGATTTTAATCTGCATGTCATGGGATGCCTGGGTGGCTCAGTAGGTTAAACGTCCAACTTCGGCTCAGGTCATGATCTCGCTGTTAGTAGGTTCGAGCCCTATGTTGGGCTCTGTGCTGACAGCTTAGAGCCTGGAGACTGCTTCCGATTCTGTGCCTCCCTCTTTCTCTCTTTGCTCCTCCTCTGCTTGTGTGTACGTGTGCTCTCTCTTTCTCTCTCAAAAATAAACAAATATTAAAAAAAATTAAAAAATATGCATGCCAGCTTGGTCCGTTGGTAGGCTTTCTTGGGTCACTCTATCAACAAGGATTCTGAATCTCAGCAGGAAGGAAGATTGTAATCAGTTGGCTCCCATTTCTGCCGCTATGCAGCTGTGTAGCACTGGGCAATGACTTAACCTTTCTGTGCCTTAGTTTTCAGTTTCACAAAATACTGTTAGTACCTACCTCATTGGATTGCCATGGGGACTAAATTAACTAATATACCTAATATACAACAGTGCCTGGCATGCTGTTCATTAACAACATCATCTTCATTGTTGTGGACAAAACAGTCTTGCTGTATATTTCTTTGTTTTACTCACATTATGCCCAATATCTTATTTAGGCAGGTAAGACACGTATAATTGCTTCCATTTTGGGGATGAGGTAGTTGTGTTTCAAGTTGGTGAGAGAGTTCAGAGAAATGGTTCAGAGTATTAGAGAGGAGAGCCTATACAGAGAGTGTCGCCCTAATTCATGAGGTGTTTTCTTAGCCAGCTTTATCTCTTGCCCAACTCTGAAATGTGTGTACAGATCCTCAGGGGCCAGTCTTGGCTGCACGTTTGTATTGTTCAAGTTGTCTTGAGCTGTGTTCTTGTCATTAGGCAATAAAGGGCACTCTCTGATACGACCTGCCTGCAGAGCTTCCAGAAAAGGGGAGAAATGGAGTCATTGAGACCAGAGGTTGACATAGAAGTAGCCAACATATAACATTATTTTGTTTGTCTCTCACAATTTTCCAAGTTTGAATTTGTGGTCAATATTTAAAAATCAAAAGATAGAGCATAAAAATTTAAGTCTCAATGTCCTTGAAAATGAGAATATCTGGTTAATCTAAGCTTATATTGCTGTATAGCAACAATTAGCTGGGGTGGCCACTCCCCTCCCTTCAGATGACAAACTTGCCAATTATCCCCACTCCTCACCATGCCTCATTGCATTCCCAACACCGAGACGGAATGGTCATCTGTTTACTCACACTTGGCCTCCTTCACTTGTTTCCACTGTCTGCCTGCACTGCAGGTATTGGAGTTTGTAGCTGTTTGCACAGAGCTCATTATAATAACCCCTTACATTCAAAACACTTTCACATATGTTGATTTCCACCTGTGAAGAAGTCAGGACAGGAATTACTTGTGTCCATTTTCCAGATGGAGAAATAGAGGCCCAAAGTTAAGCCACTTGCCCTCTTGACCATATAGCAGCTTCAGTGCTGAGGTAGGACTAGTTTAATGGATGCTCAAGATTGGATTTGGTTTGTAAGAGACTATGAAAACTGTTGACCATGGGAAAACCAAAAATAAGTGTATGTGTTTACCTGGGGTCTTAGGGATTGCAAACCAGGAGATACAGAGTCAACCGAAATCCAAAGAGTGCTCTGAAAAGACAAAGGAGGTTAAATTTTTAAAGAGGAAAGAGGAGAAATGTATGCGAGTTGTTTTGAACAAAATGTGACTGTGTTATAATAATGCTGAGCTGTTAAAATGCAATTGGATAGTGAAATGCAATGGTTGCAGAAGAGTTTTTCCAGGAGGCACCTGGGTGGCTTAGTCAATTGAGTGGCCAATTCTTGATTTCGGCTCAGGTCACGATTCCAGGGTGGTGGGATGGAGTCCTGTGTTCGGCTGTGCTGGGCTCCATGCTGGGTGTGGATCCTGCTTAAGATTCTCTCTGTCTCTCTGTCTCTCTCTCTCTCCACCCCTCCCCCCTTGCTCCCTCCCTCTGCCCCTCTCCTTCTCACATGCGCTCTCTCTCAAATAAAAAAAGGGAGGGGGGTTCTGGCCCTGTGGCCAAAGTGCATGGATGTTTTTTAGGATGATGTTTGCACAGTCCATAGGTTCAGGTTCCATCTGGGTGAGGATGTGCTCACTTTCCCAATGGCTCTCAGCTCTGTTTTATGGCCCCTTAACATGTCTAACTTCGTTTTAGGAATTTCCTTTCCTTTTCTTTCCTTTCCTTTCCTCTTTCTTTCTTTCTTTCTTTCTTTCTTTCTTTCTTTCTTTCTTTCTTTCAGAGAGAGCATGAGCAGGGGAGAGGGGCAGAGGGAGAGAGAGAGAGAGCATGAACAGGGGAGAGGGGCAGAGGGAGAGAGAGAGAGAGCATGAGCAGGGGAGAGGGGCAGAGGGGAGGGAGGGAGGGAGAGAGAGAGAGAGAGAGAGAGAGAGAGAGAGAGAGAGAATCTTAAGCAGGCTCCGTGCTCAGTGCAGAGGCAGGTTCGAGGCCAGGTTTGGGATCCCACAGCCCTAGGATCAAGACTTGAACCAAAATCAAGAGTCAGATGCTCAACCAACTGAGACACCCAGGACCCCTAGGAATTTTCTTTCACAGAACACGAAATATTTATATATTTCTATGGCCCTTTGGTCCCACAACTGTCAAAAAAGAAGGCTGGTTTAGGTCAGTGGTTTCTAGATTTCATGGTTTTCTAAAATTTCCAAAAAATTGGGGTACCAAACACAGAGTTGTCAACTTTATTATCAGTTTTCATTTTGATGGTAAGAATATTAAAAACAAAACCCCCAAACCATCTACTCTCACCACCATTTTATAAAAGAAGAGATACGTAGTGACTAGAAAAGAAAGAAGAACATGGTCTCAGAATAAAGGATGGTCTTTGTCAGGAAAGGTGTCTACACACACACACACACACATCATTAAACATTTCCTTATGGCAGACTCAAGGACTAGTTTTTGGAGAATCATGGGACTGGGAGATTTTTAAGGTTATGTCTAGCCTACTCATTCTAGGGTTTCCTTTCCCCCAGTGGTACAGTGAGAGCCAGTTCACTGACCCAACCTCCAAACACACATCAGAATGTCAGAGTGTCACAGGCAGGTCATTTAGGCACATGCCCTTTTGGTCTCTCCTCTGCTTTTATTTCCAGAGCCTCTGGCTTGAATGACAGGAAAGAAATCACCTGGTCCTTATGAAAAGGTTTTCAAGAGTTCAAAGTTAATTCCAAGTCACAAGTGCATTTCTACCAAGTGGAACCATGCTAAAGGCTCTCCGTGGGGATGACACAAAAGAAGGTGGACACACAGGGCCTGCCTGAACTCAGAAAGCAGCAGGTCTGAGAAAACAATCTTGGAGAATTTCAGAAAAAGAAAGGTTAAATAAGATGTCAGAGACAGTGAGTAGAGTTGCAATTTGGTACCAATTACTGTGCAACCTTGGACAAGCTCCCTCCACTCTCTGTGCCAGCGTTTCTTTCCTTCCCTATAAAGATAGAGCAAAGGTAATGGATGGAATAGTATTTAAGTTCCCTCCTAGTTCTAACATACTACTCTATTTACTTCAATTCTTAAAATCAAAACGTAAATGTGGAAGGCTCTTAAAGGGCATGTAGCAGAAGTACCCTTCTGTCTTTTTAGTTAAATTCAAAAGAAAACTTTGCTCCAGTCCTTCAAGGAACCCCAGGCACCCCTTCCATCCCTTAGAGCAGAACTTATTCCGGGAGGAGTAGGACAGTGGGGAGCAGTGCGCTTGCCCTGAGTGGCTGCAGGGCTGGGAGGAGAGAGGGTAGGAGAGGACTTCCTTGTTTCAAAAGATTTCCTCCCTCCCTGGGATGTCAGGCGAGGGGGTGAGGGTGGGGAACAGGGTGGGGCAGTGACAGGGGAGGACGGAGTCTCCCTTTTGGATTGTATTTGTTAAAACTCCAGTCCATCCTTTTATTCTTAGGAGCAACCGTTGTGAGTTTGCTTTCCTGCTGAAATGCTCTTTTTGGAGCCTCTGGGAATGAGGGGTAGGAAGAGGTAGGTGGGTCCTGAGAATATAAGGGTTGGAGGGACACAGAGGGACCATCCCATTTGGATCCCCATCTGGAGCACGTGTCTCCCCAAGTACCATCCTCTCAAATGCTGATCCAGCCTTTGCTTGACCACCTAAAGGAAGCACTCTGTATTTTGGCATAACACTGAATGATGGTCTTTTTACTGAGCTAAAAATCTTCTTTCTGTGATTTTTTTTTTTTTTTTTTTTTACCAATCATTTCTGGCCCTGCCTTCTGTAGCCACTCAGAGGAAATCTATTTCTTTCCCAATTTTGAGGTTGGCCATGCATCTTTTTCTCAGCTAAGCATACTCTTCAACCTCACCCTTTTCTTATATAATTTCTAGACTCCTCATCATTCCTTGGGCCCCACTCTAAGCTACTCAGTCAATTACTTGTTCAACAAATATTTACTAAGTGCCTGCATGGTGCTGATGATGGAGGGATGCAAAGGACCTTGGCTCCTGGCTTCTGGAGTCTGCTGGGAAAAACATATGCTGAGCAAAGAATTCTGGAGTAGGTTGGGTCGTTTTGAACTTGAGCTCCATTACTTACCGTTGGGTGGCATTGGGCAAGTTGTTTCCCCTTTCTGGTCTGTAGTTTTCCCATCTATTGAATGGGGGGAAATAATAATAGTAACGACTTCATGAGGGTTGTTATTAGGAACTAACAAATGAAGAGGGCTTAGGGTCAAGCTTGGCACATTTTGAGCACTGAGAAAATGTTAGCTATTGTTACTGCTGCTACAATGGAGCAGAAGGAGATACTCAGGTGCATAGCCTGAGGAATTGTGGAGTCACGGAAACATTGGTAAGGAAGTAGCATTTAGTTGAAGCTTGTAGGATGAACAAGGGCTGGCTAGGTGAAAAGGGAGACGAGAGGAAACAGCATGTGCAAAGGTCCTGAGGGTATGCTAGGCATATGGCAGGAACTGCAAACCAGTGTAGATGGAGCTTGGTGAGGGAGACAACCTCAGGAGCTATGGGGCTGGAGGGGTGACTGGGGCTGTGTTGTGTAGGACTTCTCAGGTCATTAGGGAGAGTGCATTGGCAGGGGAGAGGCGAGAGGGAGGAAGAGAGAGAATCTCAGGCAGGCTCCACACCTAGCATGGAGCCTGACACAGAGCTCCAGCCCACGAATGGGATCATGACAGGAGCAGAAATCAAGAGTTGGACGCTCATCCGACTGAGCCACTCAAGCACACCTGACTTAGGTCTTCTAACAGCGATGGCCAGACACCAAAGGGCTTTGCCTTTTAAGATTACTCTGGCTGCTCCGTGGACTCTGAATATATGGAATTCTTTGAGATCATCATCCTTCTTACCCTCTACCCTTTTTTTTCCAAAGTTTGTTTATTTAGTTTGAGAGAGAGAGAGACAGGGGAGGGGCAGAAAGCGAGGGAGAGAGAAATCCCAAGCAGGTTCCACACTGTCAGTGCAGAGTCCGACACGAGGCTTGAACTCACGAACCATGAGATCATGACCTAAACTGAAACCAAGCGTCAGATGCTTAACCAGCTGAGCCACACGGGTGCCCCTGCACCCTCTATTCCTATTAGCACAGCCAAGAGTCACATTTGCCCTTTAGGTGGTTTTACAAAACCAGCGGCTCACAGTAGTCGCATTTCAGAGGCCTTGCTTTCGCTTACCGCTCTTCAAACTCCCTGAAGAATTACGTGATAAAAGCTTAAAGTATTAACCCCTATGGAAGACTGAAAATCCTTTAGGCTGGAAATCATTAGATTACAAGAGCACATTAGATTCCAATAGTGTGGGTTCAAGCATTGTAACAGGTGTGTGTGTGGCGGGGGGGGGGGGGGGGGGCGGCGGTGCTGTTCAAATTGTCCTTAAATCCCAAGGCAGTACTAGCCCCCTTGCTCCCCAGGCACGGACAACTGCAATTATGTGCCATTTGGGATGTCCGTGGAGTACAGCAAGGCCTTTGAACCAAGACTCGGGTAGGGAGACCTTTTTTTTTTTTTTTTTTTAACCTCATTCCTTTCCAAGAAGCTCAAACCCTGCTCCAAGGATCTCTTCCTCTCTTTTGTCAGTGGCACTAAAAAAGCAGGGCGAGACTTGGGTAGATTGTAAGTGACCTGCTGACATCAGAGTGACAGATCAAATAATTTATTTTCTCCTAAATCCGGATTATGCTGCTGTAAGTCCCAGGAGCTATTTTTAGTGCCCATGGTTCTTGTTCTGTTGTGAGAATTTGTTGAGGTGTGTGCACCCGTGCACATACACACTGTTCAAAGAAACGCACACACTCAGATGGAGGTAGGTGTGAGCATGTGTACATGAGCCACCTCGGTAACAATAGCTCATTGCAGGCCCTCAGCTTACAACATCTCAACTTGACCTACGGACCCGCACCTGCGCCGTGAAATACATTCCACACAGGACTGCCTCTATTCTGGAGAGATTGTTTGGCCATCCCCGCATTCTCGTGGGTCCCAGTTAACTGCCTGATAAGTGGCTAGGATCCTGGTGTTCATGGAGATGCTGGTGGGCCAGCAGGGTTGGGATCACCTGAGGGCTGGTAGATACGCGGAATCTCAGGCCTCACTCCAGGCCTCCTGAGGCTGAATCTGCCTTTTAATGAGATTCCCCGTTTGACTTGTGTGCATGTTGAAGTTGAGAAGCCCTGGGCTGAAATATTTGCCTTCCTTGGCAAACACAGGAGTGGCTTCAACCAGAGTAGCTCTCCTTTTATGTTTTACGTTAATGGCTTCCACAGAGGATTTTACTGGAAGAAAGAGCTCCCCTACTAGGGTGAGTGTGAAATGGCTACACCATACTGCGCTCATTGGCTTTCAGGCTTGGAGAATCTGTCCTCCTCTGTGGTCTCATTTTTCCACCTGGGGCCTTCTCATATGCTTTTCCTGTTTCTTTGAACTTTCTCTCCCACCTCTCGTCCCTTTGCGTGGCTAAATCCCATCCAGCTTTCTGATCGCTCAGCTTTAACTCGTCCATAGTGGAAGCTTCCAGCCAACAGTGAATGTCCCTTTCCTAACTCCAAGTACACTTGGAATTATGTGCTCAATATCTGCCTTCTCCAAGAGATTGCAAACTCAATCAGGTGAGGAGTCGTTTGTCTTGTTATGTGTATAGGGACACAATAAATACACACTGAAAGATTACATGACATAGGTGGCTTACTCAAAGAGGAGTATGAGTAAAGGTCATTCATTTATTCATGCAGAAAACATTTCTTGAGCATCTACTATGTGCCAGGCTGTATACTGAGTCTGGGGGACAGACACAGTTCAGCCTGGGTCCTGATTTCAGTTGCTCATGGTCTAGCAGGCCAAGATGGACATATAAAGCCCTAAGTACAGGTGGGAGTCCCTATCAGTTGCCATGGGACACAAAGGAAGAAGAGGGTGATTGTACTTCCCATCCCTGAGATAATTTGTTAGTATCTCAGCCAGGACTTTGGGTTCTTCTGTTTCCCTCTCTGTGAGGAATTGACTGTTGCAAAGGAGCTTTCTCAGAAGGAATCCTTGGCCCAGAGGATATTCTGATCCTTGGTTCTGAATTTTTCTTAATTTCCATAGGTACATTCCTGACGGATATTGATTTTTTAAAGACTAAATCTTTTATTTAACTTCTCTTTTAAATAATGCTTCTCTGTTTCGGTTTGTTGGGGATGGTTCCCTACCCTTCATTTCTTCCCAGAGGTCAGATGAAGAATAAACCCAAAGATAAAGACAAAGCAAGGGCCTGAATAAGGAAAGTCTTGGATAGGTAAGGCAGTTTCTTTTTCCTTTCCCACTTTCTCTCCTTCTGTCCCTCTTTCCTTGCCTCTCCTATCTTAGGTTCTTGGGATTCAGCGTCCTCCGTCTCCACACATGACTTCATCATCTAGTGAAGAAAACAGATAAGTCCCTTCAGTATGCTCTGAAGGGACAGAGAAGTTGCTCTGGGAGCAGTAGCAGAGGTTTCTGTCCTGCCTAGAGTCAGGAAAGTCTCCTGGAGGGTGTGACGTTTCAGTCGAGAGCTGGGGGTGGGGATGCATAAGTGTTAAATTGGGCTGTGTCAAAGGTTGAGGTCAGTGTGCGTGGGTCAGGGCAGTCAGGGAGGTGGGAGTGTTCCAGGTAGGGCACAGCACATGCAAAAGCTCAGAAGCAGAGGGCACACAGGATTCTGGGAGAGCTGAGAGAGGACCAGTAGTGGCTAGAAAATGGGGAGCTTGGAGAGAAGGAGTTTGGGGATGGGGAGAGAGACAGATACTTCATCACCAGTACCCAGTAAGCCACTTTAAGTTGTTTGGACTTAATTGTGGGCCAGTGTGGGGCTAATGATGGGTTTTAAGCTGAGGAGTGGTATAATCAGCCTGGAGTAAGATCGTTAGTGTGGAGAAGGCATTCATGGGATATTTTGAAGGCAGGGCCACTACGTAGGGAGAAGTTGTAGTTGCCCAGGTAAAAGATAAAGGTGTTCTGGATTGAGCACAGTAGGCTGGGTGCTCCCGGAGCCTGGGTTTAACGATGCTACAGGCCACCTAGACCCTGACCGCCACTCAGGGACTACTTATCTGGTGTCATGGCGTCATGCCTGTGCTGAGTGCTTCCTAATTTGACTTCATTCAACCTATGAATAATCCTGCCAAGTGTTGTCACCTTCACTGTCGAAGGCGACAAGGATCCATGCCTAGTGTTTCTCTGTGGGGTCTGGTGACTACCAAATAAGATCCTAAAGAGGAAAGGGCTTAGGAAAACGTAAGTTGCACTCATACGGATGATTATAGCTGGGAAGTAAATTGATGATGGATTACAACTCTTGCCCCGACACGGACAAATTGTGGGTAAGTTATGGGTAGGGATGTCACAGACCCCCAAAGGCCCTCAACGCCGAACTGCTTTCTCTGACACCTTCAGATATCTGACATTCTACCCAGAAAACACAAGTCCAAAGGAAACTGCTATTCAGGAACATGAATGTATTCATGCTGTAGAAGGACACAGTGCCTGTACGACACTGGTACTAACGACTTTGGCCTCAATTTCTTTGGCCTGAAATATGAATTTTCATGCACTTTCTTCCCTTCACCTACAGTCCTTGTAAAACCCACAAGGGGTAGGTGGAGAGGTCTGGGATTATTACTTCCATTGAAGAGATGAGGAAACAGAGGAAGGCACTGGAAAGGAAGTGACTTGCCCGAGACAAATAGCAGCACTGACTGTAGAGCCTGGGGCCTCCCCAGGGTAGGGTCTCCTCTGTGCTGCTGACACAGTCCAAGGTTCAGGCCTGGAGTTAGCTTACCCAACCTGAGGCCGGAGGTTGGAGTGAGCAGAGGGCTGGGAAAGGATGAAGGAAGGGAGGGCCTAGGCGTTCTCCTGGTGGAAGCCCACCTCCCTGATATTTTACGGCGGATCCTTCAGCTGCAATCTGTTTGGGGGTGACGGGCTCTCCCTCTCCCGACCCTGGGGCTTCCCTGTGTGCTCTTCCATTGTATTTGCCTTCTGCTCTGCCATTGGGATGGGAAAGTCAAGAAGCATTTACTTTTATTTTGCCTATTCATTTTTTTTTTTTTTTTTAGATGAGTGAAGAATGGGTATGGATCAAGGGGAAGTGTCAGGCCAGAAGAGGGGAGACGGGGAACATCACTGATCAAATATTGGAAAACCCTCTTCATGAGGCCTGCTAGTTAAAGGAGACCAATAATGATGGCATTACAAATATTTTGTGTCAGGAGAGTTCTCTGTGGCTCAGAAAACGCTTTGGTCTCCATCATCTCACTCCAGCCCTTTCTGGTACTTTACCGGTAGGTTTCTCAGGATAAAATGAGATCATGTTATAAGGTATATAGAAGAGCCCAACTATCACGAGCAACTCTTGTCCCCCTCTCCCTCCTTCATCCCTCCATTGTACTTACTGGGTACGATCTTAGTGATAATGCTCAAAATTGCTTGCATTTATGGAGTACTCACTATAAAGCAAACACTGTGTGGAGCTGGTACAGGCCTCATCCCATGCAACCCTCATAACAGCCCTCTAGGGAAGGGAATATGACTCTTGCTTTGCAGATGAGGACACAGAGGCCCAGAGAAGCAAATGCTTCTTGTGAGTTCAGTGAGCACAGACAGGATGTGGAAAGGCTGGAGTTTGAATCCAGGGTGTCTCCAAACTCCTTGCTACGGCTCAGCACCCACCAAGTATCGTCTCCTTTCTCACCCACAGATGTGTCTGGGCTCCCCCTGCCAGCACCCTTTCCCCTAAAACAGTGGCTCTCAACCTTGTCTCCCCCACTTTTTACATGTTGACTCGGTATTTGCTTAATCGCGGGATCTTAGACTCAAATACACACAGGGATCAGGCAGGTAATGTAAAAACAGTTTGGTCCAAGATTAGAAAACAACAACAAATGTGTGCTTTTATTTTATTTATTATTTTTTTAAGTATGAAATTTATTGTCAAATTGGTTTCCATACAACACCCAGTGCTCATCCCAATAGGTACCCTCCTCAATGCCCATCACCCACTTTCCCCTCCCTCCCATCCCCCATCCACCCTCAGTTTGTTCTGTTTTTAAGAGTCTCTTATGTTTTGGCTCCCTCCCTCAAAAAGAATGTGTGCTTTTAAAGGTACCTGGCTTTGACCTCAGGATGAGGAGGACATTAGGGAGCGGTGGGGACAGTAGTAAACTTAAGGGCCCTTGCCCACCTAGGGAGGAGTCAGTCTACTGTAATCAGTTCCTGCCATCTGGGCCCAGCATGGCCAAGTATTCTTCTCAAGAGAAGATGGAAGTCAGTATTTATTATGGGGAATCTCCCGATTTTTCAATGTGGACAATCACTTTTAAAATATTAAAACACCATGTGGATTAAAGAGGTCTAGGATTCAGATGTACCTTGTGGGCCACCAGTTCATGTTTTCTGCCTTAATTTTTTTTTTTCCTACAATCTCTCAGAACCACGGTCCTTAGGCCTTCTTTTTTTTTTTTTTTTTTTTTTTTTAAATTTTTTTTCAACGTTTTTTTTTATTTATTTTTGGGACAGAGAGAGACAGAGCATGAATGGGGGAGGGGCAGAGAGAGATTGGAGACACAGAATGGGAAACAGGCTCCAGGCTCTGAGCCATCAGCCCAGAGCCCGACGCGGGGCTCGAACTCACTGACCGTGAGATCGTGACCTGGCTGAAGTCGGACGCTTAACCGACTGCGCCACCCAGGCGCCCCATAGGCCTTTTTTATCAGATCACAGATCACCTTGCGTGGTCAATTTACGTTAAACTTAGAATTTTTAAATTGATAAATGCAATACATGCATTCATTATAGAAAATGCAAAACAGGCACATAAAGCACAAATAAACATTATCTATATTCTTTCTACCCCAAAATAAACATGTCATAGATACTTTCAGTCTTCATGTACAGATCTTTATATATGGAGCATTTTAAGAATACAGATTCCTGGGTCCACACCTGGGCTGATTCAGGAGGCCCGGGAATCTGAACGTATAACATGTTTGGAGATGATTATGATGCGCATCTGGAATTGTGATGCTCTTTTCTTAAAAAAAATATGAGCTTTGAAAACATAAGCTGTAATAACATTTTTAAAATGACATTTAATATTCTATACTTTGTGCTTATATAATGTTCCATCATTCAAACATATCACATTATTCATTATCATTGGATATTTACAGCACAAACAATATTTTATGTAATAAATAGTAACATGAACAATTTCTCTAAATAAATTATCTTGTATACCCATTTCGTTAGGATAAATTCCTACAAGTAGAATCACTGGGACAAAGAATATGTATATTTTCAGGCTTTTGATATCAATGGCCAAATTGTCCTTGTAGAAAGGACTTAAAAAAGTTAAAATATCCATTTTCTGTAGATAGCATCAATCTCTTCACCTCTGTTAAAACTGGGAATTATTTAAAATATCAGTAGAAGCAAATAGATCTTATTGTTATTTGAATTTGCTTGTTGCATGTTAAAGAGGGTGAACATGTTTTTCTTGTTGTCCCCCATTTATATCTCTGTTAATGATTATCTATTTCTTATTCTTGTTTACATTGAGGGTATTATACCTTTTTCTGTCATGTGTGTTGAAACTACTTTTTCCAGGTTACAAATTTGTCTCTTAATATTTAAAGATGTTATTCATACTGAAATCCTATTCAGTAGAGTCAAATCTGCAGATTTTTTTTCTTTATGTGAATGTGTTTTCTCTGTGTAGATTTTTTTTCTTGGTATGTATGAGGACTGATACAATTTGAAATTAAAAGGGGCGCCTGGGTGGCGCAGTCGGTTAAGCGTCCGACTTCAGCCAGGTCACGATCTCGCGGTCCGTGAGTTCGAGCCCCGCGTCAGGCTCTGGGCTGATGGCTCAGAGCCTGGAGCCTGTTTCCGATTCTGTGTCTCCCTCTCTCTCTGCCCCTCCCCCGTTCATGCTCTGTCTCTCTCTGTCCCAAAAATAAACAAACGTTGAAAAAAAAAATTGAAATTAAAAAAAAAAATTTTCTTCTACTTAAGAATTACATGTCAAATTTCATTCTTAAACCCATTGCAAATTATTTCTGGCATACAATGCAAGATGCAGTTCAAACTTTTATTTTAGTTTCTTCCTTTGCTACTGGAATAGTCAAGGTTTTTTCTTTTTTTCCTTAAATGTCTTTTTGAATGAATTTTGTTGATTTATTTTCTTCCTGGAAAATAATCTATTTCAATGAGATTTAAAAAATCTATTAGCTTGAATTACACAAAGTGTTGTTTATAGTGAAAAAGAAAATCTCATTTCTAATATTTTACATTGAAAATGCTTTCACTTTTGTCTCAGATTTTCTAGAAGTATTTTTATTAAATTAAAAAAAATTTATTTAAGTTCCAGTTATTTAACATACAGTGTAATATTAGTCTCAGTTGTATAATATAGTGATTCACTATATCACTTCCATACAACTCCCTGTGCTCATCACAAAGTGCCCTCCTTAATCCCTGTCACCTATTTCACCTACCCCCCACCCACCTCCTTTCTGGGACCATCAGTTAGTTCTCTATAGTTAAGAGTCTATTTCTTGGTTTGCCTTTCTCTGTTTTCCCCCATACTTGTTTGTTTCTTAAATTCCAAATACGAGTGAAATCATATGGTATTTGCCATTCCCTGACTGACTTATTTCGTTTAGCATTATACTGTCTTGCTCCATCCACGTAGCTGCAATCCAGTTAATAAATGGGTGGAAGACACCGATAGACATTTTTCCAAAGAAGACGTACAGATGGCCAACAGACACATGACAAGATGTTCACCATCACTCGTCATCAGGGAAACGCAAATCAAAACTACAAGGAGATAACACTTCCAGAAGTATTTTAGAAAATTTTAATGGACCCTTGGATAATTTATCAAGTCAATTTATCAATTAAATTCATTAGTTTTTGCTTTTTAAAAAAATGTTTATTACTTTGAGAGAGAGAGAGAGAGAAAATGGGGGAGGGGCAGACTGAGTGAGGGGGAGAGAGGATGCCAAGCAGGTTCTGCCCTGTCAGCATAGATCTTGATGTGGGGCTCGATCCCTTGAAACCTGAAATCACGTCCTGAGCTGAAATCAAGAGTGGGACACTTAACTGACTGAACCACCCTTGTGGTGCCATTGTTTTTGTTTTTATATTTATTCTTACCTTAGTTTATTCTTTTTCCTAACATCTTGTCTTCAATGCTTAACCTATTTATTTCCACCTTTTCTTGTTGAACAATGACACATGTGAAGTGACAAATTTTAATACGTGTATAGCTTTGGTTGCTGCATCTCATGTATTTTAATATATAGAAGGATCAAATTTTACTATTTTTGAAATGATTTGTAGTAATGATTTTGACTTTCACTTTTTCAAGTCATGTAAGAGTGTTAATAATTTCTCAGGGGTTGGTATTTTAAAAATTTAAAACTCTTGTTTTTAGTTTTATTGCTTTACAATCTGGAATGCATTCTATACATTTAGTTTTGCAGCTTATTGAGCTATTCATTGTGGCTTAATAAATGATCAATTTTTATGACTTTCTTGAGTGCTGGAAGGAAACCATATTCCCTTATTGTACCATACCCAGTTTGTTAAATCAACATAATTAATTTATATTATTCACATCCTTCTTGTCCTAATTTTTGTTCACTTTCCTAGTCAAAGATTTAAGTGTATTTAGTTATCTCACTACTAATTTTTGTCCTCAATATTTATAGAACATAATTTGTTTCAAAGAAATTTCTTGATGCATAGAAATCTAATATTTTTCATTATGCATTTTATCCTTTATAACATGATTTGCTTTATCTTCTTTGAGGCTTCTTGTTTGAACTTTGAGCTCTACTTTCCTGGTAACAATATTGTGATCCTGATTTTTTTCTTAAGCTGCCTGTCTGGTATTTCTCCATTTCTTTCATTTTTAAACTTTTTTGGAGTATGTGTTACTTGGTTTAGGCACATCCCTTTTCAATACCATGGAATTTAGTTGTATGTGGCAAAATTTTTGAGAGTTTTTGTCTTTAAGAGAATTGTTAAACTCATTTATTTTTTAATGCTTATAAAATTTTATTTTCTGTTACTTTATACTTTCTTGTTTTATTGCTTTCTGTGTTTCCTAGAGTATATATTGTTATTTTTTTCCTGGTGTTTTTGAACAGTTATATTAATTATATCCCATTTATGATTATTTTAAATGTTTTTGAGAGCAATGTTGGTTCTATATTTATCTAATTTTGTTAAGAGCAAAATTAACTTTAAAACAGTATGCTTTTAGTAAACCTCTGATCTCGTACATTACATCTCTGTTAATGTAACCTTGGGATTTAGATCTAGATTATTTATGCTACATTAGTAATTTTTATATTCTATTCAATAACAATTTTTCACATTATTTTATCTAGAGTTAATAATCATTGAGGTTCATCTCTCATCCCCTGGTTTCAATGTTTACTGTCCATCTTTTTATACCATCAGGCCTCTATTTCTGAGGTCTTGTCTTTTCTTTTCTCTTTGGGGTATACCTTTAAGGGATATTTTATTTTATTTTACTTTTTTATTTCTTTTATATTAGCTTTATTTTTATTTATTTCTTAAATATAATTTATTGTCAAGTTGGCTAACATACAGTGTAGATAGTGTGTTCTTAGTTGTGGGGGTGGATTCCCATGATTCATTGTTTACATACAACACCCAGTTCTCATCCCAACAAGTGCCCTCCTCAGTGCCCATCACCCATTTTCCCCTCCCCCCACCACCTCCCCCCACCATCAACATTCAGTTTGTTGTCTGTATTTAAGAATCTCTTATGGTTTGCCTCCTTCCCTCTCTGTAACTATTTTTTCCCCTTCCCTTCCCCCCATGTCTTCTGTTAAGCTTCTCAAGTTCCACCTATGAGTGAAAATATATGGTATCTGTCTTTCTCTGCCTGACTTATTTCACTTAGTATAATACCCTCCAGTTCCATCCATGTGGCTACAAATGGCCAGATTTCATTCTTTTTCATTGCCAAGTAGTATTCCATTGTATATATAAACCACATCTTCTTTATCCATTCGTCAGTTGATAGACATTAGTCTCTTTCCATAATTTGGCTATTGTTGAAAGAGCTGCTATAAACATTGGGGTACACGTGCTCTATGAATCAGCACCATTAAGTGATGTTTTAAAAGAAGTGGAAACAGGGGCACCTGGTTGGCTCAGTTGGTGGAGCATGACACTCTTGATCTTGGGGTTATAAGTTCGAGCCCCATTTTAGGCGTAGAGATGACTTAAAAATAAAATCTTTCAAAATAAAAAAAAATAAAGGAAGTGAACATGGATAGCATGTTTTTTTTCTGAGCCCTTGCCTACCAAGAATAAATTGAGTATAATTTTTGGTCATAATTCATTTCAGAGCAGAAATATGAGAACTACCTGATTTTTTTCCTTTATAAGAACCCCATTTTTTTCTTTATTTTTAAAATCACCACATACACATAGCACTTCTGTCTCTATCCATGTAATTCCTAAAAAGATTACATTTTTATATGAGGGTGACTTTTAATTGAGTTGATCTGCAAACCAGTGGACATTTCCAGTCTATATATATTCATGAGTCTTTTCCATTTGAACACATTTAATTTTTATTTTACCTTTGGTTATTGCTTCTATTTCTTTGTTCTAGTGCCATTTTTAGAAATGCTTACTACCTACATATTAACCTTTTATCCCCTTCCTTCCAATTATCTCATGGTTTTTGTCTTTTCCCTTTCTCTTGGCAGTCTGGGATAGCATCTCATATTGCTGTTGTGGCTTTCTGCTTTATCAATTCTGTTTACTGGATGCCTCACCTGTGTATTTTAATTCTGTGATGATATTTTTAGTTTTTGCTAACTCTTAAAAAAAACACCTCATCCATTTAAATTTCATTCTATCCTTTTATGGATCATATCGTATTTGTTATCTTTCCATATTGCCTATCTGTCCTAATGGTTTCCTGCTTCTTTCATGGACAACAGATCTTTGTGCTCTCTGTTGAGGACACAAAACAATTTTCTGAAATTTTCTTCTATATCTTGCAGTGGATCATTTCTGGGGTCTTTGGGATGATCTTCCTCCTCCTCCTCCTCCTTTGTTTTTTTTTTTTTTTTTTTTTGTTGTTCTGCATTATTCCCCCCCTCCCCCCCAAAGCTTGTAACTCTTTTCCACACTTTGTTATCCTTCCAACTACCTTAAAACCTTCTGTCTGTCAATATTCTACTGCCTCTTGTCCGGAGGTATTTGTGTGGTGATGGGTCAGCTTTACAACTCAGGGGCAAGGTACTATGAATAGCTCACCATACAATTTGTAGTTTCTTAAACATTCATTTAGGACAGTGCTTCTCAATTGACAGTGGTTTTGTCTCCCAAGGGATAGATGTTAATGTCTGGAGGGGTGTGTGTGTTACAGGTGCCTAGTGGGTAGGGGTCAGGGATAGTGCTACATATCCTCCAGTGCACAAGGAACTCTCAAAAAAGAATGGTGTGGCTCTGGGTGTTAATAGTGCCCTAAACTGAGAAATTCAGATTAATGACACTCTGTTCTGCAAAGGTGGCATTTCACCCTAGTCCCTCTACCTTTTCTTCCCTGATACTCTGAATCAAGGGAACACAGGTAAAATCCAATTTTCAGCATATATTGCTACCAGAAATATATATTTTTTCTTTTCTAGATTGAATTACTTTATGTGTAAGAAAGACATGTTCCAGGATGCAATTTAACATTTCCGGCTCTCCCTGCTTCATGCCCGCAGAGTTGCTGTCTCTCAAAGGATGTAGAACTCGGGGCACGAGGAGTAGCGGTGTGAGAAAGGGTGGATCGGGGCACGGTTTGTTCACTCACTGTCATTTTGCAGATATTTGATTACTGCGCACCATGGACTAAGCCCTGTGTGCCAGCCTCCTCAAAAGGCAGCGTCCGTGTAGTAGCCAGGTGACTGGTGATTTGCTTGAGTCTCTGAGCAGGGCAGATGGTGGGGAGATACTTTTTAGAGTCTCATGAGAAAAAAACCTGGGCATCTTGAGGCAAGGCTTTGGTATATTTCTTTCTAGCAGCATCAGCTGCCTCACAATTTAGTACACGTTTCTGTCAGGGTTTGTTTCTTTCCTTTTTCATTATGAGCATTTGTGTGTTTTCCTCTGCTTTCTGAACATTTTAGTGGAAAGTTGACAAAGGCTGCATCAGGGGCTAGTAAACAGATGCATTTTAGAGTTTTGTTCGATTGTTTTTTAACGTTTATTTATTTCTGAGACAGAGAGAGACAGAGCATGAGTGGGGGAGAGTCAGAGAGAGGGAGACACAGAATCTGAAACAGGCTCCAGGCTCTGAGCTGTCAGCACAGAGTCCGACGCGGGGTTTGAACTCACAAACCATGAGATCATGACCTGAGCTGAAGTCAGTCGCTCAACTGACTGAGCCACCCAGGCGCCCCTTTTGTTTGATTTCTAATAAGTACCTATTATGTGTCTGAAACTCTAAGCTCCTCAGAAGGAGGAACTGTATTTTATTTGTCTTTGTAATCCTTACGGAATCCTGTAGTGATGTTTGGCGACGACTTGTTCAATGATTAGATTTTATCTGCATTCAAAACATAAGGACCAGAGAGAATTGACCACATCTGTCTCTCTGGAATTTACAATGTGCTGAAGTGAGGGGTAGTGGTTTGGCGCTAAAGTTGTGTGTGTAGACAGTCGGGGCAGTGTTGCCTGTGGGTCTAGTGTGGACATTTCGACAGTCATTGCTGCAGAACGTTTTAGGCTGCGTTCCCCAACATCATCTGCAGAAAAGCTCGTATGAGCGCCAACAGCAGCAGTGGCTATAGCTGCTTCCCTTTTGTATTTTGTTGGATAGAAATATATTAACTCCAGGACCATCTGGCCAATAAGAAGCAGCCAAGGCAGATATCATAAACGTGGGGATAGATCATCTTTTGATAGTCACAGAGTAACCTTTTTCTTTGCCTTGTAGCTGTGTCTGAAGCCCCCCTCCCCTGCCCCCCTTTCCGGATGAGCCTTGCAGCAATTATACCAATGGCATGGACATCTGGAGCCCCTTAGGGAAGCATGGCATAGAGACATTATATAATTCAGTGGGCAAGACAATCTTTAGGGCATGTCTGCAAAGCACTGGGGCACAGAAGCTGAGAAACAGTAGCAGGGAGGGTGAAGGACAGATAAACCTGTCTCACCCATGTAAAGGGGGTAGTGCACAGCTGGTTGTTTCAAACACCACTTTCCTGGGCCTTTCCCCCTTAAGAAGACCTGTTCTAGAGCCCGTGGATCACGTGCCTGTGCCACAATTTCCCTTTCTAAGCACCTGGCCTAGTGGATATATCTTGGATTTGAGGTTAGAAATCCTGGTTCGAGTTCTGATTGCCACTCGTCAGCTGTGTGATCTTGGGTAAGCTCCTTTCCCTCTCTGGGCCTCAACCGCCTTACAGGTAAGTAAGGAGACGGGCCAGAGAAGGCACAAAATTCTGATTCAGGGACGTGGAGGGGCATTTCTTCTCGTTGTACAGAAGTGAGTCTTCTGGTCATCACCTTCAGCAGGGCTGTTGAGAATTTTGCCACACTGGTCCATGGATGCAAGCGGAGGGTCAACCGGCTGTGGGATTCACGTAGGAAACCAAAGCTGCTTCTCTTGCCCTCTGTGTCTCTCTTTTCAACTTCCTTCCTTATGCCTTACTTTTACCACCAGCGTATTGGGCACGTGACTGAGTGTGCCCACCATTCCTTAAGCACTGCCCTGCAAGTCACTTGAAGTCTTAAGTATGCCCCAGTCCCACCCTGTCCCTTTGATTTTTAAGGACCAGAGAGTCCTCCCATGGCAGGGTGGCAGGGGCAGTTGCAGGATGATACAGGATGAAACCGTTTTATATTTGGACATTATAGTAATGGCCATCATTTATGGAGTCCTTGCCATGTGCTAGGAATGGTACCAAGGGCTTTACTTAAACAACAACGCTAATAATAGCTAATGCTTATTAATGCTTATCATGTTCCAGGGCCAGGTACTGTTGTAAATACTTTACATATGTATTAAATCACTGAGTTCCCATAGCTGTCCATGGCCGTACACGCTGTAGCACTTTACAGATGACAAACTGAAGCACAGAGAGGTGCTTAAGTGACTTTCCCAAGGTCGTGCAGCTAGTTAATAGCAGAGCTGGGCTTAGACCCACATAATCTGAATACAGAGTCCGTCCTTTTAACTACTCCATTATACAGGCTCCATTGTCTTTTTTTAGTTCTCTCAACCCTGTGAAGCATTTAAAATTTAATTGCCCTAGTATGACAGATGGACAAGCTGGCCTTAGACGGAGTAAGTAATTTGCTATAGGTCACACAGCTAGAGTTAGTATTTAAACTCAGGTCTGAGTGACTTAAGCCCAGGTTTCTAATCACTGGATCTTGTTAACAAATTCTCCCCGGATGAAACAGCCCCACGAGATAGCTCTCTCTGATCTTACCATGCCCACTGGTCAGATGAGAGAGTCGAGGCCCAGAGAAGTGAAGTATCTTTTTCAAGGTCGCGCAGGACTCCATACTTCCTTCTCGGGTCCCTGGTCATTCCCCCATACCTCATCGTGTGGCCCCTGAAACCTTCCGTTCCACAGTCAGGAGGCGAGACGTGGACATATTTATAGCAGAGAAGACACAGTGACTGACATTCTTGCTCTGCCGTAAAGGACAGATAGGAGATGTCTTTTCTGAAAGCAGTCTTTGATAAAGGGAGAGGAGGATAGCGTGAAGATATCACGTCCCCGGGTGGGAGGAGAGGGCATGATGGATTGCGCAGAGTTTGCACCGTAAAGGCGGAGGCTGAGGGGGTTGACGTCAAACCTGCAGCTACGCAATTTTAACTGGAACTGGCTTCGTTTAAAGCACACCTTTTCTGCATTGAATCAATTTTCTCTCTGTAAATTTGGGTTTCTTGCAGCATAGCTGCATTTCCAACCCACCCTTATTGCCAAGAGTCCAGTTTCCATCCAGGAAGGGGGAAGGGGCTGGATCTCAATCAGGGTCGCGGAGGGCTAGCGAGCAGCCGGGTGTCAGTGCCCTGACAGATGCGCACGTGCGCAGGAGGGGACGCGTGGCTTGGGTGGCTGCGGGGATGCCGCAGATGGGGGTCGCTGGGCTGCAGTTGGGGCCGGGTGGACAGCCGAGTCCCCTCCGCCCCCATCTGCCACCCCCAGCCTTGCCGGGAAGCCCTGTAGCCCTTGGTCTGGGCAGACGAGAGCGCTCGGCACTGTTGTTCCCAGTGATGCGTGGATTGGGAGAAGGCGAGAGAGGACCGACGCAGTGCGGCTGAGGCAGTCCTCGGGGCTCTCGAGCTGGGGCAGAGGAAGGTAGAACAGAGGGTGTGGGTGACCTTTCAGGAGCTGGACAACTGGCCGGCAAGGGCGATCGCTCAACCCGTCTTCTTTTATGGGGTAGAAGGCAGGTTGGAGATGGCCAGAGCGTTATTCCCAGAGATCTGGGATGATTCAGAATGAGGCAGAGGTCAGGGATCAGGCAGAGCTGAGGATGTCAGCAATGGGTGACTCGATGGCTTGGGTTATTAGGGCAATTTCCAGTCGCCATAGAGATCCTGAGGTATTTTAGACTGAAGGATGGGGGCGGGGGGGAGGATCCTTTATGTGTGGTGGCTGGGAAAATAAAAAAGAACATTTGGAGTAGAGAGAATGGGGTTTGTCTTCTTGCCGCTGCACTAATTTGCTCTGTGACCTGTGTGACCACATCCCTGGGCCATCTGTGATGGGGATACTGGTGTGTCTGCGTCCCCTGCAGGGCTGACACAAGGATCAAGCAAAGCACATCCCAGAGATTTGTGATAACCTCACAATGTGGGAAATCCCATACCTTGCTCTCTGTGGAGAGCCCTAATGTGAGCTGGGGTCGGAGAAACTTCTCCCCAACTTAGGATTCATCTGGGCCCCTCAGGTGCCTTGCCTGGGAGGGCTTACACAGGCAATGACAGAGCCAGAATGAGTAATCTAGGTCACACTTCGTGACGGGCAGTGACTAGAATCTAAACTTCCTGTTCTTGGTGGTGGGGCTGTACCTGCTAGATAACATTGCCACCCTAAGCTATTGAGTAAGGTATTCTACACCAGGGCAAACATGTCTTTGCTGCCCCTGACACAATCAGGAATTTTCCTTACAGAGTAGGCTGAGCACACGATTGATTCTCAATGACATTTGGTGCTCACCCACAATCGGCAAACATGACCGACCAGAAAACGGGCAGTGGATCCAGGGAAGAATGGAGCGGGAGACTGATGGGTCAGTTGGCCCAACGGTCTCCTTTTCTCCTAACAGTGGCTTCCGTTATTCACTTACTTTGTTCATGGGCTCCTTGTGCTCTTTCCGTGGATTAATCTTGCATAATTCCATGAAGCTTGGACCTTTATTCTGTCCCCATTACCTTGGAGGAATTTGAGTCATCACAGAGGTCAAATAGGACCAGAGGTCACATAGCCAGAAGTGGAAGAGCCAGAATTGGAGCCCAGGTAAGGGAAGCTGTTGGCCAGCCAGTGGCAGAGTGGAGCCAGAAGCACAAAATTTCAGAACGAGAAAGAAAATCAGGGTTCCTCAGCATTAATTTCCTCCTTGCGTAGATAGAGATGCTGACAGGCAGAGAGGGTGAGGCTGCCCCACGTTTTCCCAGTGAGTCAAGGCATAACTGGGATGTGACCTCAAGACTCCACTACGCTTTCTTTTACTGAGGTTCTCCAAATCTGGATGAGATCAGGCATGTTTAGGGTGGTATGGCCGTAGACTAGGTTCTCCAAATTCAGATAGGTCCAGATTCGGTGACTTCATCACTCATTCACCTTTCCAAGAAACTAGAGAGTAAAAGAGGACAAATTCTCTGCTTTAAAGACTAATTGAGACAGCCCACGAAGGTGACTTTTAAAAACAAGTGAGTCTTCGAGCCAGCAGTGATGTGAGCAAAAACCTATGACCCACTCTGTCAGTGTGGAATTGTAGCAGAGATACGTCTTACCCAGAAACATGCCTTTCTGAGACAGAGCAGCCAAAACAATAACTACAGGCATGCACGAGAAAGCAACAATTTAAATAGCAAAGGCAGTCCTACCTACCATTCCCTCCAATGACGGAAAGTTCTGGAGTAAACATGAGATGGGGAGACATGAAAGACAGGGGCTCAGTTGGTCTTGATTTGTATGGTATCTTGTGTTGGGAAAATTTTTTGCCACACCTAGTGATACGTCAGTGTTTAAGGATTTGAAGTTTGACATATAGCATGGTTGCTGTCTTATACATATTGCCTTCCAGTGTTGATACAAAAGATCACGTTTGTTCACTATATTCTATTTATGAGAGGTTTATGGGCTCTTCAAAGATAAGTTTGAGTAGGCATTGTTTTTACCCTTTGCTCTGACTTCAGAAATTTGCTCCCATCTGTGAGCATCCCTGAAAGGCTTTTTCTGCCACCCAAATGGCTCCTAAGCCAGACTGCTATGGTGTCTTATATTATTGACTTGTTTAAGGCAGTGAAGACTCATGTGCAGAAAAACCTCAGTAAGTCATTATTACTTTAGTGTGGACAAATTTTCAAAAGAACTCAAAGCCTGCGATGTGGGATATGGTGCAGATAGATTTTGATTATGGAGGATAAGTGAAAAAGGGGATGAGGAATATGAGATTAAGGATAGCAAGCTAACAGATTAGATGGGGAAATACAAAACCAATATCCCCTATCTCCTCGTTTCCCTCAGGGCAGCCCAACCAGTGCCCCCCCCCCCCGCCCACCCCACCCCGATGATTCATTTATTTGTTTTTCTTTCTGTCCCTAAAACTAGTAGCTGGTGTTTGAGTCCAACTTCTTTGTGCCATTCCTTCTGCTTTGGGACCTGAGTTACTCCCTGTGGCAGGCAACGATTTTTAATACTCATTATCTACTCCCCTGAGCACGTCATGAAAACCATGGAGCCTTTTCTGGGAAGGATGTGTATCTCTCTGAAGTTTTCCCTAGAAATTCAGTGGGCGCTCTGTCCCTAAGGTTGGATACCTCTCAGTCCATCTAGTGGAATGTAAAATGGATGTGACGTGAGGGTTAGGTTCTCACTAGTTACTCACTATGTGTATTTGGGGAAACCTCTTCCATAAGCATGGAGTTTTCCATTTACAGGATCGGGGATGGGGTGACCCAAGATGATGTGGATAGTGCAGTTCAGGGGCTAATCTTCAGAAAAGCCCTGGGGGAAAGAATTGGAGCAGAGGGAGACTGCTGGTGATGGTTCCTGCTCTCCATTCTGGAATCTGAGCAATGTCTGGCCACTAGAGTTCTGTCTAATCAACGCTGGAAATCTGAAAGGCTCAGTGTTATCTGCCTGGTCCTCTTAGCTCTTTATGGAGTGCGAGTGAGTGGTTGGGCTTCCCTTTGGGGTAAGTGACTCTCAGTGCCCCTGAACATGCTTGAATATTCATGTGCTTGCTTCTGCCTACTGCATTGTTCAGTCTTCCCAGCTGGCTTGCCTCCTGGGTTGGAGCCCCCAGCTCTTTGAGAAGAAGGTCAGGCTCTATTACTGCTGGGTGGAACAGCTTGGTTTTGTTTAACTCCTAGAGAAGAATAGTGCCCAGGTTGAAGAGGCAGGAGGCGGGGAGAAACTGGGGGAGGGGTGCTCTAGTTCAGCTGTAGCTCTTTGGAGAGGTGAAAGGAAGATGTATGATGCTGTTTGTCAACTGAAAGATGGATGGAGGTACCCAGACTGTGAACTCCATGTTTGAAGTAGGGGGTTATGGTAATAAATGGCGCCCCTGGAAATGTAGCTGTTGGTGGTAGGGATCACTTCTCTTAACAGACATGGTTCCCAAGTCCCCTCCTTTTTCTTGCTCCCCTGATGGGCATTCTTTGTTCTTCTGCTGAGTCTGCCACTCTGTTTTGAGCATAGTCAACTACTGATTGATTATCTGTCTCCGTGAAGGGGAGTTGTCATCATGCTGAGAAGAAATCTTTCATGTTGGTGTCCCGGCAAAACGAAACAATGGAAAATGCAAAAGCAGTTTATTTTTGGCCCCAGGATTCTCATGCTTTGTGTGAACTATTGGGAACAGCCTATATGCATATGATCCCCTGTATTTTATGTCTACCTTTGATCTCCCCTCAGTTAGCACCATGCCGCCAGGAGCTGGAGGACAGGGAGGAGCCCGAAATGCTCTCACAAAATGTCCCTGAATTGCTACATGCGGTACTTCTCCTGGGAAAAGATCTTTGAAAACCAGGACTCCATGATCAAATACTTTTCGAAAATGCTGTATACACGGCTTTACAGAGTTAAAATGCACAGTGGCATGTGAAAAGGTTGGGAAAGTTCGGTAGTAAAGAATACAGTTTTTGTTTCAAGTTTTCCATCATTTATGATCACAGAACTTTTTCCCCCCCCCCCGTAACACTTACTAAACCCCTGCAGACTTAGTGTGATGCAGAGCTTGCTTTGGGAAGCCTTGATGTTAAAAAGGGGACTTGGCAATAACGAATGGCCAAGCCAGCTGGGGAGAATAGATTGGATGTTTTTCAGCCCAGTATTGGTGCAGACTTGATGTGTGACTTTTGTAAGCTTTCGTAGCTTGTTTCCAGAATGATCTCTGTATGTATATTTGATCCTGCTTAAAATGGGCCCTTCCTGGAGTCTGGTTGTAAATGGATTTGATGTGGTAACACTTCTGTTTAAAATCTCTTTATTGAGGTATAACTGGCGTTGACGAAGCTGTACATATTTAAAGTGTACAATTCGATATGTTTTGGTATATGTACACGTCTGTCAAAGGATCCTGAAATCTCTGATTGTAATTGTGTATTTATCTATTTCTCCCTGCAGTTGTAGCCATTTTTGCCTCATGACCTTGAAGCTCTGTTGCTAAGTGCATAAACATTTAGGGTTGTTATGTTCTCTTAATGAATCTACCCGTTTATCATTTTGAAGCGATCTTCTTTATCCCTGCAAATATTCTTTGCTCTAGAATATATTTTGCCTGATATTACGAACCATTCCAGGTTTCTTTTGATTCATATTGGTGGGATATATCTTTATCCATCCTTTTACTTTTTAATTTTAGAGAGATTGAGAGTGCAAGCAGAGAGAGGGGCAAAGGGAGGGAGGGAGGGAGAGAGAGAGAGAGAGAATGAGAGAGAGAGAGAGAGAGAGAGAGAGAGAGAGAGAGAGAGAGAGAGAGAAACTTAGGTAGGCTCCACACTGAGTGTGGAGCCTAATGTGGGGCTCAGTCCTATGGCCCCAATACCATGACCTGAGCCAAAATCAAGAGTTGGACACTCAACCAACTGAGCCACCCAGGCACCACCCCCCCTCCCAACACCTAATCCTTTTACTTTCAAACCCTCTATGTCTTTATATTGAAAAAGGGTTTTTTGTAGGCAGCATTTAGTAGGTCATGTTTTTTTTATCCAGTCTGATAATTGCTGGCTTTTAATTGGTAATTTAAACTGTTTACACTTAATATGAATATTGATATCATCAGGTTTAAATCTACTTTGTTACTGACTGTTATCTGATTTGTCCTGTATGTTATTTGTTCCCCTTTCCCTGTTTTTTTTTTTTTAAGTATTCTTTTGGGTTATTTTTTATGATATCTTTATTGGTTTTTAAGCCATACTTCTTTGTTATTTTACAGGTTGCTTAGGTATTATAGTATACATCTTAAACTTATCATAGTCTATCTTCCAGTGAGATTGTGTTATTTCACATATAAGAACCTTACAATAGTATACTTCTGTTTCCCCCCTCTGAGGCTTTGTGCTAATGTTGTCCTATTTTATTTATTCCTGTTAGAAGCTCCATAATTATTTTTGTTTGAAAAGTTAAGGGGCACCTGGGTGGCTCAGTTGGTTAAGCATCTGACTTCGGCTTCATGATACCGTGGTTCATGAGTTTGAGCCCCACATTGGGCTCTGTGCTGACAGCTTGGAGCCTGGAGCCTGCTTTGGGTTCTGTCTCCCTCTCTCTGCCCCTCTCCTGCTCGTTCTCTCCTCTCTCTCTCTCAAAAATTAATAAACATTTTTTAAAAAGTTAAAAAGTCAATTATCTTTTAAAGAGATTTAAACAATGAGAAAATATCACCTATATGTATCCACACAATCACTATTTCCAATGCTCTTTATTTTTTAGTATTAATCCATTCTTCTGTTTGCTATTACTGTCCTCTTGTGTGAAGGATTTCTTTTATTATGTTTTGTAGAGCAGGTCTGTTGATGATAAATTCTTTCAGGTTTTATATGTCTGGAAAAGTCTTTATTTTATCTCCGTTTTTAAAACAATATTTTTGCTGGGATGAGAATTTCAGATTGGCCATTTCCCCCCATCACTTTAACCTTGTTGATCCACTGTTGCCTTGCTTGCATTGCTTCTGATGAGAAATCTGCTGTCATCCTTATTCTGTTTCTCTGTGTGTCATGTTTCTTTTTTCCTTTGGCTGGTTTTAAGACTTTTTTATTAATTTAATTTTTTAACTTTATTTTTATTGTTTAATTTACATCCAAGTGATTAGCATATAGTGCAATAATGATTTCAGGAGTAGAATCCAGTGACTCATCCTCTGCATATAACATGCAGTGCTCATCCCAACAAGTGTCTTCCTTAATGCCCCTTACCCATTTAGCCCATCCCCCCATCCACAGCCCCTCCAGCAACCCTCAGTTTGTTCCCTGTATTTAAGAGTCTCTTATGTTTTGTCCCCCTCCTTGTTTTTATATCATTTTTGCTTCCCTTCCCTTATGTTCATCTGTTTTGTATCTTAAATTCCACATATGAGTGAAGTCATATGATATTTAAGATTTAAAAAAAATTTTTTTAATGTTTGTTTATTTTTGAGAGAGAAAGACAAAGTGAAAGCAGGAAGGGGCAGAGAGGGAGGGAAAGACAGAATCTGAAGCAGATTCCAGGCTCTGAGCTGTCAGCACAGAGCCCCATGCAGGGCTTGAATTCATGAACCCATGAGATCATGACCTGAGCTGAAGTTGGATGCTTACCAACTGAGCCACCCAGGCACCCTTAAGACTTTTCTGTTTATCATTGTTTTGAGCAATTTGACTCTGATATGCCTTAGTGTAGTTTTCTTAATTTCTTTTTATACTTGGGGTTTGTTAAACTTCCTGGGGGCTATGAGTGTTATGAGTTGAATTGTATACCTCCAAAATTAATGGGTTAATTAAATTTGTTAAATTAATTTTGTTAAGCCCCAACTCTCAGTACCTCAGAATATGACCTTATTTGGAAATTATTAGGGTGGGCCCTAATAACATGACTAATGTCCTATAATTGGGGGAAATTTAGATACACACACACAGGGAAGATGTCATGTGACGAGGAAGGCAGAAACTGAGGTGATATTTTTGTAAGCCAAGGAATGGCAAAGATTGCCAACAAATACTAGAAACTAGGAGAGTGGCATGGAACAGATTCTTCCTCACAACCCTCAGAAAGAATGAATCCTGACAACAATTTGATTTCAGACATCTAGCCTTCAGATCTGTGAGATAATAAATTTCTCTTGTTTAAGCCACCTAGGTTTTGGTACTTTGTTATGGCAGCCTTTGCAAACTAATGTAATGGGTTTAGAGTTTTAATAAAATATCAATATACTTTGGCCACTTTTCAAAATTATTTTCTGTCTCCTCCAACCCATACCCCTTTCCAGAACCCTCAGCACATGGATGTTAGGCCACCTCAAGTTTTGTTTTGTTTTTGAATCCTTTTTCTATGCTTCGTTTTGAATTGTTGCCATCAATATACAAGTTTACTAATATTTTCTTCTGCAATGCCTAATCTGCCATTCATCTCAGATAATTGTAGTTTTCATTTCTAGAAGTGTAATTTTTTAGTCTTAAAAAATTTTTTTTCCACATGACTAATTAACATCTTCAAGTTTTGCTCTAGCTTTGTGCACGTGTAGACTATAGTTATAATGTGTCAACGTTCTGGTCTGCTAATTCTGACCTCTGTGTCAATATTGGGTTGGTTTCAATTGGTTGATTTTTCTCCTCATTATGGGTCATGGTTTCCTGCTTATTTCTATATCTGGTAATTTTTAATTGGATAATAGACACTGTGAGTTATACTTTAAGCACAGAATATTTTTGTATTCCTATTTTTTTTTTAGCACTGCAGCACGTTATTTTTCTTGCACAAGGACATGCTGTTGGGGCCTAATGTTCTCACATGACAGTAGAAAACCAAAATTTTTTGACATCTCTTTAAGAATTGAGAATTGTGTACAAAAAACTTACATAAATTAAAACGATGAATAAATTTACAATTGTAAATGCAAACCATTTTCCAACCCAAGGCAATTAACAACCCATGGTGTTCTGGCAGGAAAACATGGGATAAGAAAGGAAAGTGGGTCCCACTTCCCAAGGCTCGGACCTTCCCAACCCTGTCAGACCGGCAAGACAGAAATGATAACTGGTTCAGGACTCTTGCCATCCTCTAGAGAAATCCTGGAATAGGCAGCTCTTAGACATTAATACCCTGCACAGATCGAGAATCTCATGGTCTCAAAGATTCTCAAACCAATGGATTTTTCTTCCATGAACATGTTTGCAACCTCAGCCACAAAGTGACTTTATTTTGGGAGGCAATAAAGTTACTTGGAAACAGTTTGATACTTTCAGGTCTTGCCATTAAGATTTGTCAGGTGAGACCAGAGCAACTTTTAATCTAGGGCTTATTGTTTCCCACTACTCAGGCATAACTCTTCTGAATTATCTCTACAGTGCCCCATAAATTAGGAGCTTTTCTAGTCTGGCTGGTGAGAATGGCCCTATTCCCACTCTTGGTGAAAGCTTTCAGGTGGTTCTCTGGCCTTCCATGGTTTTGTCACACAAATGTGCTAATCAGTACTCTATTGAATAATTGAGGAAGACCATCTGTCAATCTCTGAATTTCCCTCTTTCTAGCTTTTTCCTTTCCAATTCTCTCACCTGTGAACTCTGGTCTGCCAATTTCTCCACTAAGTTTCCTCAATCAGGAAGCATCCTGGGCTCTGCCTGCGTTGCCTGTGACATGGTCTAGAAATTCTTTAAAGCAATAAGCAGGGGTAATAATAGGGCCAATGTTGTTTATTTCCCATTTCTTGAGGACCATTGTTCTTCATTGTCTAATGTTTAAGGTCTTGAAAACCATTCTTTTTATGTATTTTGTCTAGTGTTTTAGTTCAGGTGGAAGAGTAAATCCAGACTCTGTTACTCCATCTTGGATGAAAGCAGAAATTGGTAACACTTTTTGGTCAGTAATAATCATGTCTTGAGTGATTATCATGGTCCAGGACCTTGGGACTGCATCCAGACTCATAAGAAAGGTGATTTCTTAAAAAAAAAAAAAAAAAAAAAAAGATTATGGTAATTCTGGATTAAAGACTTACTGATAGCACAAGGATGTTGAAAAGATGCCATAGATCTTAGATTTAGAACTGTGATATGAAAGGCCTATATACTTGGTGGTTTGGGCATGCGATATAAGGGAATAAGGTTATGAACTGAAGTCCCATCTGACATACTCACTTTTTTCTCTCCAGAACTGTGGCCCTGACTCCAGCTGCCTCTCTCAGTTGAGTGGGTTAGGTTGACCCAATACAGTGTATTAGAAAAAGAACAAATCAAAGAATTGTGAGTCAGAAGACATGATTTTGAGTTTCATCTCTCCTACTTACTAGCTCTGTGACCTTAGATGCGTGCCTTCTCCTCTGCTGAACTATTTGCGTATCTGTGTGATGGGAATACTAATTTCAGCTTCTGTAATTCTCAGTTGATATGAGCATCCTGTGAGACAAGGGATGTAAAAGTGATTTGTTTGCAATAAACCACTAGGGTATATGTTATCATTAAAAATCAGAAATTTGAGCGCATCCTCCTTGCATAATAAAGCTCAAAGGCACAATCTTCTGAGAGGGGTACAAACCACATGAGTCATCTTTGAATCCCTCCACTGCATCCAGCATGATGCTTTGCACACAGCACATTTCTTCAGTGAGGGCGCAGGCTCATTTGCACAGTACAGTGCTGGGCAAGAATGAAAATCTCAGAATAACTCTGGATAGTACTCATCCTCTACCTCAACCTTGAGTAAAGAAATTTGCTGCATGTCAGAGTTGGAGACATTTTAGAAAAGAAATGATAATCTTGCAGTCTGTTGACCACACACTCATGGGCATTTCTGGTATTTTGTTTGTGTGGTTATTTATTTTCTTGCAGAAATTTTAATTTTATTTTGTTGTCTTTTAGTTCAAGATGTGAGGCTTGAACTCACAAGCCATGGAGATCATGACCAGAGCCAAAGTTGGATGCTTAACCGACTGAACCACCCAGGCATCTTTATAAAGTATTTAAAAATATTTGAAGCAGTTGATAACGTTTTAAGATTGGTAGATTTGATACAAAAATACAGATTTCTAATATTAAAATCGGGAGATTCTATACAAAAATACCAATTTCTAGCCTCTTTTGTAAAAACAAATCAGAATAGGAAACATGTCACTGGAAGTAAAGAGCATTTTCAACTTCTGGGTGTGTTGTGTAGGGACTCCATTCACCTCCATCTTCGGTTTGGTCCTGTCAACATGGAGGCCAAGTGGCAGTGACATTTATTATTTTGCATGTGCTTTTTTTGGGTATTAAAGTTAAAAAGAAAACAGCATGTTTCTCACATGCATTTCTTTACCAAGTTGGGAAATGCATAATGGACTTGGGAGGGTCTCAATTTTCAAGAAAAATGGGAGAACGTACACTATTTGTGGAAACACGGAGAAAAGATTTAATTTACATTGGAAAAAATATGACTTATGATGTATTTGCCGTAAAACTTGGCTACTTCATCCATATGTACTACCTGGGCATTTGAGTTTGAGCCATGCACTTTAGAGACTATCTATAGTCTTATGTCCTCATTCTGCCGGGAAAGAAGCTGGACTCCGAGGTTCACAAAGAGTTAAGACCAGGGATCAGTTATGGACCTCTAAAACTTATAAAATATATTTAATATTTGATGACTTTCATGTTTCTAATATTTGCAATCTAAATATTCATTAGCAGTAATGGCACCCCACCTTGTAGAAGGAAACTGAGTCACAGAGTGGTATAACAGCTGATATAAAAACAGGAATAGAAGCTACGTTTTCTCACCGAGGACTGACACACCAGTGTTCTTTGCTGGTCTATACCTCTCCTCAGGCAGTGTGTCTATGACTTTAATTTGTATTTCATTGGAAGTGCTCAACAATATGCTCAGCATTATGCAGGATATAAAACATAAGGCCTGATCTCTTCCTCTTCTTTTGGGAACTTGTGTCTGGTTGAGAAGAAATGGTACATGACGAGTGCACAATGAATGGAACTCACATCACATAGTGCCCTGAATGGAAAGCTGTCAATGAACTTAAGTGGTTTGGCGAGTCTTGCTGTAGAAAGAGTGGATATATAGGCAGAAAAGAGAGAGTCACATGAATAAGTTATGGGAGAAAATTTGGGGGATAGTGAAATGATCTCTGATATAACCTAGTTTAATATGTTCAATTTAGTGATAAATCAAGGCCGAGAGAAAGCAAGTGTTTCTTGCGGACAAACAGTAAGTTAATGCTAGAAGCCAGATCTCCTAATTCCTGCTTCAGACAAAGCCATGCATTATTGCAATCACAGAACTTGCCAGTCTATACTCTGTTTTGTGTTTTTTTTTTTTTGCCCTTTTCATTTTCTTATTTGCTGTGCATACTTTCCTACAAAAGGGACCTTGTCTGTCTCAGTTACTACTATATTCCCAGAACTTAAAATACCCTCCTTCTCTGTCTCCAATACAAATATACTTCTTAAGCCTTAAAGACAAAATCCAGAGAATTAAATTCTCATTTGATAAATTCTGAAATTAATATGTGAAAAGGTAACCTGTGGACAAAAATTTTAGGGAGAGGAGAACAAGACAGATTTTAGGTCATAGCAGGGCAACTCATTTAAGGCAAATCAATAGCCAATCAGGTTGTTCTTTGGGTATATAGTCAAACAATCTCATTATCTCAAGTATGTAAGAATGAAAGGAAACAAGATTTGTGGGTGTTTGTTGGAAAAAAAATGTAGCCCATGAAATGATGAATCAAAATGATGAAATTGTCTATATAGATGGTATAAGGACAGGTGGTGAACATAAATGTAGAAAGAACACAAAGGAACCACATATTGTGATTACAAATTAGAATAAGAGTATTGTACTTGACAATATGAAGTGATAAAACCAACAAAAACTTGAATGTGGAGGAGAGAATAAAATAGAAGGGTATGAATTCTAATTTTTTTAAAAAAAATTAAAATTCTTATTTAAATCTAAGTTAGTTAGCATCCAGTGTACTATTGGTTTCAGGAGTAGAACCCACTGATTCATCACTTACATATAACACCCAGTGCTCATCACAACAAGTGTCCTCTTTAATGCCCGTCACACATTTAGGCCATCTCCCCACCCAACACCCCTCCAGCAACCCTCTGTTTGTTCTTTGTATTTAAGAGTCTCTTATGGTTTGTCTCTCTCTCTCTTTTTATATTATTTTTCCTTCCCTTTCCTTATGTTTATCTGTTGTGTTTCTCAAATTCTGTATATGAGTGAAATCATGATACTTGACTTTCTCTGACTGACTTATTTCACTTAATACGCTCTCGTTCCATCCACACCGTTGCAAATGGCAAGATTTCTTTCTTTTTGATTGCTGAGTAATATTCCATTATATTCCAGTATACCACATCTTCTTTATCCATTCATCCATCGATGGACATTTGGGCTCTTTCCATACTTTGGCTATTGTCGATAGTGCTGCTATAAACATTGGGGTGTGTGTGCCCCTTCAAATCAGCATTTTTGTATCCTTTGGATAAATACCTAGTAGTGTAATTGCTGGGTCATATAGTAGTTCTGTAGAAACCCAGATGATACTATCCAAAATTAAACATGGCAGGAAAAAAAACAGACTAGCTTCTTAATGATCTTTCATACTTTTCCTTTTATTTCCTGGAGTAAAAAACCTGTTTTTATAGTTTAATATAGTTTAATAGTTTTATTTTTTCTGTTAAATTCAGTATAAATATACTTATTACATTTAATTTTAAAGGTAGATCTATATTATAATCATTTTTGTTACGGACATTTTATGCACACACACAAAGTCATATACAGTTGAAATATCTGGAATTATGCTCATCTAATGTTAATGATTATATGTTGGAATAGTGGAGTAGGATATAGTATTCTTTGGTCATATTTTGTTTCCCCTAGAACTTTGCACATGGATGTTACTGAGGAGCACTATTAAACCAGCTTGACCTTTTGCCTTCTAGAAGAAAAAATATAGAGAATATATGTATTACATAATGTTATATGCTATATATTATATAATTTGTATATATGCATACACACATATACATTAGCACCTGGATTTTGATACTTGTGAGTCAATTTTTATTTTACTGTGGTGTGTTTTTTTTTATCATACAGTTATAGTTCTTGCTTCATTTTTAAAGATAATTTCTGTTTTTACTGTGTTTTTATAGTTGAGTATTTTGTAGGGGTACCAGTTATCTTTAAGTTAGATCATCTTTGTCTTCAATACTGGTTATCTTGTAATTGTTTTGATTTTGTTCTTTAAAAAAATTTTTTTTAATGTTTATTTTTGAGGGATAGAGACAGAGCATCAGTGGGGGAGGGGAAGAGAGAGAGAGGGAGACACAGAATTCAAAGCAGGCTCCAGGCTCTGAGATGTCAGCACAGACCCCAACACAGGGCTTGAACCTACAAACCACAAGATCATGACCTGAGCCTAAGTTGGATGCTTAACCAACTGAGTCACCCAGGTGCCCTGTTCTTTTTTTTTTTTTTTTTTAATGTTTTTGGGAAAGAGAGAGAGAGAGAGTGGGGGAGGGGCAGAAGATAAAGGGAGACAGAGAATTCAAAGCAGGCTCTGCACTGACAGCAGAGAGCCTGATTTGGGGCTCGAACTCATGAACTTTGAGATCATGACCTGAACCAAAGTTGGATGCTTAACTGACTGAGCTACCCAGTTGCCCCTGATTTTGTTCTTTATTTTTTCACTACATTTATAGTAAGCCTGTGTTTCATGTCAGTAATTCATTTTATAGTTATCCCTATCTGATTTCTTTTATATGTAACTTACTGAGTTTTATAATGATGGAATCCTGGCTCTTAACTTGTTTCCATAGCTATACAATTAGCCATTTACTCTCATTGTTTGGCATCTGAGTTCTTGTTTTTTCTTATTAAAATTTTAAATAAGGGGACCATTTGTAGGGAATTTTCCTTTGTTTCATAGAGCAGCTTTTCTTCCAGATGGGGTTCTTCAACTCTTTTTGCATACCACCTTCTACTCTTTTAATATTTTACTGGGGCATGTTTGCACACTTGCCATGCTCTATTTTATTTATTTATTTATTTATTTATTTAAATTTATTTTTTAAATTTACATCCAAGTTAGTTAGCATATAGTGCAGCAATGATTTCAGGAGTAGATTCCATACTTCTCCTTACCCATTTAGCCCATGCCCCCTCCCACAACTCCTCCAGTAACCCTCTGTTTATTCTCCATATTTAAGAATCTCTTATATTTTGTCCCCCTGCCTGTTTTTTATTATTTTTGCTTCCCTTCCTTTATGTTCATCTGTTTTGTATCTTAAAGTCCTCATATGAGTGAAATCATATATTTGTCTTTCTCTAATTTTGTTTAGCATAATACCCTCTAGTTCCATCCACGTAGTTGCGAAGGGCAAGACTTCATTCTTTTTGATTGCCGAATAATACTTCATTGTGTGTGTGTGTGTGTGTATGGTATATATATACATATCTTCTTTATCCATTCATCTATCAATGGACGTTTGGGCTCTTTCTATACTTTGGCTATTGTTGATAATGCTGCTATAAACATTGGGATGCCTGTGCCCCTTTGAAACAGCATACCTGTATCCCTTGATAAATACCTAGTAGTGCAATTGCTGGGTCATTGTGTAGCTCTATTTTTACTTTTTTGAAGAACCTCCATACTGTTTTCCAGAGTGGCTGCACCAGTTTGCTTTCCCACCAGCAGAGCAAAAGAGATCCTCTTTCTCTGCATCCTTGCCAACATCTGTTGTTGCCTGAGTTGTTATTGTTAGCCATTCTGACAGGTGTGAGGTGGTGTCTCATTGTGGTTTTGATTTCCACAATGGAAATTGTGCTTTTGTACTTCCATGATGATGAGTGATGTTGAGCATTTTTTCATGTGTCGGTTGGCCATCTGGATGTCTTCTTTGGAGAAGTGTTTATTCATGCCTTTTGCCCATTTCTTCACTGGATTATTTGTTTTTGTGTGTGTGTGTGTTGAGTTTGATAAGTTCTTTATAGATTTTGGATACTAACCCTTTATGTGATATGTCATTTGCAAATATCTTCTCCCATTCTGTCGGTTGCCTTTTAGTTTTGCTGATTGTTTCCTTCACTGTGCAGAAGCTTTTTATTTTGATGAGGTCCCAGTAGTTCATTTTTGTTTTTGTTTCCCTTGCCTCTGGAGATGTGTTGAGTAAGAAGTTGCTGCAGCCAAGGTCAAAGAAGTTTTGCCTGCTTTCTCCTTGAGGATTTTGATGGCTTCCTGTCTTACGTTTAGGTCTTTCATCCATTTTGAGTTTATTTTTGTGAATGGTGTAAGAAAGTGGTCCAGGTTCGTTCTTCTGCATGTCACTGTCCAGTTTTCCCAGCACCACTTGCTGAAGAGACTGTCTTTATTCCATTGGATATTCTTTCCTGCTTTGTCAAAGATTAGTTGGCCATACATTTGTGAGTCCATTTCTGGGTTCTCTATTCTGTTCCATTGATCTGAGTGTCTGTTCTTGTGCCAGTACCATACTGTCTTGATGATTACAGCTTTGTAATACAACTTGAAGTCCGGCTCTATTTTATTTTTTAAATTTTGCTTACATTTAGTGTGAGGAGTTCTGGTTAGTCTTCTGGTTGTTTGATGGAATTTGAGTGAATTTTCTATGACTTCTTACAAACTATTTGTCTTATTTGAGTAGTGTTGGATCAATATTTCTACATTGAATTGGCTTAGACGTGACAGATGATTGGAAGCTGGGGCTAAGGGAGTTACTCATACTTAGATTTTATATTGTGAATAAATAAAAATAGGGTACTTCAAGAATGAAGTGAAAAATAAATAATTATAGTAAATAAACAATTGCCATAACACCAGATAATTTTATTTTCTCTTTTTAAATTTCTTCTTTATTTTCTATCTCTGAAGGTCTATTTTAATTGCCACTTTTTAAAAATTTTTAAGTTTATTTATTTTGAGAGAGAGCAAGCAGGGGAGGGGGAGAGAGAGAGAGAGAGAGAGAGAGAGAATCCCAAGCAAGCTCCACACTGTCAGCACAGAGCCTGACGAGGGGCTTGAACTCCCAAACCATGAAATCATGACCTGAGTGGAAATCAAGAGTAGGATTCTTCAGCGACTGAGCCACTCAGACACCTCCAATTGCTACTACTTCTAAGAGATCTTCTCTGATATCCTCAGCCAATATAGCTTTTCTTTCCACTGAATATTCACAGCCTCTATTTATTTAAAATATATTTTATTAACTGTTATCGTGGGCCAGCCACATTTTTAGGTGGTTGGAATATAATATATGAATACAATTTCTGCCTTCATGATACTAGTATTTCTGTGATTAGAGGTGGTGGGGAGGACTGATCTATCCTCTATTTTAATTATTTGGCTCTATATATTTTAGCTATTGAAATTAGAGTATTAATTCACTGACGTATCCCCGCTGCAATCACATACAATATATGGTGCACAACAGGAGCTGATAAATGTGTGCTGAATTAATTAATGAATGTTGAATGAATGCAAAATTAATGTCTTATTAGCTGGGATGTGGGAAGGGATTGCTTAAGAGAGAGGCAGGTAAGATTTCAGGCCTGTTTGAGAAGATGCTTGTAAAGGCTATTTTAACAGCTTCTCGGTGGTACCAGCATGGGAAAATAACAAAGCTAAGCTCAGGTGAGTAGTCAAGGCTAAGAAATGGCAGACACAGAGAATATTAATGATTTTTGGAGCAGGAAGAGCCATCCCTGTAGCATTGAAGGGTCTTTGGAACCTGGGGTAGTAAGGTGAAACCATATTTCAGTGTTCTTTTCCCTCTCCATTCTGTGAATTTCTGACCACATTACTCAGCACAGAAAATTCAAAATCATTTATAACTAACTCTCAGTGGCGGCGGGGAGGGTAGTGGAGGAGGAAGGCATGAGTGCCCAAGAGACTTAGAGTGAAATTCTCACAATTAATTTCATTCTGAAAAGGCTAAGCTGGGAACTTTTTCCTTTTCTTGTTATGAGGCTGCCATATGACTAGCTTTTGGCGAGATGGGGTTGACATTTTTCCCAAATGGGGCTCTTCACAGGCATCTCATTTAGAGCATTAAGTAAAGAAACACCATTCTTTGTAATTATATGACCAAAAGCTAAAAGGTAACTGGCATGGGAAGTAAAGAAACTCATGAAGCTAGGCTAATGTAAATGTTACCTTATATTTTGCTTAAAAAAAAAAAAAAGTAGCATCTAGGCTTTACGTAAAGCACTTTGTATGGGGACAGGCATACAGTTAGTGTTCAATAAATGTTATCATTTTTTATTGTAAAAGGCAAAGAGTATTTTGTCCATAGGAATTTGCCAATAAAGAGAATAAGAGAAAGTTCAAGGGATGAAGATGATGACATCTACAAGACCTTGAAAGAAATGAGGAAAGCTGACTCAGGCTTCTGGAATGAAGGCAAATTTTTTAAAATTAATTAATTTATTTAAATTGAAGTTAGTTAACATACAGTGTAGTATCGGTTTTACGAGTAAAACCCAGTGACTCATCACTCACATATAATACCCAGTGCTCATCCCAACAAGTGCCCTCCTCAATGCCCATCACCCATTTAGTCCATCCCTCTACCCACCTCCCCTCCGCCAACCCTCAGTTTGTTCTCTGTATTTAAGTTGCTCTTGGGGCACCTGGGTGGCTCAGCTGGTTAAGTGTCCGACTCTTGGTTTTTGGCTCAGGTCATGATCTCATGGCTTCATGGGTTCAAGCTCCACATTGGGCTCTGTGCTGGCAGCATGGAGCCTGCTTGGAATTCTCTCTCTCCCTCTTTTTGCTTCTCCCCCACTTACACTGTGTCTGTCTCTCTCAAAATAAATAAATAAACTTAAAAAAAGTCTCTCTTATGGTTTGCTTCCATCTCTGCTTTTATCTTATTTTTCCTTCCCTTCCTCTATGTTCATCTGTTTTGTTTCTTAAATTCCACATATGAGTGAAATCATATATTTGTCTTTCTCTGAATGACTTATTTCGCTTAGCATAATACATCTAGTTCCATCCACATTGTTGCAAATGATAAGTTTTTTTGATTGCCAAGTAATATTTCATTGTATATATATGCCATATCTTCTTTATCCATTTGTCAGTTGATGGACATTTGGGCTCTTTCCATACTTTGGCTATTGGTTGATAGCGCTGCTATAAACATTGGGGTGCATGTGCCCCTTCGAATCAGCATTTTTGTATCCTTTGGATAAATACCTAGTAGTGCAATTGCTGGGTCATAGGTAGTTCTATTTTTAATTTTTCAGGGAACCTCCATACTGTTTTCCAGAATGGCTACACCAGTTTGCTTTCCCACCAACAGTGCATCCTCACCAATATCTGTTGTTGCCTGAGTTGTTCATTTTAGCCATTCTGACAGCTGTGAGGTGGTATCTCATTTTGGTTTTGATTTGTATTTCTCTGATGATAAGTGATATTGAGCATCTTTTCATGTGTCTTTTAGCCATCTGGATGTCTTCTTTGGAATAAGCTAATATATTTTGAAGACTATTTGACTAGAATTGGAAGAGTCATTTCATCCAGTGTTTTGACAAACACTTGTAATTTTAGTTAGCCTACAGTTGAATAACATTTTAAAAATTATGCATATATTTTGGAATGTATTAGGGAAAAAATCAACTCCAGATTTATTTGTATGAAAAAGTAGTCTAATATAAATAGAAGAAATTAATAATAATAATAATAATAATAATAATAATTCCTCCTTTGGACCAAACATTCCTAATTCTCACTACCATTTCTCATTTGACATTGTATTATTTTTTTATATATCTAGTGATATCATCATAAAAAGATAATGATAGAAGAAAACTTAGAGATCATCTGGTCTGAGGTTTATAAGACAAATAGCACTAGAACTCCTTTTCTTATCTTCTTTCTCCCCCTGTCTTACCCCCTCCTCTTCCTTTTAAAGAATTTCTTTGTAGGACTACAATTATAAGAGATGAAAAAGGAGCTTTCCTGGCTGAAGGGGGTGATGAAGACAGCATAGAGACTACAAGTGAATCTATTTCCCAGTAGGGGTTTTCCTGGGAATTCTACAGTTCTACCAATCACAGTCTGAAAAATATTGGTTTCAGTTATCTATTGCTTGTTGTTTCTGATGGGTACATAAGCTATGCAATGTTTAGTAGCTTCAGACAACAATTTATTATTATCTCTTATATTTTTGTATGTTGACAAAGTTCAGCTGACTAGTTAGTTCTTATCTGAGGACTCTCATAAGGTTGAATTCAGATGACATCTGTGGCTGGACTCATTGAAAGGCTTTTCCATTATCATATTTCCTGCCTGAGCTATGATGGTGGGACACACTGTGGGTTGACTGGATATCTCTTTTAACCTGGCTCCTTCACATGATTAGATTGTGCTTCCTCACAGCATGGTAGTCTTATATGGTGACTGGCTCCCCCTAGAGTGAGCATCCCAAGACACCCTGAGAGAGGCTGCAAGTCTTCTAATGACCTATCTTTAGAAATTAACATGATATTAAGTTCACAATTTCTATTTGTCAAAGAAATAATATACCAGTCCAAATTCAAGGGAGTGGAGGAATAAATTCCACCTCTCTTTGTGGAAATACCGTGTATATAGGAAGGGAAGATATTAATGGCAGCCAGTTTGAGGTGAGCTATCACAGGCAATATTAAGCTCAGAGAAGGCAAGGACTTAAGACCAGAAGGCCAAAAATGGCAGACTCAGGATTAGAGCCCAAAATCATAAAAGATGAACTACACCGTCTGAGAAAGTCTCAGTTCTGAATCTTTCTACCCAATATTGAAATTTAAAATTTTCCCTTGCTGATTATAGTGCAGTCAAGCTTTGTATTAAAAGCTGTCATTATAATTGGTATGGATTTAGATTTTTTAAAAAGTTACAAGTTACAAAAACTGATAAAGAGAAGAAACCATTTAGAATTGTATTAGAGAATACCAAGGTCTTGGAAACCAATCTAACAAAATTGTGTAAGAGTTATAAAGAGAAAAATATTATTAAATAATTATTAAAAATATTATTAAAATAAAACTTATTAAGGAGATAGTAAAGAGTGATGAGATATTTATTTAGGAGATATACAACATTCATGGATAGGAAATCATTTTTTAAAATGTTTTACTTATTTTTGAGAGAGACAGCACAAGTGAGGGAGGGACAGAGAGCAGGACAGAAGATCTGAAGTAGGCTATGCACCGAGAGAAGCAAGCCTGCTGTGGGCTTGAACCCACAATCTGCAAGATCATGACCCGAGCCAAAGTCGGATGCTCAACCGACTGAGCCGACCAGGCTCCCCAGGAATTCTTAATATCATAGATTCACTTCTCCTAAACTTGTTCTATAGATTCAATGGATTTCCAATGAAAATTAGAGCCATTTTTTTGCTCCCACAGAACTTAAGGTAATTCTAAAATATATATGAAATAACAAAGGGCTGACAAAAACCCGGACCATTCTATAGAATAATACCAGGCAGAGAGGTTAAAAAAAATGTTCAGCATAACTGTTCATAATGGCAAAAACCTGGGAATTATTCAAATGCCCATTTCAGGGAGTGTGTTTGAGTAAATGGTGTCATATTCACACAATTGAATCTTATACAGCAGTCAGAGCAATGAAGGACAGAGATGTGCAACAACATGGATGAATCTTAGCAACTTAATATATAGGATTTGAAAAGCAAGTACTAACATTTCATCCAGCTTGATAATCATTTTATAAAATAAAAACTACAATAAAAAACTTCAAAATAATTCATATAGCTATAGCAACACTATGCAAAAAGGAAAGCAGGTGACATAAACACAAGATTTAGAATGATGCTTATCTCAGATGGGGGAAAACAGTGGAATGAGATGGGGGCTCCTATGATTAGAAGATATTATTAAAGGTGTATCCGGAGGCAGCCCAAGTGTCCATGGACTGATGAACGGATAAAGAAGATGTGATATATATATGCAATGGAATATTGCTCAGCCATAAAAAAATGTAATCTTCCCATTTGCAATGACATGGGTGGAGCTAGAGAGAAGTATGCCAAGCAAAATAAGTCAGTCAGAGAAAGACAAATACCATGTGATAGCACTCAGATGTGGAATTTAAGAAACAAGCAAGTTAAGGAAAAAGAAAGGGAGGAAAATCAAGAAACAGACTCTTAACTATAGAGAACAAACTGATGGTTACCAGAATGGAGGTGAGTGGGGAGATGGGTAAAATAGGTGATGGGGATTAAGGAGTCCACTTGCTGTGATGAGCACCAGGTGATGTATGGAAGTGTTGAATCACTATATCATGCAACTGAGCCTAATATTACACTATATGTTAACTAATTAGAATTTAAATAAAAAATATGAAAACAAATAACCAAATATTAGTCTTTTACCTATTTTAAATTTGAATTTTTTTTTTCTATTGAGTTTTGTGAGTTCCTTGTATGTTTTGGATGTTAACTCTCTTATTAGATATATTGTTGACAAATAACTTCTCCCATTCTTGAATGGACATTTTTCCAAAGAAAACATACAAGTGACTAATAGGTATATGAAAAGATAGTAATCATCAGAGAAATGCAAATCAAAACCACAATGACATATCATCTTATACTGTTAGAGTGACTGTTACCAAAAAAGACAAGAGACCAATGTTGGTGAAGTGTGGAGAAAAGGGAACTGTTGGTGGTAATAGAAATTGATGCAGCCACTATGGAAAACAGTATGGAGATTCCTCAAAAAACTAAAATAGAACTATCGTATGATCCAGCAATTCTCTTCCTAGATATATGTCCCAAGGAAACAAGATCAGTATCCCAAAGATACATCTGTACTCTCATGTTCATTGCAGCATTATTCACAGTAGCCTAGATATGGAAATGACTTAAGTGTTGATAGATGAATAGATAAAACTATTGGAATATTATTCAGCCACAAAAAGAAAGAAATCCTGCCATTTGCAAAGATATGGATGAACATGGAAGGAATTATGCTAAGTTAAATCAGCCACATGAAGACAAATGCTGCATGGTTTCTCTTACATGTGCAATCTAAAAAAAAAAAAGCTGATTTCATAGAAATAGAGAAAGAATGGTGGTTGCTGGGGGCTGGTGGGGAGGGGATATGGGGAGATGCAGGTCACATGATACAAAATTTCAGTTTTAGAAAGAATAAGTTCTGAGGATCCACTATATAGCATGGAGACTATAGTTAATAATATGGCATTTGTATTCTTGAAAGTTGCTGAGAGAATAGATCTTAAGTATCCTCACCACACACACACACAGAATTAACTGTATGAGGTGATGGATGTGTTAATTATCTTGCTTGAGGTAGTCATTTCATAATATAATAAATATGTATATCAAATCATCATGTTGCATAGTTTGAATATCTACAATTGTATTTGTCAATTATTCCTCAATAAAGCTGAAAAAAATTTACTGAATACACAAAAGCAATTCATGCTAGGCAGAGTGCTGTGATCTGGTATTAGGATTAAAATTAATTATTTGCACCGAAGGTCTCATCAGACAACTTAACCTTGATAAGTATTGTTCAGCCTAGGTATTCTGTTGTCTGGGCTGAAGAAGGTAAACTGGCCTTTGGCAACGTTATGAGATTGGTAGGTTTCTCTTTCTTACTGGCCCATTGTCAGAGATTGTACCTCTTTTTTTCCATCTCACAGGGTGTAGAATGACTGACATTTAGAGTTGGCACTCTTCCAGTAACACTCCTTGTTCTTACCAGGAGTAAACCGAGGATGTGAGGGTTCATGTGGCACTATGAGGCAATCACGCCAGGAAAAGAACACGTATCACTGCATGTATCACTTCATTGTTTTCTTATTAATCAAGTTTTAAATCACTGACATACCATCACACAATTAACCCTGACAATTCTATACTTATTTGTAGTAGATAATGACTTTATTTGCTGGTATAGTTTCTCAGGATCAAATTCCAGTGTATCTATAAAGTTATGATTGGAGTACCTCAATTCTCTCTCTCTCTCTTTACACACGAACACACACACACACACACACACAGACACACACACACTTTAAAGACTGATTAATTACTTATTTGAAAGTTTCAATTCAAGTACAATCAAACTTGATAGGATTCATATTTATTCCTCTCCCCCTCCCATATTTAAAGCAGGTGCTAAGATTTAGGAGCACAGCTGTTCTGTAGAGATTGAAATGTTAACTTTTGTTCATGATACGCATTAAAGTATGATACTGTATGATATCACTCATATGTGGAATTTAAGAAAAAAAACAAAGAAAAAAAGGAGACAAACCAAGGAACAGACTCTTAACTACAGAGAACAAACTGGTGGTTACCAGAGGAAAGGTGGGTAGGGCGATGGGTTAAATAGATAATGGGTATTAAGAGTACACTTACCATAATGAGCACTGAGTAATGTCTAGAATTGTTGAATCACTATATTGTGCACCTGAAACTAACACTGTATGTTAATTATACTTGAATTAAAAAGCACGATTGCGATCTTCTGAAAAAGAGAAGGCCAATGTTTGCCAAACTTGTGTTGCTATGTTTCTAGTTTATCTATTTGTAGGTTTTGTCAGTTTGGAAGTAGAAAGTCAGGTTGACATTTGATAGAAGGAACTGGAGAATAATTTTCTCCTTCTGTAACTGAAGCAGACCACAGAGGGAGGAGATAAGTTGGGGGTAGTCTGGGTATAGCTCTCATCAATTAATTAATCATGGGGAGGATGGTGGCCTGACTCACTGTGACAGTTTTGTATGTCAAGGCTCAATTTGCATGTCTACTCAGCTATTGGCGAGTATCAGTCAAATGTCAATCTAGGTGTTGCTGTGAAGGTATTTTGTAGGTGTGGTTAACCTCTACAATCAATGGATTTTAAGACACTTTGACAGTGTAGATGGGCCTCATCCAATCAGTTGAAGGTCTTAAGATCAAAACAGGTTTCCAGAAGAGGAAAACACTCTTTCCTCATGAAAAAGACTTGTAGTCTTGAGACTACAATTCAGTTTATGCCTGAGTTTCCAGCCTGTTAGATTGCCGTATAGATTTAGGACCTGCCAGCCCCTATAATCGCACAAGCCAATTCCTTAAAATAAATCTTGAGACATAGATATAGATCTAGATACAGATATAGATAGATACATAAACACACACACACACACACACACACACACACACACACACACACGCCTTATTGGTCCTTGTTCTCTGGATAACCCTAAATGATGCTCTTGCCTAGCAAAGTGGAAGGATACTGGCAAATTGGAGTTGTCCTGGGTTTGCCATTAACCAAAGTGGTGAAGTTGATCAGTGTATACACTCTTTGAGAGGAGGGACTTCGTTTTCCTTATAGATGTTTTTCTGCCACCCATGTAGTACCTGGCATACAGGGATGGTCAGTTAGTATTTGATGGGTGAATGAATGAATAAATGAATGCCCTTTTCTGGGGTACTGTTGTCATTTCTGTAAAATGAAATTTTATATGAGGTTGGTCTATCTAAGTTCTCTGAGACTTTTCTAGAAATGTAGAGAGGCGGTTATGAATATGGGGTCTGGATTTAGGGCATAATGGGTTTGGATCCTAGCTATACCACTTAATGACCTTGGTTCAGTTACTTTAACCAGTCTGGGTCTCTAGTTACTCATCTGGAAAACTGGAGTTTTAACACTGTATGTATCATTGGATTATGGTAAAGATTGAATGAGGGAATGCTTAGTGTTGGGTGCTGTGCCTGGCACAGAAAATGTGTCCCTAAGCTGTTAGATACTGTCTCGCCACTGCCACTGTCACATCATGTCATCTACCCATGTGATTCACCATCTTTGGGCACCTTCTCTAGTCTGCTTCTCTGGAGAACGTTCTGACTGGGGTAGATGTGGTATATATACAACTCCCAAAGGTTGGAAATTGAGTCACAGGGTCAATATGAAGCACTCAGCAGCCCAAGGAAGTTGCCATTCATTGTCTTAGAAATCTGGAGCTGGGGCGCCTGGGTGGCTCAGTCGGTTAAGCGGCCGACTTCTGCTCAGGTCACGATCTCATGGTCCGTGAGTTCGAGCCCCGCGTCAGGCTCTGTGCTGACAGTTCAGAGCCTGGAGCCTGTTTCGGATTCTGTGTCTCCCTCTCTCTGACCCTCCCCCGTTCATGCTCTGTCTCTCCCTGTCTCAAAAATAAATAAAATGTTAAAAAAAAAAAAAAGAAATCTGGAGCTATATTCTGGAAGTGTGGGATTGTCTTTAATAAGCCTCCTGCTATAGAGGGAATTCAATTCGCTGTGTGGTTGGCTCTGATCCTGTGGATACATAAACACCTGGATGAGGAGGAATCAGAGCAATCTTGGCGGTTTGCCGAGGAGTCTGGTGTGGTTGAATTGAATGTACAGAGCATGTATACCTAGACCTCGCAGTCTTGGGACAGTGTCACCATAGTCCCTAGCCATTTCTGTATGAGGTAAAGTACCTGGGTGTGGAGGAGCATCCTGGCCTGTCTCAAGTTACACAGCAAGACCAGCTGGTGCTTTATGTACTCTGCTTTGTTTAGCCTGTGATGCTGAAGCCATCCACTGCAAGGCTGGGCTTTCTCTTTCTGGAGAAGTTCTAGGAAGGCAACCTGACATGGAGGAACCAGGGGTGGAGGGTTTTTCTTCTGGCTCTCCCCTTGTCTATCTCTGGGCAATCCTTTCCCATCTCTGGGCCTCAGTTTCCCCATCTGTTCAGTGAAGATGTGGGAATAAGTATCCTGTAAATTTCCCTCCAGCTCCAAAAGTGTAAGATCTTGGGTAACGTGTGCCCTGACACTCTTAAGTGCTTTAGACGTATTATTTTACTTTATTCTCACAACACACTTGACTGGTTAGGTATACGCATTACTCCCATTGTATGGGTGAAGAACCTGGGTTTAAAGAGTTAAACAACTTGCTTGAGGTCACATGGCTGGTTAGTGGCAGGGCTGGGTTTCACACCTAGGCTTGTATGATGTCCAAATCCCTGTTTGTAAGTACAGTTACCCCAAAAGATTTGTCTAACAGAAGTGTGAAGGACTCTGGATTGGGGTTGCCTGAGCTGTTTAGGCTGGAACATTATTGTGTTTATTCTCCTTGGAGCTCATCCTGCTCTATCCCAGTATACTTCAACCCTTCTTTTCTGGGCAAAGCGGATGGAGGGGCAGGAGCATGTGTGTGAGTGTTAAACACTGCAGAGATATCAGTGCTTCCTCTTGTTCTCCTGGCTGGTCTGGGTCACAGCCAAGTGTGCTGCCAGAGACACTTGGCTGACTAACCTCCAGTTCAGTTAGGGATATAAAGAGTAAGTCAGTAGCTCAATGGGGCAACCTAGCAAGGTCAAACATGTGGTCTCAGCCCTCAGACGTATTGCATCCTGTGTAATGGGATTTGGCATGAAATGGAGTCGGGAACATGATGGCCTGAGGATCTGGGCCTCCGGCTTGGTTTCTTGTCTATGATAAGGAGTCAGATTGGGCTAAAGCATTCTGGTGAATTCCCATGAGGAGGTACTGAGCACTATTCCAAAGGGAGAGCCATGAAGTCTGTCTAGATTTGAGATTAAGTCAGAACCAGAGCGGGGAACCAGGTATCTGAAATGCTCTGTACTACATTGTCCTATTTGGCTGTCTTCTCATCACCTAACATCATCTGACATTATTTTGTTAATTTATTCATTTCCTTATTTGTCATCTGCCTCTCTAACCAGAATGTAGGCATTTGAGAGCAAGCATTGTATCTGTTTTATTCACTGTTGGATCATCAGCTTCTAGAATAGTTGGTTCATTATGTATTTGTCAAATGAATGAACAAATGAAAAAAAAATCTTTTCTTCAGAGGACATCTGAAAGGCTCCAGGTAACTGGTAGAGATGTAGATCAGTTTCGTTCTTTTTCTTGGCCACTGCCCAGACACATTTCAAGATCATGAGATTATAAGGGAAGCAGGGAAAGTTAGATTAAAAATGACTATGGTCCCTTCCCAAGCTAAGCTCCAATACACTATGATTTGTCTTCTACAAGCTCCCTTCTTGTGCTGGTCAATGATTTTACAAGCTTGAAGTTTCATGCTTAAAGTGTATGAAGTATGGCAAGTGGCCAAGAAAAAGAGGGTTACATTCGTCAATCAGTAATTTCAAAATGAGCGTAGGTGGTTTTGCTCAGCCTATATGTCCCTCTGCCTGCAATCGCTTGGACCCAAACAACCACCCTTAACCAGTGTATGGTTAAGAAATCTCATCCTGAGCCTTGTTTCTGTCACTGACTCTCTAGATGAGCTTGAGAAGCTTACTCTGCCTCTCTGGATCTTGGTTTATATTCATCCCCTAAACATTTGTTGAACATTTATCACATGATACATTTCAATCTTGGTGATGGGGTTACCACAATGTGAGAGAGGGACCCAGTTCCACGTTCATTGAGTTTACCTAGCCAGATTTGAGGATAGGTGAAATAGAAAGTAGAAATGTAAAGAAATAAGAAAGTTTAAGATAGTGATCTTCCCAGATAGGTAAGTCAACCAAGATAAAGAAATATGTGGGCAGATAGGGAGTAGGTTAGGGAATACCTCTCCGTGGAAGAAAAGTAAAAGCTCTGACACTTAAGGGACAAGTCAGTTGTAAAGTCTGAAAGAAGGTCTCCCCAGACGAGTCCACAGTTTTGAATGGAGAATGAGTTTCACTTATTTTAGGGCAAGATGAAGTCCACTGTGGCTGGTGCTTAGTGAGCAAGGAAGAAGTCAGGGGATGAAGGTGGAGAGAGAGATGGGGTTAGATTACCGAAGTAATCAACGCTGTAAACAAGGTGTTGAGTTGTTTTCTACTATGTAGAAAGTTATCCATCTTCTTTCTCATTGATTCTCCTTTTCATCAACATCTCTTAACTTCAAGGTAACCCAGAGCCCAATCTGTGAGCCTCTCTCTCCTTTTTTCTAGTCAGGCTTCCTTTCCAACTCATCTTATTCAGTCCTCTGACTTTAAAGAACAGACTTCTCTGCATTCCAGACTTGCATATGCAATTGCCTACTCAATGCCTCCTTTTCATGTCTTAAAGGAAACTCAAACTTAACGTGTGAATCTGAATTCCTGATCTTCTCCTACTGTCCCACAGACCTACTTCACCCAGTCTCCCTTGTCTCTGGGAAGGGTGAATCCTCTGTCCAGTTTCTTGGGCCAAAATACCTGGAGTTGTCCTTGATGACCCGGCCCCCAGACATGTACTCTGTCGGTAAACTCTGATGGCTCTGCCTTCAAATTTTATCTAGGGTCTGATGCTCATCACCATGCTCATAGCTCTTCTTAGTTCAAGCCCCGTAGTTCATCTCTTGCCTGGCTTTATTGCACTAAGCTCTTACCTGATCTTGCTGCTGTAACTTTCTTCATGTATTCTCAACACAGCAACAAGAGTGTAAGCCAGATCACCTCACTTTCAAATCAATACCCTTCAGGTTCTCCCCGTCTCACTTGACATAAAGGCCAGAGTCCTCACAATGGCCGACGTGGTCCTGTGGGACCTGGTCTTCCCTCACCTTCCTGAGCTCCTCTCCTGCTGCTCTCCTCCTTGCTCGCTCGGCTGCAGCCACATTGGATTCTCCTCGCTGGTTTTGAACATGCCCCACATGCTCCTGCTTCCAGACCTTTGCCCTGGCATTTCCCTCGGTCTGGAGAGCTTTCTCCAGACACCCACATGGCTCATTCTCAACCCCCTTGCCCAAGTTTCTGCTCAGATGCTGCTGCCTTCTCCTTGAGGCGCTTCCTAACTGCCCACATAAAAATCGCAACCCCCACGCCCGCACTGCCCCTTCTTGCTTATTGTCCACCTCCCCCAGTCGGATGTAAGCCCAAGGGCAGACATGTTTGTTGGGTGTGTTCGCTAGGACGATCTTCGTAACAGCTCAGACCGTACACCAAAAATGCTGACTGTTGAATGGATGAGAGAGCTTTAAGCAGGGGAGTGAGAGGATGTATTTTACAAACGTTGTCTGGCTGTTGTATGACAAGTGGCGTGTGAGGGAGAACAGAGGCAGCCAGGACATCCGTTAGCAGCTACTGGAGTCGTTAAGGGACGAGAGGATGGCAGCTTATTGGAAGATGCTTCAGGGGGAACCCCTGAGAAATGGGCACACTTGAAATACATTTTGGAAGAGCTGACAGGACTTTCTGACAGACTGGATGTAGATTGATAACGAGGAAGCAAGGCCGACTCTTAGATGTTTAACCTAAACAGGTGGATAAGGGTGGTACCATCACCCAAGATGAGAAATACTGGAGGCAGCGCAGGCTTTTATTTATCATTCACTTACTTGAGGGTGGATTAAGAGTTCTTTTTGGAGCATATTCAAGGCTCGTTTATCTGCTTATTTATACTGAACGCCTAGATGAAAACACAGATTAGGCAGTTAGATGCAGGAGTTAGAGCCCATGAGTGCGATCCAGGCCGGAGATAGAAATTTGGGAACATTGGCATGTTTAAGATAAAGGAAAGTGGGGCGCCTGGGTGGCTCAGTCGGTTAAGCGTCCGACTTTGGCTCAGGTCATGATCTCACGGTCCGTGAGTTCGAGCCCCGCGTCGGGCTCTGTGCTGACAGCTCGGAGCCTGGAGCCTGTTTCAGATTCTGTGTCTCCCTCTCTCTGCCCCTCCCCTGTTCATGCTCTGTCTCTCTCTGTCTCAAAAATAAATAAACGTTAAAAAAAATTTAAAAAAAAAAAGATAATGGAAAGTGGATGAGTGTGTCATCCCATACTCCAGAGGAGTTCATATTCTTGGGGCAGAGGGGGGGAGTAAAAACTGAAAAGTAAAGCGAGTGACAGAGAAATGGTACTCTCGGTAGACCAGGGACCTACTTAGGGAACACCTATCACATGCCATGCACCGGGCCCAGGGCTGGTGTTCATGGGTTCAATGAGATGGACACGATCCCTGCCCTTAGAGAATTTACAGGCTATAAATTCTCCTGCTTCCTCCTAGTTCAAGAGCCATCGGGGTATAAGGGAAAATAAGGCTTGCTCATTTATTTTGATAGAATGAAAGGATTTTCTTCCCATCCTTCCAGGCTAGAGAATCCTGATGATTAAATTAGGGGTACGTCCAAAATTTCTCTCTGCGTACATGCATGTGGATATGCAATGATTGTAGCCGGGATGAAGGTTGCACTCAAATGGGATAAAGTCCTGGGGTCATCCAGATTTCTCTTAAGTCAAGTCTTATAAGGAGAGTAATTGTTCTTATCCTTTGGATAAAAGAAGGAACAAACATTTACTGGACCCTTAGTGTGTATTATGCAGTAAATACTCTTTACTTCCATTAATTTAACCCTACATTAATTTAATGGGATTGGTGGCATTATTCCCATTTCACAGGCCAGAAAACGGAGGCTGAGAGACCTAATAAATCCTCCAGTGTCAGACAGTGAGACACTGGCAGATCCCTTACCCACCCTGAAGTCTATGTGAAACATTGTGCTCTTTCAACTGAAAAGCCCAAAGAAACACAAAATAAGCTTAGTATTTCTTTCACATTATAGCGTGTATTTAAATTTCAGTTTACTTTACCTTCCCAAGCTGCCTTTCCTTGGGCTAAAACATCTTCAGTTCTTTCAAGTAATCTACATATGGCATGTTAATTGTTAAAGTGCTTAGTGCCTCGCTCATGCTAAGTGCTTAATAATTACTGGTTAATATGATCACACCATTTGACGGCTAAGAAAACTGAGTCTCAAAAAGGGAAGAACTTGACCAGTGTCTCACATTTAATCATCTGTTCTCCTTCCAAGTTCGGGCACATTCTACTTTTATTAGTGTTTATTTCTTAAATGTAGTCCAGCTAAAATAAAGCCATTCCTCTCTTGCCTCCTTTATTGAGGCCTCTATACTTCTTTTAATATGATCCTGATTGTTTTAGTTTTCAGAGAACTCTCCTTGTACCCAAGGTTTGTGTCTCCTCGTTTGGTTTAGTGCAGCAGTGTATTTATTCATTCACGTTCTGAAACTGGAGCTGGCTGGCTGGCAGAATTTAATCAGAAGATTGTGTTACATGGCAAGAGGCTGTCCAAATCCATAATTATAATGAGAGAATGGGTGGCAGGAGAATTGAGTGAAAATGCAGCTTGCTTTGCATAGGGGGAGACTCTAACTCCCTCCTCCCTCTTCCCTTCCACTTTTGACTACCCACCCAAGAGAAAAAGAACCCAAACCAAGGGTGAAAGTGTGTGGAAGAAGATCATTCTGGAGTGACCCCAGGGAATTTCCTTTTTTTTTTTTTTAGTTTATTTATTTTGTTTTTAAATAAATTTTTAAATGTTTATTTATTTTGGGAGAGAGAGAGAGAGAGAGAGAGAGTGAGAGAGCAACTGAGTAAGCAGGGGAGGGGGCAGAGAGAGAGAGAGAGAGAGAATCCTAAGCAGGCTCCGAGCTGTCAGCACAGAGCCCAATGTGGGGCTTCAACCCATGAGTTGTGAGATCATGACCTGAGCTGAAATCCAGAGTTGGACCCCTAACTGATTGAGCCCCCCCTCCCCCCCGGGTGCCCCGACCGCAGGGAATTTCTAAGTGAGGACTTTAATCAGGCATGGGGAGTATGTTTCATTTGAGTGGTGGAATGTCTGGAAAAAAAAAAAAAAAGAGATGGGCATTACAGTCAGATTCCAGGGAAGTGGAGTCAAGAACCAGTGACGTCCCCAGATGCTTCGAGAAGAACCCCAGTTCCTCCCTGCGTGCTCCCACCTGCTGTGGTGTCTGCATTGTATCCACTTGGCGTTTGTTGCTTTACTTCAAGAGCTGCAGCAGTGTGTATGCAACATTTCAGATGACGAAGTGATTTTCTTATTTGAAACTCACAGGAGCTCTGTGAGGGAGGGGTGAGGGGTGCAGGACAAGGGAAGATGGCCTGGTGCGGGGGACATGAGCCCAAGTTTGCGGTCAAGAGGACCAACTGGTTAGGGGAGGCTTTCACGGTATTAAGCCTCTCCAAGCTTTGTTTTTCTCATCTGTAAATTAGATGTAATAGTAGTATTGCTTGGGGCTTTGGCGAGGATTAATGACAATACAAGTAATAGTGCCTGGCATATATCAAGTACTCAGTTCACGTTTGCTATTACTATTATCCCCATTTGATGGATGAGGAAATTGAGAATCAGCTTCTGAAAGTGACCTGCTCAAGGCTGCGGGAGCTGGCCGGGGTCCCGTGTCTCCTGACTTGCAGCCAGCTCTGCCTGCTCCAGCCCATTGAACAGCATCAATTTGTCTCCCTTCGCAGTAAGGACAGTGCCCTTGGGGTGAGGGTGCTCTCAGGTTAGAAGGTAAAAGGTTTAAAAAAAATTTTTTTTTTTTCCTAAACAGGGTTTTACTTCAGGGTCATTAAAATGCTGCTATGGTTTGTAGGCTCTCTTGCAGTTTTTAAGTATCTCTTGATTGCTAAGTTTGCTCCAGGGTTCTAGGGCCAAGGTGTTTGGGTTTCTTTTGTTTGTTTTAAACACGATGAATAAGCAAACAAGGAGGAACGTGATGCTGGATGAAGAGGTTGGACGGGCTGGGTGCTGAGGTCCTTTATGCCCTGACATGCGGTTTGTCTTACAGCTCACCTGTCACTTCCCACCGCAAACCTGGTGCAAAATTGATAAGTACCCACAGCCACACCTTCTCACTTTGTGTTCCCAAACATCCCAGGGAAGAAAGCACGTCTTGGGGCCGGGTGCCAAGTTGGCTTTAGGACTGTGCTCGCATCTCAGCACGGTCCTTTCGGGAGGATGCAGACAATCCGGGGCGGTTTGACTAAGATCCTACAGAGGAAAGTTGCAGAGGCAAGGCGTCCAAGTTCTCAGGTGGTGTGCCTTGCAGATGTCCCAGGAAACTTCTGAAGAACTGAGTGTGTGTGTGTGTGTGTGTGCAAGGAGGGTACTGGCACAGGAGTGGGGGAAGAGTATGTTGTGTGCTCTCTCCTGCTCTCCCTCCTAGTACATGTGTGTTCAAGGAACACAGCATAGAGGAGGCATTGGTGGCAGCCTGAGGACAGGATAGATACTCCTAAGGAGAGAGGCTCCCCCCTCCCCCCACCACACACACAGAGGTGGGACATCTCCATCACATCGTCTAGGAATTTGTTCCCCAAAGTGTGGTCCATGGACCAAAGGCGGCAGTGACATCTAAAGCTTGGTAGATATGTGGCGTCTTGGGCCCCAACATGGATCTACTGATGAGAATCTGCATTTTAGCAAGACGCCAAAGTTGACTCATAGGCATATTAAAGTTTGAGATGCACAGATGACGAGATGATAGGAGCTTCTGGTCTGGGTGGGAGGAAACAATGAGTTTATTCCGTGTGCGGCTTTGATTGAGAATTAATCGGAGCCCCTCTTGAGAAGTATTTATACATCGCGGTCAATCAGTGATATCTGCCCTGGGTGGGTATGGAGAATTGGGTCCTGAGGACTAGGGATTAGCCATCACCAAAGAGGCTACCTCTGAAGGCTCTTTCAGCTGTGACATCCTCTAGCTTTAATGCTGGCAAACCCTCTTGGACCAGAGACTGGATGATGACGCCTTTTGGAAGTCACATTGGTTCTGTTATTAGCTAGCTCTGTGACCTCGGGGAAGTCACTTAGCACACCTAAAGCCTCAAATTCCACATTTGCCCCTGCCTAATTCTTGGGTACTGAGAAGCTTAAATAAGGCACAGAGAGAATGCCAAAAAGCTCTGTGAACCAAAACACGCTGTAGAAATAAAAGGTATTCATAATGATAATGAGAATGATGAGGACAATTAAGAAGGCCCAGAGAATATCAGTGACATTTCCAGAACATAGTGAGTTAATGGCCAAGTGAGGGTCAGAATTCAAATTTTCTGCTTCCAGTCCTAGGTTCCATCCCTAAGCCCTTGAGCAAAGAAATCATGAATATGAACATACCCACACTTAGCTATGGTGATGCTGATGGGGTAACTGTTAATATTTATTGAGCACACATTTTGTACGAGGTGCTCTGAGAAGTTTACTACACGTTTTCTCTTGGTTCTCATGCCAGCGTTTTGAAGATGTTTTGCACACCGCCACTCTGCGCAGAGAAACTAAGGCTGAGTGTGTTACTCGTCATTGAATGTTTTCCTTTTTAAAAGGGGGATTATGCTTTCAAAGTTAAAGGGAGGGTGCCTGGGTGGCTCAGTTGGTTAAGTGTTCCGACTCCTGATCTCAGCTCAGGTCTTGATCCCAGACTCCTGATCTCAGCTCACTTGGCATGGGCTGAGTTTGTCACCTTGTAGCAATGAGTGCATTCTTGGCCCCTCTCAGCCTGGATACTGTGTAGCTGGCCGTGCCTGGGCAGGGAAGTGCCCGGCCAAGTCGGAAGGCAAGACTTAAGATGAGATAACTGGCAAAGGTGGGGCCGTGGAGCTGGAAACAGCCAGGCTGCTGTGCTTTGTGTTTGCTGAACAGAGCCTATCTCCAAATTAAATCTCCTGGTATTGTCACCTGGAGAGAGGTGAAGGAGAGCAAATCAACAGAACAGAGGTGAGAGAACATGACCATTTTTCCCTCCTCGATAGCTACAGGCCCTGTAATCCTGGGAACAGTGCATTAGCTCTGAGTTTAATCTAATAAGGAGGGTCCATAAAAGGATTTTCTCCCACCATTAAGCAAAGTGGCATAGTGGTGAAGTGTTTGGGCCCTAACTCACTGACTGAGGTTCAAGTCCTTTACCATCATTTGCTAATTGCGTGACGGTGGGCATGTTTATTACTTGCTAAATCTCCGTTTTCTCCTCTGCCATGTAGAGATAACAATAGGACCTGCCTCACAGATGTGTCTGGAAGATTCAGTAAGATAATGAATGTATTTAAATTCATCCCAGTGCCTGACACAGCAAATACTCAAAACATGATCGCTTTAAAAAATTGCTATTGTTGGTATCATTGTCATCGTCATGACTGTTGGTGTATGAGGAGGTCCAATAAGGAGCGATTCTGTTTCCTGCTTGAGTTCCGAATCAGGTAAGAAATAAGATAAGGGGGTGAGAATAAAAGGTACAGCATTGGGAATTGGGGGTCAACTCTACTTAAATAAAAATATTGGAAAAGAACCCCCACTCTCCCCCGTTCATGGAAAAACAAACAAAAGGAAACAAGATAAAGGAGCAAATCTAAGGGGAGACCAAAATGTCACCTTGGAGGATGAGGTTTGCATGGACTGCAGAGGATTATAGAACCCTACTACCCCACCTTGGCCAGGACAAGCATCTTTGGGGAGCCTCCTTCTGTATGATTCACTGCCAAGACCATGGATGTGAACTCCCTACAGGTCACCTGGCTCTCAGCAAGGAAGAGAGAAAAGCTAGAGCTCTGTATACCTTACACCCAAATAATTACTCAACATAGACCACTCCCCCTGCTGGAGGTGGGGATTAGGACTGGGGAGAGGGGATGGGGAAGGCTTGGGATTTTACAACAATGGAGGCTGCTCCAAATGGAAGGAGTATCAGGAGTGGACAAGAAGGGTTTCCCCAACCTTCAGCATGTAACAGAAACAGTGGTATGCCTGGCATATTCGATGCTCGGAGAAGATCGGGTAACATGGCCCCCACGCTTAGACAACAGACTTATAGTAATAGCTATGTAATGATCAGAAATAATCATTATTTTCTTGATTCAATCTTCAGTTTTCAAACAATTGAGAAAACAGAAGAATTTTTTTAAATGTTTATTTATTTTTGAGAGAGAAAGAGAGAGAAAGAGAGAGAGAGAGAGAGAGAGAACGAGTGGGGGAGGGGCAGAGACAGAGAGGGAGACACAGAATCTGAAACGGGCTCCAGGCTCTGAGCTGTCAGCACAGAGCCCGACATGGGGCTCGAACTCACGAACCGTGAGATCGTGACCTGAGCCAAAGTCGGACACTTAACCAACCGAGCCACCCAGGTGCCCCCCAGAATTTTATTTTCAATGGCATTATTCAAACTCAATAAATATTTCACATCTGAACCAAACTTTTCACTTCCCAGACAAAAATATTACACTTCGCCTTTTTTACTGTTGCGCTGTTTTAAACCCAAATAGAACAATAGCCAAATTATAGAAAGAGCATAAATGCCCATCAACTGACCAATAGATAAAGAAGATGTGGCTTATATATACAATGGAATACTACTTGGCAATGAGAAAGAATGAAATCATGTCAATTGCAGCAACGTCAATGGAACTGGAGGGCATTATGCTAAGTGAAATAAGCCAGAGAAAGACAGATACCATATGTTTTCACTCATATGTAGATCTTGAGAAACATAACAGCAGACCATGGGGAAGTGGAAGGGGAAGGGAAAAAAAAAGTTGAAGAGGGCACTTGTTGGGATGAGCACTGGGTGTTGTATGGAAACCAATTTGTCATTTATTTATATTTATTTAAACCCAAATGGAAGCTTCAGTGGTCACATAGAATGACAGAACTGAATTAGCCCCAGTTCTATTTCTCCTTCGAGGTAATCTTTGTGCTATCATTGTTTATTTCTGATCTACTGTTTAAATGTTTCTTTACTTTTGCCAGAGAGAGCACACGCAGGGGAGGGGCAGAGAGAGAGGGAGACAGAGGAGCTGAAGTGGGGGTGGGGGGGCTCCATGCTGACAGCAGGGAGCCCCATGTAGGGCTCAAACGCCTGCAAGATCATGACCTGAGCTGAAGTCAGACAGTCAACCGACTGAGCCACCCAGGCGCCCCTCTGATCTACTTTTAAATGCAGGAGACTGTAACACAGCAGGGCTTGGAGACCTCAACTGTGCCTGCAGTGAGCTCACATGATTTGTAGTCACAAACTTAGGCTTGAAAGCAGTGTGTGAGGCTGAGCCCACATTTCAGACTTACATATTATCAAAATTCGGCAATAACCTCAGCAACTGGTCAGAACTTAGACCAACCAGAGATATTTTCTTTTTCTGGGAAAGGGGTGTATATTTTATCACTAACGTTGTTTGGAATTTGAGGCACATGGTGATGATAAAAGGCAGAATGATTTCTGATGACTTGAAAAATTACTGTTTTAAATTCTCTGCAGACAATGCATGTCCTGGTGGGCCACACCCCGCACACAGATTGCTCCCACCGTCTGGGCCCTGTTACACCACTGAGTAAAAACCACACTGGGTTGGGAGTTAGCATTTCCCGGTGCTGGTCTTGTTGCTGTCTGTAACCGGTGATTCTCATTTTCCAATGGGGTGGTAACTCTCATTTGCTTTTGGGGCCTTAGTTTTTCTAACTGTAAATTAAGGGGACTGGGCTGGGTCATCGCTAACATTTTTTTTTTTTTTTTCTGCTCCAAACTCTGGTTCAAAAAGTCATCTTTCACCAGGGAGAGGGAGACTGGAAAGCACATTTGGAATCTGAATTTGTCTCTGTTCGGGGAGCTGCTCTGATTTATGGGGACGAGTCAGTGAAAGGAGATCATCTGCCTTTGATTTATGTCAGAGCGAGCTGTGCTCTGGCTCCTGCTATTCTGGAGGAGCTGAGTCTGTAGTAGAGAAAGTTTCTGTGTTGGACGAAGAGGAGAAGGCTGTGGCCCGGTGGGGGCCGTGGTGATGGTGGCAGCACACATTTACTGAGGCTTATTACCTGCTACGCCTGGTGGTTGTCCTTATGTCACCACGAGGAAGAATCTAATATTTATCCCTACTTGACAGACGAAGAAACTGCAGCCTGCTCAAGGTCACACAAGGTAACGAGTGGTCGCAGAATTTGAACCCAGCTTGCCTGGCTCCAGGCGCCATTTTTCAACTGACGCGGAAGAGAGTTGGAGGCTTGAGTTGCTATCCTCCCCTAGACTTTGTGTCTCTGTTCACAGCTGGCCATGTCCCGCACGGTCTGTTACTGGTCCTGGCCTTATAGGAAGGGTGTATGAGACTCTGCTGAAGGCGGGGTTTGGCTGAGTTTCAGGTCTTCCCTGTCTCTGCCACAGTGTACAACCACAAATCATTACTGTTCAGGGGGGCCTTTGAGTCTGATCTTGCATCAGATTTGTCTCTCATCTGAGGCTAGAGAGATTGAAGCTCCAAGCAGGATGAGTGGATTGTTGAAGATCACCTAGGCTGAAGGGCACAGGTGGATCCCAGGACCCTACTATTGGTGCTGCCTTCAAGGCAGACTGGTCCCTCTGTGCACTAAGGGGTCTGGCTGGGCTACGTCCCCTATCTCCGTCTTTGACTCGAAGGTTCCCAGGCCACATCCAGGGATTATCCAGGCACGTGTCCTGAAGTGGCACCTGGCTGCCCTCATGGTTTGTCTGTGGATGGTCTCTACTGTTTTAGTGCTAAACTATGTTTCATCAGGTTTTTGAGATGTATCTATTTTACAAAACATTATTTCTCTCTCTGAAGAACCTGAAAGGCTTACGTTACATGTGATTATTCCATTCATTCAGCAAATACTTGAGCATTTAATGTATCTCTTCTGGGCACTGAAGTTATAGACAGACACAGTCCCTGCCTTCTTGGAGCTTATACTCCTACTGGAGGACAGATGCCACATAAGCCACGAAATGATGATTTAATTGCACTTGCCGTTACTTAATTTACATTTGCATGTGAGGGTATGGGGGCCTGTTTCCTTTCTAAGTGTTATGGGTAGTCCAAGAAGGGCTATGAGCTCTTTTCTAATCATAGCTTTCCCCTGAAATCTTATATTTCATTTTTATTATATCTCACTTTGTTTAAAAAATGTGGCATATTTTACAGTACATTGTCAAAAGTGTCACATTGTTCTTTATCCAAAACAAATGAAATTTACCTTGTAACCAGGTCTCTTTCTGAAACAGCTATAGATCTGAGCAGACAGCAATAGAAGGTAATACGTCTTCTGCGATTGCCTTAGCATTCATCATTTTTCCTCAATGTATATATTTTTTATTAAAAACAAAAGGTTAGAAAGTCCATTTTGTTTGTATTGCAGTCAAAATTCGTCGAAGATTGCAGCCGGCTGGGGGTTCTCTATATCTGCGCATAATAAGTCATAATACCTGGTATGGGGGACAGAACTTTCTATTTTCTCTCTGGATGTTTCGGGTGTGCTGCACCAATTTTCCCATTCAGCCTCTCTGTACGCCACGGGAATCCCACTTTACAGAGTACAACAGGTGAGGTGATGCCTCTCACGTAACACAGCCAAGAAAAGAATTGAGAATTTTCTCACAGGTGATATTTATTCAGAAGTTTAGAATTTCCCTATCTCCACTTCCATCCATTTATTCATCCAGAAAATATTGATTGAACATCTTCCATGAGCTGGGCACCGTACTGGATGCTGAGAATACACAAAACACACCAAGTCTCAGCTTCCATGGAGCCTATATTCTAGTTGGGTTGACTCCTGTGAATAAGTAAATCAATAAACAAGGTAACTCCAAGTTGCAAAAAGGACAATGGCATAAGACACCAAGGTTATGGGAATACGACTAACTGATGGTGGCAGTGGTGAGGGGCACAGAGTTTTTGAGAAAATGACATTTCAGCTGCATCTTAGAGGAAAAGAAGAAACCCACCTGGTGAGGACTGGACATTACAATACATGCACAGGCTTTGAGGCAGGAGGTGGTTTGCTATATTTGAGAACTGGCGGAAACCAAAGGCCCTGGAGTCCAGAGAGCAGAGGTGGTGGTGGGGGCAGTGAGGAGATGGAGGGCAAGGAAGAAGGAGGTCAGACCATCTGGGGGCTTTAGGGCAAACTAGGGCATTTGGACTTTATTCTAAGTATAGTTGGGAAGGCAAGGAATTGCTTATAAGGGAGTGATAATTACATCTTAGCAAATTCAGTCCATGTGATAGTTTACTCCGAGAGCAGCACTGAAAGGAGGGAGGCCATCCCAGTGGTCCAGGCAGAGATGATGATGGCCTGGCCTACGATGCTCGAATAGAAATGGTGGGACAGAAGGTTTCAAGAGAAACTGGGCTGTGGGGGCAAGGGGAAGAAAATTAAGGTTGTTTCCCTGATGTCTGGCATGGGCAATGTATTAGTTGTGTGGTCTTGGGAGAGGGTCTTATGTTCTCTGCACCTGAGGTTTGGTTGAGGCATGGCAGGAGACACCGAGACTGAAGACCTCAGCAAGATAAGTCCAGGGGACAGTGAAGGAAAGATGGGGAAATGGTTCAGGTGTCTGTGGCATGCAGTGAATCACTCTCTCTGCCAAGCATCACAAAATGTCGCTACCTGAAACTTAAAATGCCAATAGTATGTTTGTTTTTATTTCCTTTGCCTTCAGAGACATGTGGAGTAAGAAGTTGCTGCGGCTGAGGTCAAAGAGGTTGTTGCCTGTTTTCTCCTCTAGGGTTTTGATGGTTTCCTGCCTCATATTTAGATCTTTTATCCATTTTGAGTTTATTTTTGTGTATGGTGTAAGAAAGTGGATGGGGCGCCTGGGTGGCGCAGTCGGTTAAGCGTCCGACTTCAGCCAGGTCACGATCTCGCGGTCGGTGAGTTCGAGCCCCGCGTCAGGCTCTGGGCTGATGGCTCAGAGCCTGGAGCCTGTTTCCAATTCTGTGTCTCCCTCTCTCTCTGCCCTTCCCCCGTTCATGCTCTGTCTCTCTCTGTCCCAAAAATAAAAATAAACGTTGAAAAAAAAAAAAAAAAGAAAGTGGTCCAGTTTCCTTCTGCATGTTGCTGTCCAGTTCTCCCAGCACCATTTGCTAAAGAGACGGTCCTTTTTCCATTGGATACTCTTTCCTGCTTTGTCAAAGATTAGTTGGCCATACATTTGTTTTCACTCATATGTGGAATTTGAGAAACTTAACAGAAGACCATGGGGGATGGAAAGGGGAAAAATAGTTTCAAACAGAGAGGGAGGCAAACCATAAGGGACTCTTAAATACACAGAACAAACTGAGGGTTGATGGCGGGGGAGGGGGAAGGGGAAAATGGGTAATGGGCACTCAGGAGGGCACTTGATGGGATGAGCACTGGGTGTTGTATGTAAGCAATGAATCATGGGAATCTACTCCTGAAGCCAAGAGCACACTGTATACACTGTATGTGAGCTAACTTGCCAATAAGTTACACTTAAAAAAATAGTAAAAACATAAAATAAACATTAATTTTTTTAATCAAATAAAATTTAAAAATACCAATACCAGAAATTAGCCAGGAAAAATGACTGATATGTATTGCTTCTGCTTACACCCACAATTCCTAGTTAATAGAAATGAATAAAGACTTGTTTTCTGACTACAGTATATATTATTCAAGATTTTTTTGGGTTACAAATGAAAGACACGTAGCTTGAGCTCACCCAAGCAACAAGGAAAATTATTGGTGACATAATGAAAAGATGTGAGTGGAACTGAACTTCAGGCATGGTGAGATCTAGGTGCTCACGTCTTGTTAGTAGTCATCTGATTTTCTCTGAGTATGGGATCTGCCTTCCTTTGTGTTGGCTGCTTTCTTTGGTCAGTTTTCCTGCAGTAGCAGAAAAGATTTCAACCCCTCCTTCCAGGTTTATATCCTAGCACCTGCAATAGAAAGAAAGCATCTGTTTGATAGTAGTTATTGCACGTCCGGACAATAGGTTCTCTTTGACTGGGTTTGGATTGCCTGTTCATCCCTGAAACAAGCTCCGCGACCAGAAGGTGGATGGACTAATGTCTGGCTGGTGAGTGGAGTCACCCCCACCTAAACCATATGGAGTGAAAGTGGGCAATTCCCAAAGGAAAACCAGGCTGCTCTTGCTGGAATATATAATGCATGCTGGGAAGGCAAAAACAGCCGACTCAATGAGTCCCCACTAACTCCACGTCAGAATCTTACCTGTTGAAGAGGTCAGCCCTTGTATCTCCATTCATCCGTTGCTTTCCTTGGAGATGGTCCGAGTGGGGAAGCATACAGCCTTAAAACTCTCAGAAGACAGAAGCAATGCTGTTCATTGTACCTTGTGGGTTCAAACCTGCAGGAAAGGTAGGGTGATGCTATGGAAATCAAGTCAGGTATGGGAACCGTTGGAATCGAGTGCGGTAGCCCACCTTTTTTGGTGGGTGTGGGAGCAGGTGGTAGTGGATGGCACTGAGATGGTTTTACTCAGCTCTTTCCCGATGCGAGCATTTAAAAATTCTTCCCAGTGTTCACCAGCTTCCTCAGAAAGCATTTTATCACAGTATCATAGACTGTCCAATCTGGAAGGCAACTTAGACATCTTTCAGTCCAAACTGGGTCTCTGTTCAGCTAAGAATACTGAGGCCTGGGGCACTGTATCGAGAGAAAGATCTCAAATCCAGGCTTTGTGGTTTTATTTCTGCGAATAGTGTACTGAGTTTCTTGTTGCTTCCCTTGCCGAATGTGCTTCACACATGAACTGTCTCCTCTCTTTGCCTATAAAGGGCGTCTGTTTAGTTTCCCGTGGGAAAAGTCTTGGCCCAGATTTCACTTGGTTTTCTAATTCTTGAGTTTAAAAATCCCTCTGAGAGCCAAGGGTTCTTTGGAAGATGATGGGTAGGTGGCCCAAGACACCCTTGAGGCACCGTGGGCCCAATGGCCATTGGACTACGGACAGCCCTCTTGGTTCAGTGACAGACCCAGTCCCTGCCTGACTCTTTGGACCCCCAGAATTCATTTATATATGGAAATGTCTGGGAATGTCTTTCTATGAAGTGTCCACTCAATATGGCTCATGATTGAGGACTTGCCAGGCTGGAGGAGGAGCCTGAATAAGTGTCCTGATAAAGATTCTGAATGCTGGACTCAAATAGCCTTGCATGCAAATCCAGGCTGGAACGTAAGTTGTGTGAGCATGACCAAATTACTAAATTGTGCTGAGCCTCAGTTTCTTTATTTAGAATGAGCAAATTCGTGCAAGCCTACCTCATCAGGCTGAGAGGATTCAATGGAATTAATGCACAAGAGTCCTCAGTTCAGTGCCTAGGAGATTCTAAGCACTCAGTGTATATGTGAGCTGGTCATGTTACTATTAATTTTGTGATTCCAGGTAATGCTGGACGAGAGCTTCAAATACTGTACAACTCAAGGTATGTATGTGGCCATTCAGAGTGAAGCATGGGCAGTCTGGACTCACTGAAAGATGAACTCCCCTTGGCCCAAATCCCACTTGGTATACCTCTCTTTGGAGTCCCCCAAATGTAGATATTCTGCAGTTTCTTCTAGCACACCCCTTTATGGATCACTTAGTTTTGGTGACTTGTACACGATTCCCTGAAATCACGGACTAACTTTGATACCTTTCGCTCCATCAATGCCATAGATTGTTCCTCTGATCAATACCTCTTGCTCAACCAGGACTCAATGAAATGATGCACATAAAGCACTTAGCCCACAGTGGTTGGCACATGGTAACTAATCAATAAAATGTTAGCTACCAAGATTACTCTTACGACCACTCCTGGAATTATTATCAAGCACCTGGCACAGGAATAGTGGTAAGGACGAGAATGATAACGGATGTCTGGGGCCACCAAGATACACTTCCTGTCTTTTTAAAAAGGCCAAGCCTTATTCGCATTCATCATCCTATTTTTTTTTCTGGCAGGAGAAATAATTTATTAGGTCAACTTCTTCTCATCCCTCTTTTTAAGGTCAATTCATGTCATTTTTTTTTTTAACTTTTCTCATAGATCACATTCGTTACCTGCTGTTCCCAATCATTTCCTCTTCACTAATCTGTTTTGGTGCTGGAAATAGATCTGAGAGGCCAAAAGTCATCCATTACGGAGACAAGATTTGCCACATAGGAGTTTGATTTCATCATCATTGTCAGTTTGCAGGGCACTTTCTCAAACATGCTCTCATTTAATCCTCAAAATAACCCAGGGTGGAAACCTATTACTGTCCCTGTTTTTCAAGGATGGTGTCAGCCAGGAGTTAAGTAACTTGTCTCGTGCCACAGAGAAGCAAGTGTTTGATCTGCGGATCGAAATTTGTTCGGCTGCATCGCAGGGGCCCTCACGGGGTTTGGTGTAAATTGTTTCTTATACTGGGGCAGCATGGGGGTGAAGTCATTACCTCCATTCCTCATATTGGCCTGGGGCGGAATGTGGGGAGCAAACAGGGCATAGCAGAGACACTGATGTTTGCCAGAGGGTGAGCATGCGGGCTGGACTGTCAGCTAGAGGACTAGAGTGGGCATCTTTGACCTCTTACCTCAAGGGTCCTTCCACTGGTTAACCTCTCTGCCTGCTATTAATTGGGTTCCCTACGAATTGTACCTCTGGGTTGTGACTCTGATGGACACAGGGAGATTCTGCACTATGAGAAGTATTTCTGAAATCTGAGCTATCTAGGCACGGAACCAACCATTTGCCACCTGTGTGATTTTAGGCAACTAAGATACCTCCTAAACCTCCATCTCTGCATCTATAAAATGAAGACAAGAATGCCTGGGCCTTCTCATCTGCATTGTGGGGAAGAGTCAGTTAAATTAACTGATTTACATAAAGTGCCTAGGAAATCATCAGGCTGGACAAGTGCAGCTTACCGTCATCACTGGCTTTGTTTTATTTATTTATTTATTTATTTATTTATTTATTTATTTATTTATTTATTTAAATGTTTATTTTTGAGAGAGACAGAGCATGAGCAGGGGAGGGGCAGAGAGAGAGAGGGAGACACTTCCAGAATTGGAAGCAGGCTCCAGGGTCTGAGCTGTCAGCACAGAGCCCGACACGGGGCTCAAACTCACAAACTGTGAGATCGTGACCTGAGCCAAAGTCGGACACTTAACCAACTGAGCCACTCAGGTGCCCCGGCTTTGTTGTTTTAAAAAGGAGAGCCCTGACGCACAGAAGTGAATATGAAAGTGTTAAATTCTGCAAGCCCCATCATAGGTCCTTACGTCCCACTTCTTGTGTGATCTTGGCATTGCCCTCAGATTCAATTACTCACTTTGCATTGATAACGTCCAAATGTATATTTTGAGCATATACAGTTACCTGATTAACATCTCTTCTCAGAGGCTTCAGATGTGCTACAAATTCAGTACGTCTAAAACAGAACTCATAATCTACTCCAAACCTGATCTTCTTTAGGTGTTTTTCTTTCCCAGTAAATGGCCACCTGGCCAGTTTTGCAGGCCAGACGCCCAGAGCTGTCCTTGAAACACACTCTCTGATCTAGTTCATCAGCAAGTCCTGTCTGTGCTGCGTTTTCCATAAACTTTGAATCTGCCCATTTCTTGCCATCCCCAGCACCTTCCAAGTCAAATGTACCATCATCTCTTGCCTGGACGGCTACAGTAGCCTCCAGTTGGCTGCCCTGTGTGTACTTCAGGCTCTTTCAGGCCATTCAGAGTGATTGCTTTGGATGGCAATGTTCCTGCGTTGTCCTCCATCCCCGTCCCCACCACCCCCCCCAAACTCCAAACACCTCTTTGGTGGTTTCCCATTGATAACGTGCTCAGGGACATGACCTCTGAGCTCCATCACAGTCTGGCTCCTACACATTTTTCAGGCTAATTTTCCATCATATTATCTCTTGAGTTTTCTCTGCTGAGACTTACCAACTGCCTGGTGATACTTCCCATTCACTGTGTTTCTACCACAGGTGTTTTGACCATGGTTATCCTTCGGCTGGGAACATTTTTCCATTCCATTTTCACCCAAACTGAACCTACTTCTCCTTCCGTCTCAGATGAAGCTTTCCCTAACCTCTGAACTAGTTCAAAACTCCTTTTTGTAGGCTTCCTGTTACCCCGAATCTCTCGTTCATAACACTTGCATAGTTGCAATTATGCGTTTGCTTGTGTGATTTTTGTTTTATATCTGTCTGCCCAGACTAGACTACATCTTCATCTGCCTTGTTTGTCACCATTTTCGAGCACTCAGCACAGTGGCTGGCACACAGAAGGTGGTCAATGATTTTGTCCCTTGAATGAGAATCCTCAAGAAGGATTCGTGTTTCTGAACCATGGATCCAGAACCATCGTTCTAGTTCATGGATCGCTAAGCAGCAGTTTATATGTCATTAGGTAATTTGTCCTTGCTAGTAAGTGTCAAAGCTGGGTTTTGAATCCAGGTCTTCTGTAGGAAAAATAAACAGTTTTGTGAGTCCGACTTGCTCACAGGGCTCCTTCTTCAATTCTGTTCAAAAAGGGATAAAAGTCTTGCCCTGGGAACAGTTGTGCTCCAAAGTCAATGATCTAGAACTGTAGGTTTAGAAATGTGGATGAGTAAATGATTCATTTGGAAATGACTCAGAGCCTCCTGAAACCCTTAGCAACCATATTCTTTTTACTCCTGGCTGGTCATGCATAGGACTTGGAAACAAATGGAATGATAAGGAATATATTTTCTACTCTTGGTTGACATCACCTGAGTTTCAGTGAAATCTTATCTTCTGTGTTGGGAGGAAGTAGAATTTATAGAGTGAGGCATAGTCTGATCTATTCCATCCACCAACCTAGATTTATGTCCCTATCTGCTTATTAAGTTTTGATGAGAAATGCCCTGGGCGGAACCTGCATTATGTTTCCTTGATGGTATCTTTTCTACTGCATCCTCACTGCTGTCATCATACGATCCTCGTCACTTCAAGTGTTGGTCCTGATTTGAATGTTGATAATATTTGGGTTAGAGCATCAGGCTCTCCCTCAGCTGGTCTATTACTCTAATGTGAGAGGCCTCCCTGTGCAGATGAGCTCAAGAAACTATGGTGGCTTCCCAGCGTGAAGCTCTTCTCCTTGGTCTTCAAGGAGCTTCTTGATACGGTTCCATTTGTTAGCTTTCCTAATACTCCTTATCATGTGCCATCAGGATGCTTTTTTTCCCATCGTCCATCTACTATTTAATGCACATATTAAAAAAAATACTTATCTAGTCTCTGCGATGTGCTAGGCACTGTCCCATACACTGGAGTGTGGCAGCAGGAAGATAGTCATAGCACCTTCGCTCTAAGACCCGTGTCCTGTCAGGATAGACAGACATTTTAAAATTTTTTCTCAAATTTTTATTTAAATTCTAGTTAGTTAACTGCAATGCAATGCAATATTGCTTTCAGGAGTAGAAGTTAGTGATTCCTTGCTTACATATAACACCCAGTGCTCATCATAACAAGTTCCCTCCTTAATACCCATCACCCATTTAACCCATTCCCCACCCACCTCCCTCTATCAACCCTCAGTTTGTTCTCTATCATTACAAGTCTCCTGTGGTTTATTTCCCTCTCTACTGCTCTTTTTCCCTTCCCCTATGTTCATCTGTTATGTTTCTTCAATTTTACATGAGTGAAATCATATGGTATTTGTCTTTCTCTGACTGACTTATTTCGCTTCACATAATACATTCTAGTTGCATCCACATCATTACAAATTGCAAGATTTTGTTCTTTTTTGATGGCTGAGTAATATTCCATTATATATATACCACATCTTCTTCATCCATTCATCCACCGATGGACATTTGAGATATCTTCATAATTGGGCTATTGTTGGTAGTGCTGCTCTAAACATTGGGGTGCGCGTGCCCCTTCAAATCAGCATTTTTGTGTCCTTTGGATAAATACCTAGCAGTGCAATTGCTGGGTCATAGGGTAGTTCTATTTTTAACTTTTTGAGGAACCTCCATACTGTTTCCCAGAGTGGTGACAGACAGACATTTAAATAACTCCATTCACCATCACTTGTTTAATGAAAATGGTAACAAGTGCTTGAATGGAGGGAGAGGTGCTTAAAGCGTGTTGGAAGGGACCTTCACTTAGGAGAAACATGGAAGATTCTTTGGGGGAAATGTTGCTGTTTAGTCTGAAATCATTCCCTTTGTTCACTCCCATTTTCTTCCTTGTAGGAAAAAATATTTTTGTCTCTCCCTATTCAAAAGTATACCATTCCTATAGTAACAACTTGTTAGGCTAAAACAGCAAACTTTAGAGCTGAGGTACTCAAATCAGACAGAATTGGAGGCAAATCCCAGCTCCACCCAATTCCTGGCTTGGTGTCTTTATGCAAATTATTCACTTTGCTATGCATAGTATTTGCTCAAAGGTCAGATGAGAATTATAACGCCTTCCTCTCAGAGTTATTCTGGGTGTGAATTACTTAGCACAGTGTTGGCACCTAGTAAATGCTCAGTTAATATGGCCAAGAATATTAAAAAGATTAATTACTGGATTGGCTACCAGTACCTGCTTCTTTCCGTCTTTTTCTTTCAATTGTTCTTTTTTTTTCTTTCTTTCCATCGTTCTACAGATATTAGCCAGGTATTGTGTCAGATGTTAGAAGTGAGTCAATAAACACGATGGCCCTGCCCTCATCCTTGAAAGATCTCTTCGATCTCAGTGCCACCCCCATCCTCAGGGCCAAGCCCACTCTCAGGATTGGGTATGAGAGCAGCCCAGGCCCCAGAGTAGTGTGACTCCCCCATCCTCTCACCTGCTCTAGAGATTTTGTTCTGAGAACTGAGAGTGCTGGGTACCCTGTGCCTGAATCCTTCTCAGGCTTTCCTGCCTCTGCCTGGGTTTCTCCCAGCCTGGCAGCAGCCTTTTGTTTCCTGACACCTCCCCATGTCACTCCCGATATCACCCCCAACATGGCTGGGCTCATAAAAGTTTCCCATGAAAGACTGGTTCACTAGTTATGCCAAGAACCCCAAGACTGATGTCAGACCTCAGCCAACATTCCCCAGCTGAAGGATCTGTTTGATGCCTGGGATTTTTACTAAGCATCTCACACCAACTTTGTAGCTGTCATTCCCCAGGATGGGGAGCGCCACGTGGATGCCAGAAGCGCTGGCCTTCTTGATTAGGCAAAACACACACAGTGTTCTGTTGTCCAGCTCAGGCCCATCGCTCATGTGCCTGGGCCTCCTCCTCATCTATTGATGAAAACTAACTCAGTGCAGAATCTTTCTTTGTGGGGGCAACTCCCATAGAGCCTGGATTCTGTATGTGACATTCTGGATTCTGTATGTGAATCAAAATGTACAACAGACAAAATGACTCTGTTCTGAGTGAAGGAAGGCAAATTCTAACTCTGGACTCCCAGATTCTACCTCCCTTCCCAAGCTTAGACCTGGATTTGAGACCCATCTTTGATATATGCTAACTTAGGACTTGGGGAAAATATTTCCCTCTCACTTGACCTCAGATTCCTCAAATGTAAGGTGGGGATTCATTCATTCATTTATTCCTTCAGTCACACACTATTTTTTTTTTTATAAGTTAGTCTCCAGATCCAATGTGGGGCTTGAACTCACAACCCTGAGATCAAGTGCCACATACTTTACCAACTGAGCCATCCAGGTGCCCCTGTTTAGCCACTCTCTTAATACCTGATATGTACCAGTCATCATGCTTGAGCTAGAAATACTGTGATGTGCAAAGCAGAGATGGTCCCTCGCTTCACAGGGCTTACTGGGGTGAGGGAAATGCAGACATGAAAATGAAGCTGGTGACAGATGCAGTGAAATGAGTTTAGCTGTCCTGAGAGAGGTGTGGTGTGGTGGGGGTGCTGGGGCTGGGGCTTGAGGCAGAGCAGGCCCTGTAGGCCACCAAACAGAGTCTTTGTCCTGACAATTCAAATGGTGGCCAATGATACTTCCCTTCCTCACCTTGCAGGTATCGTGTAGCAAAGTGAGATGATTCGGGAAATTTTTGGCTTGAGACACATGCAAAAACTGTTTTGCAGCTCAAATGTTCCTTCCTCAAGACAGCTTTCCTTCATTTACCTCATTCTCCTGGAACTCATTCTCTAGGCTCTCAGGAGATCGTGCCCTTTTCCTTTAGAGCTGTAATGGTGATGATTAATTAGGTATCTGTTTAGCATCTGCTTCTCCTGCGTCAGTAGGACAGGAATTACGTCCATCTGCTTTGTCTGTCTAACCTCAGCCTGCATATATCTTAATAGATGCTCAGTAAACACCTATTGAATGAATCAATACAATGATTAGAGATGACACTGAAGTCTAGTATATGAAAGTAAGAGTATTGTATTCTGCAGATTTGTGACTTGTCTCAGTGGGGGCTTAGAGACCATGAAATCAACCTCCTCTATGACAAGACCCAGAGAAGGGAGGTGACTTAGCCAAGCAACACAGCAAGTCACTAGCCAAGTGCAGGTCATTGTTCTCTTGGTTTGGGCTCTTTTTCCTATAGTTACGGCTGTTTTGTCTGAAGCCAGATAAGCTCTTAGAAGCAGTGTCTCCTCATGCAGAAGAATGAACCTGGGCCACTTTCTTACACCATCCACAAAAATAAATTCAAAATGGATGAAAGACCTAAATGTGAGGCAGAAAACCATCAAAAGCCTACAGGAGAACACAGGCAGCAACCTCTTTGACCTCAGCTGGGCAGCTTCTTACTAGTCATGTCGCCAAAGGCAAGGGGAATGAAAGCAAACATGAAATATTGGGACTTCATCAAGATAAAAAGCTTCTGCACAGCAAAGGAAGCAATCAACAAAACTAAAAGGCAGCCTACGGAATGGGAGACGATATTTGCAAATGACATATCTGATAAAGGGTTAGTATCCAAAATCTAAAGAACATATCAAACTTGACAACCAAAAAACAAATAACCCAGTGAAGAAATGAACAGAAGACATGAATAGACACTTTTCCAAAGTAGACATCCAGATGGCTAACAGACACATGAAAAGATGTTCAACGTCACTCATCATCAGGGAAATACAAATCAAGACCACAATGAGATCCCACCTCACATTCATCAGAGTGGCTAAAATGAACAACACAAGAAATGACAGGTGCTGATGAGAGTGCAGAGAAAGGGGAATACTCTTACACCATTGGTGGGAATGCACATCGGTGCAGCTGCTCTGGAGAACAATATGGAAGTTTCTCAAGAAACTAAAAATAGAACTACCCTACAGTCCAGCAATTGCACTATCAGGTATTTACCCAAAGGATACAAAAATACAGATTTGAAGGGGCACATGCACCCCAATGTTTATAGTAGCATTATCAGCAATAGCCAAAATATAGAAAGAGCCCAAATGTCCATAGCCTGATGAATGGAGAAAGAAGATGTGGTGGAGGGGCGCCTGGGTGGCTTAGTCAGTTGAGCGACTGACTTCAGCTCAGGTCATGATCTCACGGTTTGTGAGTTTGAGCCCCACATAGGGTTCTGTGCTGACAGTTCAGAGCCTGGAGCCTACTTTGGATTCCATGTCTTCCTCTGTCTCTGCCCCTCCCCCACTCATGCTCTGTCTCTCTCTCTGTCTCAGAAATAAATAAACATTAAAAAAAATTTTTTAAAAAGATGTGGTGTATATGTATACGCACATACACCCACACAAAACAAACAATGGAATATTAGTCATCAAAAAGAATGAAATCTTGCTGTTTGCAATGACGTGGATAGAGCTAGAGGGTATTATGCTAAGCAAAATAAGTCAGAGAAAGACAAATACCATATGATTTCACTCATATGTGGAATTTAAGAAACAAAACAGATGAACATATGGGAAGGGGAAGAAAAGAGAAGAGAGGGAAAGAAGCCATGAGAGACTCTTGATGATGGAGAACAAACTGAGGGTTACTGGAGGGAGGTGGGTGAGAGTTGGGCTAGATGGGTAATGGGTATTAAGGAGGGCACTTTTTGGGATGAGCACTGGGTGTTGTATGTGAGTGATGAATCACTGAATTCTACTCTTGAAACCAATACTGCGCTGTATGTTAACTAACTAAAATTTAAATTTAAAAAAAGGGGGAAGGGGGAGCAGTGTCTAAAGGTATAGGTCATTGCCTCTGCATCAGGACTCAAGGCAAGCTGAAGACCTACTCTTGGGTATATCTGTCCAGTGGCCCGCCATTAACGCCTGGAATGCTGCCATTATGGATTCATCACATTGTATTCAGTGTTGCCCTCTACAACTCTCTGTTTGAGAAGGCGTGTATGGTTGGGAGATGTAGCCAAAATCTCATTTGGCAAAACCTGTGTCTAAGTGATGTGCTGCTTGGAGTACAGAATTAATATTAATGTGAATGTTTGTTTGGAGAATGCTAGCACTGTAAAGACAGCAGCACACAGAAGCAGTCACGGGTGGGGAGGGAGGAGGCCCAGGGTACACGAACTTGGTGGGGTGAAGAGGGGGTGCCAAATGGACACAAAGAACCAAGGGAAATGTCTGTTGCAAACGTGTTGCTTCAAGTTGAAGGAGTTGCTCTGTGTGGAGGAAGGGAGGGCTTTGATGAATCAGTGACAACTCAGTCACTTCATTTTTATATTCTCCAGATTGTTGTTGACTGTTACAAGGCCCCCAAGCCTTGTGCTAACTGCTGGGACTGTGGGGAGAGCAGGAGAGGGCTGATCCCTCTTCTTAGTGCTTGTGGAGCAAAGAGAGAGACAGGTATTAAGCAAATAATTACTGTAATGAATGAGTAAATATAAACTAAGATTTGCAATGAAGAGTCAATCAGGTCCTGGGAAAGCAAGTAATAAGGGAAACTTACCCAAACTGTGTGTGGGGGGGATGGAGGGGTAGGTTTGTGTGCTTCTGTGTGTGTGAGATGGAGGGGTAGGGATGTGTGTGCGTGTGTGTGTGTGTGTGTGTGTGTGTGTGTGTGTGTTAGGGGAGATGGAGGGGTAGGTGGGTGTGCGTGTGTGTGTGTGGATGGGTGATGGGAGAGGTAAGTGTATGCACGTGTGTGTGTGAGAGAAGGGTAGGTGTGTGTGCATGTGTGTGCGTGTGTGTGTGTGAGATGGACGGGTAGGTGTGTGTGTGTGTGTGTGTATGTTTGTGTGGGAGAGATGGAAGGTAAGTGCATGTGTGTGTGGGGGGGGTGGAAGGATAGGTTTTTGTGTATGTGGGAGATGGAGGGGTAGGTGTATGTTTGTGTTTGTGGGGTGGGGGGTAGGTGTTTGTGCATGTGCGTATGTGTGTGTGGGGGGGGGTCGAGGGGTAGGTAGGCTGGTGCATGTGTGTGTATGAGGGGGGAGAGGTAGGTAGGCTCATGCATGTACATACGTGTGGGGGGTGGTTGGAGGGGTAGGTGCACATTCATGTGTGTGCACATGTGTGGGTATGTGTGGGGGACAGATGGAGGCACAGGTGCAGATCAGGCTTTCCTGAGGAAATAATCTATGAGCTAAACTTTGAAGGGCCAGTTGGTGCTAACTACAGGGGTGGGGTATATGGAAAAGGGAGAGAGCTCCGGACGGAGAGAAGAGCATGGGAAAAAGCCGTGAGGAGTAGAAAGCCAGCAGCGGGAAGCAGAGGAAGGTGAGTACCATGGCTGTGAAGGCAGGGAGGGGGAGAGTCCCGTGCAATGAGTCTGGAGGGGCTGGCGGTCGGGAGAGGGAGATCAGCCCAGTCCTACATGTCCAGTGCTACACAAAGAGTGGTCTGTACCCACGGAGCTGTGATGAGACAGACACAGAATGGGGAGTCAGCTTTTACTGTAATCTGACGGTTATTTTATGTCCATTGAATCTCGTAGTTTGAATGTCTTTTTAATTTATTTTTCAAGCAGTTCTTATTTATGTATTTAAAACTTTTTTTTTTTTTCAATGGATTCAGGTGAGGAGGGATCTCATTCACTGCGGGATTTTGGTTTCTATCTGAAAAGCCCCTGAATGATTTTGCAGAGGAGCAAGACAAAATCAGGTACCAAGTGTTGAAAGGAAGCCTGTGGCTGTGGCAGGAGCCTGGAGAGGAGGGGCCGGGAGGCAGCAGGGGGCTGACCCAGGGGTTCAGGGGGTGATGGTCCTGAGGATGGATGTGGAATATTGGGCAGCACTTGAAGCTGAAGGAGATTTGTTGGCAGGGATTTTGTCAAGGCAGGCAAAGAACACAGAGGGCTTTGCTTGGGGAGAGTTTGGTGAGTTGGTAGTAGGAAGTGTCATTGCTAGGGGTACAAGGGGACCTAAGTGTCCCAGAGAGAAGGCCCTTCATTCTCTCCCTGACCCAGGGAGGGTACCCTGGGTAAAGGGGGCATCCCACTCCAGCCGTGCCTACAAAGAACCCTCTCTGAGATCCTTCGTTTGGATCCGAGGTGCTCTTTAGTTGTGTTCCAAACAGAATTCTGGGCAGAGGACAGGCAGAAACCCTGGCTACATCTGAATGCCACTGCCCTGATCCGGACCCAGGCTCCAGGAGACTGGGTTCCCTGAGCCTTCCTCAGTGAAACCTCGGCCCTTCTGTGGCTTCCACCCCACTCAGGAGTTTTCATTTATCAATCATGTCATTGCTATAAATCAAGTTCGCTTCTGGTCACAATCCTCAGGTCGTGGAAGCTGGGAAACCAATTCGGGTCCTTGCCAGTTTGATCTCAGATCAGATCTGGTGACAGCAAAGCTGAGAGGGTGACAGAATCACAGGCCATCTCCAGAGCAGAGGGGGACTGGTCCTATCTGGGAGGAGTTGGAGGCATTGGTTGGGGGGAGGGCATGGGCCTCTGCCCACACTTCCCCGGTTCTAGTGCTTTTACTCCTGGTGGGGCCTGTGGATTCTGGATGATAGAGTCATATGTGATCAGAGCAGAAAGATATCATGATGATTCAGGCATTGCAAAGACAAGGCCACGACTCCCTTCTCTCTGTAGGGCAGGGTCATGAATTAATCCCTGTATTCTTGCAGCCTCAAAATCCTCAGCACAATGCTCCAAGCAGATCCTACCAATAAACTGGGGTTACGTACAGTTTGAGGAGGCCTGTGCTAGTCCCCCAGTGGCGCCATAACAAAGTACCACAAACTGGTGGCTTGAGCAACAGAACTCTTCTTTCACAGTTCTGGAGACGATAGCTCTGAAATCCAGGTGTTGGTAGAGCCTTGCTCTCTCTGATAGCTCTAGGGAAGAATCCTTCCTTGCCTCTTCCAGCTTCTGGTGGTTTTTGGCAGTCCTTGGTGTTCCTTGGCTTGTAGATGAATCACGCCAGTCTCTGTCTTTATCTCTGTGTATAGCCTCCTCCTCCTTCCTGTGTGTCTGTCCCCTTTTGTAAGGATATTAACCATGAGATTAGGTGGGATATCAAGCCACCCTCATCCTGATGCCATCTTAACTTGATTACATCTGCAAAGACCCCATTTCCCAAGAAAGTCACATTTGCAGGTTCCAAGCGAGCATGGTTTTTTTTTTTTTTTTAATTTTTTTTGTGGGGCTGTTCAACTTAGTACAGGACCTATTGCTATTCAGATCCCAGTCAAACTTCTCATTTTGCAGATGAGAAATTCGAGGCCCAGAGAGGGGAAGAGACTTACTATTACACACGGCTATTATTACACACTTATTATTATTCCAAGATGAGCACCCAGAATTCTAGACTAGGCTAGTACTTTTCTTTTCTTTTTCTTTTTAAAAGTTTATTTATTTTGAGCAAGAGAGAGGGAGAGAATGAGTGGGGAAGGAGCAGAGCGAGAGGGAAGGAGAGAATCCTAAGCAGGTGTCATGCTTTCAGCACAGAGCCTGACCTGGGGCTTGATCCCATGAACTGAATGTGAGATCATGACCTGAGCCACAATCAAGAATCAGATGCTTAACCAGCTGAGTCACCCATGGCCCCTAGTGCTTTTCTTTTGTGTGGTTGAACGAAACATTAAAATGAGTAGTTCTCCTTTTCCCTGTGAAACACTTGGATAATCCAGTTTCATGGCTTGGTTCTGTGAATCTGTATCTTCAAGGGTAACCCAGCGGAGCATGTAGGGATGGTGATTCTTGCTTTTAAGTTATGATGCATTCCATGAGACTGAGTCTTAAAGGGATTGTTGTAAGTCAAAGTCCCACATGCTAAATGTCCCTAGCCTGGGTCCCAGTACCAGTCGGGACATACAGGAATAGATACTCAATAGATTTTTGGTGAATTTGATGTGTAATAAATGTTTGATAAGTGAAAAATCCACGCATCTATTTCATTCATCTATTTTGGATTCAAGTAGAACTTTCGAATAGCCACACGAGTTCAAGAAACGTGTAGAGAACTGAAGTCTGTCTACAAAGTGTGGAAGATGCAGATCAGGGAGAACTGTGATGTGGCAAAAGTTAGGAGTGCTTCTGCCTATTTCTTTTTTTTTTTATTTAAAAAAAATTTTTTTTCAACGTTTATTTATTTTTGGGACAGAGAGAGACAGAGCATGAACGGGGGAGGGGCAGAGAGAGAGGGAGACACAGAATCGGAAACAGGCTCCAGGCTCCGAGCCATCAGCCCAGAGCCCGACGCGGGGCTCGAACTCACGGACCGCGAGATCGTGACCTGGCTGAAGTCGGACGCTTAACCGACTGCGCCACCCAGGCGCCCCGCTTCTGCCTATTTCATTCACTTCATGCTTGTTATAATTCCAGTTTCTAGGGAAGGAGGAAAGAGAATACAGAACACTTCCTGTCATGATTCTGGGCTTTGCTTTGTGTAAGGGATTGTGCTGGATGCTTTGTAAACACCACCAATAGGATTCATCTCAGTGAGGTCATTGTTATTATGCCCACTTTGTAGGTTAGGAAAAATAATTTGTAATATAATAAAGTCTTAAAGTTAATACATTTCGGGGCCTGGATTGAAACCAATTCTTTCTGACCCAAACCCATTTTATTTTTAAAATTTATACCCAAAGGGCGTCTGAGTGGCTTAGTCAGTTGGGCATTGACTCTTGATTTCAGCTCAGGTCATGATCTCATGGTCATGAGCTCAAGTCCCATTTTAGACTCTGTGCTGAGAACAGAGCCTGCTTTGGATTCTCTCTCTCCCTTTCTCTCTGCTTGCACACATACATGCTCATTCTCTCTCTCTCTCTCTCTCTCTCTCTCTCTCAAAATAAATAAACAATAAAATGAAATAAAATAAAATAAAATGAAATAAAATAAAATTTTATACCCAAGTGGGATTTGGCTCTTACTTTCATTTCAGGAGTAAGGTATGAGGAACTCTAACTTTGCAAAAAGTTTGTTTTATATGAAGCTGTGTCTTTTGGCCATCAAATATCATCTGGAGGTATTTTAAGAACATTTTTGTTTCCCTGTATCCCTTAAAAGTTCTCATAAGACAGTTCTGTCATATAGCCTCCCACTTTCATCAGATAGAGTGATTGTCAAAATCACACAGTAGAGCAGCACAGCAGGGTGTTAGTGCCCATTCACAGATGGGTCCATGGGGGCTCAGAGTGGAAATGACATGGATGAGGTCACACTTGGAGATGGCGGCAAACTGGACACTTGACCAGATCATCTGATCCCCGGGCAGTTCCCTCTTATGTGATCAGTGATGTCACCCTGTACTTCAGTGTGTACGATAGGATTATGTCCCCTGACTCCACGAATCTTGGAAAGGGAACAGTGGGAATGACCTTCATGTTTTAGACTAAATGATTCCTTTATTCTCTTGTTCTTTCTTCCTTGTGTATACACAGACATGAATGGATCCCCTAAGAGGATGGAGAGGTCACTCCAGGTGCAAGGAATAGGTAAGGGTGGGGGGTGAGGATGTAGAGGTTGTAAGGGGGAAGAGTGGATAGCCCCACCTGAGAACAAAATGAGGAAAAAGGGGAAAGAACCCCGGAAAGAAATGATGACAATGATGGAATCATTTCCAGAGAGCCAGTGTGGTGGGGAGAGACCTGTGTTCCTGGGGTGAAGTGGGTGGGGGATGGAGGAGGGGTGGTTAGAGACACGATTCTCCGCTGCCCACTGTACTGCAGAGGGCACCCTTGCAGGATGCCCAGACCAGCTAGATGAGAGCCCTTTGCTGCATGATTGGTTTGCCAGATGGCCAATTCCTTGATTCACTGAGGACATTTTCTCTTGGCTTGCTGTGGCTCTGTGAGTGGTGGGCTTTCTCTGATGAGAACTGTACTGTCTCTTTCAGTATTGTCCCTTATTCCCCATTCCGGTTCCTTATCCTCTGCCCATGACCCACCCCTGCCTGTCCGCTTGTATCTGCTCCTTCTGTCCACGCCCTGGAGGTAAAACGGCAGTGGCCAATTCTCCTGGAGCGAGTGTCAGTATTTGTCTGACAGCTGTGTGTAAATCAATCCTTTGCTGAATTGATTTTCAATGCATGGGCTCTTGCCTATCGGCTTTCGAGCCTGGACAGTTGGCTTTGAGTGATACCTCGCTGCTCTGTGATTTCCGCGTTGACCTCTCGGTGCTTCCCTCTCCCCTGCACATAATGACAAAGCCCTCGGCCACCTTAAGCAGGTCCCAGGCCTCAAGAAGGAAAAATTGTAATAACAATTATGGACTTCTTTGGCCTCCTCCAAAGGAAAGGGTGAGGTAAATGGAAGGCGTCGCTACAGTTATTATGTTATACCATATATATTGGTTTTTCTCTCCAAATCATTGCCTGGGGCTCTGTTTTGAAATTGGTTTTTACCCTCCTTGCTCTTATTGCAGCCTTCGGTGCTCCCATTCCATATTTAACTTTTCTGCAATTCAGCACCTGCTCTCTTAGCACACTTCCCTTCCAGGCTTTTAGCACGAGACACCTGCATGTAGACCAGCCTCAACTGGGGGGGGATGGGGAGTGGAGGGGGGTGGGGAGGCTCTCAGGACGCCTTCACAACCAGGCCTTCTAGAATTTCCTCTCATTCCAAGGAAGGTAGGGGTCAAGAAACCTGCATCCTGGGAAGACTACTCCTCCCACCCTACTTAACATGGTGGCTAAGAGCATGGACTCTAGAACCAGACTTCTGGTTTGAATCCCAGCTCTGCCACTTGGCTGCTGTGTGACCTCAGACAAATACCTTAACCTTTCTGTGCCTCTGTTCCCTCATCTGTAAAACGAGGGCCACTCTAGAGCTAATGTCATAGGGTTGTAAGAAGGATTAAGTGAGTTAATGTACTTAGAACAGTGTCTGGTATATAATTAGCACCATGGGAGTGTTTGTTAGCGTCGTGTTCCCTGGCTCTTTAGCCTTAGTTCCTTTTCGGTGTGTTGGACTGGCATCAGGGGGCCTGGACTCTGTTCTAGGCAACAGTTGTCAAGTTGCCATGTGACTTGGCTACATCATTTCTCCAAAATTCAGATTCCCCCCCAATTGAATGAGGCTAGCAGTCTCAGGCTCCCCTCGTTCACCACCTGGGGCTACTCTGGGAGTGGAATGATGTGATGGGCTTGTGTGGGTTTTGCAAATGTTAGGTGCTATCTGCAAGAATAGCAACTGGATGCTAGATGTTCTATGAAGGGTCAGCTTTGTTAAGATCATGTTTTGGAAGAGGCATCTTGCCCTCAGAGAATGAGCCCAGCATGGAAACAGTGAGATCTGATTACTCCGAGCCCTGACTGGCTTAGTCCTCATGTACATGCAGTGCCATTTGAGATGTCCTCTTCCTGGGGTCTTCAGAGAAAACAGTGGTTGTACTACCTGTTGGCATCAGGTTCTTGGTTGCAAATAACAGAGAACAAAGCTTGCTCATTTAGGTAGTAAGAAGAATTATTAAACAGCATTGGGTAGTTCTCAGAATGTTCCAGAACACTAGAGAACCAGGACGCTGGGCAGCCAGGATCAATGTCCAAAATCACCCAGCAGAATTGGTTCAGAAGGCATCCTTGGTAGCCACTGCTACTCATACTCACACAGGGCAGGGGTATCGCAGGGTGCACATGGGACTGGGAACTCATCATGGCCTAGAAATCTTTTGGTACTGCTGCTCTCTCCAGAGTAGCTTCATTCTCTCCAACCCCAGACTAGCTTTTCTCTTGCTCAGGGATTGTGGCCACAGAGAGCTGTGTACCCATGTCTTCCGTCCCCTACCCTCTTCTTCTGGTTCCCATTCAGGAAGATAGCCTAGGAAAAGGATTGGCTATGACTGGCCGAGCTCTGGGTTATTGCCCATTCTTGGACCAATCAGCATAGGCCTTGGTGGGTACCATTGTTGGCCCAGCTTGGGTCCCATGCACACCCTTGGGGAGGAAACTATGATTGGCATCTGTCAATGGAGTACATGGTGGGAATGATATGAGGCGGAGGGTGGAATTCTCAGAGGCAGGGATGAGGGATGGAGAAGACTAATCTCAGCAATACTTGGTTTCTCATCTGTTGCCTCTTTCTGTTCGTAGTGTGCTATTGAACTTGACCTGGCCTTCCTAACTCCATGTGATGATCATTTCTCTTTCTCCACCAGGATGTCTGATTGTGTCTCTTGTTGTGTAGAAATCTTACTTGCTTTCAGACTAAATACTGAATACACATAATACTTAAGGTACAACCATTAGTTTTTAAAAATATTTTTAATAAAAATTTAGATTTTCAAACCTGAAGATAATAATGTATTATAAACATGTATGTGCCCATAACCCAGCTTTGACAGATCTTAACTTTTGCCTTCTTTGCTTTTGATTTTTTAAAAAAGAAGTAAAGGATTACAAACCTTTACCACTTCAGAAACCTCTTCTTTTTTTTCAAGTTTATTTATTTATGAGAGACAGAGAGAGAGAGAGAGAGAGAGAGAGAGAGAGCGCACATGTGGGGGAAGGGCAGAAGGAGAGAGAGAGACAGAGAGAGAGACAGAGAGAGACAGAGAATCCCAAGCAGGCTCTGCACTGTCAGCACAGAGCCCAGTGTGGGGCTCAAACTCACAAACTGAGTTGAGTTGAAATCAAGAGCCAGATGCTTAACCCACTGAAACACCCAGGTGTCCCCAGAGACCTCTTCTTAATGTTATTCCTTCTGGAGTTTACCACCATCTTAAATATAGTGGTTAGCATTTTCATGCACGACTTTATGAATTTTCTGCATGTTGGAGTCGCTATGCAATCATGTTTTTAAACTTCATAGAAATATTGTCATATTATACATATCCTTTTTCAGTTTTCTCTTTTCACTGAACATTAGAGATTTATAAACATTGGCATGTGTACCTCTAGAATATTCATTTTAACTGTTATAGTGTCTTTATTTCGTATTGGTGGATTTTTCTTTTTTTCTGTTCTCTTTTTGCCACCATGAGCCCCACTGTAGTAAATTTTCTTGTGTAAACGCTGAGTGGTGTCCCTAGGAGTGGAATCACATCAGGGGAGAAGGACAGACAAAAACAAAGTCATAGCCCAGCAACTTCCTCACTGTCCAGAGCTAGCAGGCGATTAAGCCCAGGAAATCCCTGGCAAAGCTGGTCAAATAGGATTTAGCTGCTTGTGAAATGGGACTTTATTTCTTTAATACCTTGCCTGGGAGAGGTCTGGGGTCTGACGTCAGCTTGCTCTGGATGCGAAGTGGCAGGCAAGCCTAGACAATTGAACATACTTGTTGATTACAGGTCAGGGCCATCTGAACCACAGGAGATTGGCAGAGTGTATCATTGCTCGCCTTTCTTTCCTTTGAGTCAGGCCACAAGTGCTTGGGATAAAAGCCATGGTGAGAAAAAGCATGGAGTTTGGAATCAGAGAGAACCAGCTGTATCCCTGGTTCTGCCACTTGCCAGCTGTGTGACCATGTTCATTACTTATACTCTCTGGACCTCAATTTCCTTATCTATAGCATGAAGCACAATGATGTCTTCTTTTAGATTCAGTATGACCACCATCTTGAACTGAGTTCAAGATGAGCACAACTGGGTTGTGCTGGGACCAGGCTATGCCCCTGTTCCAAGAGTCAGGTCTCATTTCCTAAAGACCCTTGTGGCCTCTGAATCCAGTACTCCCTATTCACCCAAGACTCATTCCATCTGCCAAACACTCTAGCTGTCTGTCTGCTGGGACCTGAGTCTTTCCTTGGGCCTCTCTAGTGTGACTGGATGCCCCCCTAGTATTTGCCAGGCCTTTCCTTTGTGAGATTCAACCTGATTCCTACATGGTTCTCCCTCCCAAGCCCCCACCTCTGGACTTTGGGCTGCCAGGAACCCATATCCCAACCTCACCATCATGACCTACATATGGGCAGCTACATGAGTGGAGCCCTTGCTCTAAAGCTGGCAGGGAGCCAAGACTCCTATCTGTGTTTCCATGGAGGTTGTATAGGATGGGGTTGGGAGCATACTTTTTAGAGCCAGGTAGATTCAGGTTCAGAGTCCCAGTTTCCTCAATTTTAAAAAGGTGATGATAGTGAAACATTTCTCCTGGGATGGTTATGAAGAGTATGGCTATGATACGAGTCAAGCTGTTAGCATAGTGTCCAAGTCAGAGTCTACACTCATTAAATTATAAGTAAATGTGCTGTAGTATGTTAAGCTCAACGTGGAAGCAAGATGGCAGAAGTGATTGAGAATGTGGGCCCTGCAAACAGGTGGCCTGAGTTTAAATTCTGGGCCCTACTCTTCTATGATGTAACCTTGGACAAACTTGTCGGACCTTTCTATGCTCAGTTTAGCCATCCCCGAAAAGGGGTGGTAATAATACTGAGTCCATAGGCCTATTACTGTGAGAAAGAAATGATGTAATTTATATAAAGCTGTGAGAACAGTACCTGGCACATGGGAAGCACTCAATATGTTTAGTTGCTATATTATTTTGGTTATCATTATCGTTATCAATCCTTTTACTATTTATGTGTGTGTGTAAATATATAGGCATATATGCCATGGACTACAGTTACCAAAACATAACTTTCCCTATTTTCCTAAAACAGAATCAACTCTCTCTTTTGAGCTCCAGTCCACCAGAAGCCAGAACGTGTATTCTAGTCACTTCCAGGAGAATTGAGCCATTTCAATTATTTGGGTCTTATGGATTTAAGCACAGGAAAACTCAGGATTTCCCTGTGTCCTTCCTTTCCCTTGGAGTTGATGCTGCAGAGAGGCTCAGAGAGGAACATTTGTCCATGTTGCCCGGCTGGTGGCAGTGCACTGGGCCGTCACTCAGTCCTTTCTGTCCTCTACCCTATGTGGCCCTCCCATTTCTACTTCTCTCCAATGGCTTAGGGTTTGATTGGAGGGGTTTGCTATCCTCCCAGAACCTCAGAGAAAAGTTGGAAAAGGGGAAGAGGATGGTCAGGTGTGGAGCACAGGGCCTGTCATTAGTGTCTGAGATTTCTTCCTTTCCTTCACTGTTCACTTCCTCTGAGACTCAGAGAACTGTGTGTTTGTGTGTGTAGCGACATTCTTCCCTTTCCTGTATTACACTTGAAACATGGCTAAAAGGGAAGAATTTTGCTGTCTCTTTCCTTGAGTTCATTTATGATACTTCTCATGCTCAGGACAGTCTTGGCCTCAGATGTTGTGATCCACTCAGTGGGTGAGGGGGGTCCTGGATTCAGGGGAAGGAAAGGGAAAAACACAACACTCAATATCTCACACACCATCCCCCTGTGAAGACAGTTTCACAACAAGCTGGTTAACTGAGTACTGTTACTGTTTATCCCATTTTCCAGAAGAGGAAACAAACTCAGAGAAGCTAAGTAACTTGCTTAAGGCCCTCCAGGTAGAAAGAAGTGGACTTAAAGCCAAGTGTGTCTGGCTCCAGCCCATACCTCACTACATCCCTACTCCGCAGTTTGTCATCTGAAGCACAGCATCTGATCCCCCTGACTGCAGGCATTGCCACTCTCTTGAGCCTGCTTTGGCCATGACCTGCCACGTGTCCCACCTCACTTCCCCCTGGGGACTGGCTGAGCCATCCCTGAAATTGTGGGATGTCCTGGTCACTGAACATTGGACCGTCCAACTGCCCTGTGGCCGAACAGCATCAGCATCAATAATGATGTGAATTTTCTCTTCTGTTGTCCCGAATTTCTCCATTTCCTGCATGCTCAAGATTGAGGCCCTATCATGCCAAGCGCACAGCCACATCTGAATTTTGTTAACCCCTGTTATTAATGAATGAATGTGTCTCAAAGGGTTAAGGGTCTTTAAAGGCACTGGGCCTTATGGGGTCTATGGTGCAGAAGGGGCTCTTTAGCTCCTGTCACCCCAGCCGTCAGACTCCTTGCCAGAGACCTCTCCTATGATCTCGGCCACACAGGCTGCTCCTTCTGTGTGACCCAGAACAGAGCTCAGAATGAGGTTGTATTGGTTTCATAGGAAGCCAGGCCTGCAGTTTTCTTTCACTCTGGGTTTGCGGGCTCCTTCCTGAGAGATGGCAGAAGGCCATCATTTTTTTTTTTATAGAGGATTAATTAGAATAGATTCTTTGACTCAGGCTGCCGATAAAACCTGTGGTCCTCAGCTATGGATTTATGATGCTGAGCTGGAAACCATAGGTCCCATAAAAGTTGTGGTGATGGGTATTCTGATGCCTAGGTAGTTGATGGTGGCACATGAAAAAGAATAATGCGTGAGGAGATTTGGGAGGCCAGGTAGGGAAAGGAGACGGTACCAGGGCCACTGCGACTCAGTCAATGAGAAGAGAATCGCATTTCCTGTGAACGATGTGGCTGAGAAATTGAAAGGGACATTTGTGAACTTTGGAGGCTGAGCTGGTTGTGAGCAAATTAATAGCTAGATATCTGAGACATTTGTTCTTATGCATATAATTGAGTTCTGAAGAGAGAGGTCACTGGTCCTTCGACTTCCCCGTCGTCTCAGAGTCCAAATTATGATAAAGTTCTAGCTCTTATCCCCCAGATGACCTCTCAATTTAATTCAATTCAACAAACATTTATTAGCACCTGCTGTGGTGGGGGAGGATAAGATATAAGGGGTATGCAGGAGCAGAAGGCACGTTTCATTCTCTTAAGGGCTTCATGACACACAAGGCAGACATTTAAAAAAATAGACTTTATTTTTTAGAGAAATTTTAGGTTCACAGCAAAATTGGTGGAAGGTATGGAGATTTCCTATGTAGCCCCCGCCCCCACACATGCACAGCCTCCCCCACTATCAACATCTCCCACCAGAGTGGTCCATAGGTTAGAGGTGATAAAGCTACATCGATTGACACGTCATCATCACCCAAAGTCCACAGTTTACGTTAGGGTTCACGCTTGGTATTGCACATCCTACGGCTTTGGACAAATGTGCAATGACAAGTGTCTATTATTATGGTAACATACAAAATGGTTTCACTGTCCTGAGCATCTTCTGTGCTCTGCATATTCATCCCTCCCCTGCAGTCCCTGGCAACCACCCATCTGCACTGTGTCCATAGTTTTGACTTTTCCAGAGTGTCACGTAGTTGAAATCATATAGTATATAGCCCTCTAATACTGGCTTCTTTCACTTAGCAATATACATTCGAGGTTCCTCCATATATTTTCATGGCTTGATATCTCATTTCTTTTTAGCACTGAATAATGTTCCGTTGTCTGGCTGCACCACAGTTTATTTATCCGTCCACCTACTGAGGGACATCTTGGTTGCTTCCAAGTTTTGACAATTATAGATAATGCTGCTCTAAACATGATTGTGCAGATTTTTTGTGTGGGCATAACTTTTTAGCTTCTTTGGGTAAATACCAAGGAATGTGATGCTTGATCATATGGTAAGAGTATGTTTAGCCCTGTAAGAGACCATGGGATGGACATTTTTACACACACAGTACTGAATATAATACTCACGGGGGGTGGGCAAAGCATAGAGCAATTTATACTGAGAGGTGAATGAGGGACATTTTCATCATGGGTGGCATTTGAGTACAGCCTTAAGTAGGCAAAGGATTCCAGTGGAGAAATCATCGTAAGGAGTGGGTGCATAGGATTTTCTTTGGTTCTTTTCTTGGGTACGGCTGTGACCAGAGCTTAGGTGTCCATAAAAAAGATAAGGCTCAAAGTAAACGTTGTAGCCAAGTCCTGGAGGGACTGAAGAGCAGACTGAGGAGTTGGGATTTAGTGTTGTGAGTTGTGGGAGCTATTGAAAGTTCTTGATGATGAGAAGGTCATGATCGGAACCGTGATCCAGGGAGCATAGCCTTGTATCTTGTGCAGACAGGATTGAAGGAGCAAGAGAAGAAAAGAAAGATGCCAGTGAAGAGGTTATCACAGTAGGAGAGAAGAAGAGGTGACAGAGGAGGCAGGACAGTGAGGAGACCACTCAAATTTCATTCTCTCTTACGTGAAACGGGACTCTATTATTATTACCTCTAGGGCTTGAAGACTGGTAGGCTTAGGGGCTAAAGGAAAGGATTGCAACAGAGATGTCTGTTAGATTTGCAGCACAAGCGTTGTGTCTCTTTCTTAATCTTCTTCCTGTGGCTATTTCTTCCTCTAGGGAGTTTGTGGCTATAAGTGAAGCGTCTGGGACTCAGGGCACGTGGCTGAGTGGCCAGTTTGCGAGCAGGGGATTAACCATGTGCTACTTTTCTTCCCGGGCAACTGGGCTAGGAGCTGCAGGAGAGCTAGGGCAGTGTGGGGACAGAAAAGGGACATGTGGGCAGAGTACCAAGAGGCTCTGCCTCTCACTGTTAGGTGACCATGGATAAGTCATCCCCCTCCCTGACCACCTATCCCTAATTTGTCATTTAGGGAGAACTTCCTGGCCTCAGGAGACTTCTAGAAGAATGAAAAGAGACCATGGTCTTTTTTTTTTTTTAACATATAAAATGTTACAAATGCAAGGGGTTACTTTTGGGAGGCAGCATGACGGAGCCAGTTAAGAGTACTAGCTCTGGAGCCAGACAGCCCGGGTTCGAGTCTCGAATCTGTTACTTACCAGTTTTGTGATAATTATCCAACTTGTGTGTTCCTCGTTTTTCTCCTGAGACACATGGGTATAATAATAGTCATTATCTGATAGGTCTGTTGTGAGGTGGACTGAAGTAATGCACAGAGTAGCTGGCGCACTATGGGTACCAAATGCAAGTTTGCAATGACGATGATGATGCCGTCACCGATGTGTTGCACTGCAAATCATGGGCTCTCTGAATACCCCAAGCATAGCTTTTGGCATCAGATAAGCCCAGCAAAACTAGGCTGCTCCCCTCCCTCCTTCTAGCTTCTTTCCAAATTCACATTTAAGCTTGGAGTCTCACGTATCACAGAATATCAGCAAAGAAGGACGTTTGGAGACATCTAGTCCAATACTTTGTGTGTTCCTTGAACTACTGACCAGAAGTAATCTTACCTTCTGATTACAGGGAATGCCCTTTTCTCTAGGCAGCCTAATTCCGATGGGTGGAGTCCAATTGTATTTATTAATATCTTCTTGTATGTGTGTATGTGTGTGTGCTAAACACACCGAAAATAATTAACAACCCAAGGCTATTTCTTTAGTATTTGCACTAATATAAGAGGCGAGTTCTTGCTAAAACAGTGAGAGAAAAAATAGTAAGATAAATATTCAAGATTTGGAAATGCAGATGAAGAAGTAAAATTGATTGAGAACAACTACATCCAAAGTGAGCTAGTATCTCCTTTTTTTCCGCCCCCCCTTCTTAGTGGAGGGAACTTCTAAATTCAACCAGAGGGAATGGGCTTCCCGCAGCGGAAGGATTCAGATTACACAGTCAGGCACTTTCTGCCCGTGACATGATCAGAGGAAATCGAGGCTTTTCTTGGTCATTCGCATGTCTTCTTTCCATGTGCCAGGCTTTCTAGTGTGGAGACAGAAGTGAATTGAAGAAATGTGGGATGTACTTTTATCCCAGCAACTTACGCATTGTAGAAAGGGAAGAAACGAAGGAGAGGAAGGGTTTATTACATTCTACTCTGTTAAGGAGAGGTTCAAGAGAGAGGTCACCGTCTTGCAATGACTCATGCCCTATCTGACTTCTTGACAGCGAGAGGGGCTGCCCTGGGTCTCCCGTGCTTGCATTTGCTCAGAAGGTGCTCAGAGAAGGCCTCGGTCGGGGTTCCAGATTGACCTGGTTAGCACCAATATCACCTACTGTTGGTTGCGAGAACTCTTCGGTAATAAAAATAATAGCAATACAGTAAAAATCCTGGCTATCTAAAATGCCTCAGGAAATGAAGCAATTCAGATAGTGGAATTTTCCATAAAGCTGAGAATTTTTCCATTTAGGTAGAGACTCTTAGTAATTTTTTTTTTAGACAGATTGAATCAATATAACCTAACATTTCTCATTTACTTAGAGACAACAAGTGGATGACAGTTGTTCTATGCCATTAATATAGTAATTCCCTAGGTGGTTAATGAACTACACTGTTTGCCCCCAAACCAATGCTGAAAGCTTCGTGTTTATTGGGTTCTGCCTGCTTTTTAGTTTTTCTGACCTTCCTTGCTTCAAGATGTCTTTGCCTCTCATTTTCTTGCTGATAGCCACGTATCTGATTCTGGTGGTCTCCTTTTTTTCTTTTAATTTCTCTCGTATCACTATTTGTAAATCACGAGCCACTGTTGATGCAGATCTTTGTGGAGTAACTGGTATCAGATCATTCAAAGTAGAATCTCCATATTTAGATTTACACTATTTTATTTGTTTAGTAAATAAGTGTTGAAAATCTACTCTGGGGGCGCCTGGGTGGCGCAGTCGGTTAAGCGTCCGACTTCAGCCAGGTCACGATCTCGCGGTCCGTGAGTTCGAGCCCCGCGTCGGGCTCTGGGCTGATGGCTCAGAGCCTGGAGCCTGTTTCCGATTCTGTGTCTCCCTCTCTCTCTGCCCCTCCCCCGTTCATGCTCTGTCTCTCTCTGTCCCAAAAATAAATAAATAAATAAATAAATAAATAAATAAATAAATAAATAAAAAGAAAATCTACTCTGGTAGGCAACATGGGGAGTGGGTGGGGTACAATGGTGAAGGCTAAAGATGAATTGACTTTCTCATTTTCACAATCTGGCAATTCACATCTAAATTTCTTTTAAGTTTATTTTTATTTATTTTGAGAGAGAGATACAGAACAAGTAGGGGAGAGGCAGAGAGAGAGAGAGAGAGAGAGAGAGAGAATCCCAAGCAGGTTCTGCTCTGTCAGTGCAGAGCCTGATGCCGGTCTTGAATCCACGAACCATGAGATCATGACCTGAGCCAAAGTCAAGAGTCGGATGCTTAACCTACTGAGCCACCCAGGCACACTGGCCATTCACTTCTAAAGGATGCATTGCCTCAACCCTTGTATAAATCCACTCTTCTCTTTGTTCTAGCCTAGTGGTTGTCACACTGGAGCATGCCTCAGAACTGCCCAGAGGGCTTGTTAAATGCACATGGCTGGGCTCCACACCCAGAGTTTCTGAGGCTTGTGTGAGACCCAGGGGTGCTGATTTCTGGTGAGTTCCCGCGGGATGCTGACGTTGCTGGTCTGGCTAACCACACGTTAGCACGTGACCTTCGTTCTGCTCCTCTGCAGCTCGTCTTGCTTCTACTTCCAGGTTTTTGCCTTTGCTGCACTTTCTGATCATGGCCTGGTTGCCTCATTTCATTCCCTCCTCAGAGAGGCCTTCCCTGTGCATCCTAGTTAATATTGCTGTCCTCTTCCCAGGCACTCAATGTCACATTCTTTGGTTTTGTTTTCTTCTTAGACTTCTGTCACTCTCTGAAATTATCTGTGTATGGTTGTCTCAAGGGTGACTGTGACTGATGAAGAGATACTAACAGACCCAGGCAAAGGACATACGTTTCTTTAGTGTAATTAAAAGAATGAAGAGTTTCAGTGCACGAAGCCAGCTACACAAAGCAGGGGACAGGGTGGCATTTTTTTCTCATTGGAAGCCCCAGCCCGCAAGTCCTGGTGGCTGGTAAGTCGGCAGATTGAGGTGAGGATCCCCTCTGTCTTCTGAGAGCGCCGCTCATCCATTCTCGGGGTTTTTCCACCTTCCAGACCCCTGTTTACTGATCTGCAGGTGCGGATGGTTTTCTGCAGGGTCAGTTTTCCCTGTGGAACATGTTCTAGGCAGGATGGAATTTTAGGCTTGCCTGCATCTATTTCTGTGGTCTTGTATTTTTACTTGTTTTGTCTTTTTACTGTCTTATCTATCTAATTTATTTGTCTCTCTCCCTGTGAGTATAGATGCAGCGTGAGAGCCGGGGCACTGGCTTTCTTCTTTATCGGTGTTTTATCAGCACCCAGAGCAGAGCCTGGCAGAGGACGGACATTGACTGTAAGCCTCCTCCCTCTTCCCCCACCTGATGGGGAACTAAGTATGTGCCTCTCGAATATAATGTAATTCTTTCAGGGACCCGAACAGACGCATCCCCAAAGAAAGCCTCTTGTGTTGCCCTGCAGCTCATTTCAGAGAGTGCCACAGAAGGAGAAAGGCAAATATGGGCAGGAGGACTTGTCCCTCCCTTTGTATCTTAATGTAGCCAGAGCTCTCAGGCAAGAGGCCGTCTGTTCACGTTCGGCTTTCTTTTCTCTTCCTCTCATTTCCCCTGCTCTTGCGTGTCGCCTGACTTCAGAGCTATAATAACAAACCTATTACTGCAATAAGACGCCAGAAGGAGAAAATGAGACTAGGTTACGGAGGAAGGGAGAGACGCAGCTCCAACCCTGAGCCCAGCCGTAGAGCCTGCAGGCTGTTGAATAAGGGATGTCAGTTTAATTGCAGCTTTTTCCCCTTGGTGGGGTAGAGATGCGTCTGTTCTTTTCCTCTCTGTGTTTTCCATTAGGTTCACAAATGATTTTGCCATAAGATGCTAATAGTGTCTGTAAAGATGAAGCGTACTTTTGAAGTTGGTGGTGTTTGGGTTTTTCCCTCTGTGCCTCCCACCCCCGGCTCCTCGTTTTAACTGTTTCTGCAGCCAGACAAGAAGCGCTTTGGAGACAGGGACCACATCTTGCTGTGGGTTACCTGCGGTTTTCCTTTTAGGAGCATGCACAGGGTTGGCATGGTACAAACCTCTGCAAATTCTCGTACAGACAAATTCTCCATTTCCTTTCCTAGCCCCTTCTCTTCCCTCTTTGTTGGTTGACTCAACCGAAAGAAGTAAAAAGTGATGCTGACTTCCCTTCCTTGCTTTTCCCGAGGAAAAGGGGGCTAACAGGTGATTGCCTAGATTGTGGTGATCTGTTCACTTACTCAAATGTATTTATTGAGAACCCTGCTGGTGTCAGGCTCTGTGGCAGGCATGGGGAAGACAATGGTGACCAAGGCAGACTCAGTCCTTACTCTCTTGGAGCTTATATTCTAAAAGGGGAAGCAGACAGAAGCAAGTTTGCTACAAAGTAAACATTTGGTAAAAGCTATGGATTAAAGACAAGGTGATTAAGGTTGTGGATAATGACAGAGATGACCTCCTTTCCATAGTCCAGTCAGGGAAGGACCCTCTGAGAGTTAATCTGGGAACTGGAAACAGAATCAGCCAGCTGTGTTGAAGAATGATGGGACAAACACATGCAAATATCCTGAGGTGAGCAACGTCCTGTTGGAGGAAGTAAAAAGAGCTCAATGTGGGAGAGGTACAAAATGGCATGAATCTAAGCTAGAGGGGCAGACAAGGGCTAGATCATGAGTTGTATGCTCATTTTGTATAAATCCAGTATCCTGCTTTCTTTCCCTTTTTGCAATTTAGATCCTAAGGAAGTAATACTTTAATTCTCCAACTTTGTTATGCATCAGATTCTCCCAGGGAGCTTGCACAGTGTAGTTAAGGCTCTTTCTGTTACAAGTAATAGAAGTCCAACTCAAACCGGCATAAGCAAAAACAAACAACCGTTAATGGCTCTCCTACTTGGGAATTGAGGGGTGGGGTGGCTTCAGGCATGGTGGTTAAAATATTATCAAAGCTCCTTCTCTCCCTTTGTAAAAGTTCTTATGTATATATTGGCTTTGTTTTTGGTAGTGCTTTCTTGACATGGTGGTAAAAATATGTATGGGAACTCTAGGCTTGTATAGTTGATACAGGCTATTGATCACAGATATTCATCCACAGGAAGGAGTGCCACATTCTTTCTTTATGTTTCATATCAACCCCTAAAATGGACTCTGATTAGCTTTGCTTGGGTCACATGCCCACAACAGAGGTGTTCAAAGAGATGGGGTATATATGTTGGCTCCCTGAATGGTAGAGGAAATTGGGTCACTTGAGTATAGCATCACCAGGGTGTAGGAAAGGGATAGTTTCCATAAAAAAAAGAATGCAGAAGCAAGGAAGACCAGAAGCAGAATATACTCACTCCAGAAGGCCTGGGCAGGACAGGATTCTGACTTCCCAACCCTAACCCTAGTTGGTGCTTTGAAATAGACAATGCTTTGGAAAACATGGCTGGAGATCTCTTTGCAGATTGAGAAACTGAGGTCGTAGAGAATGGGGAATCATAACAATGACAGACATAGATGCTATAAAAATTAAGTCTTGAAGAGTCTCGTCATCACTGTCCTGGTCTCTAGGCCTTCTTTCTCTCTCTTTTTAAAAAATGCAATTTATTTATTTATTTATTTATTTATTTATTTATTTATTTATTTTGAGAGAGAGAGCACACTCACAGGGGAGGAGCAGAGAAAGACAGAAGATTCCAAGCAGGCTCTGCACTGTCAGCACAGAGCTGGGTGCGAGGCTTGATCTCACAAACTGAGAGATCATGACGTGAGCCAAAACCAAGAGTCAGATGCTTAATCCACTGAGCCACCCAGGCACCCCTCTGGTCTCCTTCCTTCCTTCCTTCCTTCCTTCCTTCCTTCCTTCCTTCCTTTCTTTTTAAAAATTTTTTTATGTTTATTTATTTATGAGACAGAGAGAGACAGAACATGAGCAGGGGAGGGGCAGAGAGAGAGACACAGAATCAGAAGCAGGCTCCAGGCTCTGAGCTGTCAGCACAGAGCCCGACGCGGGGCTCGAACTCACAAACTGTGAGATCATGACCTGAGCCAAAGTGGTTGCTCAACCGCCTGAGCCACCCAGGCGCCCCTGGTCTCCTTTCTTAAATTCTAGTCACGCATGTTACATTTTTCTTCCTTTCATTTATAAGACATTTAAACTGACTTGCTTAGTTTTAGGAAGGGAAGAAGACTTATTTGAAGGGTGTGATTCGTCAAATTTCTCAGGAAATTCTACTGGAATTTTAATTAGAATTGCACAGAGTTAATAGATAAACATGGGAAAATCGAGATAATTACAAATGTGAATTATTATATCTGTGAACATTAATCTCTATTTTTTCATGTCTTCCTTGTTGCTATTATTGTATTTTAAAATAATGGTATTGTACATTTTTCCTTTATTGTTCCTAGCCATTTTATTATTTTTGTTGCTATTACAAACAAATTTCTGTTTTCTATTGGTTATTGCTCGTGCACACTTGCTGTTGCATTTTATAAATTTATCTTAAATCTGGCAACCTTACCAAATTCTGGTTAGTTCTATTGATTTGTTTCTTGATGCTGTGGTTATTTTATGTGTAGACGATTCAGTCATCTGCTAACATTGATAGTTTTGTTTCTTCCCTTCTTATATTAGGCTCTTATTTTTTTCTTGTCTTCTTCAATGGGGCAGTTTCCACTATTATTTTGAAAGGTACTGGTGATAGGTGAGATGCCAGCTTATCCTTGATTTTTAGAAAAGGTTTTCTTTCTTTATTTTTGAGAGTGCATGCATTCGAATGGGGAAAGGGCAGAGAGAGAGGAAGAGAGAGAACCTTAAGCAGGCTCCATGATCAGGGCCAGGCCTGAGGCAGGGATCCACCTCTGAAACCATGAGATCATGACCTGAGCGGAAATCGAGAGACACTTAGCTGACTGAGCCACCCAGGTGCCCTAGCTTATCCTTGATTTGAAGATCTCAAGGTAATATATCTAAAAGGTTTTCATTAGGTTGAATATTGGATGTAGATTTATGGAATATAGTTTTTTATCAAGTTAAAGAAATTCTTCAACTCCCAGTTTCCTGGGAGTTTCACAATTAGTATAAAATTTTATAAGATGCCTTTTCTGTAACTGTCAAGATAACAATGCAAATTTTCTCCTCTTGCCCTTGATTGTAGAGAATTGCATTGATAGTTGCTTCTCATGTTAAACCATACTTAGCTGTCTTGAATAAATCCTACTTGATTATGATAGATGGTTTGGGGGAAAAAAGCTAACATTTTACTCATACTTTTCATATATGTGTTTGAATGAATAGGCATATAATGTTCCTTTACTTGTGATGTTCTTGTCTAGTTTTTTGGTAAAATTTATGTAAGCTTCATAAAAATTGATTGGAAATCTTTCCCTCTTCCTTCCTCCCTCCCTCTCTTCCTCCCTCCATTCCTTCCTTCCTTCTCTTTCTTTAAAACATTGTGTATAAAAGAGGGATCATTATCTTTTTCTTGAAAGTTTGTTAGAATTCTTCTGTAGAGTTACCTGAGCCCCAGGCCTTTATTGGAGGGATGGAAGGACTTTTATTATCATCTTAATTTCTTTAATAACTAGTGAGATTATTTAAATTTTATATTTCTTTTTTTGCACCAATTTTGGTAATTATATATTAAGAAATTTACATATTTAGATTTTTGATTTTTCACATATAATTTTTAATTTTAATTTTTAATTTTTTTAAAAGTTTACTTATTTATTTTGAGGAAGAGGGAGAGAAAGAGCATGCACACACAAGTGGGGGAGGAACAGAGACAGAGAGGGAGAGAGAGAATCCTAAACAGGCCCCGTGCTGTCAGTGCAGAGCCCAATGCAGGGCTTGATCCCACACACCGTGAGTTCATAACCTCAACTGAAATCGAGAGCTGGACACCCACTGACTGAGCGGCCCAGGCACTCCAATTCTTAATTTTTAAATAAAAATTATTTATCTGTTATCAATGTATGGTTTTAAAAATTGGCATTCTATCTTTTAATTTTTTTTCTTTTTTATTGAAGAATAGTTAACATAGTGTTAGATTTGTTTTAGGTGCCTAATATAATGATTCAGCAATTCTAAACATCACTTACTGCTATCTTTTTTAATTTTTAAGTCAGTCATTCCAGAGGTCTGTCTACATTATTGTTCTTTTCAAAGACTTGCTTTTGGGGGCTTTAAATTTTTGTAATTTAAAATTTCTTTATTCATTGGTTTCTGTATTTTTTATTTAATTCATCCTATTGTCTTTTGCTATATCTGATATTCTTTTATAGTCTTGAGTTGAACACTTAGCTTGATTACTTTTAATTTTTATTGTTTTCCATTCGTTATGTTTAAAGCTATCATTTTTTCTTTTTTGTACTGCTTTTGGCATAATCTACAAATGTCAACATCTATATTGATTTCATTGCTTTTTAATTACAAGTGTTTTGCCATTTCACTCAAGAATTTAACCCAAGAATTATGCAGTAACAGTATTTTTGTTTTAGTTTTCAGACCCGTGGAATTTTAAAGCTGTAATAAATATTATTAATTTTATTCTGCTGTGGTCAGAAGACATGGCCTGTAAGAGAGTGGTTCTTTGGGATATTTGGAGCCTTCCTTTGTGTCCTTTATTTTTGTAAGAGTTCCATGAGTGCATGAAAAGCATTGATGATCTTCATCTGATGGGTGTAAAGTTTCATATATTCTACTAGCTCTAGCATATTAATCATATCAGGAAAATCTTTGTCTTCATTTTCTGTTCATTTGCCCCATCAGTTTCTACATTGTTCTGCATGATTCAACAATGAAATAGAACGTCTACTTTTCAAACTTTATTTTTTTAAAGCAGCAGAATCTGGTTGTCACATAAACTCTCATGCAGAAGCCCAGTTTAAAAATGGATAAAAGCAGAGCTATTCTGGTTAGCAGGACAACATCTTGGGGGGGGGGGGATTATGGCCCCTTTTACTTTCCTTCTTTTTTTATTATTTTTTTTATTTAAAAAAAAATTTTTTTTTTACGTTTATTTATTTTTGAGACAGAGAGAGACAGAGCATGAACAGGGGAGGGGCAGAGAGAGAGGGAGACACAGAATCTGAAACAGGCTCCAGGCTCTGAGCTGTCAGCACAGAGCCCGACGCGGGGCTCGAACCCACAGACCGTGAGATCATGACCTGAGCCGAAGTCGGACGCTTAACCAACCGAGCCACCCAGGTGCCCCCCTTCTTTTTTAAAAAAAAAAGTTTATTTGTGTGAGAGAGAGAGAGAGAGAGGGGGACCAGGGGTGGGGCAGAGAGAGAGGGGGACAGAGGATCCAAAGAGGGCTCTACGCTGACAGTGGAGAGCCTGAGGTGGGGCTTGAACTCATGAACCCTGAGATCGTGACCTGAGCTGAAGGTGGATGTTTAAACGACTGAGCCACACAGACACCCCATCTCTTTCTTTCCTTCTATGTTCTGTAGGAACCTCCCCGAAACTCTGCAAAACTCCAGCACTATAGGGAACAGGGTGTTAAAAACCACAGTTGAAGAGAAGGGAGAGCCAGACTTGAAGTCAACCCCACTTTTGTTTTTAATTAGTTTTGTCCTCTTAACCAAGTTATTTTTTTCTCCATAAAATGAGACCGTTAAGACAGATATTTTCTGAAGTCTCTCCAGATATAAGGTTTTATCATTCTGAATGTGTATTGATCACCAAGAAGTTCCCCGCATTATAATTGTATTTACCTCTGTTTTAGCACCAGTAACCTCTGTATTAGGTCAAGTGCTTTTATTCCATTATCTCACTTAATCCTCACATCAGCCATAGAAAATATGCTGGAGATACAGCAGGTGGTCCTTGTCCAGAGATCTCTGTTTTTAACTCGTTTGGAATGCTTACCAAAAAAGAGATGAAAACTGTGTAGTTAATACAATGGGGTTGGGAGTCAGGCAGGGCTCAAATTCAATCCCACAGCTACTTATAAGCTGTGTGTCCTTGGGAAAGCTACTCAACCATTCTGAGGCTGAGACTCATTTTCCTTGTCTTTAAGATGGTGATGAAATGGCATCTAGCATTGTGCCTGACACAGTAGACAGTCAATATGTATTAAGGTGTCTTTCCTTGAGAACTTGAGATTCTGGCTTGGGAGAGACACAGCAGGTAGGAAACAACTATGGAAGAATGCTGTTCTCCAGCATCAGGAGAAACCAGTGTGGGGACTTGGTGACTTCTAGGCTAGATGTGCAGATTTCAGAAGTTTCCCTTGGGACCTGTGGCCTTCGTGTGTCTGAACCTCCCTCAGCTCTGAGGCCTGAGTTTTGATGGGCAGGAGAAATGGTACAGAAACTCCAGAGGCCCTGGCTGTAGGTTTCTCTGTGGGTCTGCTCCCCACACACTCCTGTGCAGGTTCATTACCCAGTCACAAGGAGACTGCACTAATGAGCTGACCTTGTTAGAATTAATGGATGGTGGGGTGATGGGTCTGTGTGACTCATTAGACAGAGGAATGGGATCCGGCTTTCCTACATTTAATTTCATTGAAACTCTAAAACATTTATTACTTTGGGCACTTGACAGCGGCTTTCGTTTTTAAATATCAAAGTGATAATTTCAGCTGTTTGCAAAGAGGAAGTCAGGGTTGGAGAGCACGAACCAAGAAGAGACAAGACTCTAGGGAGGCTGTTCCGGGCCAGAGAAAGGAAATTTGGAGGTTTGGGGTCAGTTTTGGTTGTTCTGGCGTGTGACTTGTACGAGTCTTCATCTCTTTTTTTTTTATTTTTTATTTTTTTGAATTTTATTTATTTATTTATTTTTATTTATTTATTTTTTATTTAATTTTTTTAATATATGAAAATTATTGTCAAATTGGTTTCCATACAACACCCAGTGCTCATCCCAATAGGTGCCCTCCTCAATACCCACCCCCCCCCTCCCTCCCACCCCCCATCAACCCCCAGTTTGTTCTCAGTTTTTAACAGTCTCTTATGCTTTGGCTCTCTCCCACTCTAACCTCTTTTTTTTTTTTTTCTTTTTTTTCCTCCCCCTCCCCCATGGGTTCCTGTCAAGTTTATCAGGATCCACATAAGAGTGAAACCATATGGTATCTGTCTTTCTCTGTATGGCTTATTTCACTTAGCATCACACTCTCCAGTTCCATCCACGTTGCTACAAAAGGCCATATTTCATTTTTTCTCATTGCCACGTAGTATTCCATTGTGTATATAAACCACAATTTCTTTATCCATTCATCAGTTGATGGACATTTAGGCTCTTTCCATAATTTGGCTATTGTTGAGAGTGCTGCTATAAACATTGGGGTACAAGTGCCCCTATGCATCAGTACTCCGGTATCCCTTGGATAAATTCCTAGCAGTGCTAGTGCTGGGTCATAGGGTAGGTCTATTTTTAATTTTCTGAGGAACCTCCACACTGCTTTCCAGAGCGGCTGCACCAATTTGCATTCCCACCAACAGTGCAAGAGGGTTCCCGTTTCTCCACATCCTCTCCAGCATCTAGAGTCTCCTGATTTGTTCATTTTGGCCACTCTGACTGGCGTGAGGTGATACCTGAGTGTGGTTTTGATTTGTATTTCCCTGATAAGGAGCGACGCTGAACATCTTTTCATGAGCCTGTTGGCCATCCGGATGTCTTCTTTAGAGAAGTGTCTATTCATGTTTTCTGCCCATTTCTTCACTGGGTTGTTTGTTTTTCGGGTGTAGAGTTTGGTGAGCTCTTTATAGATTTTGGATACTAGCCCTTTGTCCGATATGTCATTTGCAAATATCTTTTCCCATTCCGTTGGTTGCCTTTTCGTTTTGTTGGTTGTTTCCTTTGCTGTGCAGAAGCTTTTTATCTTCATAAGGTCCCAGTAATTCACTTTTGCTTTTAATTCCCTTGCCTTTGGTGATGTGTCGAGTAAGAGATTGCTGCGGCTGAGGTCAGAGAGGTCTTTTCCTGCTTTCTCCTCTAAGGTTTTGATGGTTTCCTGTCTCACATTCAGGTCCTTTATCCATTTTGAGTTTATTTTTGTGAATGGTGTGAGAAAGTGGTCTAGTTTCAACCTTCTGCATCTTGCTGTCCAGTTCTCCCAGCACCATTTGTTAAAGAGACTGTCTTTTTTCCATTGGATGTTCTTTCCTGCTTTGTCAAAGATGAGTTGGCCATACGTTTGTGGGTCTAGTTCTGGGGTTTCTATTCTATTCCATTGGTCTATGTGTCTGTTTTTGTGCCAATACCATGCTGTCTTGATGATGACAGCTTTGTAGTAGAAGCTAAAGTCTGGGATTGTGATGCCTCCTGCTTTGGTCTTCTTCTTCAAAATTCCTTTGGCTATTTGGGGCCTTTTGTGGTTCCATATGAATTTTAGGATTGCTTGTTCTAGTTTCGAGAAGAATGCTGGTGCAATTTTGATTGGGATTGCATTGAATGTGTAGATAGCTTTGGGTAGTATTGACATTTTGACAATATTTATTTTTCCAATCCATGAGCAGGGAATGTCTTTCCATTTCTTTAAATCTTCTTCAATTTCCTTCATAAGCTTTCTATAGTTTTCAGCATACAGATCCTTTACATCTTTGGTTAGATTTATTCCTAGGTATTTTATGCTTCTTGGTGCAATTGTGAATGGGATCAGTTTCTTTATTTGTCTTTCTGTTGCTTCATTGTTAGTGTATAAGAATGCAACTGATTTCTGTACATTGATTTTGTATCCTGCAACTTTGCTGAATTCATGTATCAATTCTAGCAGACTTTTGGTGGAGTCTATCGGATTTTCCATGTATACTATCATGTCATCTGCAAAAAGCGAAAGCTTGACTTCATCTTTGCCAATTTTGATGCCTTTGATTTCCTTTTGTTGTCTGATTGCTGATGCTAGAACTTCCAGCACTATATTAAACAACAGCAGTGAGAGTGGGCATCCCTGTCGTGTTCCTGATCTCAGGGAAAAAGCTCTCAGTTTTTCCCCGTTGAGGATGATGTTAGCTGTGGGCTTTTCATAAATGGCTTTTATGATCTTTAAGTATGTTCCTTCTATCCCGACTTTCTCAAGGGTTTTTATTAAGAAAGGGTGCTGGATTTTGTCAAAGGCCTTTTCTGCATCGATTGACAGGATCATATGGTTCTTCTCTTTTTTTTTGTTAATGTGATGTATCACGTTGATTGATTTGCGAATGTTGAACCAGCCCTGCATCCCAGGAATGAATCCCACTTGATCATGGTGAATAAGTCTTTTTATATGCCGTTGAATTCGATTTGCTAGTATCTTATTGAGAATTTTTGCATCCATATTCATTAGGGATATTGGCCGGTAGTTCTCTTTTTTTACTGGGTCTCTGTCTGGTTTAGGAATCAAAGTAATACTGGCTTCATAGAATGAGTCTGGAAGTTTTCCTTCCCTTTCTATTTCTTGGAATAGCTTGAGAAGGATAGGTATTATCTCTGCTTTAAACGTCTGGTAGAACTCCCCTGGGAAGCCATCTGGTCCTGGACTCTTATTTGTTGGGAGATTTTTGATAACCGATTCAATTTCTTCGCTGGTTATGGGTCTGTTCAAGCTTTCTATTTCCTCCTGATTGAGTTTTGGAAGAGTGTGGGTGTTCAGGAATTTGTCCATTTCTTCCAGGTTGTCCAATTTGTTGGCATATAATTTTTCATAGTATTCCCTGATAATTGTTTGTATCTCTGAGGGATTGGTTGTAATCATTCCATTTTCATTCATGATTTTATCTATTTGGGTCATCTCCCTTTTCTTTTTGAGAAGCCTGGCTAGAGGTTTGTCAATTTTGTTTATTTTTTCAAAAAACCAACTCTTGGTTTCGTTGATCTGCTCTACAGTTTTTTTAGACTCTATATTGTTTATTTCTGCTCTGATCTTTATTATTTCTCTTCTTCTTCTGGGTTTAGGCTGCCTTTGCTGTTCTGCTTCTATTTCCTTTAGGTGTGCTGTTAGATTTTGTATTTGGGATTTTTCTTGTTTCTTGAGATAGGCCTGGATTGCAATGTATTTTCCTCTCAGGACTGCCTTCGCTGCATCCCAAAGCGTTTGGATTGTTGTATTTTCATTTTCGTTTGTTTCCATATATTTTTTAATTTCTTCTCTAATTGCCTGGTTGACCCACTCATTCGTTAGTAGGGTGTTCTTTAACCTCCATGCTTTTGGAGGTTTTCCAGACTTTTTTCTGTGGTTGACTTCAAGCTTCATAGCATTGTGGTCTGAAAGTATGCATGGTATAATTTCAATTCTGGTAAACTTATGAAGGGCTGTTTTGTGACCCAGTATATGATCTATCTTGGAGAATGTTCCATGTGCACTCGAGAAGAAAGTATATTCTGTTGCTTTGGGATGCAGAGTTCTAAATATATCTGTCAAGTCCATCTGATCCAATGTCTCATTCAGGGCCCTTGTTTCTTTATTGACCGTGTGTCTAGATGATCTATCCATTTCTGTAAGTGGGGTGTTAAAGTCCCCTGCAATTACCACATTCTTATCAATAAGGTTGCTTATGTTTATGAGTAGTTGTTTTATATATTTGGGGGCTCCGGTATTCGGCGCATAGACATTTATAATTGTTAGCTCTTCCTGATGGATAGACCCTGTAACTATTATATAATGTCCTTCTTCATCTCTTGTTACAGCCTTTAATTTAAAGTCTAGTTTGTCTGATATAAGTATGGCTACTCCAGCTTTCTTTTGGCTTCCAGTAGCATGATAAATAGTTCTCCATCCCCTCACTCTCAATCTAAAGGTGTCCTCAGGTCTAAAATGAGTCTCTTGTAGACAGCAAATAGATGGGTTTTGTTTTTTTATCCATTCTGATACCCTATGTCTTTTGGTTGGTGCATTTAATCCATTTACATTCAGTGTTATTATAGAAAGATACGGGTTTAGAGTCATTGTGATGTCTGTATGTTTTATGCTTGTAGTGTTGTCTCTGGTACTTTGTCTCACAGGGTCCCCCTTAGGATCTCTTGTAGGGCTGGTTTAGTGGTGACAAATTCCTTCAGTTTTTGTTTGTTTGGGAAGACCTTTATCTCTCCTTCTATTCTAAATGACAGACTTGCTGGATAAAGGATTCTCGGCTGCATATTTTTTCTGTCTAGCACACTGAAAATCTCGTGCCAATTCTTTCTGGCCTGCCAAGTTTCAAAAGAGAGATCCGTCACGAGTCTTATAGGTCTCCCTTTATATGTGAGGGCACGTTTACCCCTTGCTGCTTTCAGAATTTTCTCTTTATCCTTGTATTTTGCCAGTTTCACTATGATATGTCGTGCAGAAGATCGATTCAAGTTACGTCTGAAGGGAGTTCTCTGTGCCTCTTGGATTTCAATGCCTTTTTCCTTCCCCAGTTCAGGGAAGTTCTCAGCTATTATTTCTTCAAGTACCCCTTCAGCACCTTTCCCTCTGTCTTCCTCCTCTGGGATACCAATTATGCGTATATTATTTCTTTTTAGTGTATCACTTAGTTCTCTAATTTTCCCCTCATACTCCTGGATTTTTTTATCTCTCTTTCTCTAAGCTTCCTCTTTTTCCATAACTTTATCTTCTAGTTCACCTATTCTCTCCTCTGCCTCTTCAATCCGAGGCGTGGTGGTTTCCATTTTGTTTTGCATTTCATTTAAAGCGTTTTTCAGCTCCTCGTGACTGTTCCTTAGTCCCTTGATCTCTGTAGCAAGAGATTCTCTGCTGTCCTCTATACTGTTTTCAAGCCCGGCGATTAATTTTATGACTATTATTCTAAATTCACTTTCTGTTATATTATTTAAATCCTTTTTGATCAGCTCATTAGCTGTTGTTATTTCCTGGAGATTCTTCTGAGGGGAATTCTTCCGCTTGGTCATTTTGGATAGTCCCTGGCATGGTGAGGACCTGCAGGGCACTTCCCCTGTGCTGTGGTGTATAACTGGAGTTGGTGGGCGGAGTCGCAGTCAGACCTGATGTCTGCCCCCGGCCCACCACTGGGGCCACAGTCCGACTGGTGTGTGCCTTCTCTTCCCCTCTCCTAGGGGTGGGATTCACTATGGGGTGGCGTGGCCTGTCTGGGCTACTTGCACACTGCCAGGCTTGTGATGCTGGGGATCTGGCGTATTAGCTGGGGTGGGTAGGCAAGGTGCACAGGGGCAGGAGGGGCAGGCTTAGCTCGCTTCTCCTTAGGTGATCCACTTCAGGAGGGGCCCTGTGGCAGCGGGAGGGAGTCAGATCTGCTGCCGGAGGTTTGGCTCTGCAGAAGCACAGAGTTGGGTGTTTGCGCGGTGAGAGCAAGTTCCCTGGCAGGAACTGGTTCTCTTTGGGATTTTGGCTGGGGGATGGGCGGGGGAGATGGCGCTGGCGAGCGCCTTTGTTCCCCACCAAACTGAGCTCTGTTGTCCGGGGGCTCAGCAGCTCTCCCTCCCTTTGTCCTCCAGCCTTCCCGCTTTCGGAGCAGAGCTGTTAACTTATGACCTCCCAGACGCTAAGTCGCACTTGCTGTCGGAACACAGTCCGTCAGGCCCCTCCGCTTTTGCAAGCCAGACTCCGGGGCTCTGCTTGGCCGGCGAGCTGCCCCTCCACCCCGGCTCCCTCCCGCCAGTCCGTGGAGCATGCACCGCCTTGCCGCCCTTCCTACCCTCTTCCGTGGGCCTCTCGTCTGCGCTTGGCTCCGGCGACTCCGTTCTGCTAATCCTCTGGCGGTTTTCTGGGTTATTTAGGCAGGTGTAGGTGGAATCTAAGTGATTAGCAGGACGCGCGGTGAGCCCAGCGTCCTCCTACACCGCCATCTTCCCTCTCCTATATCGAGTCTTCATCTCTTAAGACCACAGTTGACTCACGGCACGATGGAGACTCTGGGGAGGCCACTGTCCTCACCACTGCTGACGCTTTTCACAGCTGCTGAGAACGTGTCAGGTGCTTCCATTCCATTGCTTCGTGTCACGTATGGTGTAGCCACTGTGGTTACCACCAACTTACTTAGGCCAAATCACCTGCACGGGGCCACCCAAGGAGTGTGAGTGCAATCCGGACTTGAACCTGGCTGGTCCTACGCTTGAACTCTTGCTCCTCCCCCATCGCTGTTGATGCTTCTTCCCACCTTAACCTTCCATGACTCCTCTGGACAGAGGGTTATTCTGGGCCCCCTGTTCTAGGAAACTATCATAGGCTCATTCCCTGAGTGTGTGTACCTTGGAATTCATTGAACCCTTTTGAGATTTAGGTGCAGGAAGGAGGTATTAGCTAACCCTTGGTTAGAGTCTCTTCCGGGCTCCTCCACATCCCTATTGCTTTTTGACCACGGTTGAAAGTATGTGTATATAATCTTGTAGGCTTTCTCCCCCCTAACTTAGGAACATTAGCATTTCTAAAAGCTATTAAAATTCCTCAGGATCATCATATTTAATTTCTGCAAAGTACTCAATCACATGGGGGCATCCTATTACCTGATCAACCACTTATTGTCGTACATTGAAATTATTTCCAAGTTGTCACTCTTCTAAATGATGGTATGAACATCTTGGGCATAAAGCACTTTTTAAAAATGTTGGATTATTTCTTTAGGATTGACATCTATATTAAAATATCTTTTCTGGTTATTTTAAAGTTTATTTATTTGGAGAGAAAAAGAGTGAGAAAGAGAGAGAAATGAACAAGCTGGGGAGGGGCGGGGGGGGGGGGACAGGATTGGAAGGAGGCTCTGTGCTGACAGCAGAGAGCCTGATCATTACCTGAACTGAAGTTAGACGCTTAAGTGACTGAGCTGCCCAGGTGCCCTGAGTTTTTTCTGGTTATAAATATAATGCAAAGATATATATATATATATATATATATATATATATATATATACACACACACACACACACACACACACACACATATACATACACACACATGCACACACACACATATATATACACACACACATATATATTTGTGTATGTATGTGTATATATATATATATATATATATATGTCTTTAATGTTTATTTATGTATTTTTGAGAGAAAGAATACAAGTAGGGGAAAGGGAGAGAGAGAGGAGAGGAAGATACAGAATCTGAAGCAGGCTCCAGGCTCCGAACAGTCAGCACAGAGCCTGACACGGGGCTCGAACCCATGAACTGTGAGATCATGACCTGAGCCGAAGTTGGACACTTGACCGACTGAGCCACGCAGGCGCCCCGTAGAAGGTTGAAAAATCTAGGGAAATTTACATAGGGAAATAATAACACTTATTAGTATTAGCTCATAGTTATCCAGGGCTGTTTAGGTACCTGGAACTATTTTAAGCACCTTACATGAATTAACTTATTAATTCCCACAATAACCATGTGGAATACTTACATACGTATTTTTGATATTTCTTGATTATTTCTTAGAAACAATATTGCTTAACAGGCGTGAGCATTTTTCAGACTCTTTAGACATGCCACCAAACTGCTATTCGGAGATTTCCTCACACCAGCACGGTCTGAGCGTGCTCTTCTCTCTGCATTTTGACCAATACCCTTTTTTTTTCTTTTTTATCATTTTAAAAAGTGTCTGAGCCCTGAGTGCTTTCTACTGCATCATTTCTACCTCCAAGGACTCTTGAAGCTGTCCCAATTTCCACCTGGTACAAGTTCAGTAGCTGCTGTGGTGTCTACTAAAACGTCCGCACTCGGCTGGTGTGGAACCCGGGAGCTGAGCTGAGGAAAGGCAGGGAGACGATGCGTGTGCACTCTGGTGTCATGCTGGCCAAGGACTCAGAAATACAGGATCTCCCCGTGTCTCTTCCTCCAGGGAAATCTCCAAAAAGCTCCAGGGGGATGAGAAACTCCTATATCAGGTAGAGAAAAGTCAAGATGATAACCAAAGGAAGTTTCACAGTTGAGATTCAGAGGAGTCGCCTAAACATTCAGCTCAGAAAATAAAAACCCACACTGAATTGGAACAACAAAGAAATGTTTCTCTCTGGACCCCTGGAGCTTGGCAGACTCTGAAGAAGGACTAGGTGGTTTCAAAGAGTCATGATTTATTTGGTCAATGCCATGTCTAAAAGTCCAAATATCCATAAAGGACCAGGCAAGATCCTGGAAACCCTGTAGACCAATAAGGTGTTTCGCTCTACTTTGATCAAGGATCATAAATCTTTCTTTTTTTTTTTCTCTCTCTCTCTCTCTTTTCCCTTTTCCTCCTACTCTCTCTTTGCTTCCTCCCTCTCTGCTTCCCTTCCCTCAAGTCTATTAGATTTTTCACATTATAAAAGTAATATGTATTTATTTTTCTTTGTCAAACAATTCAGAGGTGCAGGAAGAAAACATTTATAATCTCCCTCTATCCATGTTTAACCCTCCCCTCCCCAGATAACCAATGTTGTTTGCTCTTTTCCACACTTAAAGAATGCTCCTATAAGTATAAAAATTTCTTCCCCTTTTACTTTCTTTTTTTAAAAAAAATGTTTATTTATTTACTTTGAGAGAGAGAGAGAGAGAGAGAGAGAGAGCTAGTGGGGGAGGAACAGAGAGAGACAGAGAGAGAATCCCAAGCAGGCTCTGTGCTGTCAGCACAGAGCTGGATGCAGGGCTCTATTCCACCAACTGGGAGCTGAGCTGAAACCAAAAGTTGGACGCTCAACTGACTGAGCCACCCAGGTGCCCTTTCCTTTTTTTTTTTTTTTTTAATAAAAGAATAAACCAAAACTCTGTATATTACTTGTTTTTCTGACTTAGTGATACATCAGGAAAAAGATTCTAGGTTAGGATATATAAGTCCAACACCAATAATAATAGCTTTATAATATTCCATTGTATGGATATACCAGTAACTTATTTGACTAATCCCCTATTTAAAGACAGTCAAATACTGTTCAGATTTGTTCTCTTTTCCCTCCCTCTTATGTTCATTCCCTCCTTCCCGTTCCTGTTCCTATACCAACTGAACTGTAAGACATATCCTCGTTCATAATTCCCTTCATACAGAAGCTTATATTTTTGTAAACCAGAGTCCCCCAAAATGGGATTATTGGGACAGAGGAAATATATGTTTTAATTTTCAATAGCTTCCTTTGCTTTCTTTAGTTATTTAGTTTTTGTTGAGCCCCTTTACCTTGATACTTGTGACACCTTTGTGCAGTGGGCAAGGTGAAGGGCATTCCCTCCATTTTGCTGGTGATCCTTAGTAGATTGAATGACTTGTTCAAGGTCACAGCCAGCAAATGGCTGAGCCTGTTCTTAGAGCTCTTGTGCCCTTGACACATGTGCTTGACGCATTAAATGTTTCTCTTCTGCTTCTTTTGGGTTATCTATCTATCTATCTATCTACCTATCTATCTTCCTATCTTCATATCTACCTATTTATTTTTGAAAACCCCCTAGGAAAAGAAAGGCCATCACAAAAATGCCACACTTATTTAAAGAGGATGATGATAATGATGACGACAACACTGGTGCGCAATGAAATATTTCTCAAAGAAACGAGAGACATTTCCTCACAATTTGGTGTTCGTTCTTTTTTTTTTAATTAATTAATTAATTAATTTATTTATTTATTTATTTAAAGAGAGAAAATGCAAGCAGGGGAAGGGCAGAGAGAGAATCCCAAGCAGGCTCTACGCTGTCAGCATAGATCTCGAACTTACTAACCATGAGATCATGGCCTGAGCTGAAGTCAGATGCTTAACTGACTGAGTCACCCAGGCACCCCTGGGGTTGGGTTTTTAAAGTAGTTTGTAAGTTTGGAGTGACTGGGGGACTCAGTCGGTTAAGCGTCCGACTCTTGATCTCAGCTCAGGTCATGATCTCACAGTTCGTGGGTTCGAGCCCCGTATCGGGGGCTCTGTACTGACAGTGCAGGGCCTGCTTGGGATTCCCTCTCTCCCTCCCTTTCGACCCCTCCCTCCCTCTCTCTCTGTCTCAAAATAAATACATAAACATTAAAAAAAAATAAAGTAGTTTGTAAGTTTTAAGAATTTTCAGTGGTCCTGTTGTTGTTGGGGTGGGCCCAGAGTCTGGTCCTCTTAGCTTGACTTCTCAGCAGTTAAGAGACAGAAGCTAGCCTCAGTCTTCCTAGATGGAAGCCTGATCCCATCTGAAGGGCTGCAGCTTCCTGGAGATGCTCAGTTTCCAAGCAAAGAGTACTGTGAGGCCCTCAGGGGAAACGAGCCTGGGTTCAACCCTGACAAAAACTGCAGAAAGTGGAAGATACCTCTCCAGCCTCACCCCTGTCCTTTCCCCACTAGACGCGGCCCAGCTTCTTCCCCACCTTCACACACCGTTTGTGTCTTGTGACCCCTCCCCTCTCCCTCTGTCAACATTTGCCACCAGGAGAACATCTTTTATTCGTGTTTATACCTGAGTATGAGTGCCAGCCTGTGGTCCCCTCTCCCTGATGGATTTACATTTTAAGACTTGTATCTCTTTGGGAAAATACTCACTGTGAAAGGAAGAATCGATAAAGAGGTGAGGAAGGGATTTGAGGGGCTGGGGGCCTTTTTAGTGTTCCTGAAACGGTTGTTAGGATGGCTAATGTACTGAGTGCTTACCTTGTGCTAGGCACTATTTTGTCCTTACGTCTACTCTGGGGGGTAGATGATGTCCCCATTTTGCCAGTGAGAAAATTGAGACACACCATGATTATGTGACCAGCTAAAAGTCATACACAATGCTTTACCAATCTTGGTAAGTAATTAATGGTGTGGTAATTGTAAGATGCACCATTATTTTATTGGTACTAAGGAAAAAATACTACCAATTAAACCAAGACATGTAACTGACTTTAAGAAATGATAAATGTGAAAAAATACATTTTGGAATCAATGGCTGTACCTGACAGAGCTGAGATTTGAACACAGGCTGATCAACGTTAGAGCTTACAACTTTCCCACTATGCTCAGCATATGCTGCAGGGTTGAGTCAGTCTTGGCCACCAAATGTTTGGAAAGGGTCATAGATCTCATGGAGGAAAATGTTCTGTGAACCAAGTAAATTTGAGCAAGTCTTCAATAAACAGAATATAATAGATTTTTCTACTGCAGGACCTCTTTAAGCCTTTAATATCAACATGCATTAAAAAATTTTTTTAATGTTTATTTTTGAGAGAGAGAGAGAGAGAGAGAGACAGAGTGTGAGTGGGAAAAGGCAGAGAGAGGGAGGACACAGAATCTGAAGCAGGCTCCAGGCTCCAAGCTGTCAGCACAGAGCCTGATGCGGGGCTCAAACCCATGAACCGCGACATCATGACCTGAGCCAAAGTCAGATGCTTAACCAACTGAGGCACCCAGGCACCCCAATGTCAACATTCATTTTGTACCTCCAAGGAGTGAGATAGAATATGCATCATTTCCGAAACATTTTTTGGTGGTGGAACATTTTATGGAACTTGTTCTTTGGAACATATTTCTCAATACTCAGTAGTAGGTGATTTCTCTAATCTTGCAACATATGTGTGCTGAAGGTCAAGTTTGATTTTGTTTACTGACTCCAGTCTTTGGGAGACAGTTATTGCTTATCGGGCATGGTGGATCTGTAAAGACAAGTTTGAAATTAAGCCTACAACTTTAGATAGTTTTTTTTTTCTGGTCCATGTCTTTGATTTAGTATTAATTTTAAAAACACATGTATTTAATACCTAGAATATTGTTTCTCAAAGCATACTTCATGGCACTGAAATCCAAACATTTTTCATGGCAATGAACTCCAAACATTTTTGATAAAGCATGGCTAGTAGATACAAACCTTTTTTTTAAAAAACTAAAAATCATCAAACTATTTTTTTGCTGAAGTGTAGTTGACAGACAATATTATATTAGTTTCACGTGTATAGCCTAGTGATTCAATAATTCTATACATTGCTCAGTGCTCATCACTGTAAGTATAGTTACCATCTGTCACCATACAAAGTGGTTATAATACTATTGACTTTGTTCCCTATGCTGTATAGCAAATCCCCATGACTTTATTTTATAAGTGGAAGTTTGTACCTTTTAATCTCCCTCGTCCATTTCATCCATTTCCCCAGATCCCCTCCTCTCTGGAAACCACCAGTTTGTTCTCCGTGTCGACAGGTCTGTTTCTGTTTTGTTTTGTTTGTTCATTTGTTTCGTTATTTTTTAGGCTTCATATATGAGTGAAATCATATAGTACTTGTCTTTCTCTGTCTGACTTATTTCACTCAGCATAATACCCTCTAGGTCCATCCATGTTGTCATCAATGACAAGATTTCATTCTTTTTTATTTCATTTTTTATGGTTGAGTAATATTCTGGTGTGTGTGTGTGTGTGTGTGTGTGTGTGTGTGTGGTATGTCTATCAATGAATGGATACTTAGGTTGCTTCTATTTCTTGGTTTTTGTAAATAATGCTGCTGTGAACATAGGGAAGTACGTATCTTTTTAAATTAGTGTTTTTATTTTGTTTGGATAAATACCTAGAAGTGGAATTGCTGGATCATATAGGAGTTCTATTTTTAATTTTTTGAGGAACCTCTATACTGTTTTCCCTAGTGGCTGCACAAATTTGCATTCCCAGCAACAATGCACAAAGCTTCCCTTTTCTGCAAAGTCTTGCTAACACTTGCTATGTTTTGTCTCTTTGATACTAGCCATTCTGACAGTTGTGAGAGGATAGCTCATTGTGGTTTTGATTTGCATTTCCCTGATGATGAGTGATGTTGAGCATCTTTTCGTGTGTCTGTTAGCCATCTGGATGTCTTCTTTGGAGAAATGTCTATTCATATCTTCTGCCCATTTTTTATTGGATGGTTTGTTTTCTTTGATATTGAATTGTGTGAGTTCTTTGTATATTTTGGATATTAACCCCTTATCAGATATGAGCCAATAATTTCACTATTGGGTATTTACCCTAAGAAAACAAAAACACTAGTTCGAAAAGATATACGCACCCCTATGTTTATTGCAGCATTATTTACAGTAGTCAAGAGGGAAGCAGCCAAAGTGTCCATTAGATAGACAAATGGATAAGGAAGATGTGTATACACACACACACACACACACACACACACACACACACACACAATGGCATATTATGCTGCCATAAAAAAGAATGAGATTGTGCCATTTGTGACAATATGGACGGACCTAGAGGGTATTATGCTAAGTGAAATAAGTCAGACTAGAAAAAAATAACTGAAAAAAAAATTTTTAATGTTTATTAATTTTTGAGAGTGCGAGAGAGAGACAATGCGTGAGCAGGGGAGGGGCAGAGAGAGAGCGAGATGCAGAACCTAAAGCAGTCCCCGGGTTCTGAGCTATCAGCACAGAACCCTATGTGGAGCTTGAACCCATGAGTAGCAAGATCATGACCTGAGCCAAAGTTGGTTGCTCAACCAACTGAGCCACCCTGGTTCCTCAATAACTTTTCAATCCAACATCATAGTTGCCCTTGGACTGAGTGTACTAATGAATGTGAAGGTACCCTTTGCATACTGGAAGGCACCAGTTTCCAGTGTTGTTGTTTTTTTTTAATTGTTTTGCAGAAACCTTTTGTATAGGTTACAGTTGCTTTTAACTGTGAATAACAATCGACCTGACTAATGATGCTTATGTAATGAAGACGTTTGGTTGTCTAACTTCCTAAGATAAGACATTCAGAGGTAGTTGGTCCAGCACTACTGTGGGGGCTCAGATATGTCATGAATGATCCAGACTTTTCTTTTTTGTCCTCCTCTCCTTCTCCCTACGGTGTTGTCTTGGTGCCTCATGGATGTAGGATGAGTCCAGCAGTCCCAGGCATCACCTCTCTGTCCAGAGCAGAACAAAAGGGATGGGATAACACAAAGCATACTGTTCTTTATATTAAGGAAGTAAAACCTTCCTCGAAGACCCAGCAGCCTTCTCCTAACATCTTACTGGTCAAACTGCTGAGATTCACAGCCGCATCTGGCATCAGGGAAGCTGGAGATCAGGGTCGTCGTGATTAGTTTCAGCAGGTGATTCTCTAAGGGAGGTCTCCACACCAGCATCTGCCCCATCACCTGGGAACTTGCTGGACATGCAAATTATTGGGCTCTACCCTAGACCTACTGAATCAGAAACCCTTGGAGTAGGGCTAGTCATAAGTGTTTTCATGAACTTTCTGGGTGATTCTGAGATGCTCAATTTTGAGAACTACTGGCTCACCCAATTATTTGTTGTCTGGGTCTGGGCTTCTTATTGTCCTGGACAGAACTGACACTCCATGTATAACACAAAAGTTGGAGATAGATATTGGGCAGGTATCTATGTATCTAACAGTGATATTAGCCTTTGACTATGATATATGTTGCAAACAGGGATTGTTTTGTTAATGAAAGAGGCTTGCATCAGAAGTCAGCATCCTTAGGCTTGAGAACTGGCACTTTACTTGCTGTGTGATCTTGGACAATCACTGAACCTTTCTTATTCTGCTTCTTATCCTTTTAAGGAGAGATATCCTTGCAGGGCTCACCCAAGGGGTGCAAGAATCACCCAAGGGGTGCCTGCATGGCTCGTCTGGTTAAGCATCTGACTCTTGGTTTCAGCTCAGGTCTTGATTTCATGGTTTGTGACAGCCCAGAGCTTGTTTGGGATTCTCTTTCTCCCTCCCTCTCTCTCTCTGCCCCTCCCCTGTCCTCTCCCTCTCAAAAATAAATAAATAAATAAACATTAAAAAAAATCACCAAGTACAATGTGTATGGATGGACTCTGAAAACCCTAAGCCTTCTTCCGGTGTCTGTTCTCACGCATGGGTAGACCACCGTCTCTCTGCTTTTCAAGCCTCTGCTCTGCAGCTCCAGCCTGGCAGACAGGTCATGAGTGATACTAACAGGAGTCCTGCAGGCACAGCACATCACAGGACTTCATCAACAAAGTCCAGGTCTCTCACTTGCTCCAGGCAGGGGGCAATGTCTTGGTCAGGGATGGAGAAGAGGAGGGAAATTTTCTGTAATGTCCAGGGTAAGTCTATGGTTTTTTGTTTGTTGTTGTTGTTGTTGTTGTTGCTGTGCTTGTGTTTCTCTTGGCTTCTTGCATGAGTTCCTTGAATTTAACAACCCGGGGGCTTTCAAAACGGCTTGCTAAATAGCTTTCAGCTAAACAATGACAATAAAGATGGGATACTGCTGGTGGACATGGGGAGGTAATTCTGTTCTCCCTTCCAGCTCCCTGAACTTGCGTGGTAAGAGGAGGCAGAATGGGATTTCTTGAGGATGTGCTAAGCATTTAAATGGCAAGAAGCTGTGTCTCCCAGTCTTCATGCATATAACATCATCCACTGCACTGTAACCTCAAGCATGTTTACAAGCTTTGAGAGTATTATAGCCATAAAGACCAACTGAGCATAGCTTTCCACGATTTGATCAGTTCACTGGCGAGGATCTGTGTAGTGCCTGGGGGGGGGGGCAGGCACATGCTGGAATCTGGGCCAAAAAGGGCACAGAGGATGATGATTTTGGTATGTTGGCTGGTTGCCACTGTATCAGTGGTCACCTTCCTGCTGGTTGTAAAGAGCCATCCTTGCCTACCAGCCATGAGTGGCAGGCAGTGGAAGAGAGGAGAGCAGAGCCCTGAGCACTGGGGGCTTTACCCTACAGAAGTGAGACCAGGATGGCCTTGTCAGACTGAGATGTGTGGCTGTTTTAGGAAGGAAGGTTGGTCCAATTCTCATAGCAGAAAGAAGTACCAGATTAAGATCTCAAGAGAGAGTCAGAAACTATGGAGCAAGGGCAATCATCATGAATTTTTGTAAGATTCAGGACTTCTTATACATTCTGTTAAATCCTGAATGTGTCCACATAGCAACTAGCAGTGAATCCTTAGGGGGAAAGTCTTCTGGGCTCCTTTTTTTCCCTCTCCAATAGGAAAAGCTGGAGAAGTAGCAAGGAATTAAGGAAAGGGTGAATTAGGGAAATGGTGATAGTTACTGATAGAGGACCATCGGGGAAAGGCTGGAGGAATGCATGAGGAACTGGTTTGCACTGGAGAAAGATCCTTGAGTTTGAGCTGTAGAAGTTCCAGGGTGGAGTCATTGTCCCTTTCCTTCCCTTCCCTTCCCTTCCCTTCCCTTCCCTTCCCTTCCCTTCCCTTTCCTTTCCTTTCCTTTCCTTCTTTCCTTTCCTTTCTTTCCCTTGATAACTGCAACAGGCTAGGTTTGGAAACTTGTCTCCTACCACCTACCAACTATTGGACCAATAAGTCATTTATTAAATACATATTTCATATTTATTAAGTACCTACAAGCACTGAGTGCCATATGCAGTTTTGGTGAATAATATGAAAAAAAACATACAAAATTTCTGCCTCTTGGAGGTTATGTGTTAATAAAAAAAGACACACAAAAACCCAACAAATAAATAAGTATAACTCATCGGAAGTGACATGAAAGAAACAGGGTGATGAGTGAGTGGGTTGCCAGTGAGGCTGTGTTGGCCATGAGGACATACGTTCGAGCTGAGATTTGAAGGATGAAAATGAGCAAGACACGTAGGAGTTATCAGGAGAATACTTCTGGCAGGAGACCAACCAACACAAGAGCCTTGAGGTGGAGGAGAGATTGGCAGGTTGTAGGGATGGAAAGACAGGATGGCAAGCAAGGGCAGCGTGGGGAGAATGCTGTGAAATAGGCTGGGGAGTTGGGGAGGGCCCAGATCATGGAGGACTTTGTAGGTCATGGTAAGGAGTTAGGTGTTTATTCTATGAGCAACAGGAAGTCATTAAAGGGCTTTGAGCAGCAGATTGACAAAGACCATTGATAAAGGTCATTCTGGCTGCTCAGTGAAGAATAGATTAAAAGGTTCTCCAGGGAGAAGTAGAGACAGATCAAGAGCTGTGTAGCCGAGCATGAGAAAAGTATGGTGGCTTGAAATGGTGGGATGGTGAAAATGGAGAGACATAGAGATGAGCGGCTCTGCAGGTGGACTGGCAGGTGGACTGTAAGAAATGAATCAGGTTCCGGGGCGCCTGGGTGGCGCAGTCGGTTAGGCATCCGACTTCAGCCAGGTCACCATCTCACGGTCCGTGAGTTCGAGCCCCGCGTCAGGCTCTGGGCTGATGACTCGGAGCCTGGAGCCTGTTTCCGATTCTGTGTCTCCCTCTCTCTCTGCCCCTCCCCCGTTCATGCTCTGTCTCTCTCTCTCCCAAAAATAAATAAAAACGTTGAAAAAAAAATTTAAAAAAAAAATAAAAAATAAAAAAAAGAAATGAAGCAGTGGTGACAGCTCATAGGGAGTCTTCAGAAGGGCACCGTTAGGGAAGAATTGAAAGGAGACACAAGGAAAGGACTTGCACTTGAGAAAGGATGCTGGAGGCTGAACCGTAGAAAAGCCAGGGTGGAATCCCCTCACAGCGAGGTTTACGCTGTCTCCTGTCCTCAGTGACCTCCTGTACACAGTGACCTCCTGTGTCAGGTGTCACTCTGGAGTCAGGGATGGATTGGCTCTAAGGAAATAATTAAGGCCGTCATTGAGCGCTTACTGTGACCAACATTGTGCTCAGTGCCTAAATTTTCACATCCGAAGTATGGAAGACATCTCTCACCGATCCCCGTTTTCTAGTTGCAGAAACTAAGGCTCAGAAAGATCGAGAAACTGGCGTCAAGTCACCTCGGTAGGAAGTGGCTGAGCAAAGAACTGAACCCAGGGCTATGTGACTGGAAGTCTGTGTGTTTATTGCCACCCTCTGTTTTACAGGCTGGACTTGGCATGAGATGAATCAAATAAATGTTTCCTGTGGATACCACCTCTGTACGTCATCTAAACGAGAGGTGTGACCTTGAGTGAGATGCAGGTCCTGTTTTAAAGAGCTGACACGAGAGCAGGGGGGTCAAAGGTGACCACAGATGACTCTCTTGCCAACCAGAAAGTGATGCATAACACACAAGGAGGAAAATCAAAGGACTTTCAGAGTTCAAAGAGGCAGAGAATCTCCCCAGCCTGTGTATAGGGGATGAACAATCAGAGAGTGCTTCATGGAGGAGGTGACAGTAGACAAGAGACTGGCTACAGCGGGAGACACCCGAGGGGGCAGCACAGGTGCTCCTAGCATATGTGTTCTGCGATTGGCTTAGGGCAGAAGTTCTCAAAGTATGGTCTGGGGACGCTTGATGTGTGAAGTCAAAACTATTTTCATTATTTGCCTTTTTCACTCTCATCCTCTCAAGAGGGTGAAGTTGAATTTTCTAGAGGCAATATGACTTAGGATATTGCAGCAGACTGAATACAGAAGCAGAGTGAGTACCCAGCTGTCTTTTATTAAGCCAAACGTTAAAGAAATTTGCAAAAAAGTAAAACAATACCATGCTTCCCAGGAATTTTTTTTGTGTGTGTTTGCTTTGAGAAACAGTAATTTTATGTAACAATATGTTATTTTTATGAATGGATTTATTGTGGATTGTGTTAAAATAATTTAAAGTGTTTTTCAATTTTAATTTCTTAAAAAGTTTTTTTTTAATGTTTATTATTTTTAAGAGAGAGAGAGACAGAGACAGAGAGCAAGCAAGCAGGGGAGGGGCAGACAGAGAGGGAGACACAGAATCTGAAGCAGGCTCCATCCAGGCTCTGAGCTGCCAGCACAGAGTCTGATGCGGGGCTCGAACTCACATACCGCGAGATCATGACCTGAGCTGAAGTCAGCCGCTTCACCGACTGAGCCACCCAGGCACCCCAGTTTTAATTTCTAATATAATAAATACAGACAGATAGAACCAACATTCTTTGGGATCTTCCATGATTTTAAGGAGGTATAATACAGTCCTGAGACCAAAGGTTAATGATCTGTTGATCTCATGCAACGGTAAAGTGCAACCAGGGTCAGGGAGAGGTGAAGGGATGTTTTAGGCTCCAGTGTGTGTTGCCTTTGCTGCTTCTAGGTGAGAGGAGAGCCAGGCTCCTTGTCTCTGGCCTTTCCTTGCTGGGGATTTGGTAGGTTTACATGCCTCAGAGCATGGCAGGGTTCTGTTTGGCCCCAGGCAGGATCCTCTGCCCCTGTCCTGTGTTGTGCAGAGCCCTGGAGGGTGGGGCCACTCTGGGGAGGAGCCACTGCAATACGTGGATACCACCTCCAGGCCTGGAGGGGACAGCTGTGAAGTCTCGCTCTCACTGCCTTTCTGGTTTCCCTTTTCTACCTGGAGTATTTCAGAACACATGCGTTTTGTATGCCTTAGTTTCTGTCATCGGTTGGACCTCTCCACTGAGAGAGCTAAGGCTTCTTAGTCATTGGGATTGGGTGCTGCCTGTGGTTTACCACGTGGGGTTTTGCATTGGCAGTCTGGCGTATAATCCAGACACTTCTATGCATTGTCTTCTTGGGCTGGTTTTTGACGTCCCTAATCTTCATTGGTAAGTAGAGATGACGATATCTACTTCTTAAGTTTGTTGATGGTATTAAATGCGAGAGGCTGCGTGAAGCGGGCAGCATAGTGGCAGGCACACAGCAAGGCCTCAGACGGCAGCTGTTGGGGTAGAAGTGGGACCAGTGTGTTGAAACTGGTTGCAGCTCAACAACGGAATGCACGCTAAGGCATTAGTAGAGTGCTTGGGAGCGAATAATCACTGGATAAGTGATCATTGCTGTACTGATGCAATTATTTTAAATGTGAGTTTTTATGATGTAGTGTAATGCCCCTGATTTCGAATCCGAGAGACCACCAAGGAGCCGATACTGATGCAAACGCACGAGGGTTTATTTGCAAGCTCGAGCTTGGGCCCAAGTATGCCCGACACAGTGGAGCAGGGACTTGGACCCCTAGGTTAAGAGGCGTAGCAGTTTTATGGGGGCCAGTGGCCAATGAGATTGTAACACACACAGAAAGTTGCATAGTCATGTCAGTCCACACTCAGGTGGACAATTGAATTACAATTTACCCTATAGTAACTGAACTAGCCTATCACTCTGGTCAGAACTGGTGCGCAAGTTTGGTGGGCAAAAGGCGGGGTTTACATTCTTTGGCGGTTAGGGGTTCCGCATTCCTAAATGAGCCCGTTTCCAGTAAGGGTGTGCTCAGCGGCTTGACTAGGGTGGGGGAGTGTCTTAAGCAATAAGCAGGTCATGTGGGGGTTATACATGAGATGGTGGGTGTAGCACAAAATGGAGTTAGTCTTGCTCTGCTTGTCCAGGGGTAGGGAATTTTTGTTAAATTCCTTGGGTCCCACAGCAGAACTTCCTTACGCTTAGAGCTGTCCTCTGATTTGATCATTTGTCGTTCATTCGTTAATTCATTCCTTTAACACATGTATGGGATGTATCACCAGATACCACCCTAGATGCTGAGGATTCAGAGTGGGTTAAAAAACCTGTAAGAATGTAAGTAAAGTGGGGGGGGGGGGGGGCAATGAGTCATGGGATGCTGTAGAGGAGATTCATGTGTTGAGTAAGCTGGTGTAAGGCTCTGGGACTTAATGAGTATTTCCCTGCCTGGTGACTTAGGAAACTGCGTTCTGATATGACATTAGCATTGTAGAATGTTGGAGCTCATATGCCACACATTCAGGCTGTAGAGATAACTTAGTTTGAGTACTTCCTTACACATAGGGAGAAACTGAGGTCCTACTTCCTGGTCCAGATCCTGATAATGTTATCTTTAATGCTAAGATCCCCAAAGCATTCTGCTTTAGATGGGAAAATGCAAGAAAGTGGGAGGATGATGAACTTTGGCCAGCTTTACAACAGCCAAAGCGACATTCAATGAATAGGAGTGTGTCAGAGACAAAGTATCCAACATGGCCCTGTGAGTTGGATACATGGCCCTGAGGTCAGGGAGGGAAGCAGTGTAACCACCTGGTTAGGAATACCTTGTTACATTCCCCAGATTTACATTTACTGACTGTGTGACCTTAGGTACTTGCTAGTTCTCTGAGGTTAAATTGTTCCAACTGGAGAATGGGGGTGTAGTTAGAAATTACATTCAGCTGGTAGGAAGAAAAAAGTCTCTCAAAGAGTGACTTGAACATATTAGTCTCCCCACCCCCCAGACACACTCAAAGAAGGGAACAGATCAAGGCTTGTATGCCAGTTGTAGTCTCCCAGTGGCTTGGGCTCTTTCTACTTTTCTTTTTTGCCATCCTTAGCACATGGCTCCTTTCTTCATTCTTAATGCATGGTCAAACATGGCTGTTCTGCTCCAGCCATCATATCCAATTTATTTATTTATTTATTTATTTATTTATTTATTTATTTATTCATTCATTCATTCATTCATTCATTCATTCATTCATTCATTCAAATTTTTTTAGGAATACAGAGGAAATTTGGAAGGGAAAAAAGTCACCTGCAAATGGGAGTCAGTCCTTTTTAAAGCACTGTTTCTCAGGAAGCTCATTAACTTTTTACATCTTATGGTCAGAACTTGGCCATGTGACCCTCCTTACCTGTAAGAGATGTTGAGAGAGAAAACATTTTGTCTGGCTACTCTGCACCTCCTAATAAAACTAGAGTTTACTTAGTAAGGAAGAAAGGGATAATGGATATCGACTAGGTAACCAGCAGTCTTTGCCACAGGAGCCAAATAACATTACTTATCCACTTTGGTTTGGGGAGGATTCAACGAGATGACCCAGGTCAAACACATGGAGAGTTTATCCAAGAGAACCTGATGAGCCACGCCCTCAATAAATTTCTCTTTCTCTTGGGGGGATAGATATATAATGAAGCAGCAACATGGCAATCCACTGCAAGATAAATGTGAAATTCAATCACCTCACAGGATCAGCTCTGCCACAGCTCTTTTTTCCTCCTGCCACCTCAGGACCACGTCACAAAAATCACAATAGCACATCTATGCGGAGCATTTCTCATTAAATTCTTTCTCACCGCTGTACAACCATGGATCTCTTTTGACCCTCGAGGCAACCCAGTGTAGGTGCGTGATACGAAATATGTCCTCTGATGGAGAGTCCGAAGCTTTTTTAAAAAAATTGAGGTGTATTTGACATATTATATTAGTTGTTATTAGTTTCAGTTATACAACATAATGGTTCAATATTTATATCTATTGGAGTGATATTTTCTATTAATGTAGTTGTACAACATAATGATTTGATATTTGTATATATTGTGAAGTGATCACTGTAATAAGCCTGGTGAACACCTGCCAGCACACGTGGGTAAAGATTTTTTTTTTCTTACGATGAGAACTTGTAAGATCTCTCTTAGCAACTTTCAAATACACAACATGGTGTTCATCAACTATGGTCACCACGGTGTACGTTATATTCCCATGACTTATTTATTTTATAACTGGAAGTTTGTGCCTTTTGACTCCCTTCACTCATTTTGTCCACTTCCCACCCCCAGCCTCTGAAAACCACCAATTTATTTTACCTATGAGCTCGGTTTTTTGTTGTGGTGGTTTACTTTTTCTTAGATTCCACATAGGAGTGAGATCATATGGGTATTTGTCTTTGTCTGATTTATTTCACTTGGCATAGTATCTTCAAGCACCAACCATGTTGTTACAAAAGAAACCAACTTTTTGAGGTAAGTGACTTGCCTGAGTCCTGTGCCTATTGGGGACAAGCTGGGATAGGAGTTCACATGTGTGGGGCTAATACCCCAGTGCCACACACTGGCCTAGGCTCTGCCACCCCACCCCAGTCCTCAGACGAGTCTTAACTCCTCTCTGGCATGCACCTTCCTCATCAATAAAACATATTGAGGCTGCCTGGGTGGCTCAGTTGGTTAAGCATCTGACTTCGGCTCAGGTCATGATCTAAGGGCTGGTGAGTTCGAGCCCTACATCATGTTCTCTGCTGTCAGTGCAGAGCCTGCTTTGGATCCTCAGTTTCCCTCTCTCTCTCTCTGCCCCTACCCCACACTTTCTCTCTCTCTCAAAAATAAATAAACTTAAAAAAATAAAATAAAATAGAGACCCCTGGGTGACTCTAGTCATGATCTCACGGTTCATAGGTTCAAGCCATGCTTCAGGCTCTGTGCTGACAGCTCAGAGGCTGGAGCCTACTTTGGATTTTGGCTCTCCCTCTCTCTCTGTCCCTCCCCTGCTTGTTCTCTCTCTCTCTCTCAAAAATAAACATTAAAAAAATTAAAGCATATTGAACTAGGTGAGCTTGAATGTAGTTTCTGCTCTGAAAATGCAGAACTCACTCCTACAGATTGTTAAAAGAACATTAAAGATGAAAGACAAAATCCTGATTCTCAGACAGATGTAAAAATGAACATGATTCATAGTCAAGATTTTTCTGAACTTATTTAATGAGGAAACAGCTGTGATGTTTCAAGCAGTTCAAAGGAGAATCCAAAGAACCGGAGCATTTAGAAATCAGGGACATTGAAATAAATTTGCAAATGGAGACAAAACTCATTTTTTCCACGGGATGGGGAGGGTTGTTCCCCAACATTGGACAGAATTCATTTGCATGTCTCTAGATAAGAATTATTGTGCATTGCTATCATTAATCTACAAGTTAACAGAGTTGAATAGTTCCCATCGTCAGAATCAGATAAGACAGAGGGTGTGCTGTAGACAATGCATAGTTTTCCACGGAAGTGCACGTTTTCCCTACAGAACCTTCAGGGAAGTTTCTAGTCCGGGCAGTCTGATCCTGTTTCCTGCCCAGGACATATGTTTCTGCCTCCTTCAGACATGACTCTCCTTTTCTCTCTGCTACTTCACAGATCTCTGTTCCCAGTGGGTTTGGCTTACAGTTTGCTGCTTCCAGGGTCTTCGTTGATTGCACCTACTGTCTTTGAATGGGTGCATGAAAGCCGGTTGGAGGGCTGTGGCTGGGTGGCCCTGAGAACGGACTGAACGCAGAAGCCTCAGAACAGGAAGCTTCTCCAGCCGGTCTGCTTCCAGGGCTTGGCTCCCATGGTGGCTCAGTCATGAACTGGTTAAGTAACCTGAGGCAAGTCACTTGACTTTGAGTCTGTCTGGAATATTCCAGAACTTCCCCCACATAGACTGAGGTCTCCTTGAGAGCTGAGGAGAGGTTTTTGTTTGTGCTTTTCCTCTCTCTCTTTGAGAGGGAGGCCATGTGATGGAGTTGAAGTGTCACAGGAAGGTGGGAGACATGCTGGTGTCCTTGTCTCACGGAGCCCAAGAATCAATCTTGGGGACAACAGAGAGTGAGCAAAGCGATAGAGTTTATTGAGGGAAAGTACAAAGCTCTCAAGAGTGAGAGGGGTCCCGACTGGGTAGCCAACGAGGATTTCTGTCCCTGACTTTTTACTGGGACCTTATCAGAAAGTTGATGAGACTCCATGCGTGGTATCCAGCCCAAGCGGGTCTGGAATAGTTTATCCCCCTTCCCCCCAAACCCTGCAGCTTCTTCAGCCTCCCACTTGCCGCTACAGTCTGCCTCCCTGAAGATCCTTTAACTCTCCCTGCTAACCAGCCTAATGGTAACCCTTTCCCTGTGCAGAAGTGTCCTGGATTTAGTGTTAGATTTGGTTTCCACCTTGTCTCTGGGTGACCATGGGCAAGTCCTCCAACCTTAGTTTGCATATCTGCAAAATGGCCACAGTCATTCATGTCCGTGGTGGTTTGAAAAAAACACCCCCTCACCTGAAGATGTCCACTTGAAATTTCTGGAACCTATGAAGGTTAGCTTGCTTGGAAGAAGGGTGTTTGAGGTAATTAGGTTCTCTTGAAGAGACTGTCGGAGGAAGGCAAGTAGAGCCTGCAGTGAGCAGACACCCGCCAGAAAATGCCAGCTCCCAGCAGCTCGAAGAGGCAGGGGACAGCCTTTCCTAGAGCCCCCAAAGACAGCATGGTCCTGCCAGATTTCAGACTGCTGGCTTCCAGAACTGTGAGAAAATAAGTCGATTTTAAGTCACCAAGTTGGTGGTAATTTGTTGCAACAGCCCCAGGAAATGAATATGCCGTCCCCCAGGCTCCAGAGGGTTGCCCTGGAGCTCCTAGGGGAAAGGATGTAGCTGTGCTGTGTAAACTCACCTGCAAGCCAGGGGACAGCACACACAATTGGTAAGTAACGCATATATAGCCATCTGTATATTGCACATTTAGGCAGAACTTTCGTAAGAGGCAATAAAAATGTCATGAAAAAAGTGACTTTTCAAGTAAGAATAACGTTTGGAGCAAACATTCCCCATTGACCTCACTGTAGGTGTTGGCCGCCTGCCGTCCGGGTAAAGGACTAAGACCATGGTCTCTCCTTGCAGCTGCTCGGTGCCCGCACTTGCAGGAGAGGCTGTCTGGGATGGATCAGTACCTCCTAGACATTGCTCTCTGTACTGAAATAGTGTTGTTACTGCGAGGAGGCTTCGAGTGACGGCGAGAACAAGCGGCTGTTGTTTGGAGGGTCCCGTCTCAGGGTGAAAACTGGCGCGGCAGAGAGCCATCAGGAGCGAGATGGCTTTGCCCTGTCATGGCTCAGTGCGGTAGACCGCGGCGGCTGCAGTGAGGCCCAGCGGGACTGACGTGCGGTGGTGAGGCGCCACCTGCCAGCACGGACTGCGTTCCAGAGATGCAGACGCCGCTCTGAGACGCATGCGGTGCCAGGAGCAGGAGGAAGGGTCCAGCTTTGCCAGAGCAGAGCTGCGTCCACCTTCCTCTCCTAATACACACCCACCCCATCCAACCAAGGTGTTGTGTCAAGCGCACTGGCCCGGCTTTGCAAAATGCCTCCTCTTGGACCTTTTCGTGTTCTTGCCTTGCTCTTGTTATTCTCACTACTTAAGCCAAGACACTACATGCCAGAACCGCTTGTTTGTCCGCTAAACCAGTCATATATTCAATTTCCCATCTCTGGCACGTTCCCTCCTATCTGTTCTGGGAAATCACAATGATTACACCATTATTATAGTCTTTAGTTAACTACTTACTGAGCCTTGAGAACCTGGTGTAAGTCAGGCAGACACATGCTGGGGATATATGGTAGACAAAACAGACAGGACCCCACTGTCCATGGAGTCTGTTAGTGAGGGAGTCTTTAAGTGATCACATAAGGAACTCTTTAATCATAAATTATGGTACACTATAGAGAGAAATATAGAGTACTAAAAGAGATTTTTAAAATTTTTATTAAAACTTTTTAAATGTTTTATTTATTTTTGAGAGAGACAGACACAGAGTGTGAGCAGAGGAGGGGCAGAGAGAGCGAGAGGGAGATACAGAATCCGAAGCAGGCTCCGGGCTCTGAGCTGTCAGCACAGAGCCCGACGCGGGGCTCAAACTCACGAACCATGAGATCATGACCTGAGCCGAAGTCAGACACTTAACGGACAGAGCCACCCAGGTGCCCTGAGAGATTTGGTTTTAGACCAGAGGAATTGGTAAGTCTTCTCTGAGGAAGCATTGCTTGTTTGGAGGTGTCATGGATGAGTGGGAGTTCACCTGGTATGCAATTTGGGTTTCGTGTTTGGAGCAGGAGGCACTTCCAAGTGGAATGAGTAACAGGCACAAAAGCTGACCTGCACCTTAGCTCCTGAAAGAAGGTGATGTGGCTTCCATTGAATGAGTGAGGGCACAGGAGGTTGGAGAGGTAGGCAGACACCCGATTGCGTTGACGACATCTTAAGCATCTTCATGTTTATTCAAGTTGCGAAGGCATCCACGGAAATATTTTAAGCAGGAGCATGACATGATCTGGTTTTTGGCTGGTGGATGGACAATAGATTGGAGAAGGCCAGAATGGAAGCCGAGGCAATTAGGAGGCTATCCTGAGAGAGAAAGAATCTAATAACCAGAGTCCAACGTTTGCCCATATGGTTCAGATGGAGCTGAACCCGTAGCCCCAAATCCCCCAGGAGTCGATGGATAAGCCAGGACTTGAACACTGGTTTAATGATTTGTAGGGCAATATACTTGCCACCGTACCACATTACATTTAAGCAGATGCTTTCCTTTTCGCAGGGATTTAATAATTCACATTTTGTCTTCAATGGGAATGTCAGATGTTTTGTGGTCTTATTGTAAGTCTTTCATAGAAGGTAATAAAGGGTAAAGGAAAATCCAGTAACTAACATCATCAACTTATAACCTTACCACATGGATGACCACGGTAGATAGGTTCACCATTGTGTTCAAGGCAGGATAATGTGGTGGTTGTAAGATTTACGGCCACAGAGTCAGACAGATACAGGTTCAAACTGCAGATTCACTGCTGTTCAAGATCTTTCACCTTAGCAAGTTATTTTACCTCTCGAAGCCTCCCTCAGTTTCTTCAACTAAAAATGGTTGTAACAATGACGCTGCAGATAGCATTAATTTATTAAAAGCAAATACATGTCTGGCATATAGCAAGTATACAAGAAATGTTGGTTATTAGAATGAGGATAGTGATGATGATAATGTCAGCCTACTTAACCAAAGACAGACTATGTCCTTAAGGGGACCAGAAACTTCAAAACATAAGTCCTTTCAGAATAGTTACTTAATTTCACTTTTAATTAATCAGTTCAATAAAATTTATTGAGTGTCTGTTATGCACAAGCAAGTGTCTGTCCCAGGCACAGTTCATGTCCTCAAGGGGTTTAAAAGGAGAGTGTAAGATAAGTTTATAAATAAAAATAAGAATGTGTGGAAATCAAGTTCCTAGGAGAGATGCTAAATAAAATGGAGGTTCAGTGACAGACTTGTACCGTCGAACGGGTGGAATTTTGAAAGTCTTATGACGAAGATGGCTCTGGAAATGTGCTTTGCAGGATGGGTAGATGTTCATTCTTTTGAAGATAGGGTAGGTACCATTTTGGATACTTTCTTTTTTATTGTTAAAGTTATACCTGATCTATTTAGAAAATTTAGAAAAAAAACCCAGCAAGCCAAAGGAAGAAAATCAAAACCCCCCGCAATCTCACCCGCTGAGATAACTAGTTACCATTGGGTTGTATAATTTTAAAAGATTTTACTTTGCAAGTATGTACACACGTGGTTCTACAAATGAGATTGTACTATTCTATAGTCAATTTCTTCTTTCTAACTTTAAACAAATTTTAAAACACTGGTTATTCCATCAAGTGTTCTATTTTGTGTTCTTTTGGGAGATGGTCAGTCAGGTGCTGCCACAAGAGAGGACGTGAGAGAGGCAGGAAAACAGCTTATTGCACTCATAGGTCCTAGAAGAGAGTCACCACACACCATGAGGGGGACACACGGGGAAATGCCAGGAGAGGGGGCTCATTTAGTCAGGTGGGGAGTCGAGAAAGAGCCAGGTCCCTCCGGTGGGCAAATGCCTTTATTGGGGGTCACGATGGAGCCCACAAGCAAAAGGCATGAGGGGATTTCGCTGGTGCGTTTGTCACTACGTAACAGGGGAAGGCAAGAAGGGGGCTGTGGCCGAGGTCTGTCCACCTTTTCATTGGTGCACCTGTTTGCCTGCTCAGGGTGCTCATGCCTGTTCACAGAGATGTTGAGGCAGCAGGAATGCACATTTTAAAAGTTTTTTTTTTTTAACGTTTATTTATTTTTGGGACAGAGAGAGACAGAGCATGAACGGGGAGGTGCAGAGAGAGAGGGAGACACAGAATCGGAAACAGGCTCCAGGCTCCGAGCTGTCAGCCCAGAGCCTGACGTGGGGCTCGAACTCACGGACCGCGAGATCGTGACCTGGCTGAAGTCGGATGCTTAACCGACTGCGCCACCCAGGCGCCCCTGGGAATGCACATTTTAAACTTTACAATACCTGGGGAGTCTGGGCGGCTCAGTCGGTTAAGTGTCCGACTCCTGGTTTTGGCTCAGGTCGTGATCTCACGGTTCGTGGGTTTGAGCCCTGCGTTGGGCTCTGTGCTGGCAGTGTAGAGCCTGCTTGAGATTCTCTCTTTCTCTCCCTCTCTCAGTTGTGTGCTCCATCTTTCTCTCTCCCAAATAAATAAATAAACGTAAAAAATTAAAATGTACAATACACGATCTTAGATTTTGTGACTATTGCTTCGTATTTGACTCTTGGAGATTCCGTGATGCATTTAGCCAAGCTTCTATAGCTGGACACATAAGGTATTTCCTTGTTGCCTTCTGGTTTCTTTAGTTTTTGCCCATTACAAACAATACTACATTAAACATAGTTGTAGCTAAGTAATGCCATCACATGACTATTTCTTCATGCTAATTTCTTAGTAGTGGAATTTTGGGGCCAAGGGGGCATATACTTAAAATTAAAAAAATAATTATTTCTAAGTTCTGGAAATGAATAGTGAGCATATGCTTGAAAAAGGTATTTATAAAGTTGTGTTACTCAAATTTTTATTAACCTGAGATATTACATTAGCGATAATTCCTAACATATTTGTATCATCTTACAGTTGTGAAAGCATGCTTACATACATTTGATCGTTTGATTCTCAGAGCAACTCTGGAGGCAGAAAGGTGCATGCCGTGAGTTCTCATTTTTCAGAGGAAGAAGTATAATTCTCAGCCCCGCTCTGTAATCCACTTAGGATACCATGGCTAGCAAGTGACAGAGCCTTCTGACGCGGGGTCCCAAGGCCCTTTGACATCCTACCCTGTGTCTTGCTGTGGCCCCCTCCCCAGCACATTAGTGACCATTCATCTTTTCACAGTGTTAACCTGACAGAGACTACGATATTCACTAGACTTGGTTTTTAAGTTTTATACCACTTTTCCCTAACATATCATTAAAAAAAAATGCAACCATAAGACATTGTTTTTGGCATTGAACTACTTTCTTAGTTTATGAATGGTGGGCTTTTAATAGGCATCAGAGAAGGGACAGCAGTATTTCAAGGTAGGAGTGAGGCTGTGCTGAAAGAAATTAGACATTGGCTTCATTTAAAAAATTTTTTTTGTTTTTGTGTTTTTGTTTTTTTCAAGTTTTTATTTAAATTGTCATTAGTTAACACAGTGCAATGTTGGTTTCAGGAGTAGAATTTAGTGATTCGTCACTTACATATGACACCTGGTACTCATCACACGTGCCCTCCTTAATACCGATCACTCATTAGACATTGGCTTCAAATTGGCCAATGTCAGGCTAGCTTTGGCCCGACAGAAATATGTTGTTTAGCCTGGTGTATGTTTAAAAAATTATCACTTACATCAGGATATCTCATACAGATATCTGCATTGCAAAGTTCTCTTTGTTCAGGAACTCCGTCAACCCTTAGCCTGCCTTCACTCTGGGCCATGATTTTTTCCAGCTTTATTGATATATAATTAACATATAACATTGTGTAAGTTTAAGGTATACAAATGATGATTGGAGAATGATTACCACCATAGCATCAGGTAATACCTGTATCATGTCACACAGTTCTTTTCAGTGGTGGTAATAGTTAAGGTCTATTCTCTTAGCAACTTTCAGGTACAGTTGACCCTTGAACAAAATGGGGATTAGGGGTGCTGACCCCCGGCATAGTGGAAAATCCTTGTATAACTTTTGATTCCCCCAAAGCTTAATTACTAATAGCCTACTGTTGACAGGATGCCTTACTGATAACACAAACAGCCATTAACACATATTTTGTATGTTATATGTACTAAGTACTGTATTTTTTAAAAAAGATCCATGTATAATTGGACCCATGCAGTTCAAACCAGTGTTGTTCAAAATCAACTGTATATAGTAGCATATTATTAACTGTAGTCACTATGCTGGGCATTAGATCCTCGGAACTTAGGCATCTCATAACTGGAAGTTTGTACTCTGTGACCAACATCTCTCCCCCTTTTCCCTCACCTCCGATGCCTTGTTAACTACAATTCTAGTCTGTTTCTGTGAGTTTGGCTTTTTAATTTATTTTATTATTTTTTTAATGTTTTATTTTTAAGTAATCTCTACAGCCAATGTGGGGCTCAAACTTATAATTCCAAGATCAAGAGTCACATGCTGTACCAACTGAGCCAGCCAGGCACCCGAGTTTGGCTTTTTAAGGTTCCACATGTCAGTGGTATCACACAATATTTACCTTTCGCTGACTTGTTTCACTTAGCGTAACACCCTCCAGGTCCATCCATGTTGTCATAAACAACAGGATGTTCTTTCTCGTGGCGGAATAATATTCCATTGTGCATATCTTCATTATGCATTCATCCGTTAACAGACATTTATGTTGTTTCCATGCGCTGGCTGTTGTGAATAATGCTGCAATGATCATGGGAATGCACATAACTCTTCCAGATCCTGTTTTCATTTTCTTTGGATATACATCTAGAAGCGGGATTGCTGGATCATATAGTAGTTCTATTTTTAATTTTTTGAGGAATCTCCGTACTATTTTCCAAAGAGGCTGTGGCAATTTACATTCCCACCAACAGCATACATGGGTATAAAACTACCTTACTCTCCAGCAATTTCATTACTTGGTATTTACCCAAAGAATACAAACATACTAATTCAAAGGGATACATGTACCCCCATGTTTACAGCAACTTTATCTACAATAGCCATTGGAATTTTGAGCAGGATTGCATTTGACTCTGTAGATATCTTTGGACACTATGGACATTTTAACAATAGTAATTCTTCCAATCCATAAACACAAAATATCTTTCCATTTATTTGTGGATTCTTTAATTTCTTTGATTAATGTCTTATAGTTTTCAGTGTACATATCTTTCACCTCCTTGGTTAAATTTTTTCCTAAGTATTTTTTTTTTTTTGATGCTATTGTAAATGGGATTGTTTTCTTAATTTCTCTTGCTAATAATTTTGTTGTTAGTATATAGAAATATAACTGATTTTTGTAGATTGATTTTGTGTCTGGTAACTTTACTGAATTCTAACAGTTTTTGGGTGGAGACTTTAGGGTTTTCTATATATAATATCATGTCATCTGCAAATAGAGACAATTTATTTTTTCTGCTCTGGATAATTTTTATTTCTTTTTCTTGCTCAGTGGCTCTGGGTAGGACTTTCAATAATATATTGAATAAGAGTGGTGAGAGTGGGCACCTTGCCTTGCTCCTGATCTTAGAGGAAACTCTTCCGGCTTTTTCCATGGAGCAGGATGTTAGCTGTGGGCTTTTCATATATGGATTTTATGTTGAGTTATGTTCCCTCGGTATCCACTTTGTTGAGAGTTTTTATCTTTGAAAGGATGTGGAATTTTGTCAAATGCTTTCTCTGCCTCTATTAAGACGATCATACGATTTTTATCCTTTATTTTGTTAAGGTGCTTCTATCACGTGATTGCTTTGCAGATGTCGAGTCGCTTTTGCATCCCAGGAATAAATCCCCTTGATCACCATGTATGGTCTCTTTAATGTACTTTTCAAGTCAGCTTGGCAGTATTTTCTTGTGTAGTTTTGCATCTATGTTCATCAGGAATATTTACCCGCAATCTTACTTTCTTCTGGTGTCTTTGGTTTTGGTATCAGGGTAATGCTGGCCTTGTAAAAATGAGATCTTTTCTCCTCTATTTTTTTTTTTTTTTTGGAAGAGTTTGAGAGAATTGTTGTTAATTCTCTTTAAAACATTGGGTATTATTTACTAGTGTCTCATTTGGTCACAGGCTTTTCTTTGTTGGGAGGTTTCTGACTGCTCTATTAATCTCCCTACTGGTAATTATTCTGTTCAGATTTTGTATTCTTCGTGATTCAGTCTTGGTGGGTTGTATGTTTCCAGGACTTTATCCATTTCTTCTGGGTTGTCCAATTTTTTGGTGTATAATTGTTCATAGTAGTCTCTTTGATACTTTGTGTGGTATCGGTTGTAATGTCTCCTCTTCCCAGTTTTATTTATCTGAGCCCTCACTCTTTTTTTCCTTTGGTCAGTGTAGCTAAATATTTGTTTATTTTGTTTATCTTTTAAAAAAAGGTGTTTGCTTCATTGATCTTTTCTATTATCTTTTTAGTCTTTATTTTACTTATTTCTTCCCTGATCCTTGTTATTTCCTTCCTTCTTCTAACTTTGGGCTTAATTTGTTCTTTTGTTTCTAGTTCCTTGAGGTGTAAAATTAGGTCATCGAAGTCGGGCCGTGACTGACTGGAGGTGGGTCATTTCTACCCCCCTTTAGATGGGGGCACAAATGTCCCAGTTTTTCTTAGCCTTCTCATTCTCTCTTGTTTTTCTGAGGGTCTTTAGTCGTCAAAAATATACCTGCATATTGTTTTACTTCCATCCATCTGGGTATACTTTACTCTTTCACTTTGCTGGCTGGACCTTGTAGGCATCTGAATAGGAACCCCTTGTTGTAGAGTATGTACAGGGCATAGCCCATTTGGGTTAAGGCCTAGAGAAGATCCAGGAGAGGGGGACCTGGGTGACTCAGGCGGTTAAGGGTCTGACTTTTGGTTTCAGCTCAGGTCATGATCTCATGGTTCATGAGTTCAAGCCCCACATTGGGCTCCATGTTGACAGCACAGAGCCTGCTTGGGATTCTCCCTCTCCCTCTCTATATGCCCCTCCCCCTCTCATTCTCTCTCTCTCTCAAAATCAAGAAACTTAAATAAAAAGGTCCAGGAGAATAGTGGGAAACAAAACTAGAAAGGCAGCTAATGGTGAACAGAAACCAGGGAAGCACCTGGATTTATTTTTTAGGCATAAGAAAGCCACCAGAGGATCTAGAACTCTTAACTGACACCCTCGTGCCTTGTCCTGGGGCAGCTGCCTCCTGTTCTTTAAATGTTCTTTCCTTTTGCTGCATTTTTTCTTTGCCATCTCTGCTCCCAATGGGGAGTGTTTTCAAAAGGCTAGACAGCTGTTTACATCTTCTTTTTAATGAAGGCATTGTGGTTGTTCCCTCCCTCTGAGAGCATCATGTAAAATGCTCTCTCTTTGTGAGAAGAGCATCCTGTGCTTCCTTCTGTGCTCTCCCTCCCTGGGTGGAGGCTGAGGCAAATAAAGCAGGAGGACATCACTGCATCCGTGCCTGATTGATTCACCAGGATTTGGGGAAGAGAAGGAAGGCCTTCGTTGACTGGTGCAAGTGGTTCCTGGTTGAAATCGATTTGTGTGGTGACTGGCTTATGGGACATCTTTGATTGTTCCAACCTGGATGTGATGGAGAGAAGTGCTGGTAAGAACTTTGAAAACTCAACTTCTAGCCCTGGCCGTGTTGCTCATGGGTTCTGTGACTCTGTTCACCTTCGCCCTGGTGAGCTCAGCGCCTTCCCCCCCACCCCTGGAAGATGAGGCTAACATCCCAGGGGCAGTCTGAGGACTGAGTGGCAGAATATACAAGAAGAGTGCCAAGTGGTATGCACACACTGGCAAGGTTGCCATTAAGGGAAGAGAATTGTTTCCATGGAAGGAAATGGGTCCCGGTCGAGCACCTTTGTAGGGTGATGGGGAGTATGGCCTTGACTTGAAGTGGAGTAGAAAATTCAGGTGGCTGAGATAATTCAAGCAGATGGTTCCATGGGCTAGAAAAGCCTGTTAGGGCAATATGTCCCTGCTAGCTTGAACACAGGAGATTTGGTTAAAATGCAAACTTAGAATCAAGTGCTTAGAAGCAGGGGCTCTGGCCCATGGTTTTACCCTTGGCTCACACTCTTTCTAGCTCTGTGACATTTAGGCCATGTTTTTCTGATTTGCAAAGCAAGTATCATAACAATAGTACCTGTGTCATAAGATTGCTGTGAAAATTAAATAAGGCAGTGCAGGGAAAACCTTTAGCAAAGCACATGGCCCATTGTAGGTGTTAAAGAAAACCTAGTAATGTGAGTAGTTCAGATGCTGTGGCTCCCTATTGGAGGAGAGTGAAAAAGGATCCAAGCACAGGCCTAGACAAGCAGAGACCAGGGCCTGGGTGAGGGTGTGAATGGGGGAGGCCCTGGGAGATGAATGGTGAGGAACACCGTGGTCACCATCTCCATGGTGTTGTCCTGGAAACCCTGTAAAGGTGACAGATAATTGCAGCTGAACCTTCCTCCTTCCATCTATCTCAGCAGATGCTCTGTGCTCCTGGTGATGAGGAAGAGGAAGGTAATCAGGTTCTGGCGTGGGACCAGGCAGCAGTCTCCGGGGAGCCCATGACGCGCCTCTGCGTCAGCCTGGCACAGAGCGGTGCAGGAGGCAGGCTGGGCGGGTGAGTCGTATCAAGCTGGTCATGGGTTGTGGCAGGCGCCGGTGTTTTATGGTTGTGGCGGCTCAGGCTTGCTAGTTGCTGTTTGTGGAAGGCATTATCACTTGCTTTTTTATTACCTGTATTCCATTCTCTCTTTAGAGCTTGTGCCCTCCGCCCTAAGTCTCCCTCCCTTCTTCCCAGCTCTGCCAGAAACACACAGCCATCGGCAGAAACACAGAAAACCTACCACACATGCTCTATACACATGCACTCACATAACCCTTGTGACCCGCCTGCTTCTTTACCTCACTGCCCCTCCCCCTGCCTCTCTAGAGAACACAGGAGTGGGCCCTGGGAGGTGGGGGAGAAAGATTGCATTTCAGCAGCCCCCCATCCCCAGCTCAGCCTCTCCCTGACCTTTGGTCTCCTTTTTCTCTTCCCTCTGAAGGTCTGATAAAAAAGGCAGACAGAGAAATAGTCAGTTTTGCTGTCTAAATCATCAATCCACACATATTTAGTCTGAATCTACAAATTGAAGGGCCAGCATGGTTATCACAAGAGCAATGCCGGTGACAGTCTAATTGGAGATGTGGGACCCACAGTGGGGCAGGGGAGGGGGATGTGCTAGACAGGAACCTTAGTCCTTGTTCTGCTATTTCCCCAGCTGTGTGGCCTTGCCATTGTCCCTGTCCCTTTCTGGGTTTTAGTTTGCCCATTCAAACAATGCATATTTCGTACTCATTTTGTGATTCTGTTGAATTCATCATTTTGGTTTCCCCCCAACCCCCTCAGTCTCTCTTTAGAGTGAAGCATTATTGGTTAAAGCCCATATTGCTGTGCCTTTCATCTGCACCTGCTAATGCAGTGCCTTCAGCCCCCGGCAAGGCGCTTCAGACTATTTCAGGGGGTCCCCAGGGAGAGTTGCATATGTGCTAACAAATAAATCTGGTCAGCTATTACCTGGCATCTGCCATTTCCCCCTTCTAGACGCCCGCTATGAAGCTCATAGCTGACGTTTTGCAGTGTTCATTGGCCAGGGGCTGTTGCTTTCTCTGGTGTCCAGAGGCAAGCCACCTGCTGACAGGCTCCACCACTTCCCTAGACCCTGAGGGCCTCCATCCCTTCCTGGTTTCCCTCCAGAACCCTGAGTTCTGCGGTGCCACTGCCCCCGCCATGCCTAACCAGACCCCAGGGCCACTATAGGAATCAGTTCTCACTCTGTCAGTTTCTGATTCTTCTGCCAGTGCAGTGGATGCACTCAGCTCCCAAGGGCCGTTCCTGTGTGGGGCTCTGGGGCAAAGTGGAGAAGAATGTACCCAGTTTCCTTTAGCTCCCTATTGGAATGTCTGTAGCTCTCTGCCCAACCGCTTCTAGAGTTTCCAGTGACAGCTCTTTCTGTTTGTTTCCCTTCTACACATAACCTGGGGGGAGCCAAGCTGAGGAAACATTGGAGTCTGAGATACTGTACCGGACTCAAAAGTACTCTCCTTTCTGATAAATGAAGGATTTGGCTCAGGGAGAACATCAAATTTGGAATGTTCTTGTATAAAATTTGCTTAGGGGACACAGGAATACACTGTATAGTATAACTGTACCCTTCAGCTTATGGGGGACTAGGGTGGATGGAAAACAGGAATAGTTTACTCCAGTGTAGGACACCAGTGAACTAAGCGAGTGAGCGAGAGGCAGAGATGGAGAGAGCTCAAGACAGAACAAGCCTGTCGTCTGGTCAGACGGATGAGAACCTCTGCTGCTTTTCTATTGGACTGTCTCTAATTCCAGACTTGCCTCAAAAAGTGACTGATTTCTCAGCATATACACACATGACACGTTCCTTCCTTCCCCAGTGGTGGCAGTGGGAATGCACGCGCTTAGCTTTTGGAAACGTGTATAAATTAGCCCAAGATCAAGAGCTGTGTCAATAATTTTAATACATGACGTTACCTACATGTAAATCCTGTTAGCTTGTCTTGTATAGCTAAAGATTATTTTATTTGGTTTTATTTTTTCAAATCTTTTAAAATTAGAGCATTAAGTGGGCAGAAATGACAGAAAGAATTCCATTCAAATATAAAGAAGCAATTTTTTTAAAAGTTTATTTATTTAGAGAGAGAGCGAGCAGGAGAAGGGCAGAGAGAAAGGGGGAGAGAGAGAGAATCTCGAGCAGGTTCTGCACTGTCAGTACAGAGCCTGACGCGGAGCTTAGACTCACAAACCGTGAGATCGTGACCTGAGCCGAAATCAAGAGTTGGATGCTTAACCGACTGAGCCACCCAGGAGCCCATAGAAGTCTATGTTTCTTAGTTTCTTACATACTGTTTTCACTATGTGTATCTAAGGACATATCATCTAAACTCATGGATTAGACTTCCTCCTTAAGCTTGATACACGGAGATGAGAGCGATGAAGAAACCCTGCATGGCCAGGAAACCCCCTAATAGCATCAATTTTACTCTCAAAAAATGGGGCTAATGGATTTTAGACTTCCCACTCTAGCTCACAATTCAAGTTTCCTTTTTTTTTCCACACCAACTTTCCAATGGACACCCTCTTTTTCTCCTATTCACCCCTTCATTGATGACCTTACCATTGATAAGATGGCCTTTCTTCACACTACACTTGTAAGGTTCACAATAGCAGGGGCTGTCTCTGTTTGACATACAGGTGCAGCCTGAGCATAGTGTTTGGCAGGTTGTAGACAGATAACAGGTTCACTGAATTGACATATTGGTTGATTGGAAACCAGACCTCTCCATTTAAGTCACAATGTGCTAACTCTCTTGAAATCAAGGACAGAAATCCACCGACCAGTACCTCCAATACCAGAGGTAAGAGACATACTTGCCATTGCATTTTAGTCTTTGACCTGGAACATCAACTTCATCTTAAGACTAATTAAGGGTCAAGTGAAAGAGTGATGTAGAGATGTGCTTGAATAACTGCTGAATCTTCTGAACTCAAGGGCCCTATTGCATTTGGTAGCAATGTAGATAATATATCAGTGCATTTGGGTTTGTGTGGCTGACTGACACAAAGGCAAATAATATGCATTTGAGAATACTATCCTGGAGAGGAACCAGTTTTCCTGAGCTTGTTAGCTAAGGAGGACAAAGAACTGTTAGAGGGTTTAGTGTCCATTAAAATTTCTTAGACACGCCTCTTTCCTAGCCAAGTATGGTTGCCTTAAACCTGTCCCTTTCTCTGGCGAGTGCATGTCTTTGGTTCCTAAAGGATGGGCTTCGAGAGAGTAGCAATGATTGCAAATGCTCCATTGGGGACAATCTAAAATATAAGGCATTACATGTTTCTAGGGGTTTTCAATCTCATTTGGCTTCTCCATGCAGCTTGGCTATCTTCCACAGGTTCTAAATCACATCCCTTCCTGGTTTCCCTCCAAGATTCTTGCATGATTTTAACCCTTCCTGAAGGTGCCCAGTTCTGTCATGTTTTGTTTTTTTTTTTTTAACATTTTATTTATTTTTGAGACAGGGAGAGACAGAGCATGAACAGGGGAGGGTCAGAGAGAGGGAGACACAGAATCTGAAACATGCTCCAGGCTCTGAGCTGTCAGCACAGGGCCCGACGCGGGGCTCGAACTCACGGACCGCGAGATCATGACCTGAGCCGAAGTCGGCCGCTTAACCGACTGAGCCACCCAGGAGCCCCTGTCATGTTTCTTTTGTCACTCATTGGCTGACCTTAAATGCTTCACTGAGAAGGTGGATTCCATCATTCTAGCTCCAGAAATTGCCTCTCATGACATCTCCCAGCTTATCTCCTTCCAATAACTTTCCAACTTCCTCCCTATCTCAGAGGAAGATAAATTCTTTCCCCTGGTCCATGGTATAATATCTTTGTCTTTCAATCCCATCCTCCACTCGCTTGTGAACCTCGTTCTGCCCATCTTCCACTTTGTGGTCTTACCTTCAAATGCCACCTCGTAATACTTGTTCTTTCTCTTCAGTATATAAACATGAGCAATTCCATGTTCCCCAGGAGCTGTGGTCTAATTTCTTTTCTGTTCTTAGTGGTCAACTTTCCTCAAAAGTAAACACTAGTTTTCAGCCAGTTTATCAGGAACCATTTACTCCTCTACCAATGTAATGCTCTGTCTTCTCCTACACGTTAAAATTGCTCTGGATAACTGGTAATCTTTATTTTCCAAGTCCTTTTCCTTCTCAGCTTCTTTGTGGCATTTTCCATCGACCATCTCTCTTGGTTTCTATGGCATTACTGTCTCTTGATTTTCTTCCTCTCTGCCCAAGAGCCTTTCTTTTTTCTTTTTTTAATGTTTATTCATTTTTGAGATAGACTGAGTGAGCAGGGGAGGGGCAGAGAGAGAGGGAGACACAGAATCTGAAGCAGGCTCCTGGCTCTGAGCTGTCACCACAGAGCCCAAGGCAGGGCTCGAACCCACGAACTGTGAGATCATGCCCTCAGCCAAAGTCAACACTTAACCGACCGAGCCACCCAGGTGCCCCTACCCAAGAGCCTTTCTTAACCAGGGATCCTCACCTGAGATACAAAAAGCAAATTATGGTTTTAGGGACTATTTGCTCAATTCTCCCATGGAAAGTACATGACTAGTACCATTCTAGGTGCATAGGAGAGAAGTTAAATAATTAGATAAAATGGATGCCTTAGAGCATTTGAGTTTAATTTTTTCCATGCCTGAGAAAAGAATGGCATCATCTCTACTTTTTTCAGTTCCTTTTGTCTTCCCTCCTCACTCTGATCCCTTTATTTTCAAGTCCTACATATTTTCCCTGTGAGTGACCTTTTCTAAGGCTATTGTAGGAACTATCAATTATAATCTGATGGCTCTGAAAACAAAACTCCAAACCACACCTCATACAACAAATTCAAATGTAGTATTCCAAATAAGTTCATCATCTTTTCTCTGAACATTCTTGTCTCCCTGAATGGTATCATCATTCACTCAGTATCTGGGAGTCGTTTTAGATTCTCTCCCTCATATGTTCTACCCCAATGTAGTTATTCAAGAAATTCCTTAGTTCTTCTTTGATATCTTATGATTTAACATCTTATTCTAAATTTAATTCAGGCCCATAATTCCTAGATTTCAATTAGGTAGGAGCTTCCCAAGGGTCTCCCTATTTCAAAGTATACTGTCATCCTCCTGCCTACCCTCAATAACTAGAGTGATTAATGTAATATTCAAATTTGTTTATGCTTCTCCCTGTTTAAAGATTTTCAAGGTGCCTCCTCCCCTTTACCCCCACCATAGCTTTAATCTGTTAGAACAAATTTTGAATTTCTTATTTGTTAGACAAGGTCATCCATGATTGGTCTCTGGCCCTATAGTTTTTCCACCCAGCATTTATTCCAAGCACTTTGTCTACTTAACCATTGCCTACTCATTCCTTGGGGTGTCCGTTCACTCTATTTTTATTTAGAAACATTATTTAAAATTTAAAGAGTAAGTTTTATTTTTACTTAAATTTTATTTAAAAAACTTATTGAGACATAATTGACATATAAAATTGTATGAATTTAAAGTTCCTTATGTATTTGGGAAGTTAACTCCTTATCAGATATACTGTTTGCAAACATTGTCTCCCATCCTATAGGTTGCCTATAATCTGTTGATTGTTTCCTTTGCTATGCAGAAACTTTTTAGTTTGCCGTAGTCCTACTTGTTTATTTTTGTTTTTATTGCCTGTGCGTTTGGTGCCATATTTATGAAATTATTGCAAAGACTGTCATGAAGAGTGTCCCCAGTGTTTTCTTCTAGGACTTCCCGTTTTCCTTTCCAGTTTCTGTCTTAGTTTAAGTCTTCAACCTATTTGGAGTTGATTTTCGTGTGTGATGTAAGATTAAAGTCAATTCCTCCCCTCCCTCCCTCCCTCCCTTCTTCCCTTCTTTCCTTCCTTCCTCCTCCTTTCTCCCACCCTTCCCCCTCCCTCTCTCCCTCTGGTGTATATCCAATGTTCCCAGCGCCATTTGCTGAAAAGACTATCTTTTCTCCATTGTGTATTCCTGGCACCCTTGTTAAAGATAGTTTGTTAGTATGTAGATGCATAGTTCGTATGAGATTGTATGTTGGTTTTGTATCTTGCAACTTCACTGAATTTATTTATTCTAATAGTTTTTTTTTTTTTAATTTTGTTTTTCAACGTTTATTCATTTCTGGGACAGAGAGAGACAGAGCATGAACGGGGAAGGGGCAGAGAGAGAGGGAGACACAGAATCGGAAACAGGCTCCAGGCTCCGAGCCATCAGCCCAGAGCCTGACGCGGGGCTCGAACTCCCGGACTGCGAGATTGTGACCTGGCTGAAGTCGGACGCTCAACCGACTGCGCCACCCAGGCGCCCCTAATAGTTTTTTTTTTAAATGGAGTCCTTGTAGTTTTCTTTGTATAAGATTATGTCATTTGCAAGCAGGGAAGATTTTACTTTTTCCTTTCTGATTTGGATGCCTTTACTTATCTTGCCTAATTGCTCTGGCTAGGACTTTGAGGCCTCTGTAAATAGAAGTGGCAAGAATGGGGGTGCACCTGGATGGCTCAGTCAGTTCAGCATCTGACTTCGGCTCAGGTCACGATCTCACAGCTCGTAAGTTCGAGCCCCGCGTGGGGCTCTGCGCTGACAGCTTGGAGCCTGGAGCCTGCTTCAGATTCTGTGTGTGTGTCTCTCTCTCTGGCCTTAACCCACTCACATTCTGTCTCTGTCTCTCAAAAATAAATAAAAATTTAAAAAAATTAAAACAAAAGAAGTGGCAAGAATGGGTGTCTTTGCTGTGTGACTGATCTTAGAGGGAAGGCTTTCAGGTTTTCACTGTTGACCATGATGTTAGCTGTGGGCTTGTCACATATGTCCTTTATTATGTTGAGGTGTGTTTCTTCTATACCTAGTTTGTTGAGAGCTTTTATCAAGAATGGGTGTAGGATTATGTCAAACGCTTCTTCTATTCTATTGAAGTACTTATGCCATTTTATTCTTTATTCTCTTAACGTGGTGTATGACATTAACTGACTTCACATATTGAACAATCCGTGCATCCCAAGGGTAAATCCCATTTGTTCATGGTGTAAGATCCTTTTAAGATGCTATTGGACTCAGTTTGTTGGTATTTCATTGAAGATTTTTGCATTTATATTCATCAGAGATATTGACCCATTTTCTATCCCCCTCCCTCCTTTATTGAGATAAAATTGACATACAGCATTGTATATGTTTAGGGTGTACAACATGATGATTTGTTCCCCCTCCTGACTGAAAGTTAGGAGAGCTAGGAATCTCTTCCTGATTGTACAGTGCTGTGCTAGGAGCAGCGTCAACGGCAAGAGGTTGTCTTGAATCTCCCTGCTGGCTTTGGTGTCTTGTTTCACACTCGCTTAGGGTGTGGGAGTTTTTTAATTAGCGTCTGATTCCTCGCAAAGGAAATCTGTCCAGGAATTTTTGCCGAATTGGTATGTTTGTGGGGGATGGGGAAAGGAGGGCTTCCTATTGCGCCATTTTGCCGGTGTCCCTCTTTCCCTCTCCACTCCTCTTGCTACCTCAAGCTCTGTGCTCCCCATAGCTAATTGAGATCCTTCTCCTCTAGGTGTGCACCCCACTCAGATATACACTATGATTACAACACACAAATCACTGTAGTTGCTGACTTTATGGTCTCCCAGCCATACTGTGAACTCATTAGGAACAGAGACCATGCTTACTCAATTCCTTCTTCCATACTTGGTGTTGAACTACAAAGAAGGCACTAAATACACGCTTATGTAAGTAGCAGTAAGTCTTAAGTATAATTTTCAATGACAGACTGGTAGATTGTTTGTTTTCACTAAGAGTGAAGAGGGGAGCCCTAGATTTAGAATCAGTTACCAGTGATCCCATCCTGGCATATCTCCAGTTAGTGATCTATCCTTGGGCAACTCAGGTCATTTCTTCCCCCTGCCTCACTTTCCTCATCTCTAAAGTAGAGATAATACAGAGTACCTTCTGAGGAAGATCACCTAAAATAAAGGGTGTGAAAGGGGCTATGGAAATGTAAGGGATTATTATTATTTTTCAATAGTGAAGGTTTTGTGCACTGGAGGTTTGGAGGTTGTCAATCTTGTGTGCAGATAAGTTGTGAGCAAAGATAATACCTCCCTGTTCATGTTTTCTCTACCTTGGTACTATCCAAAGACACACATGTATGACTTCAGCGTTCTAGAAATACAAGAATAACCTAGCTAAGTATCTTGCCAGAAGATAGCATCTGATATATGCAGTTATTCTCTAGAAAGCACGACAGAGGAAATGGTGGCATCTATTCGAGCAACTCGTCTTGCTAGTGTCCTTCTGAACCTTTCTGATCTGACCTGACATTCAATTTCATGACCCCCATTGTAGAACTGCTGGGTGAATGTAATAATACTTACCTTGCCTCTCAGGGGCATCATGGAGTATAAATGAATACATCCTAGGCAGAGCATTAATTGGGTTCTTCAGGTAAAAGGTGCTCAGTAAGTGAAAATGCTAATGCTGTTATGAGTCTCCCCCTTCTCTGTCATCCCGGGAAGCAGAAGTGATGTTTACACAGCTATGCAAAACCATCTTCTTCAACACCAGAACCTTTCAGGAGGATAAAAATATGCGCGGTAATAACCATCAAGCTGGGTATGAAGTGTTGAGATAAAGGTCCTGCCCACTATATGGTTCCCCGGGGTGGGTAACTGGTAAACCCTACTTTCATCTTCATCAACAGAAGAAATGTTTGTGTCTTGGTGGTTCACAGTAAACCAAAGGAGCCACAGCCTTCTTTTTTATTCGGCACTTATGTGGCCCTGCTAACGTCTACCTACCTGGTTGTTTTCATATGGAAGCTCTCCAGTCATGTACAGAAGCATGAAACGCTCATTTCCGTCGATGAAGACTGTTAGGACACAGCTCTCTGTGGGTCTCCTGCAGTTCTGCCTATCTTTGAGTGAGAGACATTGACAGCTTTGTTCAGGGCTGCCTTTTCAAGGATATTTGTACAAAAAGCAGCCTTGGAAGATCAAGATAGCATCCCTCTCTAGGGCCCCGGGGAGATTTCTTTCCTGATCAGAGGAGTGAAGATAGCATCTCACTCTGGGGGAAAGATTGGACAGGTTTGTTGGTTACCCCCCTTAATAAGATTGGAGCTTTCCTGAGGTGTGGGTTCTTCAGCTGCATCACAAATACACTGTGGTGGCTGCACCCCCCTGGGCGCATCTCTGTATTGTTGCCCCACAAGACGTGCAGGACCAGGGAAATGCAAGCGGACATGAAGCTCATGCCGCCTGCTGTACTTTGAGTAATAAACTCCATTGTTTCAGACCCATGAGTCTCACGTCTTCTGTCAGCATCTGGAAATTGTGGCAGGCTGAATTATTATCTCATAGGAGCTCATACCCTTCCCAGTTCTCGATGACCTATTTCCTATAAAAGTAAAGAATTTAAAATGCTCTCACATCTACTTTCTTTCTTTTCTTTTTTCTCACATCCACGGGAGCTATACACTGCCTTAAATCAGTGCCTTGTTATAGCTCCCTGGGAGAGGTAATGCAGTAGCCTCCTGACTGCTTTCTTGCCTCCAGTCTTTCTCCACCCTTCATTCATATCCTACACAGTTGCCAGACTCCCGTCCCCAAAGCCCAGCTTTGATCGTGGCACTCCCTCACTCCAAAGTATCTAATGGCTCCCCATTGCCAGAATGAATGATAAATTCTTTAGACAAAATAACTGCTTTCTAAAGTCAGGCTTCACTATCTGTCTCTAGTCCTCAACTTTTACTACTCCTCTTTTAGCACTCTGTCCTCTAACCAAGCCAAACCACCCCAGGCAATCACAGTCTGTCATTTTTCTATCTTTTCAAATCTTGGTTCACGTTTCCTTTCCCTGAAATATTCATTTCACTTTTCATGTCTTCCCTTGAAACTCATTCACCTTCTCATCCATGCTTCAATACTAACTTTTCTAAGGTAGCTTCTCAATTTCTACCCTGACCCAAACTATAATTTTCCCATGATTCTTTTCTTATTTGATCTCGTACCATAATCATCAATGTTTGTCTTACCTTCGGTTGAGGGCAAAGATATCATTATGCTCTTTGCATAACTTTATCTTGCTTATTAGTGTCTTTTAAATAGACATTCAATAAAAGTTGGGTTATATGGATTTGGATTCTTCTGGAGTTCAGAGAGGTGAAGAGGTTTGCTCAAGGCTGCATAACAAGTTAGTGAGAAAATGCTTGGACTAGAATCTCAGTCTTCTGATTTTAAGCCAGAGATGTGCTAGGAATGTTTCACTTCTCGAGAAGTCTGATTTTGGCATTACGTGCCTCGTGAATTGGCAATTATATACTAGAGGGGAAATTGTTTATTACGTAGATCAGACACTAAAATCTAATCAAGAATTTTACTTTATGTAAACTAAAGCTATCAAATATTTCTTTTGATTCTACCTAGAAATTAACAAAAGAAAACCAGTGGTGTGACAGTAAGTATGGACACGTGTTGTGGGAGATATGGCTTTCCAAAGGTCCCTAAAATCCTGCTCCAGAGCTGGCTGCTTCAGCCCTGCCCATGGGTTACAGTCAGACTCTTGAGAAAGTCAAACCCTTACTCTGTCCTACTTGCCTGTTAGAGATCGGGTTGGGGCAGGTGACAAAACCACCCTGGGGGCAAATCTGCTGACATCCTGGGTTGTTTAGGAGCAGGGGAAGGAGGATGATTTCATCACATTCTGCAGGAAGAGAGAAGCATGGCCTTTCCTGGGTCTGTGCCTACCCTGGGAGATGGAGACTGCCTGGCTCAGAGTCAGTCCTTCTTCGCTGCGTGTCCCTAATAGCAAGATGGACAGATAATTTTCCTCAAGTGTAACATTCCTGACCATCAGCATCTTTTGCAGTTGATTAAACAGAGAGCTAGTTAGTTCTCTGATAGTAACAGTCACTGGATGTTCATCACAAGCTGATCCACGGTCGATTAGAGAGGCAAGAAACCCTTGGGCCGGTCTAGCCTCACTCCCATCCTCTTGAGATGAGGAAACTGAGGCTCGGAGGCATCTCTTGACTCTCATACCTTCTCTCCTCCCACCCCAAGAACATGGTCTTTAGGGTGACCCTGAAAAGAGAAGGTAGCATTGATTTGGGCAATCATGAATAGGAAAGGTTACAAAAACACTCCTGGAATCTAGGGAGTATGTGCTACAGACGAACATACCTCCGTTAGGAGAAATGGAGCTCATTCCCAGCAGAGCAAAGACAAAGAAATAAGTCTTAAAACAAAGGCGATTCATAGAACCAGTAACCTAGATAGGACAGTCTTTTTTTTTTTTTTTTTTTTTTTTTTTTGAGAACAAATTAAGAAGCACTTCTTGCTGTCCACACAAAAAGCTGGAAAGGGGTGATAGGGTGAACATGAGGAACTGACTTTGCAGACTTATAAAAATTTAAGCACTACTCTGTGCTGTATTAGGGAGAGTCCAGGGGAGCTTTTGTTCGTGCCTTGAATCACAATGGCACAGTAGAATCTCTGTCATTAAAATTTGAAGGTAGGTAAACAGTAAATATTTCCAGGGATAATTACTTAGTGTTGGGCAAACCTCAAAGTGTTGGAAGTTCCAGCTCCTGTTGGATCAGTGCCATGGATCAGGGTGGGGGTGGGGGGGGATATTTATCTAAAGCTTATCAGAATCATCTGAGCAGCCACAGAGGTAGGTGCAATTTGGCAGGCGCACTTTACATGGTTATGTTTGAGAGGCCTAATAATAACAGTTAAAAAAAAAAAGCGCCCTTCCCTAAGGAGACATTTATCATTTCTACAATGTCATCACTGGCAGAATCACGCCTCCCTGATCCCTTTGACCTGCCCCTTCACCCCTACTGGTCCTCATTTACAAATCCCTACAAGATCAGTGAACCCTGGTTTGCAAGATGAAAATCTTCCTTGGAATTTTGGAAGATTCTGTATCCACCAGAATTTTGCATCAATTGAACCAGGGGTACAGCTGTTTGTTCTTAAGTATTTCAAATCTGGGTTGTATTTATTAAGTACTTTTGTATTCTTATCATCGAGAAAACTATAGGAAGAGCAAAAGATCTCTAACTACCAAGAAGCCCTAGGTTGAGACCCCAGCTATGCCATCACCTTCTGGGGGTTTAACCTTGAAAAGGTCTTATTTTATTTTTTTTCTAATGTTTTAATTTATTTTTGAGAGAGAGGGGGAGAGAAAGAGAGAGCGAGCAAGCACACAAGCAGGGGAGGGGCTGAGAGACAAGGAGACAGTAGGCTCCAGGCTCCAAGCTGTCAGCACAGAGCCCGACGCGGGGCTCGAACTCATGAACCATGAGATCGTGACCTGAGATGAAGTCAGATGCTTAACCGACTGAGCCACCCAGGCGCCTCAAAAAAGTCATTTTAAAACCTGGGCCTAAGCTTTCTCATCTACAAAATAAGGTGATAGATCAGATGATCATTAAGATATCTTCCAGTTCTAAAACAAATGAAGCCACTGCCGGGACTGGCCTGGACGTTAGATGTTACACAGTTTACTTTGCAGACAGGGAGACAGGTTGATTGGAACACTTTGCCTGTCTGGGTATCAGGCTCGCTCATCCAAGTGAGACGAAATCTACACACAAGATGGTTCCGTTACCGGTCAGAACACTAAATGCCTCCTGTGTAAATGTTGGGTCCAGAGGCAAGACAGAACTTTAGGAGTAAACATTTCTAGAAGGCTCCATGAAGGAGAAATGGGGCTGGCTAGAAGAAAGGGAAGGATGGTGGCATCCTCACGGGTACAGAAATAGGGATGTGGCAGGACTGCCTGAGCCAGGATGTACGCCAAGGCAGATGTTCCAAAGCACGGGCTGGGTCCCCCTGCTGGTATTTCCACCATGATTTTTTGTGGCTCAGGGACTCCGTATTCAATAGTGTGCACCTGCACTGTGAGAAAGGTATTTCCTTTTCAGTTCTCCTTCAGTTCACCTGATCATCCCCGGGAGAAAGACTTGTGTTTGTGTTAATATGGTTTTAAGATCTTGGATAACACCCTATCTTCTTTGTTTTAAACAAAGGAAAAGCATGTTAGCCTCAGAAGCATCACCTAGTGACAGCATCTCTTAAATTTAATGACTTTATCTGTTCTTCTTGTATTTTTTTTGAAATTTCCTTCTACTTATGGCAAACAATATACTTTTTCCACTTATGTAGTGATGTAAAGTTTCCTTTTAAAGTAAATTTAAATGGTGGGGCACCTGGGTGGCTCCGTCGGTAAGCCTCCGACTTCAGCTTGGGTCATGATCTCATGGTTCGTGAGTTCGAGTCCCGCGTTGGGCTCTGTGCTGACAGCTCAGAGCCTGGACCTGCTTTGGATTCTGTGTCTCCCTCTCTCTTTGCCCCTCCCCCACTCACACACTCTCTCTCAAAAATAAATAGACATCAAAATAAATTTAAATGGGGGGCGCCTGGGTGGCTTGGTCGGTTAAGCGTCCAACTTCGGCTCAGGTCATGATCTCACGGTCCGTGAGTTCGAGCCCCGCGTCGGGCTCTGTGCTGACAGGTCAGAGCCTGGAGCCTGTTTCGGATTCTGTGTCTCCCTCTCTCTCTGCCCCTTCCCTGTTCATGCTCTGTCTCTCTCTGTCTCAAAAATAAATAAACGTTAAAAAAAAAAAATTATAGGGGCGCCTGGGTGGCGCAGTCGGTTAAGCGTCCGACTTCAGCCAGGTCACGATCTCGCGGTCCGTGAGTTCGAGCCCCGTGTCGGGCTCTGGGCTGATGGCTCAGAGCCTGGAGCCTGTTTCCGATTCTGTGTCTCCCTCTCTCTCTGCCCCTCCCCCGTTCATGCTCTGTCTCTCTCTGTCCCAAAAATAAATAAACATTGAAAAAAAAAATTTGAAAAAAAAAAATAAATTATAAAAAAAAATAAATTTAAATGGAAACTAGCCATTTAAAATTAATATACTAAGTAAAGAACAATGCAGGTAGTGTACGTAAGGGTCTAAAAAAATCCAGAATGTGATATGAGACTGATGACATTTGGGAGTCCCTGAAGTGTTTGTAAGGAGCTGGGCCTCCTGGAATAAGACAGGCATGGGTTCAAATCCTGCCTCTGCTGGCATGGAGGAAGAAGAGTAAAGGACGATGACCCCAGGAAAGCACCTGCCTGTCTTCACCATCATCCCTGCCCTGCAGAATCAGGTGTTTCCCCATAACCACTGGCCCACCACACGTCCAGGTCTGTTCTTATTCCTCCTCATTTTGTGCTCTCATTGCCTTAGTGAGCTCCCTCCATTCTGTGCAGGGAGAGCTACTATAGCATGGTGGAAGGAACACTGAACTTGAAGCAGGAGACCAAACTTTGAATGTAGGTTCTATTGCGTACTAACTGTTGATACCTTGGAAAAGTTATTAACCTCTCTAACCTTTAACCTCAGTGTAAATAAAATAAAGATGAGTATACTGACTATCTAGGACTGTTGTTAGAATGGACATCAGTGCACCAGGACATTCCTGGCACACAGTAGGTCTTCAGCAAGTAGCTGTCACCTCTCCTCAGGCACACGTCATGTAGAACCTATCAGCACATCTCTCTGGAGTATTTGTCTATTTCATTAATACCGTGGTGTCACAAGAGGTAGCAACTTCTCTTTAGGCAGTGAAATTTCTCAGGAGCAAAATGCAGTCTGTTCAAAATGCTCAGCATGACCCGGCAAAAAGGCATTTCAGCCAACAGTTCTGCAACCCAGTCTGGCAGATTCTTGACTTTGGCATGATCTTGACTCTACAATTTCCCCCCTTCTGACTCTTGACCTATAGAAAAGAAAACATGGAGAGACATCTAAATCTAGCCTTATATACTATATGTAGTAATCTCACTTTCTAAATGGATTGTGTATTCTCACGTCTCTCAGTTACAAGTGATAGAAATGGAATGTGGTAGGATTAATTGAGTCAAGGAACTTTCGAACCCACGTAGGTGATAAAGAACAAAGTTGACTGATTCACCTAACTGGAAAATCTGGCAATTGTTGGCTTCAGGCATGGCTAGATCCAGATGCTTAATGATATGATCAGGACTGATGAGTAATGCAAATGTAATCTTACCCTTGATCATCCAGGCAGAATAAAAAATGCTGCAGTAGACATGAACTATTAGGGTGTTGGCAACTCTTCTGTGAATACCTGCGGTGTGGCCATTGTCATTCCTAACGGATGGCATTCACCGGACACTCACCATGTCAAGAGCTAGTGAAATGGATATGGTTAGAGATTTTAGATGTTTTATACTGTAAAGGAGAAGCTGAAAATCCCAAATCAGAGTGCCATGGTACAGTCCCATGTTTACAAGAACCATAAAATGATCTGATGTTAGGGCTGACAGTGTCAGAGAGAACCAAACTTTCCCCCTTGATTTTGTAGGAGATAAAATGGAAGCTCTGAGAAGTTAAGTGACTTTCCCAAATTCTGCAGAAAGTCAGAGATATATCTAGTGTTATAACTCAGACTTCCTGGGTCTCGATTAAATATACTGCCCCCCTCCCCAATATGTTGCTACACTTCTGGATGCCTTAGCCTCCAGCTGCTGAATCTGACTGTTCCTCTTGTTTAACGAAAATGCGTTTACTAAGGATTTAGACTCTTCTAAAAACTCCCAGCCTGGCTCCAAGTAGACTTCTGCCCTAAGACACAGGCCAAGGCAAGCCAAGAGTAGTCAGCTAAGCAGAACAGTGCTGATGAGAGAGACCCAGGCAGAGGGGAGCTGCAGGCCACAAGGTATTCTCCAAGTTCTGAGACCTTCATCCCCTGCAAGCCAGAGGCCATGGGAGCTGGTTTGCTGAGATGGTTCTGGCATAAGAATATTGTGCTTGCCTAAGTGTTATTCCCTCAGCTTACAGACTCCATAATGTCCCCCATTAAATGGTTCCCCTCCTACAAGCCCATCTAATGCAACTGTGCCCATCTGCACCCTGGTTCTGCTTTGCGAAACTCTTAGTAGTCCAGACACCCAGAAATCTGTCTCTGTTCTTTTTAACAACTGGCATCAGAATTTGGAGGTTAATCTTTTAGGGATCACCTTGTCTATTCTTTTTAAATTTTTTTTATACATTTATTTAGTTTTGAGAGACAGAGAGACAGAGCACAGTCGGCGAGGGGTAGAGAGAGATGGAGGCACAGAATCTGAAGCAGGCTCCAGTCTCCGAGCTGTCAGCACAGAGCCCGACACGGGGCTCGAACTCACAAACTGTGAGATCACGACCTGAGCTGAAGTCAGATGCTCAACTAACTGAGCCACCCAGGCACCCCTATTCTTTTTAATTATAACTGAGAAAACTGAGGCTCAGATGCTAAGTGACTCGCTCAAGATCACCAGTGATAAGGGATAGGCCTACCATCGCATGTTTGGCCCTCTTTCTGCTAGATCCTGCTATGTATGTTTGTACCTTGGATCTCGATGACTTCTATCTAATCTGGAGCCTGCCTCAGGTTTTTGGAAAGGACCATCTAGCTACTGTGTCACTGTGACCCTTGGTCATCATTGCAATTCCTAGATTTCCGGACCTGTGGCTACCTGTTCATACACGGCGGCTATTCTGGAAGCAATGCCAATAGACTCAGCTATTTTGGTAAGTAGGTAATGTGATAACTAGGTGCATGTAAATTACACCATAGTCACACCGTATGTGTGGTTAAGTTCTAAAGTCAACATGTAAGCAGAGAACTCTGCATAATAAAAGTTACCCTAGAAAATACTTTAAATTGTCTATAAAGTGCAAAACGATTCCATCTTGTCCTATGTTTGACACAGCTGGTTTGTCCTTGAGCATTGGAACAGATGGCTCTTTGTTGAGCCCCACATGAGATGGTTGCCTTGTGTCTAGAAACCTATTAATATCCAAAGTAATATCATGTCTCTAAACAAAACAATCATGGTCATCTTACCAAGATGTCCATGCCCAGAGAGAGCTGCAGGGGCAGATAATAACTCGGGGACCAGTAGGCTAGTGACTCTCCCCTCATGCTCATGCAGGGGCACCTCTCAACCATTTAAATTATTTCTCTTTCTCTGCCAAGTGCATGCCAATGAATGAATGTATATTAAACATGTATACTGCATAAATCTACCCTACAAGATAGGTAATAAGACACATTTAAACCATTCGGGGCCCAGAGCACTTTCGATGGTTGAGTTAATGGCTGAGACGACAGTCACCTTGCTCAAGGAATGCTTCCTGAGTGCCTTGTGTACCATATTGCTCTCTGCATTCTTCTCTTCCGTTTCTGTTAATGGAAGAAGAGCTGGTTTTTCTTAGTGTGGTTTTCTTAGTGTGGTAAGCCCCTGGTGCCTGAAGTTGTGTCCAAAGTGTCTCTCTTACCTCCATACGTGTGTCATAAGGATGAGGACACAGAGCACATCCAATAAATACTGACACTGCGATAGCCTTCTTGAAGGCGTTGTACTAAAGTAAAAAGACGATGGGCTTTGGGTTCTGCAAGCCTCGGTGGCAGATCCTAGCCTCTCCCCTTTTCCAACGATGAGGAGCTCTCTAAGATTTTGTTTCTTCAGTCGAGTCTGAGTTGGAAAACAACACCTGGTTGGGAAGTTTTGTGAGCACTTAGACGTGCTGCAGCAGGATACGCAGGGACAGTGCTTGGCACATGTTGGTGTTCAATAATGGGTGGACACTCAGATTATTGTTGCTGATTATGCTGGAAGAACCATGGTGTCTCGTGATTCTCTCAGACGTATCCGTAAGCATTTAGGCTAGAATGCTGAGATTTGGGTCTTCGTGTTGTCGGCTATTACTGTCATTAACTAAAACCTCACTAATGAGTGGAAGCCGTTTAACAAACTCATTTGACATCTTGGGGCCTCTGTGTCGACACTTGTCAAGAAGTGCGGATAATTCTTCCTTTTTCTACCTGCCAGGGGTTTTGTTAGGAAGTTTCACATAGGAGAAAACATATGGGGAAGTGTTTTACAAATGTGGGGCGTGGGTCCGTGGAAAGGCCTGGGCTTGAGCTCTAGCACCCGGACTGGCCGGTCAAGTGACCTCCTCCAGCAAGGGAGCCTCTGTCCTCACCCCCTACCAACCCCTCCAGGTTATTTTGAAACACAAAAGAGGTGATGAATGTGAAAGTGGGTTATAACCTCCAAAATATATTCATGTAAGGAACAATTATGTCATTATTAATAAAAACATTAAATGCTCTGAAATACCAGGGACATTAGTAGCATCATCCCTCAAAGGAAAAATGACATCATAAAGCTCACTGAACTGTTCAGAGATCGGTTTGGACTAATTTTGTCCTAGGAGGAGAAAGGGATTTAGAAAGATCTCACTTTGGTTCCATGGAGCCTCCTCGGGTTAGGAGTGATGTTTTCATTTTTGTTTAGTTTTGTTTTCTGGGGAGTCAGCAGCGGGTCTAATTAATGCCATCAAAAGCATGACATTTAATTAACTAAATCACACGTTGAGCCTAATGATAACATATTTCAGCACCCGGCAGGCAGTGATGGTCTCTTGGGCCATTTCTAAGGAGGCTTGTGATTTGATAAGGAGAAACCCTTCTCAACCAAATCAGAGGTCCCCTGAGAGTAGCAAGAGAAGGCGCAGCCAGAGGGCGGCCCCCACGTTCTCCCGGAAACAAAGAGGAGGCACGGCAGAGAGGAATGGGGCCACTCCACGGCCTCTTCATCTTTTAAAAAGGTTGGTTGGAAATCCAGAGGCCTATAACAACACACTTAAGTGTCTAAATTGCCTATCCCATGTCTTGCTTCATTCCAATTACCACTGGCAGAACAGAGCAGGGAAGACAAAGCAGGACAGACAAGGACCTCGCGCGGAGGCGGGGCGGGGGGGGGGGGGGGCGCGGGCTGTGTGAAGCAGATTGCGAAGTCCCTGGGAGCAGCCAAGTACGTGGATGTGGGCGCCCTCTGCTGGACACTGGAGAATCTACAACAATACCTATCTGGGCAATCGCCCAGGGGGCCAGAGCCTCTCCCTCTGGAGGTGAACATTCTGGGTAGAATTCCCAGGGACTCATTAGTCACACTAGAGCCTACCAATTTGTCCCAAAGAAAATTGATTTCCAGATCATTCTGTGCCTTGGTTTATGCACATCTCCCTCCTTTGCTGCCCTATTTCCATTATGGTCACTAAGACCTACATATCACTTTAATTGTGGCACACAGCTCTGTTTTCTTTTGTCTGTCTGGTAATAAATCTAGATAAAACGACGTATATAGGGTGTCATGAATTGCATCGAGCTGGCTCATCTAATTTAAACACTCATTTTAGAGAAGAGGGAAGTAGAGGCTTGGAGAGGTGAAGTAGCCTGTTCAAAGTGCCCCAGCACATCAGTGACAAGATTGCCTGACTGCCTTCCCATCCCCGTGTCCTTGATATGCCGTCCCCCACCCTGGCCCCCAAGGTGTGGTGGGTGACTGAGATATTCACTTGCATGGAGCCTCAGAGGAAGGGGGCATCTCCTGGTGGTGAGGGTATGGGCTCTGAAGACAGGAGTCCTGGGTTTGAATCCTTGCTGTACCTGTATTGACTGTGTGACATTGGATAGGGCACGTGACCTCTTTGTGGCTTAGTGTTCTCATCTGACAAAGAGGTTGTGAGGGTTGAATAATTAAAAGCAGGTAAAGCCTTCAGTATAGTGCTTGGTACACAATAGGTGTTCAGTAAATTATGTTTTCCATTGCTTCTATGATTGCATGGTAGTACGGGTCCGAAGACATTCTCAGTGGTTATATAATAGAACTGCTAGAACAGATATCAAGGGATTCATTACCTAAATTGTTTTTTTTTTTTTTTTTTTTTTTTTGCATTAAACATGAAAACACGCCTCCCTCCAAGTGGAGGACCATTCTAGGCAGACTGCGCAAACTGGGAGAGTTGAGGGAAAACATGCGACTGGTGTTCCTTGAAGGAATAGTACAGTTGAGGGTGAGGCTGGACATAGGTGCCGGGAGCTTGGCTTTATTGTGCAAGTGATGGGGAGCCATGGCAGATTCTTGAGTTGGGCGGTTTTCCATTTCTCTCTCTGTTTTTCCGGCTCCTGTGATGTGTGGGCTGTCAGGAGCCTGACTGACTGCTGCCCCCAGCACGTGTGCACGCGCACACATGCACATGAACACACCCGCTGTGTGTATTCAGTATTCCAATCACCTTGAGGTTGTCGCCAAGGAGCCTACTGTCGCTTGCGGCCACGTCAGAATGAAGAACGAGCTGGGCCGTCACGGTCGGCCGCTGGCGGGGGCTTGTCGCTTCTAGATTGAGTGCCTGTTTCCTTGTATGGAGATCTCTGGTGTGGGTGCAAAGGCGCTGGAGGTACTGGCAGAGGGGAAAGAAAGGGGGCAAGAGGCCGCTTGCCTTCGGAGAGAGGAGAGAGAGAGCCCTTCTTGCAACTGCTTTAGGGGCTGTCCCCCAGAAAAGGTGGTCAGTCGTTTCAGCAAAGGCTGCCTCCCACTCTTCAGGTGCACTTCACCGCCTGTTGCTGCGATCGCCCAAGTCCACGTCTCCCCACTTCTTTGCTTGGCACTCTAGTTCCCGCATGATGCCAATTATGATTTGCTCGGTGAGCAGGAGAGGTGGCCGAGAGAAAGGAAACAGGTACAATTCTGATGGATGTTGCAGATGAAAGCTCAGTGGAGTTTGGCTTGTGGGTGACACAGCCCTGGGAACCTCCGTCAGGGACTCAACAGTATGGAGCTGCACGTGTGTCTGGTGACCCTATCAGCTAGAGGCGACAGACCGGCAGGCTTGTAGGCTGCTTGCGAGTACATTTGATTTGGTGCCTGTTTTGTTTTGTTTTATTTTGTTTTGTTTTGTCTTGTTTTTCCCCAATGTTAGAATGAGATGGCAAGATTTTAAAATTGGATTATTTTTTTGATATAAAAATATGAATTCTGGCTTCTCTTGAAAACCAGACCATTTCACGGCACCGGTCTGACTGCACCCTTGGCAGCAACCTGTGGGGAACAGGCAGACTCTGTTCTGCTTTAAGTAGGGCTCTCAAGTTCCCCACAGTTCCCACCTGGTCCCTGACCTTTTAGTTTGACCGGCCTGGCCCTCTCAACATTAGTTTGTGACCCCTGATCTGGGCTGACCTCTTCATCTTGAAAGTAAGAGCACTGAGGTTCAGAGAGGGCCTGTGATTTACCCAAGGTCACACGATGTTCCCCATGGAGAGAGTAGGTGCCATTTCCAGATGGGATTTGCAAAGTGGTAGAAAAGCCTTAATTTTTTTCCCCCCATTTTCCAGTGGAAAATTAACTTCCCACCCCTGGCATCCGCTCCATAACAATCCGCAGTGGGTCCCAGAAAGAGAAATCTGGCCATATTACATTTGTGGTCTCCTTCAGATCATATCTTATATACAGTAAAACCTTGGTTTGTGAGCATAATTCGTTCTGGAAACACGCTTGTAATCCAAAGTACTCATATATCAAAGTGAATTTCAAGAACCATTGGCTCAGCTGTGATCATGTGACCTTTGGCATTACGTACTACTCGTATGGCAAGACATCGCTCATTTATCAAGTTAAAATTTATTAGAAATGTTTGCTCCTCTTGCGGGACGCTTGCAGAACAAGTTATTCACCTTCCGAGGTTTCACCATGTATCTTCGCTGCTTATTTTGACTCCTACAGGCAGCCCCACTCTGCTCCTCAGGCTCAGGTACACCAAACTGTATCACCACTGAGAGCTAAGCAGCGGAGCCAGAGTTCTAGAATCCTCAGCTGTAGTTCAGGCTCACAGGGTCTAAGCCTGAGTCTCCTGATCTGGCAGAGGGGTTGTTATAACCTCCGGAGGTGGTTGTCAAAATTAAAAGGAATAAAGCATGGGATGTGCCTAGCATTGTAGTGGTCACAGTGGCAAAAGATTGCCACTCAACATTACAAGTTGTTATTCTAGAGAGACTCAGAGCTGCAGGTGTCTGAAGAGATCATCTTGTCCAACTGGCTTGTTTTTATGATTAAAGCTATGACATGTACTTGTGGTAAAAAACAAAGAGCAGAGAAAGAAATAAAATAAAATGTTAAAAGGCTTTTTCTCTATCACCACCTCCATATAGTCTCATTTACCCTGAGGCAACCGCTGTTAATTTTCTTGTGCCTCCTTCCAGAAATTTTATTTACATATGCATCATAAATAACTTGCGTCCTACATTTTGACACAAATGTGATCAGACTACCCATGCTGTTTTGATACTCACATTTTTATTTAACAATATGTAGTAGGTCTCTTTTCATGGCAGCACATATAGATCTCATTTTCCCCCCATTTTCAACGGATGCTATTTCATAGGAAGATTATACAGGTCAACAAACTTGTTCTGTAAAGAGCCAGTATTTTAGGTCTCATGGGTCCTAGTGTCTCTGTATGACCTACTACTACTTCTTGTTCTTTTAACATTGCCTTAAAAATATGAAGACCATTCTTAGCTCAGAAGCCATACAAAAACAGGCCACGTTTGGTCCACGGTGGTAGCTCATTTACCGAGTCTCCTGGGTGGACAGTCAAGTTGCTACTATAAACAATGCTAGGATCGTCTCTGTCCTGCATCTTCCCATGTCTGTTTGGTTTGTCTGGCAGATGAATTCATGGGAGTGCATTTGCTATGACATTTTTAAGTCATGGCAGATATTGACCCAGCCTCCTCATTTTATAGATAGTTCAAGAAATCCAGTGAAAAGAAGAGTCCAACATCTCCCAGCGAGCCAGTGGCAGGATCAGGACTAGAAATTGCTTTCCCAGCGCTTGACCAGGGCTCTTTTCACTGTAGTGCAGACCCTGTCCCTGGCTAAGGCCTTGCGTGGAACTTGTTTTGGGACATGGACTAGGAAAGACTCAAGTTTTGAACCACAGAGCAAGGTTGCAGAAACCAGGAACTTGAATGCTCTCGGATCTCTTCCTTCCTGCCTCTTATTTCTGCCTTTTTGTAGTCACTCTTGCTCCTGCTCTAGACCAACTGTTTTCCAAGATCAAGGGCAGCTCAGGTTGACCACCAGCATCTCTAGGATCAGTTTGTAGCCTCTGCAGGAAAGAAAGGAAAGAAGCACGAATCACAAAGAAGGCTTTGGCTGCAATTAACAGAAGATCCAGGCACAAAGTAATTTAAATATAAAAGGAAACCTTTGTATGTCACATAACTGGAAGTCCAAGAGGTAGGGCAGACTCTAATCAACATGGTTAATGGCTTGATGAGTCCTCATGGACCCTAGGTCTTTCTATTTCATGATTTTATTCTCAGTGCTGGCCTCATCTGCAACCTGTTGTAAGATGATTGAACAAGTTCCCAGTGTCACATCCAGACCCAAAAACAGTCTGGGGCTTCTCCTCAGGAGAGAGGAAACTTTCCTGGGCACACCCCAAACACACTTCCCCTCATTGGCCAGAATTGGCTCACATACCAGTTATTGACTCAATTACTGATAAGAGGGATGCGATTACTATCATTGGCTTATAAAAATTACCTGAGGTTCCATGGATGTTGGGAAATCTGCCATCCTATCTATTATAGAGTGCTTATTCCTCAAGTTAGCTGTAGAAACATTGCAGAAAAGGATTTGCGTTGACTTGTCTTGGGTCATATTGTCTACCTCCCAGGCCAAACCCGATGGTCAATGTGATGGGGAATTATTATTGGTAAGCTTGGATGAGGTCGTTACTCCTTGATAAATTGCTCTGGTGTAAGAGTGGTTTAGGTTTTGAGAATGGAGGGAGGGATAAGGAGACTCTGCTTGCCACCAAAGAAATGCACGGCCATTGTGTCTGCTACACCCTTCAGGAGATCTCAGGTCTTAGGAAGTTGCCGCAGGAGAGGAGAAGCACTAGAATTCAAGCCAGACTCTTTGGCTGAATATCCTGGCTGTATGAACCATGGGGCTGAACTCACGGTTTCTGTGGTCAGGTCTTTCCCCGGGGGATAATCATGCCCAGGCAACCTATCTTCTAGGGGCCTCATGAGGATCAATGAGGACATGATGAAAACAAAGTAAGGGAGCCTTCAGACATTACAACCTAAGTGAGGGATCCTGGCCATTCTCATGGTGTCTCTGGGAGGCAGGAGGGATAGCAGTTTCTTTCTTGGCTCTGTGTATTTTTAATCCAACGCTGTGGGACAGGAGTAGACTTGAGGGAGACACGCTGGACAAGGGACGGCAGAGGTGCTGATGTAGAGATAGAGTTTCAGGGTGAGGCTTCCCCGATTCTTCGTTGTCCCTGCTTCCCTCTCCCTGCAGAGCTGCTCCTGCCGCATTTCTTTGTTTTCTTTCCTTCTGACATCCCTTTACTCTACTTGGGCACCTGAATGACTAGACTGCAGGTTCCCAACAGATTGCTCTCTTGTTCTTTCTCTTTAATGATGGCTTTGTTAACATTGAAAAGATTTATTCAGCCAAACTCTGCTATTGGCCTTCTGGCTTTCTGCATATATATATATATATATATATATATATATATATATATATATACACACACACACAATATTTACATAATATATATGTAATTACATATATAAATATATATTTATAAATTTATATATACTATATAAATATTTTATATATAATATATTTATATATAATATATAATTTTATACTTATGTCTATTTATATTATATATATTATTATATATTATATAATTATATTATATATTTAATATATATTTAATTAATTTATTAATATATTATAATACATATTAATCTATTTATATTATATATTTCAGATATATTTCCGGTTAAAATATTTAATACATAAAAATAGATATTTCAGGTTAAAATTTTCCTTCTCTTTGGTATGTTAGAGATGTATTTGGAATATAACTGGAGAGTTTGAAGGCTCTCACTGTGCATTCACCCCATTCCTTCATTCAGCAAGTATTTGTTGATGATCTGTGCCAGATTTTAGGCATATAAGAGAGAGCAAACAGACATGGTTCCTAACTTGTGGAGCTCACATTCTAGTAGTATCAGTGAGCTAGTAGTATCCGTCGCCTTACCTGGGGACCCAGGCGTGGCTTTTGGAGCCAGTCTCTGGGACAGGATGGGTGAGAAACTATTAAGGATCAAGAGAACAGCTTAGAGATGTGCTGTCCCAGTACTCCTCCCTGCCAGAGTTTTCATGGGAAAGGCGGTAGTCCTAACTTGACCACGTGCTGGCTGTGGAGCCCTGAGTAAGGCACTTTCCTCCCTTTGTGACCGCTTACCCAGGTACCAACGGAAATGGCAGGTCTGGCTCCTCAAGTCACTGAAGATGACCTTAGATCATCCAAGGGAGCTGTGCATTGCACAGGTCAGAGCATGGCATTCGGGATCTAGCTGCCTGGCTCACATCCTGGCTCTATTTCTCTCTGGCATTGTGACCCTCAGCAATTTAGTTTTATTTCCCTGTGCCTCAGTTTCCTGATCTGCAAAATGGGAATAGTGATCATTTTTATTTACGTCACTGGATTGTTGTAAGGATTAAGTAAGTCCTGTAAAGTCTTTGGTCTAGGCCTGGCATGTGGCAGGACTCAATAAACTTTATTATATCTACTTAAAAGTGTTTTCCCCCCAAATAAGACTCTTTTATAACCAGTAAGGCAGGATAAGGTAAGATACCAATAAGGGTATCTATTTGTTTTGTGATTCAGAAGTGTAGTGCCCATAGAAGGTTATCACTCATAACTGGGTGTTTTAAAGCCCTGCCTTGAGGACACAGATGTGCTGTCACTCTGTGCTCATCATTCACTGGCCATGTGGTAACTAAGCCTGCACTTCTCACACTGAGTGTGATCGGTGCAGGCACACACGATCAGTGCTGGGCAGAGCAAGACATGGGCAGTGGCTCTCAAAGAATTTACTCGGAGGGAGAATACGTGCACATGTGGCTAAAACAACAGTAAAAGGCACCTTGGAGCTGCCCAAAGGAGGGTAGCAAAGGGCTTCTGAGAAGGGAAAGAATGATAGCATTTCATGGTTAGCCAACAGTATTAACTGGTCATGTGACTTTGGGTGGCTTGCTAGTCTTCTCTGTGCTCCTGCTTCCTCGTGTGTTTAAAGAGAGAGAGAGAGAGACTATCACATTTTTTTGGAGGTCCCAAATTGGTACCCGCGGATGGGTTTTGTTTTGGCTTAGAGCGGTTTTAAAATTCTGGTTTAGTTATCAACACTTAAAATTTCAGAGATTTCATAGGAAACTCCAGATAGCCAGTTCTTTTGGAAAATAGCCAGCTGGCAATAGGTAGTTGGGGCTGAGTATCAAACTCCCTCATTTAGGTGAGGCCTGCATTTTCCAGGGCTTCCCACTCCCAATAAACTTGGTTTCCACCCACCCACTTGGCTCATTGAGGTTTGCTGTCTGGATCTTGTCAGCGCTGGAGTTTGTGACACCTTGAACAGGTAATTTCCTTAGCATCTTTTTGTGCTGCATGAGTTTACTAAGTAGGATAAAAGTTACTATACCCTTTCAACTGAAGAGGAAATAGTGGGTCAGAGAGATGGCTATTTGAGCCCACAAAGAGATGGAGAGCATTGGTGCGACTTGAAAACAGGTCTCAACTCCTGGTTTATTACTTTACCATTTCTCCTGGACTCCAGGTGTTCTAGTCACTTTTTGGATGGTGATGATGTTAATAACAATAGCTCTTATTCAGTGAGGATTTCATATATCTTAGTCACTTTCTATCACTTAATTCTTTTGAGCTATTGGTATTAATATCCCTATTTTGTAGAAGAGAGGACAGAAGGTCAAGGGAGACAAGTAATTTGTCTGTGGCTACGCATATACTGAGTAGCAAAGCCAAGATTTGAGCTCAAGTCTGTCGCACATCAACCCCCCTGTCCTTAACCTTGAGAGTCTCACACGGGGCCAAAGACTTGTCTCATTAAGTAACACTGATATGTGAACTTTAGAAGGATTAATTTTTCACCCCAAATGGATGCCTATTTCACATGCTTTAAGCATGAGACCTTCTGAGTACACAGATCATCAAATGTGGTGCTGTTAGTAATACACTCACTGAGGAGGAATGGGAACCATCCAGATAAGTCAGAGGGTCTCATTGTGATGAGAAAGGAGCTTCCGGCTGTCAGGCCAGGTATGGCATTGTAGTAATATCCCTCCCAATGTCAGGGAGAGGTGAAGGGATCACCAGGCTGGGAATCATTCGCAGAGTCCTGAGGCTGTGCTCCTGGCATAGTTTGACTCAGCGATCTCTCGAGAGATGGGACTGGCTTGGCTTGTCATAACTTCACACATTTATAGGATCTGAGGTTGGAAGAAACTATAGAGGTCATCTGGACCCATTTTTATGCTGGCATCTTTTCTATAAAACCCCAAACAGGCAGTTTCTACTCTATGCTGGAAGATTTCCTGTGATGAAAGCTCAGTACCTGAATAAAACCATCCTTTCCATATTTGTTAAAAGTTTCTTTATATCAGGTCAAGTCTACATATATGTTTGGTCCATTCTGCATTGTTCCCCCCCCCCCCCCCCTCCACTGGAACACTGTCTTCTCCCTGCCATATACATCAACCCTGAAAGTTGTATTGTGGTCAATATGTTACCTCCAGGTTTTCCCTCCTTGCTTGTAAATATCCACATTTGCCTAAACTGTCCCGCGTACAAGAGTTCCTAGAGTCCTCACCAGCCATGCTTGTGATTACAAGCATTTGTCTCTCCTCTCTGTACCCATTTTTGCTATTTTCTGTTCTGTTCCCTGCCTTGGGAGATAGACCCGTCTGGGCACTTCACCGGGGCTCCTTTGCTGGCTTGTGACATATTGGGGTGAGCCAATAAGAAGCAGATGATGTGCTTGGAAAACAGGAGTAGAGAGAGGGTGAGGTATTTTCCTGCAGGCTTTCCCTGCCTCAGCCTGACTCTGGCTGTGACTACATCCCTCCATCTCTGAAGCTTTTGCTGATGGTCCCTCCGGCACCGATCTAATTCTCACTGGAATCTGAAAACACCACTCCCTACCCTTGCCCTTTCAGCTGTATGGAATTCATGGCTTTCCCCTGTTGCTAGTCTCCAAGTGCCTCAGCATCCCTCAGTTGTCACTTGACCCTGTCCATGCTTCTGTCTGTGGCTGCCTTCATTAAGGTTCCAATGCTGTGGATTCTGTTTCCTGCAGTGACCCTCAACTATCTTGTTGCCTACTGCTAACTTTACTCACGTGCGCTCTGTATTTGTTGTTGTTCTTATTGATTTCTCAAATTGTCAGGCCTGGCACGGTTGCCAAGGTCATTGCATATGGTGTTAGCCAATGGCACACATTGTTGTTGGCTCAGCCTGGGTTTAACTAAAATTGTCAGGTCGCTTTTATGGCGTCGGGTGTCAAGCTCATTTTTGGAGCCAGCTTATTGGGCTTCAAATCCTGACTCTATATTAAATGATGTTTATGAGCAAGTTACCTTCCTCTCTGTTCCTCAGTTTTCTCCTCCGTAAAATGGGATGGTGATAGCTGTCATCTACAAAGAATTGTGAGGATGACAGGATTTAATACACATGAAGCACTTAGAACAGTGCCTGATGCATGGTAAGCTTTCAATAAATGTTACCTTCATTATCAAGATAATCATCTCTTACATATATAATTGAACATTCTAGTCTAAAGGCAGGACTTTTCATTTTTAACTGTTTTTTAAACCTTCCTTTACCAGTACATGAGTCTGAATGCCATTGGTATTGCACTCTTGATACAACTTGATACAACTTTGTTACTCAAATGGTGGGCTACAGACCAGCAGCGTGGGCATCCCCCGAGAGTTGGTTAGAAATCAGGAGGCTCAGGCCTCACTCCAGTCCTACAGAATCGGAATCTGCTTGTTCACAAGGTACCAGGTGACCTTTGTGCACATTAAATTTGAGAAGCTCTGTTCTCCCACATCTATTGATTCTGAATCATTGCTTTCAGGTGGGATGGAGAAGGTGTTCCCACCTCTGACAGGGAAGGTACACCATTGTCTACTTTTAAGATTGCCGTAGACATTTGTGCTGTAACTCGGCTAAGCCAGGCAATGCTTCTGGGAGCAAAACTCTCTTGTGAATAAATCTGGGATTGTGTTTTCACTGTTGGGGTCTGGAGTCAGACTGAACAGGTTTTGAATTCTACTGTACCACTTTTTCTGTTAAGAGTGTGTGTGTGTGTGTGTGTGTGTGTGTGTGTGTGTGTGTGTATACACATATAAATGCATACATGACAAACGTTTTTACCTTGAAGGTTTGTTTTGAGGATTAAGTGAGATAACTCTGTGAAGCAATGAGTGCATAATCTAGCACCCACAATGTTGGCATCCTTTCTCCTTTCCATGAGTCACACGATTTATGTCCAAAGAATAACCCATTCCTTGAAGGAAAAACTCTATTTGACATAACAGGAAAATTTGCTGTAGATGGGAGGGTTGGGTTCATCTGAAAGCTGCAGCAAATGCCTCACAGTGACATCAGTGCCACTGCTCATTTCTCAGGCATTGTGTTTCTGAATAAATTGTATTTGACTTGATAACTGTAAATGGAAGCATAGTGTAATTAAGAAGTGAAGAAAAGATTACTGGTGTATAAATTTGCATTAAACACCACTGGCATATATTGTATACATATAAGTATTTGCATTGTGGCTAAAGTCCAAAAGAGGATAATGTTGAGGTTGCTGATTAACCTTGACATTAATTAAAATGCACCAATAATAGAGGAAGTAAGATGGCTTTTGGTGTTCAATAGTTGAAAGCTGTTAATCTTGGACTCACCCCAATGCAGCTCAGAGGACATTGTATAGCTGGCCTTTCTTTTCTCCAGAAACTGCGTACCGGTTCAGAGCATGGCTCTGGAGTCCAACTATCTGAGGTCAAAAGCCATCTCCTGCCATTTGCTACTGTGACTCTGGACAAGTTACCCCGCATTTCTCAAGGCCATTTGTCCCAGTTTCCTTAACTGCAGATTGTAGAAGAAAATAATTTTTATCTAAGGGATGCATTCCTGAAGACCATGTGTATTTCCAAACTCACAGATTTCAGAATCACTTTTCCCATAAGGCTACCAAAGGAAGAGGAAGGTATTTCTGTCTGTGATACTGTGATTTACAATAAGAAATATACATTTGGTCTTGTTTCTGACACCTAGCTCCTAAAACCTTTGGAATTCCTTAAGTGATGAGAGTTATAAAGGTATATTTTGTTGTTAGCGAGGCGACTTGTGAACGCACCTACGGATGGGGACTGGTTGCCAATGAAGGCAACCATGTGATTAGGGGGTTGGAGCTTTCGGTCCTACCCCCAACCTCTAGAGAGGAGAGAGGGACTGGAGGATGACGCCGTCACCAATGGCCAATGATTTAATCAAATGTGCCAATGTAATGGAGCCTCCATAAAAACCTCAAAAAGACTGGGTTCATAGAGCTTCCAGGTTCATGAATAGGCAACAACGTTTGGAGAACGGGGTGCTCTGGGAGGGCATAGAAGCTCTATACCCCTTCACCATACCTTTCTCTAAACATACCTTCCATCTAGCTGTTCCTGTGTTTGTATCCTTTTGTAATAAACCAGTGATCTAGGAAGTAAAATGTTTTCTCTGAGTTCTGTGAGCCGCTCTAGCCAATTAATCGAATTTGAAGAGAGATTCTTGGAAATCTCTGATTTATAGCCTATTGGTCAGAACTACAGGTAACAACCTGAACTTGGCTTGGCATCCTGAATCAGAGGGGATTATTTGAACCTCAATTTGTAGCTTTTGGTCAGAAGCTCAGGTGAGAGCCTAGGCTTGCAACTGATCTGAAGAGGATGGGAGTCTGGTAGGATTGAGTCCTTAACCTGGAATCTGATGCTTTCCTGGTAGATGGTGACCGAATTGAGTTGACTTCTCAGACGTCTTGCTGGTGTTTGAGAATTGTTTGGCGTTATGTGGGGAGCTCCCCCAGCACACTCAATGGAATGGGTGCTCAGAAGCTAAAAGATAGTCTTTGAGCTGAACTGGCACCACTATCATTTTAAGATTAGGAAAGCACATAAACCTAATTTGTAAATCTGTTAGGTCACAAACTTTAAAATTGCATGGTGTTTGACCAACATGGGGAGGAGTGGAGACTGGCATTATATTACCTTTTGTGCATAAAGTGAAATTTTATCTTTTTATCACAGTATTTCAAATATGTATAAAATTGGGCTGTCATATACTGAACTCATGTATGAGAGATAAATGAGATTGTACGTGTGAAATACTTTGCATGGTGTCTTACCCATGATGCTAGCAACCACCCTTGACTGTTAAGTGCCAGGCACTAAATGCTTCAGGTATATTATCTCCTTTACTTTGGACAACAAGCTTTAATGAGCTGAGAGAATTAGTTATTTATTACTGTAACAAATTACCCCACAATTTAGAATCTTTAAATGGCAAACTTTTACTTCTCACAGTTTCGAGGGGTTGGGAAATCCGGAGGGCTTAGCTGGGTAGTCCTGGCTTAGGGCCTCTCAAAAGGTAGTAGGCAAGCTGTTGACTTGACCTGTAGTCATCTCAAGGCTCAGCCGGGGCTGGAAAAGCTACCTCCAAAGTTGCTCATGTGGTTTTGGTAGGTGTGGATCTTCACTGGCTTGTTGACAGGAGGCTTTGGTTTCTTGCCAGCTAGGCCTTTCTATACGCCTGCTCACAAGATGGCAATTGCCTTCATCCAGAGCAAGAGATCTGAGAGAGAAGAGACAAGATAGTGTGTCCAAGGTGGAAGCCACAGTCTTTTATAGCCAGATTACTGACATGATATCCCATCCTTTCTGCCGTATGTTAATGGTAGCACTGACCAGCACCAGTACAACATGTTAGGGGACTCTACAAGAGTGTAAATAGTGGAGGAAGGTTATTTTAGTCTGTGTGGCCTGCTATAACAAAAATGCCATAGACTGGGTGGCTGAAACAACATTTATTTCTTAGGTCTGGAGGCTAGGAAGTCTAAGATCAAGGCGCTAACAGGTTTGGTGTTTGGTGAGAAACTACTTCCTGGTCATAGTCATCTTGCTATATATCCTCACATGACCAAAGGGCATGGGAACTCTCTGGGATCTCCTTCATAAGGGCATTAATCCTGTTCAGGAAGGTTCCACCCCTCATGGTCTAATCACCATCCAAAGGTCCATCCTATTGGAGATTAAGCCTCAACATAAGAATTTTAGGAGGACACAAACATTCAATTCAGAGAAGAGATATTAGAGAAATATCTTGGAGGATGGCTTCCATAGTTGGATATTGTTCTTATCCTCCCCTTCAAAATGAGAAAACTGAGGCATACAGAGCTTATGCAAGTAATCCAGGTTTACACATTATAAGCTTATAAAAAAACAAAACAAAACCACCTGAGTTCCAAATTTAGGCATGTTAATGGCAGGTGCCACATTCTTTTTTTTTTTTTTTTTTATGTTTATTTATTTTCAAGAGAGAGACAGATTGCAAGTGGGGGAGAGGGAGGAGGAGAGGGAGACAAAATCTGAAGCAGGCTCCAGGCTCTGAGGTGTTAGCACAGAACCTGATGTGGGACTCGAACTCAAGAACCGTGAGATCATGAGCTGAGCTGAAGTTGGATGCTTAACCGACTGAGCCACCCAGGTGCCCAGGCAGGTGCCATATTCTTAACGGTACTATTCTGTCCACAGAGCAAGTAGCATATGAATATTAACCACAATTGCTATTTCACTCCCAACATCTAGTCGGCAAATACATGACTCTACGCTTGGATTGCATTTGATATTACTCCTTCTGCTTAAAGACGAGTCTGTAGTGAACTTCTTTTTTCCCTCAGCCTGGTGGTCCGAGCATATACAGAGAAACAGAAAACAGGACTCTTACCTGTGTGAAGCATCCAGCCTTGCTTGGGTGGCAAGACCAGCAGAAATTTTTGCTCTCTCAACTTCTATAGCACTTGTTGCCTCTAAAGTGATAATAATAACAATAATAATAATAATAATAATAATAATAATAAAACTATATATTTATTATAATAATTAATTATATGCATAATTATTATTAGTTTTGACACTTCATTGTCCTGTCTTGTCATTGACTTTTTCTACATGAATTTTTGCCTCCAAGCTAGATTTAAATTCCTCTTCGGTTGGTTTCTGTACTCTACTTTGTTGCTTTTCGCCTAGTTGTCAAGTAGAGTTAATTAATGGTAATGGAACTGATGTTTATTAGTGAAGATTACATAAAATTATTGGGAACCCAAGGCAATGTGTGATGAAATGGAAAAGCACACAGCAGAGACCATGATTGCTCTTTGATACCAAAAAAGGGAGAATTTAGAGTTTCTTCTTGAAATACATTCCTTTTTTTGATGCCCCATCTCTGTGCTGTCTCTGAAGCACACCCTTCTTTCATCTACAACATAACACACTCTTCTCTGAAAATATCCCCGTCCCTGACCCACCCATACATCTCATTCCCACAATAGCCTTGGTGTTCTTGAGTGTCTGTTCTATTAGCGTAAAGGTTTTTGAAAGGGGTCCCTTCTTATTGTTCCACAGAAGAACCTTCAAGTTTTGAAATCTGAAATGCCGTGAAGATCCTTTATTCCATTGCCTTCCTTTGAGGTAAATGGGCAACCATGTCAAGGAACAAAGGGTTTTGATTCTATTTGCACATTTCCCCACAGACTTAAAGAGTGTAATTTCACTTTCTCTCTCATTTCAAAGTCAAATTGCCCTCAATTTCTTCCTTCTCTGGTTTGCCTTTGCTTCAGCATTATGTTCCAGATTTTGGCCATTGCTCGAAAAATCTCAGAAACCAACACAAGTTTCATTTCTTTTCTCTCCAGTCTTTTCTTTTCCTGTGGCTCAGCTAAATTGTATTTCAGTGACCACTTTTATTTTTTTCCTTCTAATACTTCCCAAGGGTCACTACTCCCTATTAAATCATTCCCCAAATGTGGGACTTTGTTTGTTTTTATATCTGTTGTCTTCCCTCATGAAGCAGAGACTCCTGCAAAGCAAAATGAATAAGGACTCCAGTGATAGTTCCTTGGTGTGGCTTCTCTTTTTCCTCATCTGTCCAATCTTTATTTCTGGTACTGGTATTTCAGATGAAGGAATTATTTCCTTGAATATTTCTGTCCCACTGTCTAAGTTCAGAGAATGTTATACAGTTAAGGTGGGAGGGAGGTGATTGCATCCACTTCCTTGTCTCCCAGCCGGAAGAGGGTGATTATTAGCACAACTCAAGGGAGCTAGATGTTAGCCTCTCCAAAATGCCTACTTTCAGAAAAAGCCCTTACCTGTGTTCTGGCTCAGCAAGCTGTAACCTTTTCTTTTTTTTTTTTTTTTTTAAATTTTTTTTTCAACGTTTATTTATTTTTGGGACAGAGAGAGACAGAGCATGAACGGGGGAGGGGCAGAGAGAGAGGGAGACACAGAATCGGAAACAGGCTCCAGGCTCTGAGCCATCAGCCCAGAGCCCGACGCGGGGCTCGAACTCACGGACCACGAGATCGTGACCTGGCTGAAGTCGGACGCTTAACCGACTGCGCCACCCAGGCGCCCCAAGCTGTGACCTTTTCTAGCTTCCATAGAATGGGCAGATTCCTTTGTATCATGAACAGGTACTTACATGAGCCATGACCAAATTCAAGGCATGGTGTTAAGAGCTGTGATCTGACCCCTGATGTCCTCTCCAACCCAGGCTCTCTGTTCCATTCAGATGATCTGTTCCCCAAGAAGCCAGTGTCTTTCTTCCCATCTCCAGGACTTTGCACTGTTTCTTATTCATTCTTCAGTTTTTCTAAGCTTGGATGTCACTTGGCCTGGAAACCTTTCCTTTCTCCTGTCTGGATCAATGGCCCTCCATTGCTTGTATTTGGGTATTCGCTTGGCATCACTTTTACTTTTTGTTATCAATTCTCTTCTTGTCTGTGTCCCTTATTACACTGTGAGGTTCTTAAGAGTGGAGATTAAGTCTTACTCACTTTCATGTCCCCAGCCCTGACAATAGCAATAATTACAACGAAGATTTAAAGATCCCTTTCTGTGCTATTTGCTTAGTATTTCATTTCTTGGACCTCAATGAGAAGTCAGTCCTTTAAAACAGGAGCTATTTTTACTTCATTTTACTCGTGGGGAGACTGAGACTCAGACTCACAACCTTGCTTGTTGTGGGTGCTCCAGCTAGAAAGAGGTAGAATCGGGACCCATACCCAGCAGTCTGGCACCGAAGTCTCTGCAATATGGCTTAGGTGCAATACGAATGAATGAATGTTTCAACCAGCCTCAGGGATGGATGAAATAGCAACAAATTCTTGCATAAGAATTATATGATCTTGTTAGGGTATGAGACATGAACGCACGAGATTGCAGTGTCACATGTAATAAGACACGAGCACATTAATCTCAGGGTCTGCCTGTCCTTGGAGCTCACAGCCCCGCCTGTTCTGGGTGTCTGGTCAGGAATGATACCCTCCCTCATCACTGCTCCAGCTGTGTGACTGACTGTGTTCTGTTCTCTCCTAGGGGCTCAGAGCAGTGGAGCTATCACAGCACAGCCCATGAGGAAACAGGGATGGTCAGGCAAGGGCAGAGGAGGAACTCGTGTGTATTAGGCATCCACTGGGCAAGTCTCCACCTGTGATCCCTTTTCCAATGGCTCTTTGGAGTAGTTGGTAATATCCAGATTTTGGAGACAAGGACCTTAAAGCTTGTATATATGTTTTAATATTTCTTAAAATGTTTTATTTTTGAGAGGAGAGAGAGAGAGAGGGAGAGAGGGGGAACATGTGTGGGGTAGGGGCAGAGAGAGAGGGTGACAGAGGATCAAAGCAGCTCCACGCTGACAGCAGAGAGCCCACTGGGGGGCTTGAACCCATGAACCATGAGATCATGGCCTGAACTGAAGTTGGGTGCTTAACAAACTGAGCCACCCATGTGTCCCAGAAACTTAAAGTTTATAAAAGAAAACTAACTTGTCTAATATCTCACAACCAGTGAAGGGAAATGTCTGGCCTTGAATTTATGTTCCTCTAATTGCAAAGTAGATTTCCATGGGGGTGGTGGTGGTGATGTAATGGCAAGAAAAGATCCTCCCTTCCACCCCCACTCCCATTATCCATACTACCCGCAATTCTCATCATGAATTACTGGTTTGGAGTTTGGGGTGTCTCTTTTTTTTTCAAGTTACTGTTCATACCTTGGGTATGAAACCAAAGATCTAGCAATTTTTCAGCACAGCTGGATTCTAATAGGAAGTGACTTGGAGCAGATGTGTAGTTGTGAGAAGGACCTGCTTGGGTCTTTAGGGAAACCCCTGCCAAAACGAGGACAGGCATTTCGTCCAATGTCTTCCAAACCTGTTTCATTGGTTTGGCTAATACTCTAAGAGAAGAAATCACGCACGCTACTCTTTCAGCCCTTGCCCTCTCCCTGCTCTGTGACTTCCGTATTTTCTCTGAATATCTGATGCCTGCATTTGACAAGAAAAACCTAACTGTTAGGAAATTAGACCAGTGGTCTTCTCTCTCACAAAATGCAGCCCCTAAGCAATTAGGTTCATCAAGAGAAGTCTTGACCCCTAGGCTTCTGGATCCCTTTTTCAGCCATGCGGTAGAGGATGGATAGGCAGGTGGAAAGAGAAAAAGACTGTTATTCTACCCCCCTCCCTCATTTTAATTGTTACTGAACAGTTACAACCAGAAGAAGGGATTTCTAGCTACCCAGCAATTAATTGATTTTCTGCCTCTCCAGCAAACACACATCCCCTAAGACTCGGATGAGTCTGATGGGCAGGGGGAATGCTTGGCCAGGACCAGCTGTGTGTGTCCATCATAATCCCCTTTGGTCCCCAACCTAATCTGAATGTGGCAGCTCAAAGTTAGTGGTCTTGGCAGCCAGTGGAATTGGAAGTAGGGAGAGAATGGAGGAAGAGAATGAGTTGCAGCAATACAAAAAAAAAATGTAAAAAAATCATCCTTAGAATGAACTTTAGAAATTCCATAATCTGTGCGCTCTTAATTTTCAGCCCCTTGAAATCATGCAAAACTCACTGTGTGTGGGCATTTTCCATGGGTTTCTTTAGAGTCTCAAAATGCTTCATGATCTCCTAAAATTCAAGGCCAGTGGTCTAATCTACTTATCATTCTTTTTTTTTTTCCATTTTTTTAAAATGTTTATTTATTTTTGAGAGAGAGAGAGAGAGAGAGAGAGAGAGAGAGAGAGAGAGAGAATGAATGTGAGCAGGGGAGGGACAGAGAGAAAGGGAGACACAGAATCTGAAGCAGACGCCATGCTCTGAGCTATTAGAACAGAGCCCTACGTGGGGCTCGAACTCATGAACTGTGAGATCGCGACCTGAGCCGAAGTCGGACCCTTAACTGAGCGAGCCACCCAGGCGCCCCTACTTACCATTCTTTATAGATGAAGAAACTAAGGCTGAGGAAGGGTTTATAAGATGTCCAAGGTCAAAGTATAAGTTAGTGAGGGGGTCACAATTTGGACCAATATGTCCAAACACTTGATCTTGTACATTTCCTACACCCACGGCACTTCCTCATTGTCCTGGCTTTGGGTTTAGAACTTGAGTGGGATGTTTGGTGGAGGTTTAAGGACATGGGTGGCTCCAGAAATATAGTACATTGGTACCATTGGTCTGTGATATCTGACCATGTCTCCTCTCTCCCACTCTATCTCCTTTGAGGGTTTTACCCTACATTGGAATCCATTTCTATTATTTAACTTTCTAATACCTGGTGTCATTACATTAATTGATCTACCTGGTTGCTCTAACATTGTGTGAATCTGTAGCTGCAGAGAAGTGGCTATGGTTAGTGGGGTAGGTCACAGTAACCCTTTTCTTCTGGAGGAATCTTTCCTCTTCTATCTTTGGGTCAGCCTAATATCTTCATCAACCTTTGGTATCCTTGGTTATTTTTTAATTTACTTTTTTGTTGAAGTACCACTTATAGAGACTAAAATATATAAATTATAAATGTGGAGCCTCATGGATTTTTATATATGTATGTATCTATGTGACCACTATCCAGATCAAGGTATAACACATTTACAGCAGCCCAGAAGTTTCCCTCATGGCCCCTTTCCAATTAACATAAACCTTTTTCCTGTAGGCATGCACTGTTCTGACCATTTATTTTGTCAGTTCTTTCATAGCATATAAATAGAGTCATATATATATATATATATATTCTTATATAATAATATATTCTTATATATAATATATTCTTATATATATAATATGTATATATTCTTTTATATCTAGCCTCTTGTTCAACATAATGTCTATGAAAGTCATTATGTTGTTAAGTGTGACAGGTGTTTCTTTTTTCATGGCTGCATAGTGTTCCATTACTTCAATCCACTACGTTTTATTTATCCATTTTCCTGCTGCAGATCATCTGGAGTGTTTCCAGCTTCAGGCAACTGTGAAAAAACTTGTCATGAACCTTATTACATGTGTCTTTTGCTGGATCTGAACACTAATTTTCCATAAGCAATGGAACTGTTGGATCATTTCACACACATATGCTTAGATTTAGCAAATACTGCCAAAGTGTTTTCTAAAGTGGTTGCATCCAACTCCCCTGATTTTTACAAAATTTTTAATGTTTTTTTTTTTTAATTTTTACTTTTGAGAGAGAGAGAGACAGACAGACAGAATGTGAGTAGGGGGAGGGGCAGAGAGAGAGGGAGACACAGAATCCGAAGCAGGCTCCAGGCTCTGAGCTGGAGCTCTGTCAGCACACAGCCTGATGCGGGACTCGACCTCACGAGCTGTGAGATCATGACCTGAGCCGAAGTCGGATGCTCAACCGACTGAGCCACCCAGGCGCCCCCCAACTCCCCTGATTTTTAAGCCAGACAACCTTAGCACCTACCTTAGACCTTCCCCCAGATCAACCTGCCTGTGTAGCTATCTGAACTCATTCCTGCCCTACTTTCTGCATTAACCCTTGCCCTAACTCCAAATTCTTTCACCTTGGCTTCAGTGAGTTATAACAAGTCAGATCTGGAAGAGCGCGGAGCAATCATGTGGTTCAACCTCAGTATTTCAGAGGTAGACAAAACAAAGCCCGAGTGTGACTCGGTGAGGAAGTTGCCCAGTGACACTGAAAAGGTCTCAGCTGACCTGGGATGACAAAGCATCCTTGTAAACTCTTTGATAGCAGCAGGGGACATTTCTTATTCATCTTTTTGATCTCCCGAGTTTAGTGAAGCATCCGCTACATGAAAGTACTCAAAAAAATATTTGTCAAAAGAAAGAAAAATGAAATGGAAGGATTCTTAGAGATCATCGAGTTCAGGGTTTTCCCAGTTGTGAGACCGTGTAAGCCTGGTGCGCAAAGAAGATTTTAGGTGGTATCCTGTTAAATAACAGTGAATCCTTTGTGAGAAGGTTGTTTCCTCTTCAATCCTCTTTTACTCACTGCAGTTAGTTCGAGGATGAGAATTTCAATTTGGTGCCGTATGTTACCTCATTAACACTTGCCAATCTCCCTTCCCAAAAAAGAAAGAACGAGAGACTATAGCTAGATTTTCATGATTTTTTCAAAAGAGGTATAATTGACATATAATATTATATTAGTTTCAGGTGTACAACATGATTCTATATTTGTATTTTATGTGAAATGATCACAGTAAGTCTAGTTAACATCTGTCACCATGATGCTTTGCCTTTGTGACATTTTTTCTTTACTGTTTACAATAGTTACCTTGTATTAGAACTTTTCTCTTCATGGCTGTGGTGGAAAGATTCCTTCTTTCCAAATACATGTATTTAAGCATAGACCAAAAACCAGTGAGGTCATGGGAAAAAAAGGAAATAAATAATAGTAAACGGTGTATGTAGAGGTGGCAAAACATTATGGAAATGCTCAGGGATTGACGGAAGGCTAAGTGATATTCATCTAATTCAAACTTGTTATTGACTAGATCAGAACCAGAGCTCAGGTGGAAATGCCTTGGTGGCCCTTGGAACCAACTGGGACAGTGCTCCTCATGAACAGGTCTGGTTGTGGCACCTGCTCCTGTGGGAGGGAAAGAGATAGCTGTAGCCCCAGGCTTCCTATGTTACAATAAAGGAGACTTGAAGGATTACCTGGGGCATTTTAGAAGCACAGCCACTGAATAAACTTGCCCTTCCGCAGAGCCTCTGTAGGCAGCCTGTTGTCTCCAAAAGAGTGGACATCTGGGAGGGAGCATGCCGTGACACGCTGTCTCCATGGCTTAGCTCCTCTGCAGCTTTCCTCATTGATGCCAAGGGAGACATTGCCAAGTGCCTCCTCTAAAGTAGCTCACACAGCTCAGGTGGCTCCCCACCGACTTCCAAGTTGTGTTCCACCTCCTCGGCCTGGCACTCAGAGTCCATACAGCTAGTTATCCTTTCCAGGTCATCTCCTGTTGCTCCCCATACCGTCCCACATCCCAGCCTTGCCAAGCTGTGCGTCAACCCTAAGGTTGTTCCCTGTTTTCCTTCCCCCACGCGTTCCTTTGTAGTGTTTCCTATTTTTGGAATTCCCCTCCTTCATCACCAACACTGGAAAAGACTCTAATGATTCCTCCAACTAGGTGTGATGTTTCTGCCCTCTACGCTACGCGGGGTCCATTCTTCGCTGAAGAGCCAACCCAAATGTCATGCTTGAAGTCCCGTTCAAATTGATTATCTCATTTAATTGTCACCACAGACCTATGAGCTAGGTATTATTATGAGGGTTGTCCTTTTATAGCTGAGGAAATTAAGGTGCAAAGAGGTTAAGTAACTTGTCCAAGGTCACACTGCTGAGAAGCTGCAAAGCCAGCGTTTAGACACAGGGCTTTTGAAGTCCAGAGTGCACACTCTTTCCCTGTATTCCTTCCTGACTACTCTTGCTACCTGCAGCATTCCGCCTTAGAGTTGGTTGAATGGATTCTAGGAAGCTCTCTGCTCAGCTCGTCCCTGGATGCAGCAGGAGTCAGGTATACGTCTGAGGTGCAGATAGAGGTAGTGAGTGCCTTTTTCTCACTGTCACTGGTTTGGAAAGCTGGGTCTGGCGAAGATGCCTTCCTTGCACCAGTCCGCTTGACCACAGAGTCACTGCTCTGACAGCTGTTGTGTCCTGGTACAAAAGCCATGGGTGGGGGTTGGGGGAAGCACCAGGGTACGTTCTTTCTGCTTTGATGCAGGGAGAGCTCCTGGCCCACAGGAGAGAAGGTTCCAGCCTCAAGGAGAACGAGAGCTTGGCTCCTGTCCTTGGGCTGCAGCAGCAGGAGCCTTGTACAGGCTGCTCCTGCCCAGGGACGCCATAAATTGCTGGGCCGTGGACTTGACAGCCAGCAGCGATGTGATCAGAAAGCCAACAGGAGCCACTGCCAAGCCATTGGTGACTGCTTCCTTCATGGTCCTCTCATCCATCATGCCACACATAGTAGTCACTGGGACAATCACCTTCTTTCTAAATGGAGACTCAGGGGTCGGACAGTCAAGTCCCAGGTGGGCAGAGTGCATTAACCCTTTTAAAGTAGTAATCCTTTCTTCCAGCAGAGCCTTTCACCTGCATTATGTCCCTTAGTGCCCATGTTCACTTATTCACTGAACAGACCAAGACCCAACTACCAGGTGCCACGCATCTTTTTCTGACATCTACAGGAGAGTGAAGAAATGTTCCCATTTGACAGATTAGGGAACTGAGAGGCAAAGCTACAGAAAGCACAGCAGTGCAGCAGGCAAGAGCCTTACACTTTAGTTCCAGGACTGATGTTATCATTCGAACGAAGTTAGGAAAATAATTTCCCTTCTCTGAATGTGAGTTCACCACCCACTGCTGTTCATGAATTATCTATTTTTAAAATTCACTGTTAAAAAGAGTTATACTTGCCTATGATTGGAATGTAAACTTTCTAAAAGGTATAAAACCAAGCAAAACTCTTCCTCATCTCTCCTTTTGAACTCTAACTCTTCTCTCCAAAGATGACAACTCTTTTTCTGCAAGACAATTTGTGTGTGTGTGTGTGTGTGTAAAACAAATGGGAATATAGTATACTGAGCCTTGCTGTTTTAACTAAACATTAGATCTTGGAAACCTTTCCATGTCAGCAAGATCGATCTAACTCATTGTTTCTAAAGGTTATTTATTATTACCTTGCAGGGATATACAATTAATGATTTGACCAGTTTGCTATTTATAGATACTTGTTTTATTTTTTTCTCTTCTTGCTGCCTCATACACAATGCTGCAATGAATTTCCTTGTACATATATCTTGGCATACTTTTGAGTAAATTCCTAGCAAAGAAATGGCTGAGTCAAGAGGTAAGTGAATTTTAATTTTTGAGAGCTATTGCTATATTCTCTTTCAAAGTTTGCCTTGATTAACATCCCAACCTATGGTATTTGATACCTGTTTTTTCACAACTTCCATTTTTCTTTCTTTAAATTTTTTTTTAATGTTTATTTTTGAGAGAGAGAGACAGGGACAAACCAAGAGAGAGAAATAGAGCATGAACAGGGGAGGGGCAGAGAGAGAGGGAGACACAGAATCTGAAGCAGGCTTCAGGCTCTGAGCTGTCAGCACAGACCCCAAGGCACGGCTTGAACTCGCGAACCGTGAGGTCATGACCTAAGCCAAAGTCGGACGCTTAACTGACTGAACCACCCAGGTGCCCCACAACTTCCCTTTTTCTTGATCATTTT